>NC_058083.1:161608095-162258095 GCF_014858855.1 Bufo gargarizans
TTGTCCTTATACCTGACCATCACAGGTTTCCACTGGTAAGTGCACGGGTCTCACCCCTGGGATAGGTACCTGGAGGGGTAGGCAGGAGGCCGCGTTGATTTTTCCGCACGGTCCCACAAGCGAACGTGATCTGGCGGCAAGGGACCTGAACAAGGGAATGCTGGTATAAAAGTTGTCCACGTACAAGTGGTAACCCTTATCAGCAGTGGGTACATAAGGTCCCACACGAGTTTCCCGGTAACACCCAGAGTGGGGGGACATTCTGGTGGTTAAATCCGGAATCTCGCCCCTCGTACACACGAAATTGTAAGTGTACCCTGAGGTACTCTCCAAATTTTGTATCTTCACGCCATACCTCGCCCGCTTTGTGGGAATGTATGGCGGAAACTGAGTCTCCCCTTGAACGCAACGAGAGACTCATCAACCGCGACCTCCCTTCCAGGTACGTAGGCCTGCTGAAATGTGGCCCCAAAGTTGATCGATGACCGGCCGTATCTTGTACAGCCGGTCATAGGCAGGATCACCTCGGGGTGGACATGCTGCATTATCGGAATAATGCAGACATTTCCGGATGGCCTCAAACCGGTGACGTGTCATGAGTGACCATACTGTACAGTGGGGTCTGGTACAGGACGTCCCCACTCCAGTATTGCCTGACACTGGGTTTTTGGCTAGACCCATATGCGCACAGCAGGCCCCAAAATGTCCTCATCTCGGCTGCACTGACCGGCGTCCAGCCACCGGGTCTAGCCAAAACTGAGCCTGGGTTTTGAGCGCGAACTGTTGGGCGTACAGATTCGTCTGCTCCACCATCAAATTCACCAGTGGGTTACTGAAAAAAAAACTAAAAAAGTCTATTTCAGTAAACCCCACTGTGGGAATCTGGATTCCAGGATTGCCAGCGAAATCCGGAATCTCAGGCTCAAAGTCCACTGGGGACACCAGCTAAGTTCATCGGCAGGGGGCTCCGGTGAACTTATTTGTGGGCCGGGAAACCATACGAACCCCAGGGCGGCTCGTACTAGGGTGGGCCACAGGATCCCTAGCATGTGTGGCCCTGGCTCCGCCTGGCGGCGTCTCGCTGCCTTGGTGGCTCATCGTCATCCGATGATGATGAGAGGATGCGGATGACAAAAGGAACGTGGGGTCATCCTCATCCTCACTGGGGCTCTCAGAGTCGGAGGCAATCTGGGCATATGCCTCCTCGGCCGAGAACACCCGGGCCATGGGTGTGTGTGTGTGCGTGTGTATGTGCGTGCGTGTAAAACTTTATTCTATGTGCGTGTGGTTGGGGGCACGGTGTTCACGTACTAAAAAGTCCAGGCAAAAAAAGTGTTAGGAAAAAAAAAAAAAAAAAGTTCAACTTGCTGATCTGCGGTTCAACGCTGATCAG
The DNA here is from genome assembly GCF_014858855.1 of Bufo gargarizans. Lineage (NCBI taxonomy): Eukaryota > Metazoa > Chordata > Amphibia > Anura > Bufonidae > Bufo > Bufo gargarizans. The sequence goes on from NC_058083.1 coordinate 161,609,489, forward strand.
CGGTCGGTGGGTGGTGGGCGCGATGCGCTAACAGTGGACGGACGCTAAAAAGTGCCGGCCAGTCAGCGCACGCAGAAAAAAAAAAATGAAGGGTCTGGTGGTGGGGGAGGGGGTTGGTGGGGGGGGGGGGCTGTGTGGGGGGGATGCGGGGGCAAGTGGCAGGGGGGGTCTGGGTCCTGAAAGTTGAAAAAAAAAAGTTTGGAATAAATGTGCTTTTTTTTTTTTTTTTTTTCTAACTTTTCCCTTCTATCCCTGCCTAAAGGTGCCTCTCCCTCACTGACCCTAACCTACCTGGGTGCGATGGGTGCAGGAGGTGATGGATGCCGATTTAGGGGGACACAGGAGCTGGTGCTGGACGATGCTGCACGGTCAGGGTGCTGGACAGGAAGAGGGGAGAGAGGAGCGCAGGAAGTTTGAATCTCGCGCCCTCTCCCCTGCACCAATCACACCCGGACAGCGGCGTTCAGCACCAGGGCCAGCTCCGCCTCTGCAAATCCTCGGACTGCGATTGGTGGTGTAAAATTACGCCACCGATCGCAGTCTTTTTCCGGTTCATCGGGTCACAGGACACCCGAATGGACCGGAAACGCAGAAAACCGCAGGTCTGAATTGACCTGCGGTTTTCTGCGATCGCCGATACGGGGGGGTCCAATGACCCCCCCCTGCGTTGTTACGGGATGCCGGCTGAATGATTTCAGCCGAAATCCCGTTTCGATTAACCCCCCGGCGCCGGAATTCAGATTTTAAAGTCAGGACGTACCGGTACGTCCTCGGTCCTTAAGGACTCGGGAAATAGGGCGTACCGGTACGTCCTCGGTCCTTAAGGGTTAAAAGCCTCAGGAATCTTTTGCAGGTGTTTGGAGTTAATTAGTTGATTCAGATGATTAGATTAATAGCTCGTTTAGAGAACTTTTTCATGATATGCTAATTTTTTTAGATAGGAATTTTGGGTTTTCATGAGCTGTATGCCAAAATCATCAATATAAAACAATAAAAGGCTTGAACTACTTCAGTTTGTGTGTAATGAATCTAAAATATATGAAAGTCTAATGTTTATCAGTACATTACAGAAAATAATTAACTTTATCACAATATACATTTTTTTTTAGAAGGACCTGTATTTCTTCCTCCACTGATTCCTATGGGATACCAATCAAACACTGATAGTGAAGTATTGCTACTATTGATTGCAAGGACCCTGATATTATATTCACAGGCACACAGTTGTATGCAGGCACTTCAAACAGCGCTATAGAAGCGAGTACATCAAGATCCTCCTTCATGATGGTAATTAAATTCCATAAAAGGTGTAAGCAATACAAAGATAAAAAGCAGCAACCTTTTGCACATGCAAAAGGGGAGGGAAAAACAGGTGCGGGTACCAATCCAACTCACCTGCAAGAAGAAGGCGGTTTGAAGATGTGTTGGTCACTTCAGATATGAGATCATTCTTGCAGCCAACCAATCTACAGCCCCCTCCGGATCCAGCCTCAGGTAACGCCTAGACCGACAGGTGTCCGACTACATCGGGTTAACGACCGATGGGGAAGCTCTGAGAAGCGAGGAACCCCTTAACTACTGGGTGTGCAGGCTTGACCTGTGGCCAGAGCTGGCACAATTTGCCATGGAACTCTTGGGTTGCCCCTTTCTGAAAGGACATTCAGCACAGCAGGGGGGATCGTGACCGATAAGCGCACTCTCCTAGCTCACGACAGTGTGGACTACCCTCACATTTCTAAAACGAATGAGGCATAGATCCTGGAGGAATTCACCACCTATGACGACCACATTTTATTGAATTTCCTCATGCCAGCCCGCCCATATCCGCCACGACCCAGAATAAAGAATGATCCTTGTCCTATATATGTACAGCGGCATAAAAGGCCTTTTCTGTCAGGTGAATGCCGAATCTTTGGGCCTGTACTCCAGTGGCCTACAGTAAAAAAATTCCAGTGACCGCCTAATGTACCTCCAGCCATATTATCACAAGTTCTTTTCTGTCAGATGAATGCCTAATTTTTGGGGCCTGTACTGGCCTGGAGTAAAATTTTTATCCAGTGACTGCCTAATACCTCCAGCCACATAATCACAAGTTCTTTTCTGTCAGGTGAATGCCTGCCTGATTTTAGGGGCTTTACTCCAGTGGCCTACAGTAAAATTTGTATCCAGTGACCACCGAATGTACCTCCAGCCACAATCACAAGTTCCTTTCTGTGAGGTGAATGCCTAATTTTTGGGGCCTGTATTGGCCTACAGTAAATTAGTATCCAGTGACTGCCTAATGTACCTCCAGCCACATAATCACAAGTTATTTTCTGTGAGGTGAATGCCTGCCTGATTTTTGGGGTCTGTACTCCAGTGGCCTACAGTAAAATTTGTATCCATGACCACCTAATGTACCTCCAGCCACATCATCACAAGTTTTTTTTCTGTCAGGTGAATGCCTAATTTTTGGGGCCTGTACTCCCGTGGCCTAAAATAAATAAAAATTTCTAGGCTCCAGCAGGCACATTTTTGAGAGTTTCCTTTAAGATGCATAAAAATGGCCCCTGATTAACATACATATTTTTTGTGGGAATTTTGTGCCATTGATCCCCCGCTGGTATGTCACTGTCCATGTTGTGGGATATTTGTGCACTTCTAGTAAGTATTTGGTGGCTGCAAATATGACCAGATATTTGAAAGATAAGCTTTCTCAAATTATCAGAAATAAATTCCATAAAAAAGCACCACCGTTATTTATTACAGTCATAGAGCAGTCTTTCTTCATGAACGTTCTCAATATGGCTAATGGTTGTACTTTATAAGGAGTGCCTGTCTTTTCTTTGCTTAATCTTTCTATAACTTTCTTTTTGTGCTCCATGGACATGGCTGGAACTATCTTCCACATCAATCTTAATTCTGTGACAGACACTCACACAGGTTCAACAAGCAGCATATCACCTTTACTGACACATATAGACAATGACTTACTTTTTTAACCCCTTTACAAACCATGCCATAAATTTACAGCATAGGCAAGGATGCTTGTACATCTTTCATGGAGCAGTGATTGCGCATGTATCATCGCTATATGATTGTCAGCTATGATTTATAGCCATAATTCTGCTGCAGTCCACAGGATCCTGGCCATTAAACCCCATAGATGCTGCTGTATATAGTAACAGAGGCACATAAGTAAATTAACTAAGGAAGGAAGCTCCCTCTGTCACCCAATTGGTGCCCCTGCAAAGGATGTCAGTAGATAATCATGGCAGGCAGAGTCCTAAAAAAGATTGATTCTGGACTTGTCTAGGTATGCAAAAAAATAAAATATACAATAATGACACACACATTGTTTTCCACCCCCAAAAAAGTTTAAGGGGTTGTACAGTGGATAAATATTGAGGGCTTATCCAAAGAATAAGCTATCAATATCAGATCAGCGGAGGTCCAACACCCAGCACCCCCACAGATCAGCTGTTTGAAGCAGTAATGGGACAAGCAGTTGTAAACACAATTGCGCCACTTCAGCAAATGAGACAGGCGAGACAACCTCACAGGTAATTTGAATGAGGAAGCAGCTCTACCCCGTCAATCAGTTAAATGAACCCCAAAATGGTGCCAAAAAATATTACTTTCAGAATGAGGTTATATAAAATATAAACAAAAAAAGTAGTCATATGTCTTGAATAGGGTTAAGCCTTTCACTTCTAGCACTATTTTCCTGATTTTGAGAAACACAAATAAATAGTGAATTTTGAAAAAAAAATGCAATAAATACAAATTCCTATATATCTCTTGTAAGTACAGCATATAGTCAGACAGCACTTTATGAGCAATTTTGCATCAAAGTTTGTAACTAAAAGTCTGGCCCAGGCAAAGCCTAAAACATATAATTCATCATAAATATAAAGATCAGGATGTGCGGTTTGCACATGTTACGCATTAGGATTAATGTAGAGATGGGGCAAATTGATTCTAAATGAATTGCATTTGTTACAAATTTCACAAACATTTGTTTCCAAACAAATCCAACTTTTGGTGGATTACTTGCTAGTTAGTTTATTAATCTGTGTACCAAACCTGTGACTTTTCATTTCTAGGTTTAAAACGTCTGAAAAATGGAAGAGTGCAAAGCAAAATATCCAGGCCCTGCCATCCTATAGTCAGAATGTGGGTTATAGCTGCACTATCAGCACCAACCATCTGGTTAGTCGTAGTAGTTGTAGTAGGTCACAGTCCTCCCTGGATTCTAAAGGGGCATATTGTCATTGAGGACAAGAAAGATGAGATTATAGACTGGATGGCTCACTGTTCGTACAGTCACAGCAGGATTAGGCTACATGCACACGACCGTGCCGTTTTTTGCAGTGTGCAATTTTCAGAATGGAACCGGCGGCCGATTGTAGAAATGCATATTCTTGTCCGCCAAACGGACAGGAATAGGACATGCTAGATTTTTTTGCGGGGCCACGGAAAAAAAACTGCGTCTCGGATGCGGACCCGAACAACGGTCGTGTGAATGAGGCCTTATGTGGATGTCAATTCTATGTCTGACATCGTGCCAAGGCAAAACAAATTTCAAGAGTTTTGCTCAACTCTAAATTATTGTGTTTATTAGTTGCAAGGGGGAAAACAATGTGCAACGCTCAACTTCTCACTTCTTCAGTAGAAAAAAAAGACCCTACATGCAGCGTCGGACTTGGGTGCCTAGGGCACACCAGTAAAAATTATTTTGGGGGCCTACCGTACAGATACATTCAATATTACCTGCTTCCACAGCAGCAAGATGCTACCAGATAATTGAATATGGGGTCCCTGCAGAAACTTTGAGAAGGTAGGTCTTGGGGAAAAGAGGATAATAGCTAGCTTTCCTCTAAACCTAGAAGTCCTCTCAGCTTTCTGGTCATGTCTATAATAATAAACTGAGTGGTTTCTTTAATAATCTATCAAGTTTTTCATAGGCTGGTTGAGGGTGCTGTACATTGAATATGGGCATTTGGGATTCATCCTCAAATCGCTTAAATAGCAGCCACCATTTTACAGACAAGGCCCAAAGCTGGTGTAAAGTAGAACTGGGCTTAATTGCCCATAGCAACCAATCGGATTCCACCTTTAATTTTCCAAAGGAGCTGTCAAAAATGAAAGGTGGAATCTGTTTGGCAGAGATGACCTTGCGGTTCACCCGACAGTCGTTTTGCGGCGAATGTTGCTTGTTTGCCGAAAGGGCAAACATATGGCGATGTCCGCCGGCGCCATATTCTTTTACATTGTGAATAACTTTTACCTATGACAAATCCATCAGGTAGTACAGGACAGCAAATTGAGATGTTTCAGCACATGGACATACCCCTACCTTATAAATAAACCCGATCTGGCTGCCATTTTACATTCAGTCCTTTGCCAGTGTAAGGAGAGGTTGCTGGTGGAGTGTTAGGGACACCAAACGCTAGCTAATAGGGCCACAAAAGTCCTTTTAAGGACTGGTATAGGTGTACTATTGATAAATGTGACTTACTGAGGGCTGTAATATACTTATAATATACTTTATAATATACTTTCTAACATCGAAAGTATATTATAGTGCATTTGTATTGTGCATCAGTTGTGTGCAGTTCTGCTGCAAAACTACAGCTACACAGAGTGCCAAACGCTCTTGGAACAAATAATTCTACTAGTGTGATATACCAGTTGCCCCCCCAAAAAAACAGATTGATGCAGGGGTGTTATATACCAATAATATACTTCTATATAGTGCATTTGGGTAGTGCACATTTGTTTGTGTTTTTGCTGCGTTACCACAGCTTTACAGAGTGACAAACGCTATTGGAACAAATCATTTCTACTAGTGTGATATACCAGTTGACCCCCCAAAAACTGATTGAAGCAGTGGTGTTATATGCAAATAATATACTTTCTATATAGTGCATTTTGGTATGCAGCATTTGTTTGCAGTTTTGCTACGTTACCACAGCTATACAAAGTGACAAATACTTTTGACAAATACTTTTGGAAAAAAATAATTTCTACTGGTGTGATATACCAGTTGCCCCCCAAAAAAACTGATTAAAGCGGGGTGTTATATACCAATAATATTCTTTCTATATAGTGCATATTGGTAGTGCAGCATTTGTTTTGCGGTTTTGCTGTTACCGCAGCTACATAGAGTGCCAAATGCTATTGGAACAAATAATTTCAATTGGTGTGATATACCAGTCCCCCCCCCCCCCCAAAAAAAAAAACTGATTGAAGCAGGGGTGTTATATACTATTAATATACTTTCTATATAGTGCATTTAGATAGTGTAGCATTTGTTTGCAGTTTTGCTGTGTTAATGCAGCTACACAGAGTGCCAAACGTTATTGAAAAAATAATTTCTACTGGTGTGATATACAAGTTCACCCAAAAAAATAAAAAACAGATTGAAGCAGGGGAGTGATTATACCAATAATAAATGTATCCGTCTGATAATTAGGTGGGCGGTGGCAGCGGCCATTTTTTTGCAAGCTCTGTGCACCAGCACTGCATCTGAGCTTTTGTGACATTCAAATCCAAGCATGAAATACTGCACTAATAATCTGGTTTAAAAAATATATACAACATATCTGGTGCATTTGCAGGATTAGTCAGTGTGCAATTTAAGCTAGAAATACAGCCATAATTTTCTGGGTTTTTAAAAAATTTTTTTTGCCAAAATACACAATTTTACAGCCCTTGCAGCATCAGCACGTGTGAAATTAGATAATTTAAATTACCTGTTATATACTGCTGTCATATTCAGTTATTTAACAAACACCTGTTTTGGGCAAAAAAGTTTATTTTGCAGCCTTTGCTGCATATGTCATTGTGAGATACACCCTTTACATACTGTGGTTCTATTCAGTTATTGAAATACAGCCATTTGGGCAAACAAATTAAATTGCGGCCTAGTCTGCATCAGTCGGTGTGATATACAGCATTTAGATACTGTGGTAATATTCTGCTATTAATAAACACCCTTTTTTGGGCAAAATACCAAATTTTTCTGCCCTTGCAGCATCAGCACGTGTGAAATTCAATGGTTATATACTGCTGTCATATTCAGTTATTAAACAAACACCCGTTTTGGGCAAAAAAGTTTATTTTGCAGCCTTTGCTGCATATGTCATTGTGAGATACACCCTTTACATACTGTGGTTCTATTCAGTTATTTGAAATACAGCCATTTTAGGCAAACAAATTTAATTGCGGCCTTGTCTGGATTCAGTCTGTGTGGGATACACCATATAGATACTTTTGTTTTATTCTTCTATTAATAAAACATACTTTGTGTGCAAAATACACAATTTTTCTGCCCTTGCAGCATCAGCACGTGTGAAATTCAAGGGTTATATACTGCTGTCATATATTAAACAAACACCCGTTTTGGGCAAAAAGTTTATTATCAGCCTTTGCTGCATATGTCATTGTGAGATATACCCTCTACATACTGTGGTTCTATTCAGTTATTTGAAATACAGCCATTTTAGGCAAAAAAACATTAATTGCGGCCTAGTCTGTATCAGGACGTGTGAGGTAAACCCTTTAGATACTGTGGTTATATTCAATAATTTGAAAAACTGCCAAATTTGGCCAAAAACTTGAATTGCGGCCTAGTCTGGATTAGGGCGTGTGAGATACTCCCTTTAGATACTGTGGTTCTATTCAGTTATTTAAAAAACACCCATTTTGGTCACAAATCTTTAATTGTGGCCTAGTCTGAATTTTGGCGTGAGATACACCCTTTAGATATTGTTGTTCTATTCAGTTATTTGAACAATAGCCATTTTGGTCAACAAACTTTAATTGTGCCTAGTCTGTATCAGGACGTGTGAGATACACCCTTACATACTGTGGTTCTATTCAGTTATTAAACAAACACCTATTTGGGGGGAAAAACTTGAACTGTCGTTGTATTCTACTTTTAAATAAACAACCCATTTAGGGCAAGATCCTAAATTGAGAAATATGAGCAGAGCGTCAAATAAGGGACGTGGCCCAGGTCGTGGTGCTGCTGGTGGAGCTCCTGTTGCAGGAAGAGGACGTGGTTGATCTGTGCCAGCTACGCACACAAGTGAAACCCCTTCCTCAGGTACGAGTAGGCGACAGAACCTGCATCGGTATTAGGTCAGGCCTAATGCGGCTCTACGAATGGTGATGCCTGAACAAGTACAGGCGATAGTAGATTGGGTTGCTGACAGTGCCTCCAGTTCATTCACATTGTCCCCCCCAGTCTCCTGCTGAAAGATCCTAGTTTGCACCTGCAGCCGATGTCTATGCCCGTGACTGTCCCAGAGTACGTCGTGCCCAGCCTCCACTACTTTTCCAGGCGTGCCATTCCTTCCCTGCACAACCAAGTGGTGGACAAAATCAGGTGTGCGCTGCACAACTCCATCTGTGGCAAGGTGCACCTCACTACGGATATGTGAACCAGTAAGCACCGTCAGGGACTTTATATCTCCATAACAGCACACTGGGTAAATGCAGTGGCGGCTGGGCTTGAGGCGGATAGCAGTTTGGCGCATGTCCTTCCACCACCGAGGATTGAAGGGCGCTTCAGTTTGCCTCCTGTTGCCTCCTCCTTCTACTCCGCTTCCTCATCCTCTACCGCCTCCTCATCTGGTCTGCGTAACACTTTCACTACCAACTTCAGCACAGCAGGTAGTTTAAAAACGTATCTGTTTTGGGACAAACCCCACACCGCGCAGGAGCTATAGACAGGCCTTGAACAACAGACCATGAGTGGTTGGTGCCAGTGAGCCTCAAGCCTGGCCTGGTAGTGTGCGATAATGGGCGAAATCTCGTAGGAGCTCTGAGACTTGCCGGTTTGACGCACATCCCTTGCCTGGCGCATGTGCTGAATTTGGTGGTGCAGAGATTTCTTAAATATTACCCCGACATGTCAGAGCTGCTGCATAAACTGCGTGCCGTCTGTGCGTGCTTTCAGTGTTCTAACCCTGCTGCTGTTCATCTGTCAGCGCTGCAGCGTAACTTCGGCCTTCCCGCTCACCGCCTCATATGCGACGTGCCCACAAGGTGGAACTCCACCTTACACATGCTGGCCAGACTGTGCAAGCAGCAGCAGGCGATAGTGGAGTTTCAGCTGCAGCACGCACGGGCGAGTCGCTCTGTGGAACAGCGCCACTTCACCACCAATGACTGGGCCTCCATGCGAGACCTGTGTTTCTTGTTGCGCTGTTTCGAGTACTCCACCAACATGGCCAGTGCCGATAATGCCGTTCTCAGCGTTACTATCCCACTTCTCTGCCTCCTTCAAAAAACGCTGCTGGCGATGATGAAAGAGGATGTGGCACAGGAGAAGGAGAAGGAAGAGGGATCATTTTGTAGGGTTTCTGGCCAGTCATTTACACCCCGCACACACAAACCCAAGGTACACAATTGTCCAGCCAGGGCACAGTTCTAGAGGATGACAAGGTGGAGGATGAGGAGGAGGAGATGGAGGAGGAGAAGGAACCTTGTTCACAAGCAGGGTGGCACCCAGACCAGCTCATGGCCATTACTGGTACATGGCTGGGGGGATACAGAGGACACAGACGATACACCTCCCACAGAGGACAGATTTTCATTGCCTCTGGGCAGCCTGGCACATATGAGCGATTACATGCTGCAATGTCTCCGCAACGACCGCAGAGTTGCCCACATTCTAACTTGTGCTGATTACTGGGTGCCCACACTGCTGGATCCCCATTACAAGGACTAGGTACCAACCTTAATTCCATCACTGGAGCTTGATCGTAAGATGTGCGAGTATAAGCACACACTGGTAGACACGCTGCTAGTGGCATTCCCACCTCACAGCGGGGGCACAGTGGAAGCATAAGGCGAAAGCAGAGGAAGAGGTCGCCAACGCAGTTGTGGCACCGCCAGCATCTCAAAAGGCAGGATTAGCATGCCCTAAATGAGGAAAAGCCTTGTCAGCACGCCTGTCATCACCAGATCTCTGAGAAGCTCTGACAGACGTTCTTTAGTACCTCTTGCTTGAGGTTCTTTTGTTTTGGTTTCGTTTTGTCATCTTGTTTCCCTCTCTCAGCTGTCATCTAGTTGCACTGATTACATCCCTTTATATCACCTCCCATACTGCATCACTTTGCGGTTTATACAACTTCCTGGATTGTGCTCACTGCTAGATGCTGCAACTGCTGGTTCCTTAGTTAAGTCTGTTCCTTTATTAGTGTTTTCCTGTTGGCTTGATCCTAGGTGACCCTGACTCCCTCCGTATTAACTGTAGGGAGCCAGTGGTCGGGTCCCCTTACTATTATAGGGTTTTCAGGTGTCACACAGTCTAGGTATGAGGACATGCAATTATCTATCATAAAGATCTTTGCATTGGCTGAACAGTCAGGGAGAGCTCTAGGGCTTTTATAGGGCTCACCCTTATGTTCCTTAGTTTGGGTTCAAGTTAGTCGGATCTTTATTTGTGTCTTCTAGTTTTCTGCAACACCATCCGTGACAACGCCACAACAACCAGTACCACCAGCTGATATAAACGTCTTAGCAGGAGGCAGTATTTCACCAACATGGTGGAGCAGTATGTGTGCACACACCTACATGTACTGAATGACGGGTCTGCCCCCTTCAACTTCTGGGTCTCCAAATTGGGCACATGGCCTGAGCTTGCCCTTTATGACTTGGAGGTGCTGGCCTGCCCTCCAGCCAGTGAATTATCTGAACGTGTGTTTAGCACGGCAGGGGCCATCATCATAGACAAGCGCAGCCGCCTGGCCACAGCCAATGTGGACAAGCTCACGTTCATTAAAATGAACCAGGCATGGATCCCACAGCACTTGTCCGTACCGACATGGTGTGACAGTATGTGAGCACATGCCTACACCAACTGACTTATGGTTCTGCCCCCTGCAACTTCTGGGTCTCCAAATTGGGCACATGGCTTGAGCTTGCCCTTTACCCCTTGGAGGTGCTGGCCTGCCCTGCAGCCAATGTATTGTCTAAACGTGTGTTTAGCATGACTGGTTGGGGTTATCACAGGCTATATTTCTTAATGTTTTGGGGTGTACCCTAATTTAAAAAATAAAAATGAATTTAAAACCAAAAATCTGTGTAGGCTACCTTTTCCTCCTCCACCGCCGCTTCCACCTACACCGCCACATCCACTGCCTCGCCTCCTCAACCTCCTACTCCATATGGACCTCGTCCTCCTAGATCACAATCATTATTTATTTTTATTTTTATGTATTTTATGTTATTTAAAGTCATTTCTTTATCCACATTTGTTTGCAGGGCACTTGCTATTCTCTTAACAACATTTTGATGTTATTTTCAGCCCTCTAGCCCTTTGCATGACTTTTTTACAGCCATTTTAGTGCTGCAAAGTTCGGGTCCCTATTGCCTTCAATGGGCTTCAGGGTCAAGTTCGGGTCAAGTTCGGGTCCCGAACTCGAACTTTTTTGGGAAGTTCGAGCAAATCCGTTGAACCCGAACATTCAGGTGTCCGCTTAACTCTAGTGATGTAACTTCTTCCACAAATACTGCTGTTCTATAGGAACTTTTGTCACAGGGTCATTTTGAAAATGACAGGCAGAGGAAGAGGCAGGACATTCCGCAGGGGTGGTAGGGGTCGGGCAGGTGCACCAAGCAGGAGCCTAAGTGGGAAGTTGCAGAAGGTACGTGCGATTACGTCAAAGGATGCACCAGACTTGGTTGAGTGGCTCACTCAGCCTTCCACTTCTGCACCCTCCTCATACTCTCTATCTCCACCCTCTTCACTTTCTCCTGTGTGCACCCCCAAAGACACCACCACCACCACTACCACCATATACCCTCCGCTCGAGTCAAAGGAATTATTTTTCTATCGATTACAAGACCTTATCGATGCGCAGCCATTCTTGGCATCGGATCAGGAAGAGGAGGTATCAATGGTTGCCAACCAGCAGTCTGACGACAGTACCCAGATCAGCCCAAGGAAGGTGGTCCCCGCTGTTGCTGCCTATTCCCAGATTTCTAATATCAGTGGTGAAGGTAACGATGATGACGTGTCGATGGACGTCACGTGGGTGCCCACAAGAGAGAAAGAGGAGGGGAGTTCAGTAGGAGAGATGGAGCAGCAGATAGGGAGGAGAAGCAGGCAGAACTTACAGTGCATTGGAGGCAAAAAGCAGACTGCTAATGTATCTGTAACAAGCCATCCACCATGCACGGTCACATCTGGCGCTCCCAGGAAGCCGGCACTAGGCTCCACAGTGTAGGCTTTTTTAACTTATGCACTGCTGACAATAGTATTGCCATCTACAGCCTGTGCTGTCAATGCATACATCGAGGGAAGCCCAGAACTCACTTAGGGGCGACCGCCTTAAGAAGGCACCTGGCCTCCCATCACCGAGCCCAGTGGGAGCAACACCATCAGAACCCACAAAGCCACACTCCCGGCGCTCCACGTCCTGCCTCTTCTGCTACTTTTTCTCCTCTCTTCTCCCATTTGTCCTCCACTCCACCTTCCATCGTGCCGTCGTAACGTTCATCTGGCAAAAGGCAGGCTTCTGTGGTCCAAATGTTCGAGTAAAAAAAGATGATTACACCAGATAACCCTCTTGCCCAACGGCTGACCACTGGCTTTTTGGAACTGCTATCCCGCCAAATACTGCCATATAAATTTGTGGCCACTGGCACACCGCAATGGAAGTTCCCTGGAAGGAAATATTTCTCTCAGAAGGGCATCCCGGAACTATATGGCCACGTTCAGTGGCAAGTAAATGTATCTCTGGCACACAGTGTCGGTGCCAAGATACATCTGACCACAGACACAAGGTCTACCAAACACAGGCAGGGAAGGTACATAACTTTTACTGCCCACTGGGTGAACCTTCTGACTGCCGTCAAGCATGCAAACCGTGGCACTCATTTGGATTTGGTGTTACCGCACGGATTGCATGCAGGCCTGCCTCTTCTTCTCCTCCTCCTACTCCATCCTCCATCTCCTCCTCGGCTGACTCCTCCTTTTCCACTGCTTCCGCCTCTTCCGTTGCGCCCCCCAGAACCTATTTGACGTGCAAAGTGAGACGTTGCCATGCTGTGCTACGGCTGTTTTGCCTGGAAGCCAAGAGCCACACCGGTCCTGCACTCCTTTCAGCTTTGTGGTAAGAGGCCAATCAGTGGCTAACCTCGCTCAATTTGACAGTTGGTAAAGTGGTGTGCGAAAACGGTGCCAATCTGCTAAGCACACTGAAACAGGGCAAAATGACACATGCCGTGCATGGCACACATCCTGAACTTAGTCGTGCAGTGATTCATTTCCAAATACCCCAGGTCCAGGACGTCTTGTGACAGGCCAATCTCTGGCCATTTTAGAAGATCTTATACGACCATGGCTCGCCTTGCTGACGTTCAGCGGTGACACCACCTGCATGTCAGACGTCTGCTTGATAGGCTGCTCCAGCAGAAATGTGCAGTTAATGACTACCTGTACGAACTCTGCAGCAGGACAGGTTCTGGGGAGCTTGCTTTTTTTTCACCGCGCCAGTGGCTGCTCATGCACGATGCCTGCAGACTTCTTCAGCCGTTTGATGAGTTTACCAAACTGGTCAGGCGCAGCCTGGGCGCCATCAGTGACATCGCACCTTACGCCTTCTTTTTGGAGTGTGCATTGCGTTGTTTCATTGGTCAAGGAGGAGGAGCAGGAAGATGAGGAAGTCGCAATGCTAGATGAATTCCGAGGGGGTGCTGGCTACTCCATCTGAGACAAGTCAACAGGAGTCTGAAGAGGAGTCAGAGGAGGATGATGCCGGGGTGGAGGAGCAAGAAGAGCATACTTTATACTTTTCTTGGATCCCTGGTGTCGTCCGTGGCTGGGGGGAGGAGACCAAGGACGACATTATCCTCGATGAGGAGCAGGAGCCTGGCCAGTCCACAGCTTCCAGTTTAGTGAAAATGGGGGCCTTAATACACCAGTGTTTGAAGAGTGACCCCCGTATAAAAAGCATAAAGGGCAAGGACCAGTACTGGGCGGCAACGTACTTAGATCCACGGTACAAACACAAAATGGCGGACATGTTGCCAGCATCATAGAGGGTTGTCTGAATGCAGCACTTCCAGACCTTGCTTTGAGAAATGCTGCATTCTGCTTTTGCAGGTGCTGGCAGAAGAATTTTCACTCAAAGAGAAACAGTTGCGGGTACCAATCCAACAGCGCATGCAAGAAGAGGGCAGTTTGAAGATGTGTTTGTCACTTCGGATATGGGATCATTCTTGCAGCCAACCCATCGAAAGCCACCCCCCGGATCCAGCCTCAGGGAACGCCTAGACCGTCAGGTGTCCGACTACATCGGGTTAACGGCTGATGTGGAAGCTCTGAGAAGCGAGGAACCCCTGGACTACTAGGTGTGCAGGCTTGACCTGTGGCCAGAGCTGGCCCAATTTGCCATGGAGCTGTTTGCTTTCCCTCATCCAGTGTCCTGTCCGAAAGGACATTCAGCACAGCGGGGGGATCTTGACTGATAAGCGCAATCGCCTAGATCACAGTGTGGACTAACTCACATTTCTAAAAATGAATGAGGCATGGATCTCGGTGGAATTCAACACCTTAGACAACCAAATTTAATTTAATTTCCTTAAGACAGCCCACAAATATCCACCACCACCCAGAACAAATAATGTCCGCTGTCTTAGGTAAATACAGCTGCATAAAAGGCCTTTTCTGTCCGTTGAATGCCTAATGTTTTGGGCTTCGGAGGAATTCAACACCAGGATTTTTTTTTTGTTTCCTTCCTCTGGATCAACTTGCAGGATAACAGGCCGAAATGGATGGACAGATGTCTTTTTTCGGCCTTATGTACTATGTTACTATGTTACTATGACCATGTGTCTATTATCACTATTATACCTTTTTTTTTTAAGAGGGGGGATTTCGTTAGCCATGTTTTTAATCCAATTTTATATTTTTAGTTCTTTTAAACATATGTATTTGACCTCTATTTGTATTGGCCTTCAGTAAAATTGATATCCAATGATCGTGTAATCTATCTCCAGCCACATACTTACTTGTTCTTTTATATACGCTGAATGCATAATGTTTGGGGCCTGAAGTACACTGGCCTGCTTGAAAATTGTTATCCAATGACCGTGTAATCTACCTCCAGCCACATACTAACTTGTTTTTTTATGTACACTGAATGCATAATTTTTGGGGCCTGTAGTACACTGGCCTGCTGGAAAATTGATATCAAATGACAGTGTAATCTACCTCCAGCCACATACTTACTTTTCTGTACTGTGAATTAATAATTGTTGCAGCCTCAGGGGAAATCAACACCAGTGACGACCACGTGTTATCAAATTTGAACTATTATCATTAGTTTTTTTTTTTTTAAGAGGGGGGATTTCGTTTTAAACATATGTATTTGACCTGTATTTGTACTAGCCTGCAGTAAAATTGATATCCATTGACCGTATAATATACCTCCAGCCACACAATCACTTGATCTTTTCTGTCCGGTGAATGACTAATGTTTGGGGCCTGTAGCCTAGTGGCCTGCAGTAAAATTTTTATTCATTGACAGCATAATGTACCTCGAGCCACATAATTACAATTTATTTTATGTCATGTGAATGCCTAATTTGTAAGACCCGTACTCCCGTGGCCTAAAATAATTTTTTTCTAGGCTCCAACAGGGCACATTTCAGAGAATTTCCCTTTAAGACGCAAAAAAATGTCCCTTGATTAAGATACAAATTCAGCACATGCGCCAGGCAAGGGATGTGCGTCAAACCCGCTAGTCCCAGAGGTGCTACGAGAGTTCGCCCATTATCGCACACACCACGCTTGAGGCTGACTGGCACAAACCACTATTCGGTCTGTTGTTCAAGGCCCGTCCATAGCTCCAACGTGGTGTGAGGTTTGTCCCAAAACAGAGTGTCTGCACACTTTCGAAAGCCCCAGCAGTTGGCACCTGTGTTTCGTCATCATCCGAGACGTGCTTCAATGATCCTCCCATGTACTCATCTTGAAAGATAAGTGGTTGGGAATTGGTGGATGGCCCTGGGAAACCCTGCTAACAGAGTCATCAAAAAGCAGAAGAGACTGCTGCATGACTTGGGGCTCAGACTGCTTGGCTGATTTTCAAAGGGGTGAGGTGAAAGTCTGATGGACATCGTGGTTTTTCAGCAGGAGACTGTGGTTTTTCAGCAGGAGACTGGGTGGGAGACAATGTGACTGAACTGGTTGCACTGTCAGCAACCCAATCTACTATCGCCTGTACTTGTTCAGGCCTCACCATTCATAGAGCCGCATTAGGCCCGATTAAATACCGCTGCAAGTTCTGTCGCCTACTCACACCTGAGAAAGGGTTTTCACTTGTGCATGCAGCTGGCACAGATCGACCATGTCCTCTACCTGCAACACGAGCTCCACCAGCAGCACCACGACCTGGGCCACGTCCCTTATTTGACGCTCTCCTCATATTTCTCGAATTTAGGATCTTGCCCTAAATGGGTGTTTAATTAATAGTTGAATAGAACGACAGTATGTAAAGGGTGTATCTCACACGGCCTGAACCAGACAAGGCCTCAATTAAAGATTTATTTGCCCAAAATGGCTGTATTTAAAATACCTGAATCAAATTCCTGTATGTAAAGGGTGTATCTCACACAGCCTGACCCACACTAGGCCTCAATTCAAGATTTTTTTGCTCAGAAGGGCTGTATTTCAAGTGCCCGAATCAAACCCCTGTATTTAAATGGTGTATCTCACACGGCCTGACCCACAGTAGGACTCAATTAAAGATTTCTTTGCCCAAAATGGCTGTATTTCAAATACCTGAATCAAACCCCTGTATGTAAATTGTGTATCTCACACAGCCTGACCCACACTAGTTCTCAATTCAAGATTTGTTTGCCCAAAAGGGCTGTATTTAAAATGCCTGAATCAAATCCCTGCATTTAAATGGTGTATCTCACACGGCCTGACCCACAGTAGGCCTCAATTAAAGATTTATTTGCCCAAAATGGCTGTATTTCAAATACCTGAATCAAACCCCTGTATATAAAGGGTGTATCTCACACGGCCTGACTTACAGTAGGCCTCAATTATAGATTTGTTTGCCCAAAATGTCTGTATTTCAAATACCTGATTTAAACCCCTGTATATACAGGGTGTATCTCACATGGCCTGACCCACAGTAGGCCTCAATTAAATATTTATTTGCCCAAAATGGCTCTATTTCAAATGCCTGAATCAAACCACTGTATATGCAGGGTGTATCTCACACAGCGTGACCCACAGTAGGCCTCAATTAAAGATTTCTTTGCCCAAAATGGCTGTATTTCAAATGCCTGAATCAAACCCCTATATTTTATTTTATTTTTTATTTTTTATTTTTTCGCCTTTGGTTTTTTATTTTTAAACATATGTATATATATATATATATATATATATATATATATATTTATATACATTACAGACCAAAAGTTTGGACACACCTTCTCATTTAAAGAGTTTTCTTTATTTTCATGACTATAGAAATTGTAGATTCACACTGAAGGCATCAAAACTATGAATTAACACATGTGGAATTATATACATAACAAAAAGGGTGAAACTACTGAAAATGTGTCATATTATAGGTTCTTCAAAGTAGCCATCTTTTGCTTTGATTACTGCTTTGAACACTTTTGACATTCTCTTGATGAGCTTCACAGGTGTGTCAGGTTTAATAAGTGGGATTTTTTGCCTTATAAATGGGGTTGGGACCATCAGTTGCGTTGTGAAGAAGTCAGGTGGATACACAGCTGATATACCTACTAAATAGACTGTTAGAATTTGTATTATGGCAAGAAAAAAGCAGCTAAGTAATGAAAAAGGAGCGGCCATCATTACTTTAAGAAATTAAGGTCAGTCTGTCAGAAAAATTGGGAAAACTTTGAAAGTGTCCCCAAGTACAGTCACACAAACCATCAAACGCTACAAGGAAACTGGCTCACATGCGGACCGCCCCAGGCAAGGAAGACCAAGAGTCACCTCTGCTGCGGAGGATAAGTTCATTCGAGTCACCAGCCTCAGAAATCGCAGGTTAACAGCAGCTCAGATTAGAGACCAGGTCAATGCCACACAGAGTTATAGCAGCAGACACATATCTAGAACAACTGTTAAGAGGAGACTGTAAATCAGGTCTTCATGGTAGAATATCTGCTAGGAAACCACTGCTAAGGACAGGCAACAAGCAGAAGAGACTTCTATGGGCTAAAGAACACAAGGAATGGACATTAGACCAGTGGAAATCTGTGCTTTGGTCTGATGAGTCCAAATTTGAGATCTTTGGTTCCAACCACCGTGTCTTTGTGAGAAGCAGAAAAGGTGAACGGATGGACTCTACATGCCTGGTTCCCACCGTGAAGCATGGAGGAGGTGGTGTGATGGTGTGGGGGTGCTTTGCTCGTGACACTGTTGGGGATTTATTCAAAATTGAAGGCATACTGAACCAGCATGGCTACCACAGCATCTTGCAGCGGCATGCTATTCCATCCGGTTTGCATTTAGTTGGACCATCATTTATTTTTCAACAGGAAAATGACCCCAAACACACCTCCAGGCTGTGTAAGGGCTATTTGACCATGAAGGAGAGTGATGGGGTGCTGCGCCAGATGACCTGGCCTCCACATTCACCAGACCTGAACCCAATCGAGATGGTTTGGGGTGAGCTGGACCGCAAAGTGGATTGAGTCTGCTGGACATAAAACAAAATATCATCTGCGTAGAGAGAAATTCGGTCTTTAATGCCCAATATACTAAACCCCAATATCCTAGGATCCTCTCTAACCCTAGCCGGCAAAGGCTCAATGTAAATATTAAACAAAAGAGAGGACAGGGGCATCCCTGACGAGTGCCTCTAGTCAAAGAAAAACTTCTTGTTAGATGACCATTTATATTTAATCTTGCGGTAGGAGATCTGTACAGAAGTTTTATCATAATAGTGGTTCTAGGGCCAAAGCCCATCTTATGAAGCACTCCCCACAGGAACCTCCATTCCACTCTATCGGAAGCCTTGGAGGCGTCTATAGACAAAATGGCTTCCCTCCGGACATCTGTATATTAGTAAAGAGCCGATGTAAATTATAGTGGGTCCCTTTCATAGGGATGAAACCTGTTTGGTCTGG
Organism: Bufo gargarizans; assembly: GCF_014858855.1. Classification (NCBI taxonomy): domain Eukaryota; kingdom Metazoa; phylum Chordata; class Amphibia; order Anura; family Bufonidae; genus Bufo; species Bufo gargarizans. The sequence goes on from NC_058083.1 coordinate 161,628,611, forward strand.
GTGTATAATTGAAGTCATTACAGTAGATAACCTCCTAGCCAAAATCTTAGAGAAAAGTTTCACATCTGTATTAAGAAAAGAGATAGATCTATATGTCCCCAAATCATTAGCATCTTTTCCCTTCTTTAATACCAGTATAATGACAGCCTCTGTCATTGTTTCTGGGAGGGATTCCTCCCCTATTGAATTAGTGAGTGTTCTCCACAGATAAGGAAGAACAGTCTCCCTATAATTACGATAAAACCCGTACGGGAGTCCATCTGAACCAGGAGAGGAGTTCCCTGAACAGCCTTTAATTGCATCATCTATCTCTTGAAGACCTAGGTCCATCTCAAGACGTTCTTTTTGAGTATCTGTGAGAGCTGGAAGGGAAATAGAGTCCAAGTACGAGTCAATCACATTGTCTGGAAGAACACTCTCTGATTCATATAGTTGGGAAAAATAATTTATAAATGTTTCCATAATTCCCTCCTGATCTTCAATAGTGGTCCCGTCCATGACACAAATGCTACAAATTTCTTTCTTTGGGTCCTGGCTGGCTATTACCCTGGCTAACATCTTTCCTGGATGCCCTGCCTCAGAAAAATATTTTTGTCTTCTAAAGAACAACCTCTGTTGGGCTTTTAAAAAAAAAAAAATCGGAGAAAGCCTGGCATAGCCAACCATTCCAGCCGCAGCTGCTTCCTCTAATTCTTTCTCCTTCATAGCATATCGTTTAGTGACATTGGCAATTGTACTAATAAGGGCCCCTCTCATAACCGCTTTAAACGCATCCCAAACAAATTGGGGTTTGGCTGAAGCAGTATTTTTTATCCCAAAAGAAAGTGATCTCACTTTCTATCTGGTTATGATTATCAATTATTAATAGCCAGTGGGGATTCAATCTAAATGGGGGTCTATGTCTAAGGTTATTCCTAAGCATACAAGCTCAATTACAAAAGGAACATGGTCTGAAACGGATCTGGTCTCATATTTCATCCGTTTGATCCAGTTTAAATATCCTTTGTTTATCAAGGCCAGATCAATCCTAAACATAGATCTTCCAGATTTACTTATGCATGAGTAGGTCCTTTTTTCTTTGAATAGATATTCCCAAACATCAACAAGGCCAACCTCCTGGCAAAACCGAGCCAAGCGGGACCCCTGAGTCGGGGAATAAATATTCCCTCCCGTGGTAATCCTATCTCTCTCTGGATTAAACACACAGTTAAAATCCCCCTTAACTATACCCAGACATTCCAGCCAATGATCCACAAATGCCATCAGACAGGTCAACATTTGTATTGAAAAAGGTGGAGGAATATAAATAAAAGCCGGAATACATAACTTCCCATCTAGCCTACCATGGAGAAAAACATATCTCCCCTGTCTATCAATAGATGATGCCAAACATACAAAATTATTCCGGTTATGAATTAAAACCGTAACTCCTCTGGAGTAACTGGTATATGTAGAATTATACACCTGTGTAGCCCACTTCCCTCCAAGTCGAACAATCGTATCCTGTGTCAAGTGGGTTTCTATCAGGCAAACAATAGCTGGTAGGTGTCTTCGTATCAAATCTAAGATCGACTGCATTTATATCTTCTCCCCAAGGACCCGACATTCCACGTAAGTATTCTAGTCGCCATTATTTAGTCTAAAAGTATCCAATAGATAAAACTCCCCAGACTTCACTCCGCTCTCCTCCACAATAGACACACATCATAGCCCACATCCCCTCTAAACCCCCCCTACCCCCAACCAAAAGCCCATAGCCCCCTTGCTCCATCACTAAAGGTGGCAGACCTCTTAACTAGGACCATCCCTCCCCCACCCCCTCAACTGGCCTCCAAAAAGAAGAAAAAAAACAAAAAAAAATGATTTTAAACATTGATCCGATCTAGCCAATCAGTGGCCACTACTGGAGAGTCAAAAAATGGACATTATCATTAAATACAATCCTTAACTTGTCCGGATATATAAAGGAGTACTTAATGTCTTTGCTCTGAAGACGTTTTTTAACATTAAAAAAAAAGTGTGTCTCTTATCTTGAACCTCTTTTGAAAAATCAGGGAAAAAAGAAAGTTTACATCCATTATACATAATCGGGGGGGGGGGGGGGGGCATCCTGTGCTCGCCTCAAAATCATATCTCTATCATAGGCGGTTAACATCTTAACTATTACCGTCCTTGGCAACCGTCCAGGAGTAGGTTTACCCCCAGGTATTCGATGGGCCCTTTCAATTAGAAACAAAGGTGAAAAATGTTTGTTCCCATAATTATCAAAAATAATGTATTGTATTGTTCCTGCTAGGTTTTTATCATCAGAGGATTCTGTTAAACCTATAACTCGAACGTTACATCTTCTTGAGCGATCTTCTAGAACCACATTTGTTTTTCCAGATAATTATAATCTGTTTTTACTGTAGTAATCTCTGCTTTTAATGCTTTCAATTCTTGCTCCAGGTTAGCCACCGTGTTTTCAAATTATTTGGTTCTATCCCGGATCTTTGTCAAATCATCTTTTAAAATAAGGAGATCTGTCTGTACTGACCCCAATTGAACAGCAATATTTTGTATAGCTTTTCCATTGTTTTTCACAATGGATAAAATTTTGTCTAATGGAGATGCATTGTCCATAGATGTCTATGCGTCTCCACTATGAGAATCCCCTTCAAGTGCCTCCTACGCTCGGGCCTTATATTATATCCAACTTCCCCTTTACTCCAGACCTAGTACTAAAATTTGGCAATCTCAAAATGTATCAATTTTAGAGGACTCTGTTTGTTTCTGTCCCACCTTAACAGCGCTCAAGTCTGTTGAACGTCTATTCTGTTTGGGGGCCATCTTTCTCTTTTTATTAATTTTTTTGGGCTCTTTATTTATTTTATTTTTTTTCCTCTTCCCCCTCCTGCCTCTCTTCCTTCCCCCTTCCTTCCTTTAGTTTTATTTTCTTTTCTTTTCCTTTCTTTTTTTTTTCCTTGTCTTCTTCTTCTCGTCTTCTATCCTCCCCTTTTTTTTCTTCTTTCTTTTTCCTTCTTCCCCCCTCTCAAACTCTCCTCACTTGCCCTTTTTTCTTTTTTTTTCACCCTAATCCAGTAAAGCTTTCGTTTCTCCTTTTTTTTTTTTTTTTTTCTCCCCACACTTCAATACACGAGGTTAGTAAATAATTGACAATACTGGGGAATTAGGATTGAGAACAAAAAAAAAACTGTCACATGGGGTTAAAAGAGGTTAGATGAGGTCAGGTAGCTGAGGATGAGGCCGAGGGAAACACGAGGAGAAGAGGGAAAACAAGAAAAACATATAGTCCCAGGCAGGGAAGGGGGGGCAGCCAGGATCGATCTCACCAATCAAGTGTCTTCTCAGGGTCTTCCAGTCTGGTCTCAGCCTCCGGACAGCTCCAGGCGAACCCCACAGACAGACGAGAGGTAGGTAAGGCCATCAGAGGGGGAGAACACAATCCACCGACAACACCAATCAAAAAGGAGGACGAGAAGCCCACTGGAACCTCGGCGTCTATCCAGGGGGAAGGCACGGAGACGGCAAAGCAGTCAAGATGCACACAGAATTGCCGGCGTGGAAGGAAGCGGGATGAAGAGCAGTCTCAGCGGGGTAAGCAGGAAGGGCAGCAAGAGAACAAACAAGGCAGGCACTCAATTAAAGATTTCTTTGCCCAAAATGGCTGTAGTTAAAATACCTGAATCAAACCGCTGTATTTAAAGGGTGTAACTCACACGGCCTGACCCACAGTAGGCCTCAATTAAAGATTTGTTTGCCCAAAATGGCTGTATTTTAAATACCTGAATCAAACCCCTGTATTTAAAGGGTGTATCTCACACGGCCTGACCCACTGTAGTCCGCAATTAAAGATTTGATTGCCCAAAAGGGCTGTATTTCAAATACCTGAATCAAAACCCTGTTTATACAGGGTGTATCTCACACGGCCTGACCCACAGTAGGCCTGAATTAAAGATTTGTGCACCAAATGGCGGTATTTCAAATATCTGAATATAAGCAAAAACGTGTGTTTTTAAAACCCCATAACATGATGGGTGTATTTCTAGCTTAAATTGCACACTGACTAATCCAGATGTTGTATATTGCCCAAAAAGTTTTTTTTTTGGTAACAGAATGTGAAAGCTGTATACAGGGTGGGCCATTTATATGAATACATATCTTGTATGTTTGTGGCACATTAGTATATGTGTTTGTGGCACATTAGTATATGTGAGGGGGGAAACTTTTTAAGATGGGTGGTGACCATGGCGGCCATTTTGAAGTCGGACATTTTGAATCCAACTTTAGTTTTTTCAATAGGAAGAGGGTCATGTGACACATCAACCTTATTGGGAATTTCACAAGAAAAAGTGATAGCACAGGCTTCAGGAGAAATGCTAGCACAGGCTTCCAGTATCCGTAGTTTCAGGTGCTGCACATCTCGTATCTTCACAGCATATGCTGTGCAGCACCTGAAACTACGGATACTGGAAGCCTGTGCTAGCATTTCTCCTGCGGTGTTGTTATCAGTGTGTGAAGAGTGGGAGAAGAGGGTTGCATTGACAATCCAACACAATGGGCAGCACATTGAACACATTTTATAAGTGGTCAGAAACTTGTAAATAACTCATGAAAGAATAAAGTTACGTTAAAACCAAGCACACTATTGTTTTTCTTGTGAAATTCCCAATAAGTTTGATGTGTCACATGACCCTCTTCCTATTGAAAAAACTAAAGTTGGATTCAAAATGGCCAACTTCAAAATGGCCGCCATGGTCACCACCCATCTTGAAAATTCCCCCCCTCACATATACTAATGTGCCACAAACAGCAAGTTAATATCACCAACCATTCCCATTTTATTAAGGTGTATCCATATAAATGGCCCACCCTGTATATTAAACTTGAATTTAACACTTGCAGATCAGGAAAATAGTGTTTTTTGGAAAAGTGTGTTTTTAAAATCCCAGAAAATGATGGGTGTATTTCTAACTTAAATTGTACACTGACTAATATAGATGTTGTATATTGCCAAAAAAGTGTTTTTTGGTAACAGAATATGAAAGTTGTATATATTAAACTTGAATGTAAGACTTGCAGATCAGGAAAATAGTGGGGTTTTTTTTTTTGCAAAAGAGTGTGTTTTTAAAACCCCAGAAAATTATGGCAGTATTTCTAACTTAAATTGCACACTGACTTATCCAGATGTTGTGTATTGCCAAAAAAGTGTTTTTTTGGTAAAAGAATAGGAAAGCTGTATATATTAAACTTGAATTTAAGACTTGCAGATCAGTAAAATAGTGTTTTTTGGCAAAATGGTGTGTTTTTTTTAAAGCTCAGAAAAGGATGGCTGTATTTCTAGCTGAAATTGCACACTGACTAATCCAGATGTTGTATATTGCCCAAAAAATTGACATTTTCAATCTCCCAAAAGCTCAGATGCAGTGCTGGTGCACTGAGCTTGCATAAAATGGCCACAGCCGCCCACCTAACAGATATATTAAAGTTATTTTTTTTCGGTCATTAGGCTCAGGGCAGGATAAAAAAATAGTGCCCTGCACCCACAAAACACAATGTATGTAGATCGCTAGATAGAGTTAGATTTAGATTTTGAGCAAAGACTCTCTCCTATTCTCTCCCTGAAATCATGAATTGCATCCTCTCCCTACACTAAGCACAACAGAGTGACGTACAGTGCTACGTGACTCAAGCTTATATAGAGGCTGGGTCACATGCTGCACTGGCCAATCACAGCCATGCAATTAGTAGGCATGGCTGTGATGGCTTCTAAGGTCAGACAGCTAACCGCTTGTTGATTGGCTGCTCTGCAGCCTTTCAAAAAGCGCCAAGAAAGCGCTGAACACCGAATAGAAACCCAAACTTTTACTGAAATGTTCCGGTTCGGGATCCAAAAATCCTAAAGTTCGGTACGAACCCGAATTTTACAGTTCGGGTTCGCTCAACCCTAATTATGAGGTAAAAATCAGTTTCTGTCAGTTAGGGAGCTGAATGGTTCCTTATCGCTGCTCCCTGACCTTACAAACACCCAAACACCCAACAAAGCTCAATCCTTATCTTACTGATAAGAATGAGGCTTAAATAAGTGTTTATGACCTCTTGGTAATTTAGAGATAAGGGTTATTAGATGACCGTCACAAAGTGAAAGTGAAAGTAGGATGCCCACAGCTAGAAAAACAGTTACACCTTTGTGACAGAATGGCTCAATATATATATTTTTTAATAAGACCAATTGACAAAATAATTTTTAGCCCCAAATGAGTAAAATGTAATCATAAAGAAAAGAATTTGTCCCCAAAGGTGTTCATAGGCTTTAATATTTTTGCATATAGATCCCATAAAATAAAACTGCATTTTTCAAAATTATTTGGATAAATGGATTCTTAGAAAGCTGGGGGTCTTTGAATTTTTTACCAATGATGCTATATTGGAGCTTGTTTTTTTGCAGGATGGGTTCAAGTTTTTATTGCGAATTCAGCTATTTTGTATTGTTTTTATTTTATTTCTGTTTATTTTATGGTAAAAATTAATGAAAATGTTATTTGAAATTAATGTATGTATTTTCTTATCTTTTATTAAAGTCATACAATCACATTTCATTATTTTCATGATGTTTTGGAGTACATAGTAGTCCAAAACATTGTTGTCAGTACGTGTTAGGCCTCATGCACACGACCGTTGTGTGCATCCGTGGCCATTGTGCCATTTTCCGTTTTTTTTCGCGGACCCATTGACTTTAAATGGGTCCGTGGAAAAATCGGAAAATGCACCGTTTGGCAGCCGCATCCGTGATCCGTGTTTCCTGGCTGTGAAAAAAATAGGACCTGTCCTATTTTTTTCACGGCCAACGGTTCACGGACCCATTCAGTTCAATAGGTCCGTGAAAAATCACGGATGCACACAAGATTGTCATCCGCGTTCGTGATCCGTGTTCGTGATCCGTGTCCGTTTTTTCCTATGATTTCAATGGCAAACTTGACTTAGATTTTTTTTTTCATTTTTCATGTCCGTGGATCCTCCAAAAATCAAAGAAGACCTACGGACGAAAAAACGGATCACGGACCCCGTTTTTGCGGACCTTAAAAAATATTGCTTCAGGTCTGCACTTCTAGTATTGTAAATGTTGTGCTGTTTTGCTACGAGCTGCGCTGAAATAATACAGAGGAAAATAGATTGAATCCAGTCATAATTATGTACAACCTACTTCCTGGAACAGTGATTAACTTGCTGCTGTGGATGCAGTTATACACAGTAGACTGCCAATCATCATCCTGAGGGGCAAGAAGAAGTCCACCATATTCTTTCAGTGCTGCTAGTAGCAGAAATGCCACATATTTTTCATCCATTTTGGCTACTAGCAGTAGGGACCTGTCACTATATTATGCTGCCTTTCCATAAGATGACCAATCCACTTTAATAAAGAATAGGAAATGCTGAAGTAACCTTCTATATGCTGCAGCATACAGAATAGATAAAAATGACCTAAGATTGCAGACTATCACCTGTCATTTCGCTGTCTTACGATGTATTTCATTGTACTTTAGAGCATTCAGTTCCTGCCATCAAATTTATATCTGTCAACATTTATTCCCTTCAGAGTAGTATTTTTTGAAGTGTTATGAGCGCACAAGATTGTGTAATACAGAAAGACAGCAATAGTATATATTACACTTAATCTAGAACAGGTTACATATAGAGTAATTTACCTATATAAGAAATCATCTGAGTTCTGCTACTATATCAAACCTTAAAGGGGTTGTCCAGGTTCAGAGCTGAACCTGGACATCCCTCCATTTTCACCCCGGCAGCCCCCCTGACATGAGCATCGGAGCAGTTCATGCTCCGATGCTCTCCTTTGCCCTGCGCTAAATCGCGCAGGGCAAAGGCATTTTTCTGAGTTCCGGTGACATACGGGGCTCTCTATGGGGCTGACAGGCAGCCCGGTGACGTCACCGGCACTGATGGGCGGGATTTGGCTCTGCCCTAGCCAGTAAAACGGCTAGGGCAGAGCTAAAGCCCGCCCCTCAGAGCCGGTGACGTCACCGAACACACTGCTGGGCGGAAGTTACCGCCCGGCAGTGTGTTATTGAAAACACAAGAGCCTGTGCCCTGCGCGATCTAGCGCAGGGCACGGGAGCGCATCGGAGCATGAGATGCTCCGATGCAAGGCTCAGGAGGGCTGCCGGGGTGAAAATAAGGGTATGTCCGGGTTCAGCTCTGAACCCGGACAACCCCTTTAAGTCTACAGGTCATGAACCTTTCTACAGGCCTGGAAATCGGAGGTAACTTTTAGTATTATTAATAGAGGGGATGCATTATGCCTTAAAACACACACCTCGGCTGCTGTGCAATAGCAGTCTCTTTTTCAAAGTAAGGGCTCATGCACACAAACGTTTTTTGCATTCCGTATACGGGCCATATTTTGATTCCGTATACGGTCCGTATACGGAATCATTCATTTCAATAGGTCCGCAAAAGATGCGGACAGCACTCTGTGTGCTGTCCGCATCTGTTGCTCCATTCCGTGGCCCCGCAAAAAATATGAGGCATGTCCTATTCTTGTCTGTTTTGTGGACAAGAATAGGCATTTCTATAATGGGCCTCCTGTTCCGTTCTGCAAATTTGCGGAAGGCACAAGGGCGGCATCCGTTTTTTGCGGATCCGCAATTTGCAGACTGCAAAAAATGGCACGGTCGTTTGCATGAGTCCTAAAACAGACATTCATGTCAACCACTAATTGAATGATTTCAAATGCTTCTGCTGTGAGTATATGGTGTTCATATAAATATTATTAAGGCAGTATTCAAATTACATTTGAGTCTTCCATTGCTCCCTTAAAAAAGACAGTTGCTATGGCTTGTCTGTCTCTGGCTAAGAAGACAGGAAGACGGAGGGGTCGTCATTCACACTGCATGCCTGCATTAGGCTTCAGAGTGAGGAGGCGTGTCTCTCAGTAATCCAATCTGATTGGCTGGCAGGGAGCTGCTGGCTACAGAAAGTGTGTATGGGAAGTGAGGGAAGGCAGTTTTGGCCTCAGAGAACTGGCAGAGGAGCCATCTTGAGAGGGTCCTCATATTGTAAATGTTTAAGCAGCCGTAATTAAGGGAAAAACTCAAGGAAAGCAGTGGTATGTGAATAAACTAAAGATTGCTTTATGCATAATGCTGCTGCAGCAGAAACATATGCTAAAATTGATTATTTTTTATGAAAACATGATAGTTACCCATTAAGTTATATCTTGTGCATAAGGATTAGCTGCATTATCACAGCCACATGCTCAACTTTACATATGCAGAATCTTTGATGAGCTTTTAGGTCTCATAGAAGTCACTGTAGCTTCTTGCAATGGCAGATACAAAGAGATACGGTAAGCTGTTCCCTGCCGAAACAGCCTGCAGGATCTACCAAACACTAGTGTGAAACTAGCCTTAACTGGCAGAAAGAAATTATAGCTAACAAATTTCCTATAGCTGACCAGCAAGATTTTTTCCCTAAAAATATTTTATGATATATTAATCATATTTTAAGTAATTGTTCTACAAATTCATTTAGTAAATATGTGCATTGTTTGGAATTGAATTGGAGTTTAGTGGTAGTAACCTGGTATGGCCACTAACAGTGGGTGGAGCTGTGTGAAAGAGTGAATAGGTACAGCTCACCTGAATTCAAGCATTTTCCCCTGTGTGGACTTCACACATTTGACAAGGCACAGAATTTCATTGATACTTAAGATTTGCCTAATTTTTTTAAAAAAAGTTTGGTTCAGACCTGAATCAGTTTAGGCTAACCAGATTGGCTCAAATAACCCTGTAAATTGTTATATAACACCCTCTACTCCCCTAGGACTCTTTTTGCTAGTTTTTTTTTATGAATTTTTGCTTCCCCCCAAGCTCTTGAACACAATGAATGTTGTGCTGTTTGAGTGACATTGACATACCTAACTATGGGTAAATGCATGTTTTATGGGATTAACAAACAGCGTTTAAAAAAATAAAAATAAACACTATGCCATGGCATGTGTTATGCTTTTTCATGTTTCAAAGCTTCCAAAAAATGGCCCTTAATGAGGCAGATGATGTTATGGGATAAAAAAAACAAAAAAAAAAAAAAAAAAAAAAAAAAAAAAAAAAACACTGACTTGGGGAACCAAGCAGACACAAATTATGCCTTGTTGTGGTCAGAATACCTGCCCATACTACATACACAAGTGTTAATTGTCAGAAGAAAAAGAAGATCATTGTTAATGCCTAGAAAAAGTTTCCCTTTTAATTGGGAGTAGCAGTAGAGCAGTGTAGATGTGGAAAGGGTAGGGTAATAAGGGCACATGGCCCCAATAGTAGCAGCAGCAGAAGCAGCATAGCATGGAATATACAAAGCAGTATATAATGTGTCTATTGGTAGTAGTAGTAATAGTGGTAGTAGGGGTGGTAGTAGTAATAGTGGCAGATGCGTAGCATTAATAACGGTGACAGTAGAGGATTGGCAGTGAGGAGCAGCAGCAGCCAGATAGTACATGTAAGTAAGCAGGCATCAGCATGAGTGAGGCAGCAACAGCCTTACGGAACATCATGGTAAAAAGGCAGCAACAGTGGCATGATGGTGGCAGTAGCTTGAAGGAGGCAGCAGCAGCAGCTGTACTCAACATGATGGTAGGCAAGCAGCAGCAGTGGCATGAAGGCGGCAGCATAACAGAGACAGCAAAAGCTATACAGGACATGTTAGTTCACAGGCAGAGGCAGTGTAAACCATCTGCTACCCTGTGTATTGTAAGGGTACATTCACACTTGCGGCAGAGGAATCCGGCAGGCAGTTCCGTCGCCAGAACTGCCTCCCGGATCCGTCAAAACGTATGCCAACTGGTGGCATTTTAAGATGGATCAGGATCCTGATCCATCTTACAAATGCATTGAAATGCCGGATCCGTCTTTCCGGTGTTATCCGGAAAAACGGATCCGGCATTAATTTTTTAACATTTTTTTTGGTCTGCACATGCGCAGACCGGAAGGACGGATCCTGCATTCCGGTATTTTGAATGGAGGATCCAGCACTAATACATTCCTATGTAAAAAAATGCCGGATCTGGCATTCCGGCAAGCGTTCAGTTTTTTTGACCGGAGATAAAACCGTAGCATGCTGCGGTATTATCTCCTTCTTGATCAGTCAAAAAGACTGAACTGAAGACATCCTGATGCATCCTGAATTGAATGCTCTCCATTCAGAATGCATGGGGATAAAACTAATCAGTTCTTTTCCGGTATAGAGCCCCTAGGATGGAACTCTATGACGCAAAAGAAAAATGCTAGTGTGAAAGTACCATAAGACACATATATGCTGTTATGCTTTTATTTATTTTTTGTGCTGATTGTCTTGTGTAGGGGCTCATTTTTTGCAGGAAGAGTTGATGTTTTTATTTACCATTTTTGGGTACATATGATTTTTTGATCATTCATTATTACATTATATGGGGCATGGTGATCAAAAATTGGTTGCTTTGGCGAAATTTTTAGGCTACTTTCACACTCGCGTTTGGTGCGGATCCGTCATGGATCTGCACAAACCCATCTGTTTAGATAATACAACAGCATGCATTCGTTCAGAATGGATTTGTTTGTATTATCTTTAATATAGCCAAAAAGGATCCGTCTTGAACGCCATTGAAAGTCAGATGGGGACGGATCCGTTTTCTATCGCGCCATATTGTGTCAGTGAAAATTGATCCGTCCCCCTTAATTTACATTGTGTGTCAGGACGGATCCATTTGGCTCAGTTTCGTCAGACGGACACCAAAATGCTGCAAGCAGCATTTAGTTGTTTTGGTGTCCGCCTCCAAAGCGGAATGGAGGCGGAACGGAGCCAAACTGATGAATTCTGAGTGGATCCTTATCCATTCAGAATGCATTAAGGGCAAAACTGAAAATACCTGAATGGATCTCACAAACAGAAACCAAAACACCAGTGTGAAAGTAACCTTATTTATTTATGTTTATAGCATTCACCTGAGGGGTTAGGTCATGTGACATTTTTTATAGAGCAAGTCGTTACGGATATGGAAATATCTAATATGTATACTTTTTCTTATTTATTTATTAAATTTAAGTTTTACACAATATTTTATTTTTTATCCCTTGGTGTAAAAAAATCTCAGGTAACAAAAAATGGCTTTTTTGGCACAGTTTTTTTTTTTCAGAGTACACCTGAGGGGTTAGATCATGTGATATTTTTATAGAGCTGGTTCTTATGGATGCAGCAATATGTCTAATTTTTTATTTATTTCACTTAAACACAATAATAGCATTTTTTTTAAACAACAAATTATGTTTTAGTGTCTCCATATTCTGAGAGATATAGTTTATTTTTTATTTTTTTGGGCTTGTTTTTTTGCAGGATGAAGTGACGGTTTGATTGATACCATTTTGGGGGGCATACACCTTTTTGCTTGGTGTTGCACTTTTTGTGATGTAAGGTGACAAAAAAATTTTGGGCACGTTTTTATAACAAAAAAATTATGGTTATGGTGTTAATCTTACGGGGTATATTATGTGATATATTTATAGAGCCGGTAGTTATAGACGCGGCAATACAAAATGTGTGTTTTTTCTTCTGTGCTTTATATTTTTTATTATAAAATCAGGTGAAAGGGGCATTTTTTTTCTTTTTTTTTTACTTTAGTTTTTATTATTAACAACATTCTTTTTAACTTTTTTTTTTTTTTACTCTATTTCTATGCAACTCTAGGACTTCAACTTTTGGGGGTCTAGGAGACTTAGTCAGGGGCTGGATCTCCTCTGCTTCTGTAGAAGGTAGTTCCTGCTGCTTGCTGCCTTCTTACCCATTGGGTCCCCATCACTGTGGTCAGTGAGGGATCCCATCGGGTCCACACTCTGCAAACACCTTTTATGCCACTGTCAGCGCTGACAGCGGCATAGAAGGGGTTAATCCGCCGGCTACAGAAAAAGCTCGGCTAATCAGAGACTGCCGGGCCCCTGCATTGATAGGGAGCTCCGGCGCCTGTCCGAACACCATGACTAGAGATGAGCGAACTTCTGTTTTAAGTTCGGCGTCTAAAGTTCGGGGGCGGGTTAGCGGAGAATCCCGATCTGGAACCGGATATGGATTCCGACTTCCGTTGTGGTCCGTGGTAGCGGAATCAATAATCGGCCATTATTGATTCCGCTACCACGGACCACAACGGAAGTCGGAATCCATATCCGGTTCCAGATCGGGATTCTCCGCTAACCCGCCCCCGAACTTTAGACGCCGAACTTAAAACAGAAGTTCGCTCATCTCTAACCATGACGTAATAGTATGTCAAATTGCGGCAAGTCATCTGCAGCTATGACTTCCTAATACATCATGTGTCAGGAAGGGGTTAAATCTATTATAAGACCCACATAATAGACTGTCATTATCTGCATTATATATCAGTTCAATTGATGTAGGATTGTTTTATCAATATTCTGAATTGTTGCACTATTCATAAATCATATTATTATATAAAAAGCATTGCACAAGTACATAGGCAATTTGAATAAGAACTGCTGTGTCCATATGACATGAAAGCTCTTTTTGCATTACAGTAATTTATAACATAACAACTGTACCGCTCAGCATAATTACAAGTGCCATACACAAATGTATGGACTCTGGAAAAGCTCTACATAGACTTTTAGTGTGCTGAACTTTTGCTGAACAATTATGTTTATGGCTATATCCTAAGGATAGGTCATTGACATCTAGAGACCAGTCAACCCCTTGAAATTACCTGTACAACCCTTTGTGTCTAGGGAAAGCAGCCATAGAATTAATCGTTCCATGAAGGTATCTGTAATGTGGACAGTGATTATCAAGGTAGAGTAATCTCAGATATAGAGAGAAAATAAAAGCTGCAAGATATGATTTTACAGACTCCTACCAAATGGTTGACATGGAAACTACTAAATATAGATTTTTCGACATTTATCTGTTTATCACACAAGATGAAAACAATTTATATATAGTATTTATATATTAGTAATTAAATTGCATCTCTGAAAGTTTTAATCTCTCAAAAATTCATAATGCAAAAGCAAGTTGCTGGTTTAATATATTCAAGGTCCGACAATCAGCTCTTTGAGAAGGTACCGGTGCTGCTGTGAGCACCATGGTCTTCTCCATGCTCCCCAAGCACAGTGTTGTATATTGTATAGTTGCTGTGCTGTGTAGCCCCATCCCCATTCACTTCTATAGGGCTGAGCTGCGCATAGGCAGTGTGACTGATGAACATGTCGTCATTTAGCCTAGGGAAAGCCGCAATAAGGCCGCAGAGATACTGTGAGCACCGTTGCCTTCTTGAACAGCTAATCTGCAGGTGTCTCGGGTGTAGGAACCCAACAATCAGTTACTGATGACCTATCAAGAGGATAGGTCATCAGTATTTAGGCTTCAGAGGTTGCAATTGCATCCATGACCTGGTGGCTGATTAGACCCAATAAATGCTCTACGATTTGACTACTTATGAAAAGTGATGGTTGGGGCCCTGGTATCATTTTTGCACCAGGGACAAAGAGCTTCAAGTTATGCCTCTAATTTAAAAGATATTGTATAGTTTAATGAATTGTTAGGGTTTATTAGACATGGTTCCTTATGAGATACTTGTGTGTGAAGATAAGATTTATTTTCCTCATTTTAGATAATAATTAAAGTGTAGTACTGCTTACTATTTCACTCATGTCTCAGACATATCTAAAGTGTGCTATGGATGCAGGGCTGGGATTCAAATTTTTAACCACAAGGTTCCCTACTTTGTGTGTTAAATGCTTGCAATGTAGAGCACCACAGTCAACTGACATTCAATTGATGTTATTATAAGTAACAGCTGTGTGCATGATGGACAGCAGCTAGATGGGCTGGGAGTGACTCAATAAGGTCCTGGTGGATAGTCACAGGTATCTGTTACCAAGCTGACTGCAGTGCATCCCACAGCTGCTGGAGGGTGCCTGGAAGAGGATCCATAGAGTGAACACGATGATCAAGGTGGTCCCACAGATGCTTATTTGTGTTTAGGTTTGGAGAATTAGAAGGCCAGCGTAGTACTTGACAGCCTTGGTTATACTCTGTCAATTAATATCAGACATTTATAGCCATGTGACATGTCGTATATTGTCTTGCTAAAAGATCTCATCCTCCCCATGGGAAGACAATCAGCATGTATGGATGCATGTGAATTGCAATGATGTATTCATAGCCAAATCAGTTGAGAGTGTCTTCCACATGGATGAGTGGGCCCACAGAATGCCACACAAACATTCCCCAGACCATAAAATTGCCACCACCATCTTGTGTTCTTTCAGAAATGGTTACAGGGTATTTGCTCTCTGATGGTTCTTGCCTGACACTCCAATGTTCATCCATTACGATATTGCTGCAAAAATTGAAGCCTTTTATGCCAATGCAACTTCATTAGCATAAGTGCAGTCACCATCTGTCTGCTTTGGAGCCTGATATGCAGTAGGATTTGCTAAAATTTTGTTTTACACATGTGTCTAGTGGCCCCCTGGTTCATTTAGGCAGTGAGCTGCTCCACTGTAGCATGTCTGTCCACCCTTCTACACTATGCCTTTGAAGCTGATGTCCATCTATCACCTCAATGGCACGTGGTGCTCTGCAGTGTTCAATTTGCTAATTCATAGTGCTGACATTTGTCAACCTACAATACACTTTCACCAAAGCAGCACATGAACAGTTTACAAACTGTGCAGTTTCATAAATACTGCAACCCTTTGGCCCAAAAGCAGTTGCGTAACTACCGGGGAAGCAGCTGCTTCGGGGCCCGTCGCCCCGGCAGCGTGTGTGACAGACTCAGTTTATTTTCAAGTTAGTTAAATATCATGTTCAGGGCCCCTTCACAGCAGCCGCTAGTGTGATCTAATCTTACTGTCTGCTAAAGTCTCCTGGTCTAGGATTCAAACCCATAACCTTCAATCTAGCAGTGTATCAGTGGCAAAGCATTTACCCTCACAGCCATAAAGGCTGCATTACAACTCATTGAAAAAATATGAGACTTCTACTGTTATAGCTGGCTAATTGTACATCTATACACATGACAGCTGCCCAAACACACCTAGCACTGCTATATCTCTATATGACAGCTGTCCCTGCACACTCAGCTCTGCTATATCTCTATATATGACAGCTGCCCCAACAAACCCAGCTCTACTACATCTATACACATGACAGCTACCGAAACACAGCCAGCTCTGCTACATCTATACACATGACAGCTGCCCACAACACACTCAGCTCTGCTATATCTCTATATATGACAGCTGCCCCAGCAAACCCAGCTCTACTACATCTATACACATGACAGCTGCCAAAACACAGTCAGCTCTGCTACATCTATACACATGACAGCTGCCCCCAACACACTCAGCTCTGCTATATGTATATATATGACAGCTGCCCCAGCAAACCCAGCTCTACTACATCTATACACATGACAGCTGCCGAAACACAGCCAGCTCTGCTACATCTATACACATGACAGCTGCCCCCAACACACTCAGCTCTGCTATATCTCTATATATGACAGCTGCCCCAGCAAACCCAGCTCTACTACATCTATACACATGACAGCTGCCGAAACACAGCCAGCTCTGCTACATCTATACACATGACAGCTGCCCCCTACACACCCAGCACTGCTATATCTCTATATGACAGCTGTCCCAGCACAATCAGCTCTGCTATATCTCTATATATGACCGCTGCCCCAGCAAACCCAGCTCTACTACATCTATACACATGACAGATGCCCAAACACACCCAGCTCTGCTACATCTATACACATGACAGCTGCACCAGCACACTCAGCTCTGCTATATCTCTATATATGACAGCTGCCCCAGCAAACCCAGCTCTACTACATCTATACACATGACAGATGCCCAAACACACCCAGCTCTGCTACATCTATACACATGACAGCTGCACCAGCACACTCAGCTCTACTATATCTCTATATATGACAACTGCCCCAGCAAACCCAGCTCTACTACATCTATACACATGACAGCTGCCGAAACACAGCCAGCTCTGCTACATCTATACACATGACAGCTGCCCCAGCACACTCAGCTCTGCTATATCTCTATATATCTATCTACTGTATAGCAATACTTAGAGATATATAGATGTAGCAGAGCTGGGTGTGCTGGAGCAGCTATCATATATAGAGATATAGCAGAGCTGAGTGTGCTGGGGCAGCTGTCATATAGAGATATAGCAGTGCTGGGTGTGTTTGGGCAGTTGTCATGTGTATAGATGTAGCAGAGCTGGGTTTGCTGGGGCAGCTGTCATATATAGAGATATAGCAAAGCTGAGTGTGCTGGAACAGCTGTCATATAGAGATATATCTCAGATACTGCTATATCTGTATATGACAGCTGTCTCAGCACATTCAGCTCTGCTATATCTCTATATATGAGCAGCTGTCATGTGTATAGATGTACACTTAGCCAGCTATAACAGTAGAAGTCTCATATTTTTTCAGTTAGCAGCAAGGCAGCTAGTATGGTCTAGTGGTAAGCTGCTTTGCCTCTGAAGCAGGAGGTCGTGGGTTCGAATCCCAGCAGAATCTTTTCTGAAATACAAGCACTGACTCCATATATGGACATACAGGGCGGGACACAGGAAGAGGCTGCATCGCATCGCTGACATGGAGGTAAGTAGAAGTGTTTATTATTTTTTCTTTAATACCCGACTGTTACTGCCATGGGGGAGCGGGAGGCACCTGATACTGGCAGTGGCTCCTGATACTGGCACATGGGGGAGGGGGGTTGGCATCTGATACTGGCACCTGGGGGGGAGGGGGGTTGGCACCTGATACTGGTACATGGGGGGGGGAAGGCACCTGATACTGGCACATGGGGGAGAGGGGTTGGCACCTGATACTGGCATATGGGGGGGAGAGAGTGGCACCTGATACTGGCATATGAGGGGGAGGGAGAGTGGCACCTGATACTGGCACCTGGGGGGGGAGGGGGGGTTGGCACCTGATACTGGCACCTGGGGGGAAGGGGGGTTGGCACCTGATACTGGCACATGAGGGGGAAGAGGCACCTGATACTGGCACATGGGGGGGAGAGGGGTTGGCACCTGATACTGGCATATGGGGTGGGGGGGGGGAGAGAGGCACTTGATACTGGCACTTTTTTTGTGGGGGGGGGGGGAGATGGCACTATGATACTGGGACATGGGGGGGGGGAGAGGCACCTGATACTGGCACCTGGAGGGGAGAGGGGGGGTTGGCACTTGATACTGGCACATGGGGGGGGAGAAAGGAACCTGATACTGGCACATGGGGAGGGGGAGGGAGAGAGGCACTTGATATTGGCACTTTTTTGTGTGTGGGGGGGGATGGCACTATGATACTGGGACATGGGGGGGAGGAGAGAGGCACTTGATACTGGCATGTGGGGGGGGGTTGGCACTATGATACTGGCACATGGGGGGGAGAGGCACTTAATACTGGCACTTTTTTTTGGGGGGGTGGCACTATGATAATGGGACATGGGGGGAAGAGAGAGGCGCTTGATACTGGCACATGGGGGGGGTTGGCACTATGATACTGGCACATGGGGGGTGGGAAGGAGAGAGGCACTTGATACTGGCACATGGGGGGAGATGGCACTATGATACTGGGACATGTGGGGGGGGAGAGGCACTTGATACTGGCACATGATGGGGGGGTATCTATGGGGACACTTACTGGCACATTATTGGGGGGCATTATGGGGGACACTAGGCCGGCAGCCTATCAGAGGCCGGACACTGAGGGGCATCTACTGGGGCACTATATATGGGGCATTTTATACTGGTACATTATGGGGGGCACTAGCAGGAAGGGGGAGAGGAGCACTATGGGGGAATTTACTGGGGGCACTATATAGGGGTATTTTATACTGGCACATTATGGGGGCACTATGGGGACATTAGTTCAACTGGGGGCATTACAAGGGGGTATTTTGCACTGTCACATTATAAGGAGAATTATTTCTACTGGGGGGCATTATGGTGTGCTTTATTACTCCCCCATGGTATGACCCCCTAGTAGCAGCACCAGCCTCTCCCTGCTCTGCTATTCCTCTGCCCCTTCTCCAAATCCTTATTATGAAATCTTTCTCATTAGGATAAAACACAACATCAGCTCCACCGAGCCCCCGGCCAAAGTGTGGAAGTGGCGTCCAAGATCCCCAAGGGCCAAGCCAAGTAACTGTAAGTTTTCATGTAAAATATGTTTATGTTATACACATATAGCCTACACTGTGCCTCACAATGTACAGTATACCTCTATATTGTGCCCCACAATATACAGTATACCGCTACACTGTGCCACACAATATACAGTATACCTCTACACTGTGCCCCACAATATACAGTATACCGCTACACTGTACCACACAATATACAGTATACCTCTACACTGTGCCCCACAATGTACAGTATACCTCTATATTGTGCCCCACAATATACAGTATACCTCTACACTGTGCCACACAATATACAGTATACCTCTACACTGTGCCCCACAATATACAGTATACCGCTACACTGTGCCACACAATATACAGTATACCTCTACACTGTGCCACACAATATACAGTATACCTCTACACTGTGCCACACAATATACAGTATACCGCTACACTGTGCCACACAATATACAGTATACCTCTACACTGTGCCACACAATATACAGTATACCTCTACACTGTGCCACACAATATACAGTATACCTCTACACTGTGCCCCACAATATACAGTATACCTCTACACTGTGCCACACAATATACAGTATACCTCTACACTGTGCCCCACAATATACAGTATACCTCTACACTGTGCCCCACAATATACAGTATACCTCTACACTGTGCCACACAATATACAGTATACCTCTACACTGTGCCACACAATGTACAGTATACCGCTACACTGTGCCACACAATATACAGTATACCGCTACACTGTGCCACACAATATACAGTATACCGCTACACTGTGCCACACAATATACAGTATACCGCTACACTGTGCCACACAATATACAGTATACCGCTACACTGTGCCACACAATATACAGTATACCGCTACACTGTGCCACACAATATACAGTATACCGCTACACTGTGCCAAAGGAGTGGGGTTTACACAGGAGGAGGGAGATGCGAAGCGCGCTGAGGGGGGCCCTTACAAATATTTGCTGTGGGGCCCAGTCACTTCTAGTTACGCCCCTGCCCAAAAGCCAGTAATCATTCATTTTTGCAACTCTGATAAATCTTCCTTTTTACTCATGACAGCTATGGCGGATCTGTGTGCAGACAAACAAAAAAAAATGGCGTGGTTTTACACAGGCAGGAAGTGCTCAAAACCATAAGGCAGACCAACCGGCTGCCTGGGGGAGGGCGGAAAAATTAACCTTCTTTTTTTTGCGGCACGGGTCCAGCAGCACGGCAACATGATCACGGGGTCAGGCCAGGGGGGTGTGACTGGCGAGTGGCGCAGTGGATGCGGGCGGCAGCAGGGACTGAAGCTGACTGTTTCTGTGAGTCTGACAATTATTACACAAACAACAATCATAAATGGAGGGGGGTGACCATGACATGATGGGAGGAGGGACAATGTCTGTAGTCTGTGACATGGGGATGGGGCCAGAGCCGGCCGAGGGGGGGGGAATGATGTGCCATGGGGGGGCTGAAATGTGACACAATAGGGGGTAATGATGTGATCATGATGTGACACAAAGGATGAAAAATGTGACATGGATGGAGGGGGAGAAATGTGACATTGAGGGGGAGAAATGTGACATGTCGGGCTGATGTGACACAGGTGATTTGACATGGAGGGGGGAAAATGTGACATTGAGGCCTTGAGGGGGAGAAATGTGACATGGAGGGGGAGAAATCAGACATGGGGAGAAATGTGACATGGGGGTGATGTGACAAAGGGGATTATGTAAAAAGTAGGGGGAGAAATGTGACATGGAGGGGGGGAAACGTGACATGGAGGGGGGGAAATGTGACATGGAGGGGGAGAAATGTGACATGGAGGGCTGATGTGACATAGGGGGGTGATTTGACATTGTGGGGGGGGGGAAATGTGACATGGGGGCATTATGGCTGACATGGGGAGATAATGGCTGACATGGGGGCTAATGGCTGAAAAGGGGGCTAATGGCTGACATGGGGGCATGATGGCTGGCATGG
This sequence comes from Bufo gargarizans, assembly GCF_014858855.1. Lineage (NCBI taxonomy): Eukaryota > Metazoa > Chordata > Amphibia > Anura > Bufonidae > Bufo > Bufo gargarizans. The sequence goes on from NC_058083.1 coordinate 161,649,856, forward strand.
GGGGGCTGATTGATGGGGGCTGACGTCTGGCATTGGGGTCTGATCTGAGGTCTGATTAACATTGACATTGTAGGGGAGAAATGTGACATGGGGGCATGATGGCTTACATGGGGGCATTATGGCTTACATGGGGGGCTGATGGATGGGGGCTGATGGCTGACATGGGGAGATAATGGCTGACATAAAGGCTAATGGCTGAAAAGGGGGCTAATGGCTGACATGGGGGCATGATGGCTGACATGGGGGGCTGATTGATGGGGGCTAATGTCTGACATGGGGGTCTGATCTGAGGTCTGATTAACATTGGGGGTCTGATTGCTGGTCTGAGCTGAGGTGTAATAGAATTTTTTTTTTCTTATTATCCTCCTCTAAAACCTAGGTGCGTCTTAGAGGGCGAAAAAATGTATGCACCTGCCTAATTTTGAATTTTGTTTAAACAATTATAGCACACTTTCTGTTAATCCAATATACTTCATTTCACTTCTAAAATATCACTGTGTGTGTCTCCTATGTGATACATTTAACTGACATTTTTTATCGTAAAAACCAACGATTTATACAAGAAAATCATGACGATTAACAAGGTTGCCCAAACTTTTGCATCCCACTGTATGTTGTTGGTGTAGGGCAGGGACACTAGTCCTGGCAAAGAAATGGCGGCTGGGGACACGCCATCTGGGTTGTGCCTGCTCCAACATCTGCCTGAATGGATTGCTGTCCACAGGATTGAAAGGCAGCAAATGTTGGGCGATAACCCTTGCCAGGAGCCCATTGAGTGAACGCACGCGTCCATCCCCGGGGGCGTAGGGCGCGGTACGTTCCAAAGCGTCGGCAACCGAGGGCTGGTGGCGAAAGACACTGGAGGACATAAAGGAGGGTGCTGTGGAAGTAGAGGTATGGCTGCCGGTACCAGTACCTCTAGGAGAGGGAGTGGAGAGTGGGAATGCCTTGTTGGAAGTGGTTGGGGTGGCTGAAGGACAGTGGCAGGAGCTGCTGCCTCCTGCACACTGCTAGTGGCACTGCATCTGTTCCCACTCCAGCCAGTGGTTGACTCGCATGTGCTGGATGAAGGCATTGGTACCCAGCCGAGCCACAGACCTCCCTCTCCTCACCCTGGCATGGCACAGCTTACAAATGCCAAATGTGACATAATCTGCTGCCAGGGTGAAGTAAGCCCAAACAGGCGATTTACGTACCAACCTCCTGTCAGATGCACCTGTTCGGGCTCAGTGCGCACAGGTGGAACTGGCTGCTGCTGCCTCCTCCTACTGCCATTACCAGTGGAGCCCCTGACGCTGGGCTACCTTGCAACCTGTCACACTGTTCGCCTCGGGTGCCTACCTTCCTCCTCATCAGTGCTGCTAAAGCCTAATAAGGGAGGTGGCACCCATTCACCCTCCTCTTCGTCCCCCAATATGTCAGACCCAGGGCCAACCAGCGGTGGACTGAGGCGAACAGCAGACGTGGAGTCCCTGACCTGGCTCCTCTGTCCCCTTGCTGACGCCTGGGTCTGACTAGGTGCGGGGTTTCGCTGGCTGAAACTACCCACACCTGTTGGAAGAGATGTCACTGGGGTACATACAGGTGATACCCCCTCCATTTCCTCCTCCATCCCTTCCAAAAGGTCCTGACCCTGAGGACTGAACTGCAAGTCAGCCTCCTGCATTACCTTCCCCATGATGTCCCTCTCACTGTCACTTTCAAACAGGAACAGGGAAGATTCTCGGGGGCTGGGGATTGGTCCTACAAAAGATGAACTGCTGCTGCTGCTGCTCAGAGTCGGGGCAGAGGACTCTGTGGCACTGGCTTGTTCCACAAGAGACACTACTTCCTCTGCACCCTGAGAGGAAATGGTCTGGCTGCCACAGCCCAAAAAATCACGAAGAAGGCGGACTCCCCTGACACCTCTGTCCGCCCCTCATGGGTAGAAGGGGTTAAACTAATAACACACAAAGAATTAAATGTTGCCATGTTTTTATTGAACACACCATGTAAACATTCACAGTGCAGGTGGAAAAAGTATGTGAACCCCTAGACTAATGACATCTCAAAAAGCTAATTGGAGTAAGGTGTCAGCCAACTGGAGTCCAATCAATGAGATGAGATTGGAGGTGTTGGTTACAGCTGCTCTGCCCTATAAAAAACACACACCAGTTCTGGGTTTGCTTTTCACAAGAAGCATTGCCTGATGTGAATGATGCCTCGCACAAAAGAGCTCTCAGAAGACCTACGATTAAGAATTGTTGACTTGCATAAAGCTGGAAAGGGTTATAAAAGTATCTCCAAAACCCTTGCTGTTCATCAGTACACGGTAAGACAAATTGTCTATAAATGGAGAAAGTTCAGCACTGCTGCTACTCTCCCTAGGAGTGACCGTCCTGTAAAGATGACTGCAAAAGCACAGCGCAGACTGCTCAATGAGGTGAAGAAGAATCCTAGAGTGTCCGCTAAAGACTTACAAAAGTCTCTGGCATATGCTAACATCCCAACATCCCTGTTAGCGAATCTACGATACGTAAAACACTAAACAAGGGGGCGTGGCTTGGCCGTCCGGCAAGATGGCTGTGTAAGTGAGGAGCTCCGCTGCCCAGACGCCACATACGAGCCATATAAGCACGGTGTCCGGGTCCCATGGGGAAATCGCTACCTACCAGAAGAGCTAGAGGAAGCCGGCACCCCATCTGAAGACCCAGGACATTGCGATCTTCCTGGATCGCCGCGCTGCTGTACCTGCTGCTCTGGGAGGCTTGAGGCGCGAAACGGGAGCCATTACAGCAGAAGGAGGAAGTGAACCTCTCCGGCCACAGCGCGCTTCCAGCAGCGCCTCCATAACAGTGAGTGGCTCTCCTCTGTCTCCGCTAGCTCACCTATAAAGCGAGGGAGCAGAGGGGGACATCGGGGGCGGTGAGACAGCTGCAGGAGGCTGACTATAGCACTACCATGCCGCCTAAAATGGCACCGAAGTGCATTAACCCCTCGGCCACTCCAACACAGCTCAGGAGGGACTGGGCAGACAGCTCTGAGGACCCTGACCACAATCAGGGTAAGGAGAAAAGTGGGGGAGAAGATATGCCCTGGGACTCACAGTCTGATATCATTGATGAGGTGGAAGATGGCGCTCTGCAATTGTCACAGGCTTCAGCCTCCCTAAGGCAGTCGCTGCAACATCTCCCTACTAAAGAGGACTTTAGAAATTTAATAGCAGAAGTTAGGGACATGTTTAAAGCTGAAATATCATCCCTACGCCAGGATTTTCAACAAGTTACAGCCAGGGTGGATTCTCTGGAAATTGAGCACGACACTACGCGCAAATACATTGCTCACCTCCAATCTACTGTTGTGAAGTGCACCCAAGTGGTTTGAGATAACACTAGACACTTGGAAGACCTGGATAATAGAGGTCGCAGACATAATATTAGGGTGCGGGGTCTGCCTGAATCAGACTCTGAGGAGAACCTACATGAGGTTTTAAATGGACTATTTAACTCTATTTTAGAGGCTCCGTCCACCCATGTCATGAAGATGGACCGTGCTCATAGGGCCCTGCAACCCAAAAACATGACAGCACAGCCCGGGATGTCATTTGCCGTATCACAGATTTCCAGGTGAAAGAAGCCATAATGGCTAAGGCCCGGGCATTACGGGTTATTGACTTCAAGGGGGTGCAAGTGCAACTATATCAAGACTTATCGTGGCTTACCCTGCAAAAAAGGCGCCATCTCCAGCCCCTGCTACTGTCCATGAGGCAGAAGAAAATTCCCTACCGCTGGGGATACCCATTCGCACTTATCGCTAATAAAAATGGGAAAGCCGTATCTATGCGTGCTCACGCGGACTTACCCGCTTTTTGTGCAACCTTGGGGGTCTCGGAACCTCCTATTGATGATTGGGAGGTCCCCGACCCGATGCTGGCACCTTCCCCAATCTGGAGCCAGGTGAAAATCAAGAACCGCAGGTCCCAACCGAGAGAAGATCCCAGGGGACTGAATATGAGAGATGAAATGACCTGATCTGCTGGGTCTGGAGCTATATATGGATGCTCGCTTCTTACAGTTTATGCCGCTATGAGGGGCCGTAGATGTTCCTCATATGTTTTTAGTGCCTAATTGTTCTAGAAAAAACTTATTATAGGGCTTTTAAGGAGCTCAGCTAGTATGCATATTGTTCAAACAATGTTTGGTTATCTATGTCGGGTGTGCTTTACCATGTCACCACAGGGGGGATTGATCCTACTTGCCCCCTTCCTTTCCTCAGCTCTCTATAGTGTTGGGGAGAAGAGATTGGGCTATATTATATGTTCTATGCTTTTTCTGATTGCCCCCATCTGGACATCACAGTCCAATGTTTGGATATTTCCTGTTCATTTTGTCTTTATGTATTCGTCTTTTGTGTTCCCCTGTACCCTCTTGTGTTGCGTATCATGTTACCTGTTTACTGTATCTGATGATATCGATGATGATTTTTTTCCGATTTTCTACTGGAAAAATCGGGATGCGATTTCCTGGGGGAATGATGCTTATTGCCAAAATAGCAAGTATATGGCGCAGCCAATTTTTATGCCATGATAAAGTTTATGTCCTTGAACGTCAAGGGCCTGAACTCCAATGTTAAAAGGAGACTGGCCTTGACGGAATGTCGTGCCCAGAGGGCGGATGTAGTCTTCCTCCAGGAGACGCACTTCGATAACACAGGGTCATTTAAGTTTGCTAAAGGACTATTCCCATCGGCTTACTCGGCCTCTAGTGGGCAGAAAAAAGCTGGAGTGGCGATCCTTCTATCTGCTAATTGTCCGCTTCAAGTGACTGACCAGATTTCCGACCCTCAGGGGCGTTATGTAATTGTACAGGCCACCCTAAATGGCACTCCTTTTGTGTTATGTAATCTTTATGACCCGAATGCTAAGCAGATTCCTTTTATCACCAAGGTGCTCACTTATGATCCAAATAAAATTATGTCCATCTTCGCAGAAATATTATGAGAATTTATATTCCCTTCCTCTGCAGGTGGCAAGGGATCCTGTACAACAACATGACCAGCTCTCTGCTTTTTTTTTAAAAGTGTAGGTTACCTAAATTGTCCAGCGACCTAGCAGCTACACGTAACACCCAAATTACTGCAGAAGAAATAGTCGAAGTGATTAATAGTCTGCCAAACCGTAAGTCACCGGGACCGGATGGTCTACCGTACCTTTATTATAAGACATATATAGACACTCTACTTCCCCACATGGTTAGAGTTTTTAACTCCTTCCTGGGGGGTTCCCCTGTACCTGACACAATGCTTCAGTCTTTTATTACCCTTATACCTAAACCAGACAAAGATCATATGGACTGTGCGAATTATCGTCCTATAGCCCTCCTTAATTCAGACTTGAAGATATTTACAAAGATGTTGGCGAACAGACTCGTCAGCTTGCTTCCAAGTCTGATCCACAAAGACCAGGTTGGTTTTGTGTTGCATCGCCAAGGTGGTGACAACACAAGGAGAACTATAGATCTGATAGATGTTCTTAATAGAAGGAAACAACAAGCATTGGTGTTAGGCCTTGATGCAGAAAAGTCCTTTAATTGCCTGAGTTGGCCTTTTATGTTTTCTGCGCTGAGATGTTTTGGTATAGGGGGTGTAACGGATCTCCTGGCACCCCGACCGGGTACCTCCGTCGATATATGCTCCTAGTGCTTTCCAAGCACTCCAAGCACTCCACTTGACACTGTACGCACTGCAGACCCCACGAACCGCCGAAGCTTGGTTGAGGTCTCACCGTCTCCTACCCACCCTGGACCTACGACAAGGCTCCAGGCTCCAGTGGGTGAACCTCTCCTAAATCCCGAGAGCAGGAACAGCTCTTACAAGAGCTAGTAGTTATGCCAGGGGAGTATAGCAAATCTTCAGCGTATAGCAATCCCCCAGTTTTGATCAGTTATCCAAACACCAGTCTCAACATGATGAAGGATAAAACAGGAACTCTTTATTGAGGGCTACCCGCCCGTATTTATGCAGGTCCCTATCTGGTGGACACGCCCCCTAGGGGACCAGAAGGGAGACTGTGACACAGGACAGATATGCAGCAATTCAGGATACACAGACACAACACATCCCCACAATGCATCATGGTTTCCTCCTCTCTGCCCTGGCGACACCCGAGGAGCAATCCAATTATCTCTCAGGACAAAGGGAAATCGCCAATACATATGTGGAGACAACAGGACAGGAATCACCACCCAAACACACAATGTCACACCCTCACAGCAAACACACAATGTCACACCCCCACAGAATACACAGACATTTAACATATCCCCAGATAGCTCAAGTCTGAGTGCATATCATTAGGTGAATGGCACTCAGAATACACAAATACAATAATATTAGCTATCTGGCTACCCTCACATAACATACAATTTAACCGAACGCATAATAACATAAAATACAATTCCAAAGATAGATTTAAGCTGTGCGGCCGGTCTGTCTTCTCCTTTAAAGTTAGTAAAAGTATCTTAAAGGGCCGTAATCCTGGGGCCCAAAAGTGCTCTTAAGAGACCCAAAAGTGCTCTTAAGGACTGTTGATTGTGGCAGCAATATCTATTTTTAGCGCATCTTGTGCTAAATAGCATGCAATAGTTAGGCCGCTGCAGACAGCAACATTAATCTGTGCTACATCTCCTTTGTAATTTGTGCGCAACCCAAAAATATTTGTGACATCCAGTGTACTTTTTCTGTAGACGGTGTCCACTACGGACTGTGACATTAGCTGTGCTACATCTCCTGTGTAACGTTTCTACATCCCAAATGCCTGTGACATTCCCTGTAATTTTATATTAGCCGCTGCTGACATCAGTGACATTATCTACGTTTTTTCTCCTGTGTAACGTTTCCACATCCAAAAAACCTGTGACATTCCCTGTAATTTTATATTAGCTGCTGCTGCCTTCAGCAATAGTTAGGCTGCTGCAGACAGCAACATTATCTGCGTTACATCTCCTGTGTAATGTGTGCGCATTCCAAAAATATGTGACATTCAGTGTACTTTTTCAATAGATGGTGTACGCTGTGGACAGTGACATTAGCTGCGCTACATCTCCTATGTAACTTGTGCACATCCCAAAAATATCAGTGACATCCCATGCACTTTTTCCATACATGGTGTCCGCTGCGGACAGTGACATTACCTGGGTACATGTCCTGTTTAATGTTTCCACATCCCCTGACATTCCCTGTAATTTTATATTTGCCGCTGCTGACATCAGCGACATTATCTGCGGTATATCTCGTGTGTGACGTTTCCACATCCCAAATATCAAGCATATATACTGCCTGTCCAAAGAAAATGTTGCCATATGGATTTAACTAAGCACATAGTTATGAGCCTCCTATTGGAAAATTACTGCATGGGCGATTATCTTTCAGCTGGCAATAAGTCATTTAACCCCAACAGGTGCAAAGAGTTGCTTCTTATTTCTTAAACAACAATGTCGAAAGACACATCTCGTGGTTATGGAAAAAATATTAGTCTGTTTGAGAATGGTCAAATTATTGGCATGCATCAAGCTGAGAAAACATCTAAAGAGATTGCAGAAACTACTAAAATTGGGTTAAGAACTGGCCAACACATTATTAAAAACTAGAAGGATAGTGGGGACCCATTGTATTCGAGGAAGAAATGTGGCGGGGAAAAAATCCTGAATGATTGTGATCAGCGATCACCTAAATTTTTGATAAAAACAAATTGAAGAAAAACAACAGTAGAACTCAGGGCTATGTTTAATAGTGAAAGTAACAGCATTTCCAAACGCACAATGGTTCCCTTGCCATTTAATATAGACTGTTCCTACAAATGTTTATGCACTACTGTTATTGTAACGGGCTTAATGTCTAATATATATATATATATATATATATATATATATATACTGTATATATATATATTTATTTTTTTTAAGCAGCAAAATATCCCCTAGGCAGTACTTATTTTTATTCATGATTTTATTCCCTTAGTATTACCATCCGGTTTTATCAGTTTGCCCATCACAGATGTGTATGGGCAGAGTTTTAGTTTAACATAAAATACATTACTTTACTCACAACATTCTCTATAAAACATGTCACTAAAAGAGAATTTTCCTGTATATATACCCCACGAACACTTTTTAACAGCAGGAACATGACGATCGCAGCTCCTATTTACCATCTCCCAGCACCGACTCTCATCGCCACACCCCTATAGGAGGTCAGACTCATCTCCACATATCGCAGACGAATGATATTTTGCAGCGCTTTCCATTTAGCTGTCAGCTCTCTTCCCATCCACCTATACAGGGACAAGAGTCTATACCCCTATAGCGATCCGACTGCTGGAGACCAAAATCATTCCAGCGCCTAACATCTGAATGTTTGTCCGCAATATCTCCTTCTCTCCCCCCGGACATTTAAAGTCAGGTGATCGGACCTTTCTAGATAAAAAAAAAAACGGTGGTGATGTACACTGACGTAAACCTAAAGGAAGAGCGAGCAGTATCATAACAGCTATTCTGCCAGAATCCTCAACCATGTTTTATTCTGGTGATGCAAATGTCATATATTATCAAAGCAACACACCTACCCATCACTTGACAAAGGGGCAGTACTTCAATACATCGACCTTTACTCACCACTGTCAGTCACAAACAGAGGGAAGGGCACCTGAGTATACTCAGTCACTGTCAGTCACACAAGATCCCGCCTGCAATTATTAGTTTTTTGGGCGCCAAAGCACACCTTTATAAGACTGCCCTTTTACCTGTTGATCTATATAGTATGATTGTCCTGATGAAGAGGGCGGTACACCCTTGAAACGTGTTGACAGTAGCAATAAACCATTTTTTACCAATATTCACTAGGTTTAAAGCTTCTTGCCTACAGCGCCATTTAAAAAGGTCCAAACCAGTTACCTTTATCTACACAGAGTGATGAAGTGGAAGAGGAGGTGGTGGACGATGAAGTCACTGACCCAACCTGGGAAGGTGCCAAGCTGAGCGAGGACAGCAGTACAGAGGGGGAGGGATCCGCAGCACCGCAACAGGCTGGAAGAGACAGTGGGGTGGCAAAAGGGAGAAGGTGGGCCATACCAAACAGGACCGCAACTGTTCCCCGTTACACATCCTTGCAGAAATCTCCCTTGGCAAAGGGTAGGTGCTCCGCAGTCTGGCGCTTTTTTGAGGAAAGTGCGGATGACAAAATAATTGTAATTTGCAACCTATGCCATAGAAAAATGAGCAGGGGTATGAACACTAGCAACCTCACCACCACCAGCATGATCCGCCACATGGCATCAAAGCACCGTAATAGGTGGGAAGAACGCATGGGTCCACAATCTGTCTCTGCGGATCACACCACTGCCTCTTTTCCCCCCGTATCAAGTGCTTGCCAATGCTCTGTCGAAGGCGCTGGCCAAGATGCCTCCCACCATGCACCTGGACCTTCACAAGCACCATCAGCTAGCACATCCACTTCTGTGTCCCAGCGCAGCATACAGATGTCTATACCCCAGGCCTTTGAACAAAAGTGCAAATACTGAGCCACCCACCCACCCACAGACCATAGCACTAAATGCACACCTTTCCAAATTTCTGGCCCTGGAAATGTTGCATTTAGGCTTCTGGACACTGAGGCTTTCCGAGGACTGATGGAGGTGGCTGTCCTGTGGCACTCTGTCCCCAGCCGCCAATATTTTTCACGTTGTGCAGTCCCAGCCTTACACCAGCATGTGTCCCGTAACATCACCCATCTCCTGTCCAACGCAGTTATTGGGAAGGTCCACTTAAAGACAGACACACGGACAAGTGTTTTTGGCCAGGGGCGCTACATTTCCCTGACGGCACACTGGGTGAATGTTGTGGAGGCCAGGGGTGAGTCGTGCCCTGGGATGGCACAGTTGCTACCAATGTCAAGGATTGCGGGCTCTACTTCCATCCTGGTTTCCGCCACCACCTACGTTAGTTGCTGCAATCCTCCCTTCATCTCCTCTTCTGCCTCCTCCTCCACTTCCACCTTTGAATTATCATATTGCAGCACCAGTCAGCCACCAGTCAGTAGCTGGAAACAGTGTAGCACTGCAGTGGGGAAGCGGCAACAGGCTGAGCTTAAACTGATCTGCTTAGGTGAGAGCTGTGGCAGGGGATAAGGGACCAGACTGAGTTGTGGCTCACATCACTCAACCTACAACCAGGTATGGTTGTGTCTGATAATGGCCATAACTTTGCTGCGACTTTGGAACTCGGCAAGCTCACACACATAACATGCCTAGCCCACGTGTTCAACCTAGTGTTTCAGCTGTTTCTCAAAACCTACCCCAATTTGCCTGAGCGACTGGTGAAGGTGCGCCGCGTGTTTGCCCATTTCCGCAACTCATTGACAGCTTCCACCGGTCTGGCAATGCTGCAACAGAGCTTGCAATTGCCAGCTAACTGACAGTTGTGCGATGTGAGCACGCTCTGGAACTCCACGTTCCACATGTTGGCCAGGTTTTGTGAGCAGCATAGGGCAGTAGTGGAATACCAGCTGCAACATGGTCGTTGACTTTTCAGTCAGCTTCCACTCTTCACAAGCGACGAGTGGGCATTGATGTCTGACCTCTGTGAGGTTTTACGCAACTTTGAGGAATCGAATCAACACAGATGGTGAGAGGCGATAATGCTATTATCAGTGTAACCATTCCACTTCTGTGTCTACTGAAACGCTCACTGCTCACAATTAAAGCGGACACTTTGCTTGTGGAAGAGGTGAAAGTGGGGGAAGAAAGTACACAGGGTGATAGCCAGACCATCCTCAGTTCGTCTTCTCAACGCGAACTGGATGATGATGATGAGGAGGGGGAGCAGTACATGGTTTCCTAAGCTACAGAGGGTAGTACCCATGGAAGTTTTATTCCACCTGTTCAGCGTGGAAGGGCCAAAGAGGAGGAAGAGGATAATGAGAAGATTAAGAGTCTTCCTCCTGAGGAGCACAGCAAAGTCTTGTCTGTTGGGACTCTTGCACACATGGCTGACTTTATGTTAGGCTGCCTTTCCTGTGACTCTCACGTTGTATGCATTTTGGCCAACACCGATTACTGGTTATTCACCCTTATCGACCCCCGCCACAAAGAGAACTTCTCATCTCTCATTCCTGTGGTGGAGAGGACGAGCAAAATGGTGCAATATCAGAAGGTCCTTGTGGAAAAATTTCTTCAAAAATTTCCAGCTGACGACGCTGGTTGCAGAGTACGTAGTTCCTTGGCCAACCAAGGAGGGGAGACGAGGGGGACACACAGCAGTTCTAACAGAGACAGGGCAACACTCTCCAAGGCCTGGGGCAGTTTTATGGTTCCCCCACCAGCATCCTCAACTTTATGTGCGGCCTAGTGTCATAAGGATGGAACATTTTTGGAAGATGGTGAAAGAGTACGTAGCAGACCGTGTCAGCGTCCTCAGTGATTCATGTGTGCCTTACAACTATTGGATGTCCAAGCTGGACACGTGGCACGAAATGGCACTCTACAGCTTGGAGGTGCTGACCAGTGTTTTGTCAGAGCGTATATTTTGTGCTGTTGGGGGCATAATAATTGATAACGCATCCACCTGTCAACTGAAAATGCTGACCAGTTGACTCTTATAAAAATGAACAAGTCCTGGATTGCCCCCTGACTTCTCTACTCCACCAGAGGATAGCGGCTGAACATAAAGGCACTCAAAATGTGGTTTTTATGGTGTTTTGAATACACTGTATTCCCATGCACCCCTTCCACCACTAAAAAAGGTATGTGGTTCAATCTCCCTTTTCTCTTCCTCCTCATCCTCCTCCACCATCATATCAACATACTAATTAGGATTCCCTCGCTCCTAATGTTTTAGAGGGCCAGCTCAGCAGCAGGCCCTCACCCATAATGTTTTTGAGGGTCACCAGCAGGCCCTCAACCAAAATGTTTTAGAGGGTCAGCTCAGCAGCAGACCCTCACCCCTAAATTTTTAGATGGTCATCTCGGCAGCAGACCATCGCCCACAAAATTGTTTAGATGGTCAGCTTGGCTTCAGGTCCTCTCCCCTAATGTTTTAGAGGGTCACCAGCAGGCAATCAATCATAATTTTTCAAGGATGTGTATGATGCCCTCCTTTATGTGTAATAAATGGTGTATTGGAGTGCCGGTTCCTAGTAATTTTTGGCAGCCCTTTCCCTTAGTGCATAGGCTTTATGAGTGTAGGAGTCCCACTACCTGAACAATTGTACCACAATGTGAAAGAGGCCCTCCTTTATGTGATATAAAGGTTATATCAGAGTGCCTCATCCTTGTAATTTTTGGCAGCACTTGCACTTTATATACAAGTACATATACAGGAAAGAAAATTTCCTAACAATTTTTCCTCCAAAATTTTATCTTCGGTTTGGTGTGTATTATTGTCAGTCTGTAAAAGTGGCGTACTACTCGGACAACATCCTTCTCAGCAGCGACCTGGGACTCCAAGATGCATCTAGACATCCTCCCCATGCTGTTCCTAAACCATTTCAGTGGTGTTTCCATCAATTTCTATTTTCCTATGAACCAGACACCCTCCCCTCTTCAGAGCAGGGAGTGCCTGGTTTAATGCTCAGGTTCTCCCATTGATTTGCATTGTGCCTTCAATCAAATTTTTCCTAAAATTAGGATTGAATTCCACTTTGTAAGCTTTGATTCACTCATGTCTAGTGGCAGCAGCATCAGGAGACCACAGAGTGGCCCAGTGAGAGAGTGTTGAGTTGGCAGCAGCATCAAGAAACCACAGAGGTGCAGAGTCCACCACTTGGACCAACTTGGCCAGGAGCACATTCAGCTTCTGCGCTGATGAGCACACGCGTATTGTTATCTCTTGGCAACCACTTCAGTGATCGATTGCTGACAAAATGAGTGAGAAGGAATAGGAGGACGAGGAGCAGGAGCATAAGGACCGGTAGATGATGGGAAAGACAGACAGCTACCTTTGGCTGAGGTGGTGGAGCCTTGACTGCCTGAAATCGGGTGAGTGCCACAAGGTGATGCAGCGGTTGCTACAGCAGGCTGGATCATCACATCGGAGCCACGGTTCTCCCAGGCCACTTTATGGTGACGCTGCATGTGTTGACGCAGGGCTATGGTGTCAACATTGGCACCCTGGTCGCGCTTCACCTTCTACCTACAAATTCGGCAAATGGACATGTTGACATCCTTCGGCGGCTTAACAAAAATCTGCCACGCTGCCAAGTATGGCATTTTCCCCCCAACACTCTGCTGTGAGTGCCTTCTACCGCTGCGTCTGTGAACCCCTGCACCGCTACTTTCTGCGCAGGTAGGATCCTGTTAAGCGGGTAGTCTACCCCAGGCACGTTTGTCTCCTGACCTCCCACTGCTGCCACCCTACTGACTCACTGCAACACTACCACCTTGCTGGGTTAGCCACTGCCTCATACGCAAGCTGCGACCCTCTTTTCCTGATGATGATGAAGACCCTTCTTCACCCAGCTCCCAAGTGCGATCGGCTACATCATTATGCACTACAGTATCCATGTCACTGATGTCCCCCTCAACGGTCTCAGGGCCATGAGTCTGACCGCTTTCAACACCAGCTCCCACACGACTCTCATCATCACTACTTGCCCGCTTACAGTAGCTGCTGGCTGTCCTCTAGTTGCTCGTCCTCGCTAATAAGTGGATCTGAGTCTGAATACTTCTCTAGCTGAGGAAACAGAAAAGGACACAGGCAGTTTCAGGACAGGTGAGGGCACAGGGCCTGCTCTCGGGCCATGCCAACTAAGGGTTGTGTCTGACTAACTCACTAACTCTTGGCTGGAGTATCTGATATCACTGGCGATGAAGTAGAAGACCGAGTCAATCATTCAAGCACCGCTGGGTTGCTGGTCAAGACACGACCGCTAGATGACACTGGGAGCTCAGGTCTCTCTCTGCACTCCTGTTGCCATGCCCCCTTATTCTGCTGCCCTTTGAATGGCCTGTCACTTGTCTGTCTGACATACTATAAGATAAATGAATAAAATTAAATTAAAATTAAATTAATACTCCCCGAAAAAGGCTGTAGTACAATGTAACTTCACTGCAGAACGGCTAATAAGACGCAATTTTTTTTTACTATCAATACACCCTAAAAAAGGCTGTAGTATAATGTAATTTCACTGCAGAACGGCACATAAGACTTACTTTTTTTTTCCTATTAATACACCCAAAAAAGGGCTGTAGAACAATGTAACTTCACCGCAGAATGGCTAAGAAGACATACTTTTTACTATTAATGCATCCCAAAAAAACTGTAGAACAGTGTAAATTTACAGCAGAGCAGCTAATGAGATGTACGTATATTACCTATTAATGCATGCCGTAAATGGCTGTATAGCAATGTAAATTCATTATGTAGCAAAATGCTTATTTTTAGTTATACATAAATGAGGTGCACAGAGCATTGAACTGCTGGCCTGACCAAGCATATCTTCCCCTCTGTGAGTCAGGGCCAGGCATCTTCACTGCTTGGCCTTTAAACCTCTACTCTGAGATCATGACTGACCATGGATGTGCAAGATTTCAGCTAGAACCTTTGGAGCAGCAAGGATGCCTGTCCTTGTCAATTTCATAGAGGTGGAGTGGTGACAGGGAAAGGTAGTTGTGAAGTGGTGCTATATGGGGCTAGGCCTGGCCCTCGGTGCTCTGAGCACCTCATTTACATATAACTGAAAATAAGCATTCCTCTACACTGGTAATACTAATTTCAAAGACCTATGGCTCAGTTTAATCACCATGATTAACCCTATCAGGCCATATACCTAGTTTAATAGGGTTGACCATGTTGACAGACACACTTTAAACAGTATTTCTCTATGCAACTAAACTCTTTTTCCACTGATAATATGTTGGCTTGCGCATGTTTGATCTAATTATTATTAGTTTTATTATCCAAAAATATGTACTTTCAGAAATGGATTTAATCATTTTCTACTTTCTTATAGCCCAAGAGTATGTTTTTTTTTTTTTTCATTATAGCTGAACATTCTACATGATAATGCAGAAAAATTAATCAAACTGAAGAAGTAATTACAGGGTATTGTTAATGTAAAACAATCCCCTTACTACTTCCAATTTTTATTTGTCTTGTCAGAGGTTAAAATAATTTAATCCACTAGGGTAAAATAGCTAAAAGCCTAGTTCTGTAATGAATGTACCATATGCTTAACCTTATCACATATCAGAAACTTTAGATGTGAAGATATGCTTGCAATTGCAATGCAAAGTGTTTAATACAATTAACAATTTAATTTACCAGCATTATTAAAATTTGTGTACTCAAATTATCTAACAATTATGTTAACCTGTTGAGTACTGTCCAACAATTGCAATGCAATGCTTTGACTTATCCAGGCCATTCTCAGATAGTTTTTTCGTCACATATTGTACTTAAAAAAAAAAATTAAATTATTTATAAAATACCAAATTTACCAAAATGTTTTAAACATTTGCAAATTTCCAAGTTTCAATTTCTCTACTTCTATTATACATAGTAATACCTCCAAAAATAGTTATTACTTTACATTTCCCATGTGTCTATTTCTTGTATAATATCATTTTGGGAATGCCATTTTAGTTTTTGGGGATGTTACAAGGCTTAGAAGTTTAGAAGCAAATCTTGAAATTTTTCTGAAAATTTCAAAAACCCAATTTTTAGGGTTTGTGAGGCTTACATAATAGAAACCACCCAAAAATGACCCCATTCTAGAAACTACATCCCTCAAGGTATTCAAAACAGATTTTACAAACATCATTAACCCTTTAGGTGCTCCACAAGAGTTATTGGCAAATGAAGATTAGATTTCTGAATTTCTATTTTTTGCAAAATTTTCCATTTTAATCCATTTTTTCCACTAACAAAGCAAGGGATAACAGTCAAACTAAACTCTATATTTATTGCCCTGACTCTGCAGTTTACAGAAACACCCCATATATGGTTGTACACTACTGTGCGGCCACACTGCAGGACATAGAGGGAAAGGAGCACAGTGTGGTTTTTGGAAGGCAGGTTTTGATGGACTGGTAAATTTGCATCATGTTCTATTTGAAGCCCCCCTGATGCACCCCTACAGCAGAAACTCCCTAACAGTAACCCAATTTTGGAAACTATGGAATAAGGTGGCAGTTTTGTTGGGATTATTTTAAGGGTACATATAATTTTTAGTTTGTGAGGTAAGGTTTCCAAAAATAGAAATTCTGAAATTGAATCTCCATTTGCCATAAACTGTTTAGGAACACCTAAAGGGTTAATAAAGTTTGTAAAATCAGTTTTGCATACCTTGAGGGGTGTAGTTTCTTAGATGAGGTCACTTTTATGGAGTTTCTACTCTAGGGGGTGCATCAGGGGTTCTTCAATGGGACATGGTGCAAATAAAAAATGGTCATCAAAATCTGCCTTTTAGGAACCATACAGAGTTCCTTTGCTTCTGCGCCCTGCCGTTTGGTCATACAGCAGTTTAGGACCACATATGGGGTGTTTCTGTAAACTGCAGAATCAGGGTGATAAATATTAAGTTTTGTTTGGCTGTTAACCCTTGCTTTGTTACCGGAAAAAATGGATTAAAATGGAAAATGGGGCAAAAATAGCTGTTTTGGCACCAATTTTTTTGGGGGGACCGTGTTAATCTGGGGAGTTGGGTCATGGGGTATTTTATAGAGGAGATTCTTACGGACGCGGCAATACCTAATATGTCTACTTTTTTACATTTATTTAGGTTTTACCCTATATTATCCTTTCATAAACAAAAACAAAATTCATTTTAGTATCTCCATCTACCTGGGACTTCTGAGCAGAGTGCGTTTGTAGCTGGTTCCTACACTGCCCTGAATATTGTAGGCCTAAGTCCAAAGTGAGGCAGTATCTTTAGTGATAGGGACCCATCTGCGGAAGGCACCTTGACGCCTGGTAGATGGGCCCGAAACGTATGTGCGCAAAGAGCTTCCATTACTCATTTATACTCATTTATAGTCGGTATTGTACCACTTTTATCTAGAATGACCCCCATTTCTTAGCTCTATTGTTTATATATATATGATGGTGTGCAGCCATTTAGTTTTTTGTAATTAAGTCCATAGTCTAAGAGTCAGTTTTTGTAAAGTTTTTAGCCGATTATCTTAGATAGGGGCTCATTTTTTGTGGGATGAGGGGATGGTTTTATTGGCACTATTTTGGGGGCTATATGACTTTTTGGTTGCTATTACACTTTTTGTTATGTAAGGTGACAAAAAAATACCTTTTTATTTTTGACTGTGTTAATCTGGGTGGTTACATCATGGGCAGGGTTGAGCGAACGTTTGGGTTCGGGTTTGGTGTTCGGCGCTTTCTTGGCGCTTTTTGAAAGACTGCAGAGCAGCCAATCAACAAGCGTTTAACTCTGTGCCCTTAGAAGCCATCAAAGCCATGCCTACTAATGGCATGGCTGTGATTGCCCAGTGTAGCATGTGACACAGCCTCTATATAAGCTGGAGTCACATAGCGCAGCACGTCACTTTGCTGTGCTTACTGTAGGGAGAGGATGCTGCTGGTGATTTCAGGGAGAGAATAGGACTGAATCTTTGCTCAAAACCTGAATCTTACTCAGCGATCTACATACATTGTGTTTTGTGGGTGCAGGGCACAATTTTTTTATCCTGTCCTGAGCCCAGTGATCGAAAAAAACTTTTATAAGTCAGTTAGGTGGGCGGTGGCGGTGGCCATTTTATGCAAGCTCAGTGCACCAGCACTGCATCTGAGCTTTTGGGACACTGAAATCCAAGCTTTAAAAACAGTACAAATCTGTTTGTAAAAAAAAAATCTAGCTAAGGCTACTTTCACACTTGCGGTAGGACGGATCCGACAGGCTGTTCACCCTGTCGGATCCGTTCTTCTGCTATTTCACCATGCTGCCAGACTGCCGCTCCGTCCCCATTTAGTATCATGGGGACGGGGCGGAGCTCCGGCGCAGCACGGCAGTTCACGGTGAGAGGCCGCCAGACCAAAAAGTCGGAAATGCATGACTTTTAGTCCGGTGGCCTTTCGCCGTGCACTGCCATGCTGCGCCGGAGCTTCGCCTCCGTCCCCATTATAGACAGGGTGAACAGCCTGTCGGATCCGTCCTGCCGCAAGTGTGAAAGTAGCCTAAGTCAGTGTGCAATTTAAGCTAGAAATACAGCCATAATTTTCTAGGTTTTAAAAAACATACTTTTTTTTGCCAAAAAACACTATTTTCGAGATCTCCAAGTGTTAAATTCAAGTTTAATATATACAGCGATCATATTCTGTTATCGAAAAAGCACTTTTTTGGCAATATACAACATCTGGATTTGTGAGTGTGCTATTTAAGCTAGAAATACAGCCATCATTTTCTTGGTTTTTAAAAACACACTTTTTTAACCAAAAAACACTATTTTCCAGATCTACAAGTGTTAAATCCAAGATTAATATATACAGCTTTCATATTCTGTTACCAAAAAAACACTTTTTTGGCAATATACCACAGCTGGATTAGTGAGTACAATTTAAGCTAGAAATACAGCCATCATTTACTGGGTTTTTAAAAGACACTTTTCTGCCAAAAAATACTATTTTCCAGATCTGCAAGTGTTAAATTCAAGTTTAATATATGCAGCTTTCATATTATGTTAAAAAAAATAATAATAATTTTTTTGGGCAATATACAACATCTGGATTAGTCAGTGTGCAATTTAAGCTAGAAATACAGGCATAATTTTCTTGGTTTTTAAAAACACACTTTTTTGCCAAAAAAAACACTATTTTCCTGGCAGTGTTGTGATGATACTGCTGTAGCTGGGTAAACAGAGCCCAGCAGGTAGCATCAGATCTGTCAGGTAAGTGAACCGTAGTTCTTTTTTGCTAAAGGTTCCCATGTGCTGTGATCTCATCCACATGCTTTGAATAAAATTCACAGCATAAATTGGACTGTTGTTTGGATTTTAAACCATCAACATACTGCAGATTTACATATGGATGCACCATCACCTATTCTTTCTTAGGGCTTAACACACATGAACACTGCACCAAACTGAATTGTGCACTGTCATACATCAGTATTGTGGCCAATCAATACTGATCATAAGGGTTTGAACTTCAGGAGGTCTCCAACCAATCATTATAATGAAAAGAGCTCCATGTTCCCCGTTTTTATGATTATACCTACACAGTGGCTCATTCATATGACAGCTGTGCAAACATTACATTTTGTGCTGTTTAAAAGAAAGAGCACAGATACAGTCATATGTACATGAATGAAGGGATGCATAACTCAGAGAAGCGTCATGGCCCCTTCTGTGTGACGAGCGTCAGGGGCACTTGATCCCCACTAATCAGACATTTATGGTGTAAATTCCAATAGAAATGTCTACAGTTGCAAGAAAAAGTATGTGAACTCTTTGGAATGATATGGATTTCTGCACCAATTGGTCATAAAATGTGATCTGATCTTCATCTAAATCACAACAATAGACAATCACAGTTTGCTTAAATTAATAACACACAAAGAATTACATGTTACCATGTTTTTATTGAACACACCATGTAAACATTCACAGTGCAAGTGGAAAATTATTTGAACCCCTAGACTAACGACATCTCCAAGAGCTAATTGGAGTGAGGTGTCAGCAAACTGGAGTCCAATCAATGAGATGAGATTGAAGGTGTTGGTTACAGCTGCCCTTTAAAAAACACACACCAGTTCTGGGTTTGCTTTTCACAAGAAGCATTGCCTGATGTGAATGATGCCTTGCACAAAAGAGCTCTCAGAAGACCTACGATTAAGAATTGCTGACTTGCGTAAAGCTGGAAAGGGTTATAAAAGTATCTCCAAAAGCCTTGCTGTTTATCAGTCGGTAAGACAAATTGTCTATAAATGGAGAAAGTTCAGCACTGATGCTACTCTCCCTAGGAGTGGCCGTCCTGTAAAGATGACTGCAAGAGCACAGCGCAGACTGCTCAATGAGCTGAAGAAGAATCCTAGAGTGTCCGCTAAAGACTTACAAAAGTCTCTGGCATATGCTAGCATCCCTGTTAGCGAATCTACGATACGTAAAACACTAAACAAGAATGGATTTCATGGGAGGATACCACAGAGGAAGCCACTGCTGTCCAAAAAAAACAATGCTGCATGTTTACAGTTTCCACAAGAGTACCTGGATGTTCCACAGCAGTATTGGCAAAATATTCTGTGGACAGATGAAACCAAAGTTGAGTTGTTTGGAAGAAACACACAGCACTATGTGTGGAGAAAAAGAGGCACAGCACACCAACATCAAAACCTCATCCCAACTGTGAAGTATGGTGGTGGGAGCATCATGGTTTGGGGCTGCTTTGCTGCGTCAGGGCCTGGACGGATTGCTATCGTAGAAGGAAAAATGTATTCCCAAATTTATCAATATATTTTGCAGGAGAACTTAAGGCCATCTGTCCACCAGCTGAAGCTCAACAGAAGATGGGTGTTGCAACAGGACAACGACCCAAAGCATAAAAGTAAATCAACAATAGAATGGCTTAAACAGAAGAAAATACGCCTTATCGAGTGGCCCAGTCAGAGTCCTGACCTCAACCTGATTGAGATGCTGTGGCATGACCTCAAGGAAATGATTCACACCAGACATCCCAAGAATATTGCAGAACTGAAACAGTTCTGTAAAGAGGAATGGTCAAGAATTACTCCTGACTAGGGATGAGCGAACCCGAACTGTATAGTTCGGGTTCGTACCGAATTTTGGGGTGTCCGTGACACGGACCCAAACCAGAACATTTTAGTAAAAGTCCGGGTTCGGGTTCAGTGTTCGTCGCTTTCTTGGCGCTTTTTGAAAGGCTGCAAAGCAGCCAATCAACAAGCGTCATACTACTTGCCCCAAGAGGCCGTCACAGCCATCCCTACTATTGGCATGGCTGTGATTGGCCAGTGCAGCATATGACCCAGCCTCTATTTAAGCTGGAGTCACGTAGCGCCGCACGTCACTCTGCTCTGATCAGTGTAGGGAGAGGTTGCAGCTGCGACGCTAGGGCGAGATTAGGCAGTGATTAACTCCTCCAAAAGACTTAATTCAGTGATCGATCTACAGCTGTGGATCATTGAACTGCTGCTATTCAATTGTTCACTGTTTTTAGGCTGCTCAGAGCGTTTTTCATTCACTTTTTTCTGGGGTCATTATTGTGTGGTTATTTTTTGGCTATATCCTACATCAGGGTCAAGCTGTCACCAAGTGCATTTAACCATCAATAGTGTGGTTATTTTTTGGCTATATACTACATATGGGGCAAGCTGTCACCAAGTGCATTTAACCCTCAATAGTGTGGTTGTTTTTTGGCTATATCCTACATATGGGGCAAGCTGTCACCAAGTGCATTTAACCATCAATAGTGTGGTTATTTTTTGGCTATATCTCACATCAGGGGCAAGCTGTCACCAAGTGCATTTAACCATCATTAGTGTGGTTATTTTTTGGCTATATCCTACATCAGGGGCAAGCTGTCACCAAGTGCATTTAACCATCAATAGTGTGGTTATTTTTTGGCATATCCCACATCAGGGGCAAGCTGTGACCAAGTGCATTTAACCATCAATAGTGTGGTTATTTTTTGGCAATATCCTAGATCAGGGGCTTGGCTGTGCTTGCTATTTTATTGAGGGGTGAAATACAATTGCCAAAATAGCAGTACCCTAAATCTGGTGTTTCAGCTGTGGCCAGCCAATTGTAATTCTGTCTGCTGTCTGGCAAAGGATATTTTTTTCTTCAGGGTTGAAATCCAATTCTAACTTAGCAATTTCCTAAATTAGTGGTTTCTGCTGTATCAGGGCTACTTTAAATCTATTCATTAAATGGGTATATAAGATTCAAGATGCAGATAGGGTCATTCTCAATAACTTCACAAATGCTACTGTGCATTTCCAAGTCTAATTCTGTCTGTAAACGTATACCTTTCACCCAGCGCCTAAATAATAGGCCTCAAATTTACATTCATCTAAATCTGTGTTTATTGCTGTGGCTGGTCAAGTTATTTAGTGTCCGTCAAAGCACAGTTTTTGTTCTGGGTTGAAATACAATTCCCAATTTAGCAATTTCCTAATTTAGTGGTTTCTGCTGTATCAGACCTACTTTAAATCTATCCCTAAAAGGGTATATTAGATTCAAGGTGCAGATAGGGTCATTCTCAATAACTTCACACACACGCTACTGTGCATTTCCAAGTCTAATTCTGTCTGTAAACGTATACCTTTCACCCAGCGCCTAAATACTAGGCCTCAAATTTATATTCAGCTAAATCTGTCGTTACTGCTGTGCCTTTATTAGTGTAATACGGTACCTAAATAGATAGCCAGATAGTCTTAGGTGTCTGTAAAAAAAGGCCTTAATTTGAATACAATACATTGGGCCAAATAATATTTTTCTTATTGTGGTGAACGGTAACAATGAGGAAAACATCTAGTAAGGGACGCGGACGCGGACGCGGACATGCTCGTGGTGGTGTTAGTGGACCCTCTGATGCTGGGAGAGGACGTGGCCGTTCTGCCAGAGCCACACGTCCTAGTGTAACAACTACCTCAGGTCCCAGTAGCCGCTATAATTTACAGCGATATTTGGTGGGGCCCAATGCCGTTCTAAGGATGGTAAGGCCTGCGCAGGTACAGGCATTAGTCAATTGGGTAATCCAGCACGTTCACATTATCTCCCACCCAGTCTTCTGCAGAAAGCGCACAGATGGCGCCTGAAAACCAAGCCCATCAGTCTGTCACATCACCCCCATGCATACCAGGGAAACTGTCTGAGCCTCAAGTTTTGCAGCAGTCTCTTATGCTGTTTGAAGACTGCGCTGGCAGGGTTTCCCAAGGGCATCCACCTAGCCCTTCCCCAGCGGTGGAAGACATAGAACGCACTGACGCACAACCACTTGTTTCCTGATGATGAGGACATGGGAATACCACCTCAGCACGTCTCTGATGATGAGGAAACACAGGTGCCAACTGCTGCGTCTTTCTGCAGTGTGCAGACTGAACAGGAGGTCAGGGATCAAGACTGGGTGGAAGACGATGCAGGGGACGATGAGGTCCTAGACCCCACATGGAATGAAGGTCATGCCACTGACTTTCACAGTTCGGAGGAAGAGGCAGTGGTGAGACCGAGCCAACAGCGTAGCAAAAGAGGGAGCAGTGGGCAAAAGCAGAATACCCGCCGCCAAGAGACTCCGCCTGCTACTGACCACCGCCATCTGGGACCGAGCACCCCAAAGGCAGCTTCAAGGAGTTCCCTGGCATGACACTTCTTCAAACAATGTGCTGACGACAAGACCCGAGTGGTTTGCACGCTGTGCCATCAGAGCCTGAAGCGAGGCATTAACGTTCTGAACCTTAGCACAACCTGCATGACCAGGCACCTGCATGCAAAGCATGAACTGCAGTGGAGTAAACACCTTAAAAACAAGGAAGTCACTCAGGCTCCCCCTGCTGCCTCTTCTGCAGCTGCCGCCTTGGCCTCTTCTGCTGCTGCCGCCTCGGCCTCTTCTGCTGCTGCCGCCGCCTCGGCCTTTTCCTCCGCCTCTGGAGGAACGTTGGCACCTGCCGCCCAGCAAACATGGGATGTACCACCAACACCATCACCTGCGTCACCAAGCATCTCCACCATGTGACACGGCAGCGTTCAGCTCTCCATCTCACAAACATTTGAGAGAAAGGGTAAATTCCCACCTAGCCACCCTCGATCCCTGGCCCTGAATGCCAGCGTTTCTAAACTACTGGCCTATGAAATGCTGTCATTTCAGCTGGTGGACACAGACAGCTTCAAACAGCTCATGTCGCTTGCTGTCCCACAGTATGTTGTTCCCAGCCAGCACTACTTCTCAAAGAGAGCCGTGCCTTCCCTGCACAACCAAGTATCCGATAAAATCAAGTGTGCACTGCGCAACGCCATCTGTGGCAAGGTCCACCTAACCACAGATACATGGACCATTAAGCACGGCCAGGGACGCTATATCTCCCTAACTGCACACTGGGTAAATGTAGTGGCGGCTGGGCCCCAGGCGGAGAGCTGTTTGGCGCACGTCCTTCCGCCGCCAACTCCACCAACATGGCCAGTGGCGATGACGCCGTTATCAGCGTTACAATACCACTTCTATGTCTCCTTGAGAAAACACTTAGGGCAATGATGGAAGAGGAGGTGGCCCAGGAGGAGGAGGAGGAGGAAGAGGGGTCATTTTTAGCACTTTTAGGCCAGTCTCTTCGAAGTGACTCAGAGGGAGGTTTTTTGCAACAGCAGAGGCCAGGTACAAATGTTGGCACCTGCCACCCAGCAAACATGGGATGCACCACCAACACCACCACCTGCGTCACCAAGCATGTCAACCATGTCACACAGCAGCGTTCTGCTCTCCATCTCACAAACATTTGAGAGAAAGCGTAAATTCCCACCTAGCCACACTCGATCCCTGGCCCTGAATGTCAGCGTTTCTAAACTACTGGCCTATGAAATGCTGTCATTTCGGCTGGTGGACACAGACAGCTTCAAACAGCTCATGTCGCTTGCTGTCCCACAGTATGTTGTTCCCAGCCGGCACTACTTCTCAAAGAGAGCCGTGCCTTCCCTGCACAACCAAGTATCCGATAAAATCAAGTGTGCACTGCGCAACGCCATCTGTGGCAAGGTCCACCTAACCACAGATACATGGACCAGTAAGCACGGCCAGGGACGCTATATCTCCCTAACTGCACCACTGGGTAAATGTAGTGGCGGCTGGGCCCCAGGCGGAGAGCTGTTTGGCGCATGTTCTTCCGCCGCCAACTCCACCAACATGGCCAGTGGCGATGACGCCGTTATCAGCGTTACAATACCACTTCTATGTCTCCTTGAGAAAACACTTAGGGCGATGATGGAAGAGGAGGTGGCCCAGGAGGAGGAGGAGGAGGAAGAGGGGTCATTTTTAGCACTTTCAGGCCAGTCTCTTCGAAGTGACTCAGAGGGAGGTTTTTTGCAACAGCAGAGGCCAGGTACAAATGTGGCCAGCCAGGGCCCACTACTGGAGGACGAGGAGGACGAGGATGAGGAGGAGGTGGAGGAGGATGAGGATGAAGCATGGTCACAGCGGGGTGGCACCCAACGCAGCTCGGGCCCATCCCTGGTGCGTGGCTGGGGGGAAACACAGGACGATGACGATACGCCTCCCACAGAGGACAGCTTGTCCTTACCCCTGGGCAGCCTGGCACACATGAGCGACTACATGCTGCAGTGCGTGCACAACGACAGCAGAGTTGCCCACATTTTAACCTGTGTGGACTACTGGGTTGCCACCCTGCTGGATCCATAGTACAAAAACAATGTGCCCACCTTACTTCCTGC
Organism: Bufo gargarizans; assembly: GCF_014858855.1. Classification (NCBI taxonomy): domain Eukaryota; kingdom Metazoa; phylum Chordata; class Amphibia; order Anura; family Bufonidae; genus Bufo; species Bufo gargarizans. Next base: position 161,675,222 of record NC_058083.1, read on the forward strand.
ACTAGAGCATGATAGGAAGATGAGTGAGTACAAGCGCATGTTGGTAGAAGGGCTACTGAGAGCATTCCCAAATGTCACAGGGGAACAAGTGGAAGCCCAAGGCAGAGGAGGAGCAAGAGGTCGCCAAGGCAGCTGTGTCACGGCCAGCTCCTCTGAGGGCAGGGTTAGCATGGCAGAGATGTGAAAAAGTTTTGTCAACACGCCACAGCTAACTGCACCACCACCTGATACGCAACGTGTTAGCAGGAGGCAACATTTCACTAACATGGTAGAACAGTACATGTGCACACCCCTCCACGTACTGACTGATGGTTCGGCCCCATTCATTTTCTGGGTCTCTAAATTGTCGACGTGGCAAGAGCTAGTCTTTTATGCCTTGGAGGTGCTGGCCTGCCCGGCGGCCAGCGTTTGGCTGAACGTGTATTCAGCACGGCAGGGGGCGTCATAACAGACAAACGCAGCCGCCTGTCTACAGCCAATGTGGACAAGCTCACATTCATAAAAATGAACCAGGCATGGATCCCACAGGACCTGTCCATCCCTTGTGCAGATTAGACATTAACTACCTTCCCATAACCATATATTGTTGTACTCCAGGGCACTTCCTCATTCAATCCTATTTTTATTTTCATTTTACCATTATATTGCGGGGCCACCCAAAGTTGAATGAACCTCTCCTCTGTCTGGGTGCTGGGGCCTAAATATATGACAATGGACTGTTTCAGTGTTGGGTGACGTGAAGCATGATTCTCTGCTATGACATGAAGACTGATTCTCTGCTGACATGAAGCCAGATTCTCTGTTACGGGACCTCTCTCCTCTGCCTGAGTGCCGGGGCCTAAATTTATGACAATGGACTGTTACAGTGGTGGGTGACGTGAAGCCCGATTCTCTGCTATGACATGAAGACTGATTCTCTGCTGACATGAAGCCAGATTCTCTGTTATGGGACCTCTCTCCTCTGCCTGGGTGCCTGGGCATAAATATCTGACAATGGACTGTTCCACTGTTTGGTGACGTGAAGCATGATTCTCTGCTATGACAAGAAGACTGATTCTCTGCTGACATGAAGCCAGATTCTCTGTTATGGGACCTCTCTTCTCTGCCTGGGTGCCGGGGCCTAAATATTCGACAATGGACTGTTACAGTGGTGGGTGACGTGACGCCTGATTCTCTGCTATGGGACCTCTCTCCAATTGATATTGGTTAATTTTTATTTATTTTATTTTTATTCATTTCCCTATCCACATTTGTTTGCAGGGTATTTACCTACATGTTGCTGCCTTTTGCAGCCCTCTAGCCCTTTCCTGGGCTGTTTTACAGCCTTTTTAGTGCCGAAAAGTTCGGGTCCCCATTGACTTCAATGGGGTTCGGGACGAAGTTCGGGTCGGGTTCGGATCCCGAACCCGAACATTTCCGGGAAGTTCGGCCGAACTTCTCGAACCCGAACATCCAGGTGTTCGCTCAACTCTACTCCTGACCATTGTGCATGTCTGATCTGGAACTACAGGAAACATTTGGTTGAAGTTATTGCTGCCAAAGGAGGTTCAACCAGTTATTAAATCCAAGGGTTCACATACTTTTTCCACCTGCACTGTGAATGTTTACATGGTGTGTTCAATAAAAACATGGTAGCATTTAATTCTTTGTGTGTTATTAGTTTAAGCAGACTGTGATTGTCTGTCGTTGTGACTTATCTGAAGATCAGATCACATTTTATGACCAATTTGTGCAGAAATCCATATCATTCCAAAGGGTTCACATACTTTTTCTTGCAACTGTATGTTGTACAAGTGGCAAGGAAAGTGGGAGATGTTACCTGCAGTCCTATGTAACATCCTTGGATAACATCTGAGTACAGATAATGTAGCAGATGTGTAATACTTATATGTTTTATATTTAATTCTATGTAATGTAATGTATGTCATATGTACTGTGTCATTTTATTCAGCAGGGGTAGGTATTAGTTGGCAATGGCTGACTGTAACTGGGCTTAACCAACCTGTGTCATCCCTCCTGGTAGAGTGGACTCATCCAACTTACTGCCAGGAGGGGGAAGTCTAGTGTATTTCAGTATTCTATAGTCAGAGTTAGGCAGAGAGGCTATGAGAGAGGTCCTGTCCAGCAAATGAGAGAGTGAGGAAGCAGCTGAGAGAGCACCAACTCCTAAAAATCATATTGTTTCCCCTGTGAGGAAGTGCAGAACCCAAATTATTATCCTCTTGCCACAGAATAAGAAAGCAGCTCATACACCAATCTGTAGAAGTGAAGAAAGGACTCAAGTTAAGCCGTGGGATCCCAGACAGCAGAGTGAACTGTGACAGTGCTTCTACAGACACTGTTGTGAGGTGAGGGTTTAGAGCTAAAGACACCCTCATCAACAGACAGCAACTAGGCCAGCAACATAAACAGGTCCTTCTAAAAAAATTAGCATATTGTGATAAAGTTCATTATTTTCTGTAATGTACTGATAAACATTAGACTTTCATATATCTTAGATTCATTACACACCAACTGAAGTAGTTCAAGCCTTTTATTGTTTTAATATTGATGATTTTGGCATACAGCTCATGAAAACCCAAATTTCCTATCTAAAAAAATTAGCATATTTCACCCGACCAATAAAAGAAAAGTGTTTTTAATACAAAAAAAGTCAACCTTCAAATAATGATGTTCAGTTATGCACTCAATAGTTGGTCGGGAATCCTTTTGCAGAAATGACTGCTTCAATGCAGCGTGGCATGGAGGCAATCAGCCTGTGGCACTGCTGAGGTGTTATGGAGGCCCAGGATGCTTCGATAGCGGCCTTAAGCTCATCCAGAGTGTTGGGTCTTGCGTCTCTCAACTTTCTCTTCCCAATATCCCACAAATTCTCTATGGGGTTCAGGTCAGGAGAGTTGGCAGGCCAATTGAGCACAGTAATACCATGGTCAGTAAACCAGTGGTTTTGGCACTGTGAGCAGGTGCCAGGTCGTGCTGAAAAATGAAATCTTCATCTCATCTCCATAAAGCTTTTCAGCAGATGGAAGCATGAAGTGCTCCAAAATCTCCTGATAGCTAGCTGCATTCACCCTGCCCTTGATAAAACACAGTGGACCAACACCAGCAGCTGACATGGCACCCCAGACCATCACTGACTGTGGGGACTTGACACTGGACTTCAGGCATTTTGGCATTTCCCTCTCCCCAGTCTTCCTCCAGACTCTGGCACCTTGATTTCCGAATGACATGCTCTGTAGCCCAGGTCAGGCGCTTCTGCCGCAGTTTCTGGTTCAAAAGTGGCTTGACCTGGGGAATGCGGCACCTGTAGCCCATTTCCTGCACACGCCTGTACACGGTGGCTCTGGATGTTTCTACTCCAGACTCAGTCCACTGCTTCCGCAGGTCCCCCAAGGTCTGGAATCGGTCCTTCTCCACAATCTTCCTCAGGGTCCAGTCACCTCTTCTCGTTGTGCAGCCTTTTCTGCCACACTTTTTCCTTCCCACAGACTTCCCACTGAGGTGCCTTGATACAGCACTCTGGGAACAGCCTATTTGTTCAGAAATTTCTTTCTGTGTCTTACCCTCTTGCTTGAGGGTGTCAATGATGGCCTTCTGGACAGCAGTCAGGTCGGCAGTCTTACCCATGATTGCGGTTTTGAGTAATGAACCAGGCTGGGAGTTTTTAAAAGCCTCAGGAATCTTTTGCAGGTGTTTAGAGTTAATTAGTTGATTCAGATGATTAGGTTAATAGCTCGTTTAGAGAACCTTTTCATGATATGCAAATTTTTTTTAGATAGGAATTTTGTGTTTTCATGAGCTGTATGCCAAAATCATCAATATTAAAACAATAAAAGGCTTGAACTACTTAGGTTGGTGTGTAATGAATCTAAAATATATGAAAGTCTAATGTTTATCAGTACATTACAGAAAATAATGAACTTTATCACAATATGCTAATTTTTTTAGAAGGACCTGTAAGTGCAGAACTGCATCTATCCAACCTGCAACCATATCTCCTCAGCTGGTGCCAGAGAAGAATTGCACCAAAGTCTGCTGCTAGTGTATCTATTTTCAAGTTCTACATTGCATTTCGTAAAAAGGACTTTGTTATATTCAACTCTGGCCTCATTCTTCAGTGCTAAAGCTTTCACTGCAACGGACCCCATGGAACGACAGCCTGAGGTAGGACACTGTGACACTGCAACACTACATTAGGGACACTACTACTACCATCCTTTAGACACAGGGGCTCACTGCAGATGTCACTTACATGCAACTTTATAGATAACATAGTGATATCTCTCACACTCGCACTCTCTGAGTACAGATTTTGTAGTAGCTGTTACCTGCATTCCTGTTTTAACACTACAGCTAACAGTGATAACTCTTTGAGTACAGATAATGTAGCAGATGATACCTGCAGTCCTATTTAACTCTGCAGAGGGCAGATAAGGTAGTAGATGGTACTTGACACTAATTTGTCTTCCTGAGGCTGAGCTCCTTTGTGCCGCACAGGGCCTTCCAGACACAGGAAGCTGTAGCTTGAGTGCTGTGCTGATGACATGATGTACCAGAGGAGAAAACAAGCCTAGCACTGATTGACTAATGCTCAGCCAATCAGCTTTATTCTTAATTTTTGAAGGAAGGGCAGGTGACATTATCAGTAGGCCCAACAGAGGATTCTCCGGTCCCGCAGTGCGCCAGTTTGAGGTTGGAGTGCGCTGTGTTTCAATGGAGGAGGCATGATGGCTTGTTTGCTCTCGTATGCCCATCCATCTACAGCCATGAAAAATGAAAGGTGAAATATGATTGTTTGCCATTTACACCAGTTTGATAAATCTCCCCCAATGTCTTCACAGCTTAGCAGTTTTTATTACAGGTGTGCCTTCTTTACCTTTCCTATTGACTCAGCATGTCCCAAATGTGATATGCAAGATAACCAGTTAAAAATAAACAAAAAAAACAAGATTACATGAATCTGTGTCATGAGACATACACTACCATAAATTTCATAAATAAATCCTTGCATTTTCTAATGTTAAATAATTTTTAACTTTTTTTGCAATTAAAATGACATCTGACATAGGGCTTACAAGAGCACTGGATCCTCTGGGTTGCAATGCTATTGATTAACTGTGGTCTCTTTCTACTGGAATAGTCTCCTTTAGCAATGGCTGACAAGGAGCTTGACGGAAAACCAATTCACATAAGCAAATAAATAAACAGATTATCGTACTTGTTTGGTCAGGCTGAAGGTCATGTTAGGCGGAGATCTTGCAGTATGAGGGTAAGGAAGAAGGTCAGTGCACACTGCAGTGGGTGTTTGAGTGGAATTGTAAGTTATAATACTTGTATATGTGGTAAGAAGAACGTAAATTACATTTCTGGAGAATGTGAAATTTGACCATGTCTTGGACGATTTTGATAAATTAAAGCTGTGATAATTCCAAGACTATTGTTTTCTGCAATTGTGTTACCTTTTGCAACTATTCACCTTTTTGGAGGAGTAGAATGGAGAAACTGGAAAAAGAATATATTCAAATTGGATGAGAATGAAGGAATGAAATTTCCAAACATGAAGTTGTTTTGGGGGGGTTGAGTTACAATAAAGTTGAGATATTTGGCTGGTTGGATGTTTTATTGTTTGAATTGGATAAAGAGAGAAATGCAAGTTTGCCAGTTTGGTATATGATAATAGAAACTTTTGTGAAAAAGAATAATCTGATTTTTGTGTCAATGAGTGACTTAAAAAATATAAGTGCAGTGATGAAAATGTTGAAGATGAATGAGATTGCAAGTGACAGTATAAATGTATAAATGACACAGTATAACATTTTTTCAGTTAGAAGTGCAAAAAAGAGAACAAGAGAAAGTTGTGGGTCAAGTCAGCATGTAAGACATATAATGTGGGATTGTGACTTTTCATATGAAGTTTTGACGAGAGTGGTTGGGTTATGTAGGGAGCGTGCAGGGTTGACTTATGTTATTTGGAAGGAAGCTATGTTTAGAATAGGTGTGTGCAGTCATGATAAAATAAATAATTATGTAGCTACTTATGGCATGTGTGATCGAAATTTTATGCGATATGAGAAATGTATGGGTATTTAAAAGTAGGATTGTATCTGTGAACAAATGTGTTAGAATCATTCTGTCCAGACTTTATATAGTCTTGTTATGAGGAAAACAATGGTGGTGGATTAGAAGCAGAAATAATTTGGAAATACTAACAGTGGCACTTCATGAGATAATATAACTAATTTTGTTTTCTGGTTACTTTTTTCCTTTCTCCTTTTGTTATTGATTGTAATCAGTAATAAAAAATGACCATTATAATGAGAGTTTTAGAGACTTATACTTTTGAAAGGCAAATTAATGCCATCTGAATGGTATATTAAAAAAAAAGAGAGCTGCCTGCAGATGAGCTGCTGGCTTAGCTATTATCAAAGTTATTCTTTAAGGCCTTTTTTAAAGGCTGAGCATTTACCTTGACCCACTCAGCATTTACTTGTTCAGATGTAAACTATGCGTAAGGATGTATCAACAATATGTTAAACATGCAAGTGTCTCAAGTGAGCTATTCTGATGGTTTTAGAGGATGTGTGAATAACAATTATGAAATTTTAACAGAGTGCTGGAGACTCTTCCTTTTGAGTATCAGTTATAATCCATACATTGCACCCCCATACTAATTGGTCCCCTAGTTAGCCACCTTTTCTTCCTACACTTCCTGACCTTGTTTACATGAAACTAATTTATTTATAGAAAAAATGCTAATTTAAGCTATTATATTAAATGACTGCTAGAAAATGAGAAAATGAAAGGTGAATACAGTAATTGTGATTTTCATTCTCTCCATGGTGAATACTTAAAAAAAATGTTATTGAAAGTGTTTTTTTATTAATAGAGTTTTGATTAATCATAGCTCAACAAGCACTTCAACAAATTGCAGCATAAATCTAATTAGTTTATAATATTTAAATACATAGCATTATAATAATCATATTCAATTTCTAATCACCAGGATATTAAGCAACAAAGTTCTTTAGAGCAAAAATCCCTAAGCATTGTATAATGAAAAGTAGGTGGGCGACCATATTACCATGTGGCTGTAAGAGTAGCATTTAAACCATGTACTAAGTCCTGACTGAACATGATTTAGCTGTTAAATCAAAATATAATAGAGTAAGGCTGGCAATTTCCCTGTCATACTGCTTTTATAAGTTCTCAGTCTAATTTGTGGAAACTTGAACTGTCTAAAGGCCATATAAAACCTTACCTACTATATTACCTCATGGTTCAAGAATATTCTGCAGAAAGAGGTAGGTAAATATCTTATATAACAATAGAGTAACTACTGTATGTCAAGTTTGTATTACTTCTGCTAGAAGAACTGTATGTGCGTTATGTGGTCATTAATCATAGTCTTCAGTCTCTCACCCTGTACCATGTTCACCTCCATGTAACTTCTCATTTATATTCATTAAGGTAAAGTTACATATATAGGATGCTGAAGATTGATTTATTTTATGATTTGCACAGAAATGTGAGGATAATTGAAATTCAAATATATATATATTGCTGACAGATATTAAACATTAAATATTAGAGCCAGGAGCACCGATGTACATAAATGTATTACAATTATACACAACATTTTTTTACAAGATTAAATTTTTTTATAAATAGAGATGAACATTACATACGGTAGTCTAGAATTTATGGTAAATTATATATGCCTATAGCATTCCCTACTGAACAGCCCATCAAGCAACCTTCTCATATAACAATGCATGCACCTGTTAAGGCCATGTTCACAGAGCTTGTATAGTAGTGCACAGAGCACTAGAGACATAAAGGCTACACCTGTCATATATAGAGAAATAGTCTCTCCTAGAAACAATTGCATGCATAAGGGATAGCCTTTATATTTATTTGAGCATGCTACAGTTTATGTTCTGGTAAGTACTGAATAAAATTGGATGAATCCATATTCCAGAAAGATAGTGGAGGCCCCATGCACTTTTTTGGGATCTATGTTACAAATTTGTGCAAAACTGAGCCATAATATAGATGCATGCACAAGGATTTAACTTCATTACAACCAAGAAGGGTTTGGTGCGGGGCTGTAATCTGCAGTGCTGTACATATATGCTGTGGTATTAAAGCTCCTGCTCCTGCTCCTGCAATCTAGCAGGAACAGGTCTGGTCCCCGACCCTCATGAACAGCCAGGAGAAGACAGAAGAGGTGTATTGCAATTTCTCTCTTTTTTTCTTCTTGTTTTGGACCTGGTGATTACATGATAGCAAGGGTGTGTCAGATACAAGACAGCTGCAGGATCTTAGCAGACCCTAATTAGCTTTGCCTGTGTACAATTCACCTATAATTTTTTAAGAAAATGTATTTGGGTTGTCAACAAATTAAAAAGCTACAAGTGTTAGAGGGGTTTATGAGATTTTGAACTGATGACTGCTCCCTTCTCACAGCTTTCCCTAGTCTATGTGATGTCACATGAATGAATAAATGAACATTATTAGCAGAGTTGATTTCTCTGTAATCCTCCCACCCTCTAAAAGAAAAAAATAATAATGCATAGTCAAAAGCAATTGTTACATTGCTCCACAAATTTTTTTAGGCAATTATGACATTGTATCACAAGTAGGGATGAGCGAACTCGAACTGTATAGTTCGGGTTCGTACCGAATTTTGGGGTGTCCGTGACACGGACCCGAACCCGGACATTTTCGTAAAAGTCCGGGTTCGGGTTCGGTGTTCGTCGCTTTCTTCGCGCTTTTGTGACGCTTTCTTGGCGCTTTTTGAAAGGCTGCAAAGCAGCCAATCAACAAGCGTCATACTACTTGCCCCAAGAGGCCATCACAGCCATGCCTACTATTGGCATGGCTGTGATTGGCCAGAGCACCATGTGACCCAGCCTCTATTTAAGCTGGAGTCACATAGCGCCGCCCGTCACTCTGCTCTGATTAGCGTAGGGAGAGGTTGCGGCTGCGACAGTAGGGCGAGATTAGGCAGATTAACTCCTCCAAAGGACTTGATTAACTGATCGATCTGCAGCTGTGGATCATTGAGCTGCTGATCCTCAATTGCTCACTGTTTTTAGGCTGCACAGACCGTTTGTCAGTCTCATTTTTCTGGGGTGATCGGCGGCCATTTTGTGTCTTGTGGTGCGCCAGCACAAGCTGCGACCAAGTGCATTTAACCCTCAATGGTGTGGTTGTTTTTTGGCTAAAGCCTACATCAGGGTGAAGCTGTCACACCAAGTGCATTTAACCAGCAATAGTCTGTTCATTTTTTGGCCATATACAAAATCAGGGGCAAGCTGCGCCTGTCACCAAGTGCATTTAACCCTCAATGGTGTGGTTGTTTTTTGGCTAAAGCCTACATCAGGGTGAAGCTGTCACACCAAGTGCATTTAACCAGCAATAGTCTGTTCATTTTTTGGCCATATACAAAATCAGGGGCAAGCTGCGCCTGTCACCAAGTGCATTTAACCCTCAATGGTGTGGTTGTTTTTTGGCTAAAGCCTACATCAGGGTGAAGCTGTCACACCAAGTGCATTTAACCAGCAATAGTCTGTTCATTTTTTGGCCATATACAAAATCAGGGGCAAGCTGCGCCTGTCACCAAGTGCATTTAACCCTCAATGGTGTGGTTGTTTTTTGGCTAAAGCCTACATCAGGGTGAAGCTGTCACACCAAGTGCATTTAACCAGCAATAGTCTGTTCATTTTTTGGCCATATCCCAGTCTAATTCTGTCACTAAATCCATACCGGTCACCCAGCGCCTAAATACTAGGCCTCAAATTTATATCCAGCTAAATCTGTCCCTAGTGCTGTAGCTGGGCGAGTTATTTAGTGTCCGTTCAAGCACATTTCTTGTTCTGGGTTGAAATACAATTCCCAATTTAGCAATTTCATAATTTAGTGGTTCCTGCTATATCAGAGCTATTTGAAATCTATCCCAAAAAGGGTATATAATATTGAAGGTGCACATTGGGTCATTCAGAATAACTTCACACACACCCGCTACTGTGTATTTCCAAGTCTAATTCTGTCACTAAACCCATACCTGTCACCCAGCGCCTAAATACTAGGCCTCAAATTTAAATCCCTCTAAATCTCTCGTTACCCACCGCTGTACTGTTGTTGCTGGGCAAGATATTTAGTGTCCGTCAAAGCACATTTTTTGTTCTGGGTTGAAGTACAATTCCCAATTTAGCAATTTCATAATTTAGTGGTTTCTGCTATATCAGAGCTATTTGAAATCTATCCCTAAAAGGGTATATAATATTGAAGGTGCACATAGGGTCATTCAGAATAACTTCACACACACGCTTCTGTGCATTTCCAAGTCTAATTCTGTCACTAAATCCATACCGGTGACCCAGCGCCTAAATACTAGGCCTCAAATTTAAATCCCTCTAAATCTCTCGTTACCCACCACTGTACTGTTGTTGCTGGGCAAGATATTTAGTGTCCGTCAAAGCACATTTTTTGTTCTGGGTTGAAGTACAATTCCCAATTTAGCAATTTCATAATTTAGTGGTTTCTGCTATATCAGAGCTATTTGAAATCTATCCCTAAAAGGGTATATAATATTGAAGGTGCACATAGGGTCATTCAGAATAACTTCACACACACGCTTCTGTGCATTTCCAAGTCTAATTCTGTCACTAAATCCATACCGGTGACCCAGCGCCTAAATACTAGGCCTCAAATTTAAATCCCTCTAAATCTCTCGTTACCCACCACTGTACTGTTGTTGCTGGGCAAGATATTTAGTGTCCGTCAAAGCACATTTTTTGTTCTGGGTTGAAGTACAATTCCCAATTTAGCAATTTCATAATTTAGTGGTTCCTGCTATATCAGAGCTATTTGAAATCTATCCCAAAAAGGGTATATAATATTGAAGGTGCACATTGGGTCATTCAGAATAACTTCACACACACCCGCTACTGTGTATTTCCAAGTCTAATTCTGTCACTAAACCCATACCTGTCACCCAGCGCCTAAATACTAGGCCTCAAATTTAAATCCCTCTAAATCTCTCGTTACCGCTGTACTGTTGTTGCTGGGCAAGATATTTAGTGTCCGTCAAAGCACATTTTTTGTTCTGGGTTGAAGTACAATTCCCAATTTAGCAATTTCATAATTTAGTGGTTTCTGCTATATCAGAGCTATTTGAAATCTATCCCTAAAAGGGTATATAATATTGAAGGTGCACATTGGGTCATTCAGAATAACTTCACACACACGCTTCTGTGCATTTCCAAGTCTAATTCTGTCACTAAATCCATACCGGTGACCCAGCGCCTAAATACTAGGCCTCAAATTTGAATCCCTCTAAATCTCTCGTTACCCACCGCTGTACTGTTGTTGCTGGGCAAGATATTTAGTGTCCGTCAAAGCACATTTTTTGTTCTGGGTTGAAGTACAATTCCCAATTTAGCAATTTCATAATTTAGTGGTTTCTGCTATATCAGAGCTATTTGAAATCTATCCCTAAAAGGGTATATAATATTGAAGGTGCACATAGGGTCATTCAGAATAACTTCACACACACGCTTCTGTGCATTTCCAAGTCTAATTCTGTCACTAAATCCATACCGGTGACCCAGCGCCTAAATACTAGGCCTCAAATTTAAATCCCTCTAAATCTCTCGTTACCCACCACTGTACTGTTGTTGCTGGGCAAGATATTTAGTGTCCGTCAAAGCACATTTTTTGTTCTGGGTTGAAGTACAATTCCCAATTTAGCAATTTCATAATTTAGTGGTTTCTGCTATATCAGAGCTATTTGAAATCTATCCCTAAAAGGGTATATAATATTGAAGGTGCACATAGGGTCATTCAGAATAACTTCACACACACGCTTCTGTGCATTTCCAAGTCTAATTCTGTCACTAAATCCATACCGGTGACCCAGCGCCTAAATACTAGGCCTCAAATTTAAATCCCTCTAAATCTCTCGTTACCCACCGCTGTACTGTTGTTGCTGGGCAAGATATTTAGTGTCCGTCAAAGCACATTTTTTGTTCTGGGTTGAAGTACAATTCCCAATTTAGCAATTTCATAATTTAGTGGTTTCTGCTATATCAGAGCTATTTGAAATCTATCCCTAAAAGGGTATATAATATTGAAGGTGCACATAGGGTCATTCAGAATAACTTCACACACACGCTTCTGTGCATTTCCAAGTCTAATTCTGTCACTAAATCCATACCGGTGACCCAGCGCCTAAATACTAGGCCTCAAATTTAAATCCCTCTAAATCTCTCGTTACCCACCACTGTACTGTTGTTGCTGGGCAAGATATTTAGTGTCCGTCAAAGCACATTTTTTGTTCTGGGTTGAAGTACAATTCCCAATTTAGCAATTTCATAATTTAGTGGTTCCTGCTATATCAGAGCTATTTGAAATCTATCCCAAAAAGGGTATATAATATTGAAGGTGCACATTGGGTCATTCAGAATAACTTCACACACACCCGCTACTGTGTATTTCCAAGTCTAATTCTGTCACTAAACCCATACCTGTCACCCAGCGCCTAAATACTAGGCCTCAAATTTAAATCCCTCTAAATCTCTCGTTACCGCTGTACTGTTGTTGCTGGGCAAGATATTTAGTGTCCGTCAAAGCACATTTTTTGTTCTGGGTTGAAGTACAATTCCCAATTTAGCAATTTCATAATTTAGTGGTTTCTGCTATATCAGAGCTATTTGAAATCTATCCCTAAAAGGGTATATAATATTGAAGGTGCACATTGGGTCATTCAGAATAACTTCACACACACGCTTCTGTGCATTTCCAAGTCTAATTCTGTCACTAAATCCATACCGGTGACCCAGCGCCTAAATACTAGGCCTCAAATTTAAATCCCTCTAAATCTCTCGTTACCCACCGCTGTACTGTTGTTGCTGGGCAAGATATTTAGTGTCCGTCAAAGCACATTTTTTGTTCTGGGTTGAAGTACAATTCCCAATTTAGCAATTTCATAATTTAGTGGTTTCTGCTATATCAGAGCTATTTGAAATCTATCCCTAAAAGGGTATATAATATTGAAGGTGCACATAGGGTCATTCAGAATAACTTCACACACACGCTTCTGTGCATTTCCAAGTCTAATTCTGTCACTAAATCCATACCGGTGACCCAGCGCCTAAATACTAGGCCTCAAATTTAAATCCCTCTAAATCTCTCGTTACCCACCACTGTACTGTTGTTGCTGGGCAAGATATTTAGTGTCCGTCAAAGCACATTTTTTGTTCTGGGTTGAAGTACAATTCCCAATTTAGCAATTTCATAATTTAGTGGTTTCTGCTATATCAGAGCTATTTGAAATCTATCCCTAAAAGGGTATATAATATTGAAGGTGCACATAGGGTCATTCAGAATAACTTCACACACACGCTTCTGTGCATTTCCAAGTCTAATTCTGTCACTAAATCCATACCGGTGACCCAGCGCCTAAATACTAGGCCTCAAATTTAAATCCCTCTAAATCTCTCGTTACCCACCACTGTACTGTTGTTGCTGGGCAAGATATTTAGTGTCCGTCAAAGCACATTTTTTGTTCTGGGTTGAAGTACAATTCCCAATTTAGCAATTTCATAATTTAGTGGTTTCTGCTATATCAGAGCTATTTGAAATCTATCCCTAAAAGGGTATATAATATTGAAGGTGCACATAGGGTCATTCAGAATAACTTCACACACACGCTTCTGTGCATTTCCAAGTCTAATTCTGTCACTAAATCCATACCGGTGACCCAGCGCCTAAATACTAGGCCTCAAATTTAAATCCCTCTAAATCTCTCGTTACCCACCACTGTACTGTTGTTGCTGGGCAAGATATTTAGTGTCCGTCAAAGCACATTTTTGTTCTGGGTTGAAGTACAATTCCCAATTTAGCAATTTCATAATTTAGTGGTTTCTGCTATATCAGAGCTATTTGAAATCTATCCCTAAAAGGGTATATAATATTGAAGGTGCACATAGGGTCATTCAGAATAACTTCACACACACGCTTCTGTGCATTTCCAAGTCTAATTCTGTCACTAAATCCATACCGGTGACCCAGCGCCTAAATACTAGGCCTCAAATTTAAATCCCTCTAAATCTCTCGTTACCCACCGCTGTACTGTTGTTGCTGGGCAAGATATTTAGTGTCCGTCAAAGCACATTTTTTGTTCTGGGTTGAAGTACAATTCCCAATTTAGCAATTTCATAATTTAGTGGTTCCTGCTATATCAGAGCTATTTGAAATCTATCCCAAAAAGGGTATATAATATTGAAGGTGCACATTGGGTCATTCAGAATAACTTCACACACACCCGCTACTGTGTATTTCCAAGTCTAATTCTGTCACTAAACCCATACCTGTCACCCAGCGCCTAAATACTAGGCCTCAAATTTAAATCCCTCTAAATCTCTCGTTACCCACCGCTGTACTGTTGTTGCTGGGCAAGATATTTAGTGTCCGTCAAAGCACATTTTTTGTTCTGGGTTGAAGTACAATTCCCAATTTAGCAATTTCATAATTTAGTGGTTTCTGCTATATCAGAGCTATTTGAAATCTATCCCTAAAAGGGTATATAATATTGAAGGTGCACATAGGGTCATTCAGAATAACTTCACACACACGCTTCTGTGCATTTCCAAGTCTAATTCTGTCACTAAATCCATACCGGTGACCCAGCGCCTAAATACTAGGCCTCAAATTTAAATCCCTCTAAATCTCTCGTTACCCACCGCTGTACTGTTGTTGCTGGGCAAGATATTTAGTGTCCGTCAAAGCACATTTTTTGTTCTGGGTTGAAGTACAATTCCCAATTTAGCAATTTCATAATTTAGTGGTTTCTGCTATATCAGAGCTATTTGAAATCTATCCCTAAAAGGGTATATAATATTGAAGGTGCACATAGGGTCATTCAGAATAACTTCACACACACGCTTCTGTGCATTTCCAAGTCTAATTCTGTCACTAAATCCATACCGGTGACCCAGCGCCTAAATACTAGGCCTCAAATTTAAATCCCTCTAAATCTCTCGTTACCCACCACTGTACTGTTGTTGCTGGGCAAGATATTTAGTGTCCGTCAAAGCACATTTTTTGTTCTGGGTTGAAGTACAATTCCCAATTTAGCAATTTCATAATTTAGTGGTTTCTGCTATATCAGAGCTATTTGAAATCTATCCCTAAAAGGGTATATAATATTGAAGGTGCACATAGGGTCATTCAGAATAACTTCACACACACGCTTCTGTGCATTTCCAAGTCTAATTCTGTCACTAAATCCATACCGGTGACCCAGCGCCTAAATACTAGGCCTCAAATTTAAATCCCTCTAAATCTCTCGTTACCCACCGCTGTACTGTTGTTGCTGGGCAAGATATTTAGTGTCCGTCAAAGCACATTTTTTGTTCTGGGTTGAAGTACAATTCCCAATTTAGCAATTTCATAATTTAGTGGTTTCTGCTATATCAGAGCTATTTGAAATCTATCCCTAAAAGGGTATATAATATTGAAGGTGCACATAGGGTCATTCAGAATAACTTCACACACACGCTTCTGTGCATTTCCAAGTCTAATTCTGTCACTAAATCCATACCGGTGACCCAGCGCCTAAATACTAGGCCTCAAATTTAAATCCCTCTAAATCTCTCGTTACCCACCACTGTACTGTTGTTGCTGGGCAAGATATTTAGTGTCCGTCAAAGCACATTTTTTGTTCTGGGTTGAAGTACAATTCCCAATTTAGCAATTTCATAATTTAGTGGTTCCTGCTATATCAGAGCTATTTGAAATCTATCCCAAAAAGGGTATATAATATTGAAGGTGCACATTGGGTCATTCAGAATAACTTCACACACACCCGCTACTGTGTATTTCCAAGTCTAATTCTGTCACTAAACCCATACCTGTCACCCAGCGCCTAAATACTAGGCCTCAAATTTAAATCCCTCTAAATCTCTCGTTACCCACCGCTGTACTGTTGTTGCTGGGCAAGATATTTAGTGTCCGTCAAAGCACATTTTTTGTTCTGGGTTGAAGTACAATTCCCAATTTAGCAATTTCATAATTTAGTGGTTTCTGCTATATCAGAGCTATTTGAAATCTATCCCTAAAAGGGTATATAATATTGAAGGTGCACATAGGGTCATTCAGAATAACTTCACACACACGCTTCTGTGCATTTCCAAGTCTAATTCTGTCACTAAATCCATACCGGTGACCCAGCGCCTAAATACTAGGCCTCAAATTTAAATCCCTCTAAATCTCTCGTTACCCACCGCTGTACTGTTGTTGCTGGGCAAGATATTTAGTGTCCGTCAAAGCACATTTTTTGTTCTGGGTTGAAGTACAATTCCCAATTTAGCAATTTCATAATTTAGTGGTTCCTGCTATATCAGAGCTATTTGAAATCTATCCCAAAAAGGGTATATAATATTGAAGGTGCACATTGGGTCATTCAGAATAACTTCACACACACCCGCTACTGTGTATTTCCAAGTCTAATTCTGTCACTAAACCCATACCTGTCACCCAGCGCCTAAATACTAGGCCTCAAATTTAAATCCCTCTAAATCTCTCGTTACCGCTGTACTGTTGTAGCTGGGAAAGTTATTTAGTGCCCGTCAAAGCACATTTTTTGTTCTGGGTTGAAGTACAATTCCCAATTTAGCAATTTCATAATTTAGTGGTTCCTGCTATATCAGAGCTATTTGAAATCTATCCCTAAAAGGGTATATAATATTCAAGGTGCACATTGGGTCATTCAGAATAACTTCACACACACGCTTCTGTGCATTTCCAAGTCTAATTCTGTCACTAAATCCATACCGGTCACCCAGCGCCTAAATACTAGGCCTCAAATTTATATCCCGCTGAATTTGAATACAATACATTGGGCCAAATAATATATTTGTTGTTGTGGTGAACCATAACAATGAGAAAAACATCTAGTAAGGGACGCGGACGTGGACATGGTCGTGGTGGTGTTAGTGGACCCTCTGGTGCTGGGAGAGGACGTGGCCGTTCTGCCACATCCACACGTCCTAGTGTACCAACTACCTCAGGTCCCAGTAGCCGCCAGAATTTACAGCGATATATGGTGGGGCCCAATGCCGTTCTAAGGATGGTAAGGCCTGAGCAGGTACAGGCATTAGTCAATTGGGTGGCCGACAGTGGATCCAGCACGTTCACATTATCTCCCACCCAGTCTTCTGCAGAAAGCGCACAGATGGCGCCTGAAAACCAACCCCATCAGTCTGTCACATCACCCCCATGCATACCAGGGAAACTGTCTCAGCCTCAAGTTATGCAGCAGTCTCTTATGCTGTTTGAAGACTCCGCTGGCAGGGTTTCCCAAGGGCATCCACCTAGCCCTTCCCCAGCGGTGAAAGACATAGAATGCACTGACGCACAACCACTTATGTTTCCTGATGATGAGGACATGGGAATACCACCTCAGCATGTCTCTGATGATGACGAAACACAGGTGCCAACTGCTGCGTCTTTCTGCAGTGTGCAGACTGAACAGGAGGTCAGGGATCAAGACTGGGTGGAAGACGATGCAGGGGACGATGAGGTCCTAGACCCCACATGGAATGAAGGTCGTGCCACTGACTTTCACAGTTCGGAGGAAGAGGCAGTGGTGAGACCGAGCCAACAGCGTAGCAAAAGAGGGAGCAGTGGGCAAAAGCAGAACACCCGCCGCCAAGAGACTCCGCCTGCTACTGACCGCCGCCATCTGGGACCGAGCACCCCAAAGGCAGCTTCAAGGAGTTCCCTGGCATGGCACTTCTTCAAACAATGTGCTGACGACAAGACCCGAGTGGTTTGCACGCTGTGCCATCAGAGCCTGAAGCGAGGCATTAACGTTCTGAACCTGAGCACAACCTGCATGACCAGGCACCTGCATGCAAAGCATGAACTGCAGTGGAGTAAACACCTTAAAACCAAGGAAGTCACTCAGGCTCCCCCTGCTACCTCTTCTGCTGCTGCCGCCTCGGCCTATTCTGCTGCTGCCGCCTCGGCCTCTTCCTCCGCCTCTGGAGGAACGTTGGCACCTGCCGCCCAGCAAACAGGGGATGTACCACCAACACCACCACCACCACCTCCGTCACCAAGCGTCTCAACCATGTCACACGCCAGCGTTCAGCTCTCCATCTCACAAACATTTGATAGAAAGCGTAAATTCCCACCTAGCCACCCTCGATCCCTGGCCCTGAATGCCAGCATTTCTAAACTACTGGCCTATGAAATGCTGTCATTTAGGCTGGTGGACACAGACAGCTTCAAACAGCTCATGTCGCTTGCTGTCCCACAGTATGTTGTTCCCAGCCGGCACTACTTCTCCAAGAGAGCCGTGCCTTCCCTGCACAACCAAGTATCCGATAAAATCAAGTGTGCACTGCGCAACGCCATCTGTAGCAAGGTCCACCTAACCACAGATACGTGGACCAGTAAGCACGGCCAGGGACGCTATATCTCCCTAACTGCACACTGGGTAAATGTAGTGGCAGCTGGGCCCCAGGCGGAGAGCTGTTTGGCGCACGTCCTGCCGCCGCCAAGGATCGCAGGGCAACATTCTTTGCCTCCTGTTGCCACCTCCTCCTTCTCGGCTTCCTCCTCCTCTTCTTCCACCTGCTCATCCAGTCAGCCACACACCTTCACCACCAACTTCAGCACAGCCCGGGGTAAACGTCAGCAGGCCATTCTGAAACTCATATGTTTGGGGGACAGGCCCCACACCGCACAGGAGTTGTGGCGGGGTATTGAACAACAGACCGACGAGTGGTTGCTGCCGGTGAGCCTCAAGCCCGGCCTGGTGGTGTGTGATAATGGGCGAAATCTCGTTGCAGCTCTGGGACTAGCCAATTTGACGCACATCCCTTGCTTGGCGCATGTGCTGAATTTGGTGGTGCAGAAGTTCATTCACAACTACCCCGACATGTCAGAGCTGCTGCATAAAGTGCGGGCCGTCTGTTCGCGCTTCCGGCGTTCACATCCTGCCGCTGCTCGCCTGTCTGCGCTACAGCGTAACTTCGGCCTTCCCGCTCACCGCCTCATATGCGACGTGCCCACCAGGTGGAACTCCACCTTGCACATGCTGGACAGACTGTGCGAGCAGCAGCAGGCCATAGTGGAGTTTCAGCTGCAGCACGCACGGGTCAGTCGCACTACAGAACAGCACCACTTCACCACCAATGACTGGGCCTCCATGCGAGACCTGTGTGCCCTGTTGCGCTGTTTCGAGTACTCCACCAACATGGCCAGTGGCGATGACACCGTTATCAGCGTTACAATACCACTTCTATGTCTCCTTGAGAAAACACTTAGGGCGATGATGGAACAGGAGGTGGCCCAGGAGGAGGAGGAGGAGGATGAGGAAGAGGGGTCATTTTTAGCACTTTCAGGCCAGTCTCTTCGAAGTGACTCAGAGGGAGGTTTTTTGCAACAGCAGAGGCCAGGTACAAATGTGGCCAGCCAGGGCCCACTACTGGAGGACGAGGAGGACGAGGATGAGGAGGAGGTGGAGGAGGATGAGGATGAAGCATGGTCACAGCGGGGTGGCACCCAACGCAGCTCGGGTCCATCACTGGTGCGTGGCTGGGGGGAAAGGCAGGACGATGACGATACGCCTCCCACAGAGGACAGCTTGTCCTTACCCCTGGGCAGCCTGGCACACATGAGCGACTACATGCTGCAGTGCCTGCGCAACGACAGCAGAGTTGCCCACATTTTAACCTGTGCGGACTACTGGGTTGCCACCCTGCTGGATCCACGCTACAAAGACAATGTGCCCACCTTACTTCCTGCACTGGAGCGTGATAGGAAGATGCGCGAGTACAAGCGCACGTTGGTAGACGCGCTACTGAGAGCATTCCCAAATGTCACAGGGGAACAAGTGGAAGCCCAAGGCCAAGGCAGAGGAGGAGCAAGAGGTCGCCAAGGCAGCTGTGTCACGGCCAGCTCCTCTGAGGGCAGGGTTAGCATGGCAGAGATGTGGAAAACTTTTGTCAACACGCCACAGCTAACTGCACCACCACCTGATACGCAACGTGTTAGCAGGAGGCAACATTTCACTAACATGGTGGAACAGTACGTGTGCACACCCCTCCACGTACTGACTGATGGTTCGGCCCCATTCAACTTCTGGGTCTCTAAATTGTCCACGTGGCCAGAGCTAGCCTTTTATGCCTTGGAGGTGCTGGCCTGCCCGGCAGCCAGCGTTTTGTCTGAACGTGTATTCAGCACGGCAGGGGGCGTCATTACAGACAAACGCAGCCGCCTGTCTACAGCCAATGTGGACAAGCTGACGTTCATAAAAATGAACCAGGCATGGATCCCACAGGACCTGTCCGTCCCTTGTCCAGATTAGACATTAACTACCTCCCCATAACCATATATTATTGGACTCCAGGGCACTTCCTCATTCAATCCTATTTTTATTTTCATTTTACCATTATATTGCGATGCTACCCAAAGTTGAATGAACCTCTCCTCTGCCTGTGTGCTAGGCCTAAATATATGCCAATGGACTGTTGCAGTGGTGGCTGACATGAAGCCTGATTCTCTGCTATGACATGCAGACTAATTCTCTGCTGACATGAAGCCAGATTGTCTGTTACGGGACCTCTCTCCTCTGCCTGGGTGCTGGGCCTAAATTTATGACAATGGACTGTTGCAGTGGTGGCTGACGTGAAGCCTGATTCTCTGCTATGACATGCAGACTGATTCTCTGCTGACATGAAGCCAGATCGTCTGTTACGGGACCTCTCTGCTCTGCCTGTGTGCTAGGCCTAAATATATGCCAATGGACTGTTGCAGTGGTGGGTGACGTGAAGCCTCATTCTCTGCTATGACATGCAGACTGATTCTCTGCTGACATGAAGCCAGATTGTCTGTTACGGGACCTCTCTGCTCTGCCTGTGTGCTAGGCCTAAATATATGCCAATGGACTGTTGCAGTGGTGGGTGACGTGAAGCCTCATTCTCTGCTATGACATGCAGACTGATTCTCTGCTGTCATGAAGCCAGATTGTCTGTTACGGGACCTCTCTGCTCTGCCTGTGTGCTAGGCCTAAATATATGCCAATGGACTGTTGCAGTGGTGGGTGACGTGAAGCCTCATTCTCTGCTATGACATGCAGACTGATTCTCTGCTGACATGAAGCCAGATTGTCTGTTACGGGACCTCTCTGCTCTGCCTGTGTGCTAGGCCTAAATATATGCCAATGGACTGTTGCAGTGGTGGGTGACGTGAAGCCTCATTCTCTGCTATGACATGCAGACTGATTCTCTGCTGTCATGAAGCCAGATTGTCTGTTACGGGACCTCTCTGCTCTGCCTGTGTGCTAGGCCTAAATATATGCCAATGGACTGTTGCAGTGGTGGGTGACGTGAAGCCTCATTCTCTGCTATGACATGCAGACTAATTCTCTGCTGACATGAAGACAGATTCTCTGTTACGGGACCTCTCTCCTCTGCCTGTGTGTGTGCTGGGCCTAAATATATGCCAATGGACTGTTGCAGTGGTGGCTGACGTGAAGCCTCATTCTCTGCTATGACATGCAGACTGATTCTCTGCTGACATGAAGCCAGATTCTCTGTTACGGGACCTCTCTCCTCTGCCTGTGTGTGTGCTGGGCCTAAATATATGCCAATGGACTGTTGCAGTGGTGGGTGACGTGAAGCCTCATTCTCTGCTATGACATGCAGACTGATTCTCTGCTGACATGAAGCCAGATTGTCTGTTACGGGACCTCTCTGCTCTGCCTGTGTGCTAGGCCTAAATATATGCCAATGGACTGTTGCAGTGGTGGGTGACGTGAAGCCTCATTCTCTGCTATGACATGCAGACTGATTCTCTGCTGTCATGAAGCCAGATTGTCTGTTACGGGACCTCTCTGCTCTGCCTGTGTGCTAGGCCTAAATATATGCCAATGGACTGTTGCAGTGGTGGGTGACGTGAAGCCTCATTCTCTGCTATGACATGCAGACTAATTCTCTGCTGACATGAAGACAGATTCTCTGTTACGGGACCTCTCTCCTCTGCCTGTGTGTGTGCTGGGCCTAAATATATGCCAATGGACTGTTGCAGTGGTGGCTGACGTGAAGCCTCATTCTCTGCTATGACATGCAGACTGATTCTCTGCTGACATGAAGCCAGATTCTCTGTTACGGGACCTCTCTCCTCTGCCTGTGTGTGTGCTGGGCCTAAATATATGCCAATGGACTGTTGCAGTGGTGGCTGACGTGAAGCCTCATTCTCTGCTATGACATGCAGACTGATTCTCTGCTGACATGAAGCCAGATTCTCTGTTACGGGACCTCTCTCCTCTGCCTGTGTGTGTGCTGGGCCTAAATATATGCCAATGGACTGTTGCAGTGGTGGCTGACGTGAAGCCTCATTCTCTGCTATGACATGCAGACTGATTCTCTGCTGACATGAAGCCAGATTCTCTGTTACGGGACCTCTCTCCTCTGCCTGTGTGTGTGCTGGGCCTAAATATATGCCAATGGACTGTTGCAGTGGTGGCTGACGTGAAGCCTCATTCTCTGCTATGACATGCAGACTGATTCTCTGCTGACATGAAGCCAGATTCTCTGTTACGGGACCTCTCTCCTCTGCCTGTGTGCTAGGCCTAAATATATGCCAATGGACTGTTGCAGTGGTGGCTGACGTGAAGCCTCATTCTCTGCTATGACATGCAGACTAATTCTCTGCTGACATGAAGACAGATTCTCTGTTACGGGACCTCTCTCCTCTGCCTGGGTGCCGGGGCCTAAATATCTGAGAATGGACTGTTCCAGTGGTGGGTGACGGGAAGCCAGATTCTCTGCTATGGAACCTCTCTCCAATTGATTTTGGTTAATTTTTATTTATTTAATTTTTATTTTAATTAATTTCCCTATCCACATTTGTTTGCAGGGGATTTACCTACATGTTGCTGCCTTTTGCAGCCCTCTAGCCCTTTCCTGGGCTGTTTTACAGCCGTTTTAGTGCCGAAAAGTTCGGGTCCCCATTGACTTCAATGGGGTTCGGGTTCGGGACGAAGTTCGGATCGGGTTCGGATCCCGAACCCGAACATTTCCGGGATGTTCGGCCGAACTTCTCGAACCCGAACATCCAGGTGTTCGCTCAACTCTAATCACAAGACATCTTTCCTAAGTTAAATTCCCCATTTTGTGTCCATATGTGGTAAAATCTAAGTGCCAAACTAAGGCTATATTAACATAATTTTGTGTTCTTTATTCATTAGGAATGCTAGCTACTAGTTTTGAGCCAATCAAGCTTTGGTTCATAAATCTGAAGTTGATTCGGTCAAACACTTTGATTTTAATGCTCCGTACAACATTAAAATGTATTGGCTCCGTTGAGTCAAACTTCATTTCACCTGAAGTTGTGTGATACTTTGGTGAATGAATTTGGTATTCATTTCTGCACCTTTAAAAACATTAAAAATTAGGAATTCAAAGTTGGGTTTGGTACCAGCTGGTATCTCAGTTCCAAACCCGACTTCGGATTCCTAATTTTAAATGTTTTTAAAGATGTAGAAGTGAATACTGAATTGATTCACCAAAGTCTTGTGTGACTAAAGCCTACTTACAACCTATAGCATAAGGTGTAGGTGTCTATAACCTATAATAGACTAAGGGGGTAATTTATCAAACTGGTGTAAAGTAGAACTGGCTTAGTTTCCCACAGCAACCAATGAGATTCCTCCTTTCATTTTTCAAAAGAGTTGTCCAAAATGAAAGGTGGAATCTGATCAGTTGCTATGGGCAACTAAGCCAGTTCTACTTTACACCAATTTGATAAAAGACCCCCTAAATGTATATCTACACGTTTGTTTGGGCCGTATGTTTCAATACAACATCTTTTTGCCACCAGCCAATGCACCAATATAGTAGTATAACATCAAATAAAGAGAACAAACCAGTGCTAGAACAAATTACACAAAAAATATGTTAGCTATATGTTTGGAAACTGATTCAAAATACCGTACACATTAAAAAGTATATCAACCCAATGGAAGATCAGAAGCACTGGAGGGTAAGCCTGGCTACAAAAGTCCCAGCCATATCATAGCACATAAAGTATAAACCAGTTAGGACAAAACTGTCAAAGTAAAGCTTCAAATCCCAAAAGTAGATGCAATACATGAAATATGTAAGTGCAAACAGGGCAGGGCCATAATGCGTAACATGAAGCACATGAAGCATGTTATGGGTGAGTCTGGTATGTGTACAGTCTCTGCCCTGTTTTGCTGACTTTTTGCAAGTCTGCAAATAATATCAACCTTTTATAGAATTTCAAACACTTTTCTATGCAGATCAGTGAAAAACTAACAGAAAAAAAATTTCATCCTTGATTTGTTTGTGATTTTCATGCACCCATACCCTCTGGTCAGAAAAAAAACAGACCAAAGTATTGCATTTTTCCTTTTTTAATTTCATGCACAGAAAATGTCTGAATAAATACAAGAAAATAAATGAATCTACATACTGTCATGAAGAACAGGTACTGCACACATCCCTGATTCAGTGGACTGTGGAGGCATTTTTTTTCCCAATAGAGAAAGGCATAAAAAATGCCTGAAAAAAACAACATCGCAACGTGCTGTGTATTAATCAAAAAATTGCATGAACTCGAAAAATACATGTCAAATGAAAAAAAAAAAAAAACGTCTTGCATTTCAAAATTCCCATAACATAACCTATCAGCTAATATCTTGAGTTGGTGTTTTTCCCACACAAATTCACAAAGAAAAATATTTAAAAAGGAGTATTAAAAGACACCACCCAATGTAAAAACACCATAAATAAACTCTATATTATGTGTGAATACAGCTTAAATATGCATTATTCCAAACATGTTGCTCAGCTCATGAATGCACTAAACACTCCCTGCCACTATATAATAGACATAATACATTTTCTTTAGTAATATATATATTGCTTCAGTCTCTTGCAGTTTTTGCACTGCTTTGCATAATGGAATTTAGCTTGTTAACAATGCAGTGTAGTTTGATACTTGTACTTTTTTTTATTTTTCTGCCAACATAGCAGTATGAGGGCTTGCCAGTGAGAGCAAGGTGCCAGCATCTAAGCTCATGCCACCTCAGTGCTGTAATAGTATGTCACTGTGTCTTAACTACATACCTTACAGTGTATTAACATGGCACTGAGGTTAAAGGGTTAAAGAGGACCTTTCACCAGTTTTACTTTAAAAGAGCAATACCTCACACTGTAGCCCATGTTCAGTAGCTGTCTTATCTCAATTTTTTTCATGCTTTCCATCTCTGTTTCGCCGCTGTGCCCCTCGTTCTGTTTAGGCGGCCTGTATGCTAATTAATAGCATTGGTACAGGGACGAGGAGACATCAGCTTTTCTCAGTGGGCGTCTCTTCTCCCTGGCTGTGGCGCAGTTGAGCAGTTTTTTTTTCAATGGCTATGACGCGGTCTGATGTGAAGAGACGCCCACTGAGAAAAGCTGATGTCTCCTCTTCCCTGTACCGATGCTCTTAATTAGATATACAGGGCGCCTAAACAGAACGAGGGGCACAACGGCACAACAGAGAAGGATATGATGGAAAAAAATTGCAATATGACATCTACTGAACATGGGCTACAGTGTGAGGTATTGCTTTTATAAAGTAAAAACTGGTGAAAGGTCCTCTTTAAAGAACTGCCATTAACTAGCATAATAATAGATAAGCATCTCGTAACACCTTTGTTTCATTGAAAAAGTATGACAGAAGGAACTATACAAAAGTCTATTTCTATTAATATTCCCATTAATGAAACAGATATCTCCAATTATTAAGCCTGTATACTCTAAAGATGACTGCTTAAGCTAAAACATTTTAATGGCCTTTAGTGTTTTTTCTGTGATTATTCCAATTTATTCTCTAGGTGCGGGTAGCAAAGCCTGCTTGACAGCAGCATTTCAGATATCTCATAATATTGTCTACCTTGAAGAACCTAGTATTCTGCAATCCACAGAGAATATATTAAATGAAAGCTATCACTGTTAAAAGCTTCTATTTATGGAAGTACTGGTTTGTAGAATATCACGCACACCCTCTAACTCATTTTTTTATAACTAGCTTAAAGGGAGATCTAATGTATTTTTTTTTATGGAATCTATGGCTTGTGATGGCCATTTAGACTTAGCTCTACAGTTACACTAAAGGGAATAGGCACTAAGTTACAAGGTCTATATTAATTTTATTTTCTTGTGGATTTTTACAAAAATAGAAAGACATTGATATTATTATTTTATATGATGCTCAGAACTCGTAAAAATAAATAAATAAATATGTAAATGGTTGGCCAACCCCTAATTTCCCAACTTCTTAGCATGTCTATTACATGGGTTGTCTGACCCCAATAAATATAATGAGCTCTAAATTCTTATTAGAGCACACACAAAAACCCACTTAAGCAACTCCATTCCAAATACAAGGCTCTTGTCTATTATATTATATTATATGTTCCTTCTGGTCCCCAGCTCACTGATCACACTCTGCTTTGGGACATGTCACTGCTGAGACGAGTTAATGGATGGAACAGTCAATGTCAAAATGGACAGGTTATCATTACTTATAGAAGCAGGGACAGGCCTAAACCTCATCCCAATTGTAAAGAATTATGCAGGGCTCATCATTGTGTAGGGTTGCTTTGCTGCCTCAGGGTCTGGATCACTTGCTTGGATAATTGAGGAAGCAATGAATTCTAAGGTATATCATGAAGGCCCATGACTTCAAGATGAAGAGACTTTGGGTGAGGCGGAGCTAGCGCCGGAGCCGGATGGCTGTGTGATGTGAAGCTCTGCTGAGAACGATTCCCTCAGAAGCTCTAATCTTCAGCTGTTTATGCCCAAAATGGTCAAGATAGGTGGCCCTAGGCCTGCTGAGGCCCCTGAACCTCCTAAATCGACTTCTCAAGCAGGAGGAATGGAGAAATTTATTAAAAAAGCGGCGCAGACTTATGCAAGCAGAGATTCCAAGATGGCGCCGGAGCCTCCGTGCACACCGAGAAGCAAACAGCAAGCTGAATGCACTGCTGAGAAGGTGAGAGACGACTCCCCTGAGGCAGACACGCTTGCACTCTCCCGGTCCTTCTTAAAGAGAGCGCTGTCTGAAGCATTAGAACCGCTCAAGACCGACCTCAATTCCATTAAAGAGGACATGAGGCACATAGGGAGAAGGGTGGAGGCGCTTGAAGAAGCTAACGTTGCCCTTACCTCACACCAAGCGGTGGTCTCTGACTACCTAGGGGCCCACCAGAAACATCTCAATGCCCTCTATTTACAACTTGAGGATCAAGAAAACAGAAGCAGGAGAAACAACCTCCGCTTCAGAGGAATATCTGAATCAGTGGGCACGGAGGAGATTTCTGAGACGGTGACACAAATATGTCTGCAGCTCCTGGGACCTGACTCAACACATGAAGTTCTTATTGAACGAGCCCACAGGGCATTGCGCCCCAAGCCTCAATCCACAGAACCTCCCAGAGACATAATTTGCAAGTTCTTGCACTTCCCTGCTAAAGAGGCAATCTTGAATGGAGCCAGAAACGCCCCTCAATTGACATGGGATGACCACCCGATCTCCATATTTCAGGACCTAGCCCAATCCACACTTAAAAAGCGTAAATCCCTGAAGCCGCTTACAGATCTTTTGAGGAACATGAAAATCATGTACAGGTGGTTGTTCCCATTTGGACTGTCCTTTTTTCACGAGGGTCGCAGAGTATCCATTCAATCCTATGCAGATTTGGATAAAGCGTACGACATCCTGCAAATTCCGACGCTCCCTATTGAGAACTGGGACTTAGTGAGAGATATCTCTGGATTACCAACTCTGACTTCGGATGGCCCGTGGGAGACCCCTCGCACTCAAAGGTCTCAAAAGATTAGAAGAAAACGCCTATCATCGTCCTCAAAGAGACTGACACTCTCAGACGACTGATGCATACTATGTGATCTCTCCCAATCTCCATTTGGGAAAAGGTCATATTGTTTTGTTTTCACATAGTCACTCTCTTGACAGTTATTTTTGCCTCCTAGTTCTAGTATAATGTTGATAGGATCTTATCACTAATTACTTCTACCACTTACTTTTGCTTAGAAGTGTCGCAATGCTCCCCCTATCTTTAAGATATTGTTTGTGCAGACACTGGTGCTTAAACTTTTCTCCTTAATGAGGGATCGTCATGGTTGCACTCTAGTGAGAGTAATGCAATCCCCCCCCTTGCCACTGACTTCAGTTGGCTATCATAGCTTAGTACCAGCTTGGTGCTATTGTTGGTTCTGTTTATGTTTTTCCTTTTATTTTGTTAACTTTTTTTTGTCCTCCGATAGGTCTCAAGAACACTCTAAATTGTATGCTTCATTTGCGGTTATGCATCCACTGATCTGCAAAAACCTCTGCCTTTACTGGAATCAGCGCTTACCTCGAGGCGGCATCCTCCCCCCACTCTGGTTGGTTGATATCACACATTTTTCACCTACATTTTTAGCTTCATCCACTACTTACATCTCTTATGACCATGTCTGA
Organism: Bufo gargarizans; assembly: GCF_014858855.1. Lineage (NCBI taxonomy): Eukaryota > Metazoa > Chordata > Amphibia > Anura > Bufonidae > Bufo > Bufo gargarizans. Next base: position 161,703,791 of record NC_058083.1, read on the forward strand.
TTTAAGAGTGGTGACTTATAATGTCAAGGGTTTGAGATCCCCATCTAAGAGGTGCCAAATCCTATCCCAATTAAACAGAGAGAGATGTTCTGTAGTCTTCCTGCAGGAAACTCACTTTAAACATGGAAATTACCCAAATCTTTCCTTCTCTAAATTTCCTACCTGGCACCACTGTGGGGCTGGGGGTGCCGCCTCGAGAGGAGTTAGTATTGGCTTCCATAGAAGCCTACCCTTTCAATACAATTCACATGTTCAAGACCCTGAGGGCAGGTTCCTAATACTTAAAGGCGTGATAGGCTGTTCACTCTATACCCTTGTGAATGTATACGCTCCTAATACGGAACAGATAGATTGGCTAACTAAATTAATTACAGTAGTAGAAGCCCATAAAGAAGGCATCCTAATTGTGGCCGGAGATTTTAATTTAGCCCTCAACCCGTTATTGGACACTACCTCCAAAAAATCGTCCGTCTCCCAAAAAGCCCTTAGTTTTCTTCAGACTAAACTTCTCGAGCTAGGGGTCACAGACATATGGCGTAGTCTCAACCCACAGGGGCTAGACTACTCCTTCTACTCCCCCTCTAACAGATCCTATAGTAGGATTGACTACATCCTTATTTCTAAGGAACATCTACAGCTATGCTCGCTTGCCAAGATCGGTGATATAACACTGTCTGACCATTCTCCTATCTTCTGTGACATACACCCTCCTATTAGATCGCATAAGAGATCCAACTGGAGATTTAACGAATCCTTGTTAGGAAATGAGAAGCATGTTGCCAGTATCTCCACCTACCTTGAGGAATACTTTTCAGTCAACAATACTGATGATATCTCCCCCCAAACACTTTGGGATGCCCACAAGGCCTTTATAAGAGGCAGGCTGATTAGCCTCTGCTCCTTTCTTAAAAAGCAGTCTGATAAAAAACTTTCCACCCTATTGTCTAAAATACACACCCTGGAAAAAACACATAAGCAATCGCTGATGGCCCTACACCTCTCAGAACTCACCTCCTTAAGGACTGAATTAAAAAATCTACTCAATGAAAAGTCCGCTAAGTACTATTTATCCGCACAGCAGAAAGTCTTTGCCCATGGAAATAAGGCTTCTAAATTTGCGATGCAAAGAATTAAGCAGAGGAAGACCTCTCGCTATATTCAAAGCATTAGATCCTCACAGGATACCTTATTATTTAAATCTAGTGAAATTGCTGACCAGTTCAGGAAGTTCTATGAGTCTTTATATAATCTCCCCCCCCTCTGCTCTCCCGGATCCCTTACTGAGTAGAACCTGTAACATCAATGTCTTCTTAGCCTCTCTTAAACTGCCATCGCTATCTATGTCCCAAAAGGAATCCCTATCTGCACCCTTTACTATTTCAGAATTACTAGCTGCTATCAAGTCGACCCCCAAAGGTAAATGCCCAGGCCCAGATGGGCTTCCCATAACTTATTATTCGACGTTTAAAGACACTCTCCTCCCCTTCTTGCTCCCAATCTATAACCTGGCCTTAGACAAACACCCACTTTCAGCTGACATGACAAAAGCCACCATTACAGTTATCCCTAAACAGGGCAAAGACCCTACTTCCTGTTCAAATTATCGCCCTATTTCCCTGTTAAATGTGGACCTTAAGTTACTTTCCAAAGTCTTGGCCACTAGATTGCAGAACCTTCTACCCCAGTTGATTCATTCAGACCAGGTGGGTTTTGTGAGGGGAAGAGAAGGAAAAGACAACACCACCAAGGTTTTAAATACATTGTACTACGCCTCTCGTAAATCCACTCCCCTAGTTTTGCTCGGCACAGACGCCGAAAAAGCATTTGATAGAGTGGATTGGACATACATCTCTTTAACTTTATCCAAATTTCAAATACCGGTACCATTTATCGATGCTATCTTTTCCATGTACACCCACTCTTCGGCGTCTGTGTCGGTAAACGATACCCTTTCACCTAGCTTTTCCATTAGAAATGGGACAAGACAGGGCTGCCCACTTTCCCCTCTTATTTTCGTCCTAGTGATGGAGACGTTACTTCAGTCCTTTAGGCAGAATTCTGATATTAAAGGTCTGCAGGTTGGTGGCCATGATTTCAAATTGGCTGCGTTTGCAGACGACCTATTAATTATTACTACCAACCCCCAGATATCCATACCTGTAATTTTATCTAGTCTTAACCACTTTGGTGCCCTGTCTAACTTCAAAGTGAATGCAACCAAATCCCAGATAATCCACACAGGCCTCTCCCCACAAAGTGTCCTTTCACTACAAAAGAATTCCCCTTTCAATTGGCAGACTCAGCAGTTGACTTACCTGGGAGTGAAATTATCCCCAAATCTGGGAGACCTATTCAATATTAACTACAAGCCTCTCTTATCTGCATTGATAACCCAAATGGATTCCCTAAACTTTCCCTACCTGTCCTGGTTTGGGAGAAAAAACATCCTTATGTCACTGGTAATACCTAGACTCACATACTTGTTGCAAGTGCTTCCCATCGAAATCCCCAAATCCTACTTCTCCTCTCTTAATAAACACATCCGTAAATTTATCTGGCAAGGCAAAAAAACACGTATTTCTTTTGAGACCCTAACTAAATTGAGACCAAACGGAGGAATAGGGCTTCCTGACCCAGAGACATATATGAAAGCCATTCAGCTAGCCAGGGTTGTAGACTGGATTAGAAACCCTCCCCACAAACAGTGGTTGGTTTTGGAGAATGCTTTCCTACCCTCCCCTATCAGGGCCCTCGTTCTGGCCGACAGACCCCCTCCAGCCCTCAGCTCTATACGAAATCCCTTGATTCTGAATACTTTAAAGGTCTGGAGGTGGTTCTCGACCAACTTGGGGGCTCTGACTCTCCCTTCTCCTTACATCTCTATAAAAGATGTAGTGGCCCTAGCTCCCAAAGACCTGAGGGATAGCTGCCCCCCTTCCCTTGCAAATCTAGGGCTTGAGGTTTCAAATCTACTCAAAAAAGATGGAGGTATCCTTTCGGATCACGAAATATGTGACCTTTTTAAGGTTACTCATTTAAGTAAGGAGAAAATAATAGCGTTGCGGCACTCACCAGGATAAAAAAATCAGTAACCTTTATTGTGACTTCCTTGGAAGAGGATACATGTGGGTCCAGAGGCGGATACACTGTTGCGGGCGGCGACGGCCGTTTCGCGCGTGGGGTCGCACTTCCTCAGGCCGCTGAATACGTCATGACGCTAGTGCGTTTTATATAGAGGCAGACAGGGCACGGCCGGCGCCGTCATCCACAGCTGTTCGCCCCTGGGAGTAATGACGTCTAAAAACAAGCGCACAGCAGTGACATGATGAGTACAAACAAGGTAATAGCACAAATACATGATTGAATGTGTTAATCTGCATGCACCTCCACATGGTGGGGGATGCACGCAGAGGTCCGGATGCTTAAAGAGGACATATATTAAGACAACATATATTGTAGATCCCTATGCTAGGGGAGTGGGGGCGCACAATATGAGTATGGGATTCCATACATTACATAAATAGAGGGATCGGACATTGCATAGCAAACATGGGATAAGAATAAAGAAAAATACAAGGATAAAGGCCAACTCGTGACTAAGCATGGAGGGACAAGGACATAAGAACGTATATATCAATTTATAATGCGAGTTGTTGCTTACAGGAAGACAGACATGTCATTTCTGTCATTCATGCCTGCTGGGCCCATTGCGCCTGTCTGAATAATCCACCTTGCCTCCCTCTGCAGGAGTAGACGATGCCGGTCCCCTCCACGAGGGATAGGACGGACATGTTCCACCCCCGCAAAGGAGAGGCAACGCGGTTGAGCATCATGGGCGACACGAATATGATCAATAAGGCGGGGGCTGCCTCTTCCTGATCTGATAGACCCAACATGCTCGCGTATCCGTTCAAAAAGGGGACGTATGGTTTTACCCACATAAAAACGTCCACACGGGCAGAAGATCACGTAAACAACATAAGGGGTACGGCAATTAATGAATTCTCGCACTGTGTGCGTGATGCCTCCAAAAATTAAGTACTTGCTGCATATATTAAGTGTACAAAACGAGCAGTGACCGCATTTAAAGTTGCCCTTAGGTTTAGCTAACCACGTCTCGTTCTTAGGTGTAGAAAACACACTACTGACGAGTTTATCTTTTAAAGTAGGGCATCTCTTAAATGCAATCAGAGGTTTCTCGCTAGTTACACTATCCAGGGAGGAATCCCCCTTTAAAAGGTCCCAATTCTGATTGATCACTTGCTTAACCATGTCTGCCGCTGCACTGTATTGAAAAGAAAATGCAAAACGTGAAGGTACAGAATTAACTGTTATCTCTCTAAGTAGGGAGGCACGATCCAACTTAGCCGCCTTACGCATGGCTGTTGAAACATCATTCGACGGATAACCCCTATCCAGGAGTCTTTTACGGAGTTCCAATGCCTGTCTAAAGAAACTTTCATCTGTATCGTTAATCCTACGGAGACGAATGAATTGACCGTAAGGAACAGCACGCTTGACCGAGGTTGGATGAAAACTGGTCTGGTGGAGGAGAGAGTTGGTGGCAGTAGATTTGCGATGGCCGCTGGTATGTATAGTGCCATCTTTAACGGTAACTTGTACATCTAGAAAGTCCAGGGATTCACTGCCGAATTTGGCAGTGAACCTCATGTTCATCCGGTTGTGTGTATTTAAATATTCTACAAAGGCCCAACACAACTCCTCACTCCCCCGCCAGACCAGGAAAATGTCATCCACATACCTCAGGAGAAGGTGGATATGGCATAGATAGGGGTTATCCGTCGAAAAAATGTATGTCTCTTCGAATACCGCCAGGTACAGGTTTGCGAATGTGCACGAAACCGGAGTGCCCATCGCAGTACCTAGTACCTGGCGGTACCAGAGACCATCAAATTGAAAAACGTTATTGCTCAGGACTAAGTCCAAAGCTTCAAGAACAAAATCAATAAACATAACACTTTTATCGGTTTTTTGTAGGACCGTATTGATCGCCCGGAGGCCTAGATCGTGCGGGATACGAGTGTACAAGCTCTCGACATCGAGAGAGACCAGGTGAAAGTCCTCCTGCCACTCAAGGTGATTAAGTGGGCGGAGGAAGTCACCTGTGTCTTTCAAGTAAGTAGGGGTGCTACTTAGCAATGGCCTCAAGAGCCAGTCCACGTAGCCGGAAAGGGGCTCCATCACTGAACCGATCCCCGCAATGATGGGACGGCCAGGGGGTCGGGTCAGTGATTTATGTATTTTCGTAGGAAAATACCATGTGGGAGTTATGGGGAACGTTGGTATTAAGCGGTCTACCATGTTTTTGGGAAGGAATCCATTAAGAATATAGCAGTTAATAAAGGCATATAATTTTGATGATATATCAGGTATTGGATTTCCCTTCAATTTAGAATAAACCGAACAATCGCTCAAATGCCGGAACGCCTCCTCCTGGTAATACTCCCTAGGCATCAGGACCACATTCCCTCCCTTGTCGGCCGGCTTAATGACCATACTGGTCTGTTTTTTCAGCCACAAAAGAGCCTGAGATTCCTCTATCGAAAGATTAGAGGGTGCTGCCGGATACACCAGCGCACGAATATCTTTTAACACTCTTTTGTGAAAAAGGTCTATGGGAGAGCCGGCCGGCATGGGAGGAAGGAAGGTGGACCTGACGCCCCCTGTGTACTTGTTCAAATGGCCCCCAGTGGCCACTGGTTCATCAAATCCAGTGTCAGATAAAAAGTGTATGCACGCAATTTCTTCCTCAGTGAATCTACCCGACAGATGGAAGTCGGTGAGGGACATGGTTGCTGGAACCTCTCCCTGTAAAGGGTTAATGCGCAAGAGGAGGTTTCAGCAAACATTTTTTTGAGATATAACTTACGAATTGATAAAAAAAGGTCAATCTCAAAATCAACAAGGTTGAACTGCCCTGGTAGGCTGTATCCCAGCCCTCGATTAAGGAGTGGGATACAGCCCGGTGGCAGTTCAGAGCCTGTGAGATTGATAACAATATTATGAGTCGGTGCGTCATTGTGCAATTCAGTCTCTTTTATTGCCGCCAAGTCACTTGACGCCTCCTCCGTGTGGACTTTCGGGTCTCTCTTGTTGTTCCTGGAATGTCGGCCACGCCCCCTTCTCGTCCTTTTTCTAAAGGGGCTGTCTCTTCGCCCGAATTCACTTCGTTGCCCTCGGATAAACTGGATTCGGAGTCAGTGGCCCAGAAGTTGTTACGGCCTCTGCGAGGTGTGCGTTTAGGGCGGATCTTTCTTTTGCTCCAATCAAATACGCGGTCTTGATCATAATCTGTTTTGTCACGGATAAATTTGTCCTTTTTACGGTCTTTGACCTCTGCTTGTGTGGCTAATAATTTTTTATTTAATCTCCTCTCAAATCCTGCCATCTGTGATTCTAGGAGCCGTTTCTGAAGCTCCTCCCGTGCTTTAGCTAGCTCCTCTATAACCACCGCATATTCCTGTTGATCACGGGCTAAAACGAGCTCCATGAGCTCCATAGAAAAACGCTGGTGTGCAGCTTTCCACTCCCCTGTGAATTGGGGGTCATCCTCGTATTGGACAATGTCTTTAAACAGACGCAAGCCTCTGGGGACTCGTCCGCTTTCTTTGTATGACTTAAAAGACTCAATCGTCCAAAAAAGTCTTACTTCTTTGTCCGCTAGTTGAAATATTCTGGTTTCCAGATTCTTTGTGCTAATAGCGAGTACATAGTCCTGCTGGTCGCAAATAGCAAAAAATTTATCCGCCCCTTCGCGACCCTGGATAAGACCACATGCAGTGTCCAATGTAGAAGGTGATGCCGAATCAGCGGTTAGGGTGGTATCGGCGTGCTCTGCCATCATGTGTATAGTAGTACAATTTATGCGAGAAGGAGAGAAGAAAGTAAGGCGGCACTGCCTCCACATTAACTACAAGCCTCTCTTATCTGCATTGATAACCCAAATGGATTCTCTAAACTTTCCCTACCTGTCCTGGTTTGGGAGAAAAAACATCCTTATGTCACTGGTAATACCTAGACTCACATACTTGTTGCAAGTGCTTCCCATCGAAATCCCCAAATCCTACTTCTCCTCTCTTAATAAACACATCCGTAAATTTATCTGGCAAGGCAAAAAAACACGTATTTCTTTTGAGACCCTAACTAAATTGAGACCAAACGGAGGAATAGGGCTTCCTGACCCAGAGACATATATGAAAGCCATTCAGCTAGCCAGGGTTGTAGACTGGATTAGAAACCCTCCCCACAAACAGTGGTTGGTTTTGGAGAATGCTTTCCTACCCTCCCCTATCAGGGCCCTCGTTCTGGCCGACAGACCCCCTCCAGCCCTCAGCTCTATACGAAATCCCTTGATTCTGAATACTTTAAAGGTCTGGAGGTGGTTCTCGACCAACTTGGGGGCTCTGACTCTCCCTTCTCCTTACATCTCTATAAAAGATGTAGTGGCCCTAGCTCCCAAAGACCTGAGGGATAGCTGCCCCCCTTCCCTTGCAAATCTAGGGCTTGAGGTTTCAAATCTACTCAAAAAAGATGGAGGTATCCTTTCGGATCACGAAATATGTGACCTTTTTAAGGTTACTGTTAAGAACCCCTTTTTATTAAGTTTTATTAGAAAGGAATCGCTCCTTATTGCAAAAAAAAACCTCACCGACCCAGGACCTCCGGTGGTTCGACAAGATGATTGGGGCTTCTCTATACCCCTCTAAGTCCATATCGAATATATATAAGCAGCTCAAATCTCCCCCCTCTTCCGTCAAACCAGCTGCGATTGGGCTCTGGGAAAGCGACTTACAGCGAAAATTCACTTCTTCTGAGATATCCAGTATATTGATCGCTCCGCACAAGATTTCTAGGTGTATTCTTATCCAAGAAAATAGCTATAAAATCTTGATGCGCTGGTACAAAACACCAGACAAGACTTGTCTCTACAATCCCAATCATACTGACATTTGCTGGAGGTGTGGTAAAGAAAAAGGTTCTTACTTTCATATTTGGTGGTCCTGCGACCTAATTAAACCTTGGTGGTCCAACATTGTTAATCTCTGCAACCAGATTTGCCAGACCTCTTTCCCCTGCACCCCGGAGGTTGCGCTGCTTGGCCTGGGTCTGGGAGGATCTAAGTCTCGCAAATCTACCCTATTTTCATTTATGATAGTTGCTGCTAGACTGTTGATCCCTAAATTTTGGCTATCTGCAGACAATCCTAGTCAAGATCACTGGATCAATAGACTCGACCAGATATATAGACTAGAGGAAATCTCCCATTGGGAACAGCGGACCAGACATATCTTTCTCCAGATCTGGACCCCATGGAGGGTATATAGAAAGTTTGCTTAATTACCAGGGGTTGACCTTTGCTCTATTAATTCCAATTGGGTAAGCGACCTACATACTCACATGACCTGAGCAGCCTGTCTTAAAGAGGTTCGCAGGTCATTGTCTTCCGTTCTCGAGATTTTCGCATGAGAGTACGCTTAATTTTAATTCACGACGCTTGCATAGAGATGTATCTTGATTGTTGTTCTACCTATCCCGTAGAGACCTGATTGGTCCTTTTCTTATCTTATGTTTACTTTTGTTTTCATTTTTATGTTTATTTTTATTTGATTTTGGTTCACATTTATGTCTTCTGTTGTTTTATTGTATTGTTTCTATTTTTATAGAGATTGTGCTATCTAGACACCCGGTCTAGTATTGTGGACTTCCTATGATCATTTGTACAATCTCATCAACCGTAATAACGCATATACATGTGTATATGTATATGTGTATGTGTATATGTGTACTATGAAAAACAATAAAAATTGTTAATATAAAAAAATAAATAAAAAATAAATTAAAAAAAAAGAGACTTTGGGTGATGCAAAAAGACAATGACCCAAGGCATACAAGTAAATCAACTAAAGAATAGTTTAAAAATATTTGTGTTTTGGAATGGTCTGAGATGTTGTGGCATGACCCAAAGAGTGCTCTGCATGCAAGATATCCCAAAAATACCAATGATATGAAACACGTTTTAAGGAGAATTGGTCCAAAATTCTACCTCAACATTGTGCAAATGTTATTGGCATATATACTAAACATTTGATGTAGGTGACATAGGTTATTGAATTCAAGTGTTCACTTAGCCTTTCCTCCTTGCACTGTGGGTGTTTACTCAATGGGGGCCATTTATTGAATCTAGCTTGGTTGCCATAGAAACCAATCATATTGATCCTATCATTTTCATCAAGGAGTACAATCTGATTGGTCACTAAGAGCAACTAAGCCAGTTTTCCTTAGCACCAGTTTTGATAAATGGCCCCCAATGTGTTCAATAAAAGACATTAACTGTTCAACTGTTGTGTGTTATTTGTTTAGTTAGATTGTGCTTGTCTACAATTGTTATGTGCATTAAAACCAGATGACATTTTGCAGAAATCCGGTTGGTATTTACAAATGATTCACATTTTCTTGCAACTATAAGGAAGAATTAATGCCACGTTGTGGATTTACTGTATTTTTAATGTTGAATTATTTATCACTGACGTCTAAGAATATTTTCTCACTTCTATTGTTGGTTACAATTACTTCTCCCTACTATTGTGAGTTAAAGATGTAGGAAGCTCCAAATGCTCATTTGTGGTACACTGGTAACATAGTGTGCCTGCACTATTTCCATTGCACTTTACAAAACGTCCATCTTTCTATAATAGCCTAAAGAGCCATCATAATCAATACTTCTCTGTTTCATTGCTTTTCTTGTGGACAGCATGCATAACTGTGCCTATTTATTTATAGATCATAGTTGCTAATGTTGTTAACATTTTGTCTTTCCTATATTTATTCTCAGCTTCTTTCCTCTTTAGTAGATTAAAATTAGCCATGACAACTAAGAAAGGGCCCAAAAAGGCCTGTAGCACATTGAAAAGACATATTCGTACACAGTTTCTTTTAAGGAACTTGGAGACCTGTACTACTCCTCCCCATCCCTGCACAATGACCTCTGCACCAGTCACAGATCATGCCCAGAACACTATCCCATAGAAGTCAATAAGCCATTTACAGTTCTTAGGGTCCTATGTCCATGTGGCTGCTGTAAAGCTTATCTGTGAATGCTTAATAACACATCTCTCATAAACATAGAAAATAAGAATTTCAATTAGAATCTATAATCGGGAAATAAAAACGAAAAAAATGCAAAAAAAAAGAATATTTATCAGTTTTGGATTTAAATTAGTATAAAATATACATTTTATTAAAGCCTCATGCACATGGCAGATATCGTTGGTACAGCACAGAGCGGAACATTTATTAAGACCAGCGTTTTCCATGCTGGTCTTAATTTTCTTTGTACTGCTGGAGAAAGTGGCAAACTTATCTAGAGGCCTGTGCCTCTACATGAGTTTGGAGCTTATACCAGCAGACCATGAGACAGACCTAAATCTGTACCAGCTCCCTTGCTGGCAGAGATTTAAGCCATTTTCCACACGAAAAATTGACGTGGAAAATGATAAATGAGCCCACATCATTCCCCTTTTTTTTGTCACTTCTGAAAAGTGGTGTGAGCATGGAAAAGTCACAGATTATGCCACAATAGGCATATAACTGTTAATAAATCCCCTCCGCCAGAGTCTCTAGGATGTCACAGTTACTTTTCGGTAAAATTCCATAAGAAATTGTTGATGTACTACAGAGGTACAGTGTGTTCCTATAGGCCTCAGCAAATACCATATATAGCTCTACACTAGAACAAAGCCATAATATGATGATGTGTACAAGCCTTTAAAAATGAAATATTAACTAAGAACTGTATCTATTTTACTCTGTTGCTGGTTTACACAGTACCATTCTATTTAACAAAGGAACATTTTCAAATGCCGCTCCTTTAAGTGTCATCTTGGCTTGTCCCTGTTGCAAAGTTAAGAGAAACTATTAATATAGTAATGTGTAACACAGAGAAATATGATTGTCTTGCAGTATAAATGTACGTGCTGTCTACATTCTTTAGATAAATTGTTATTCTATCTCTATTTAGATTTCATCTCATTGCAGAATTGTCCCCACAGACATGAAAAATGTCATCATCCATTCAATATATCAATGACAAGGCTGTAATTTAACCTGCCATACTTCTTGTTACTATCATGATAGATGACACTTTAGTTTAAAAAAATTGCTAAAGTATCATCCATAGTACAGGTTTGTCCTTCAGTCTGGGAATAAGTTGCACCCAAAGTTTAGAACTCTCAGTATGACAAACAAATATTTTGTATCCTTCCATTCTTTAGACTTGTCACTTTACAGCTTAATCATACATTTAAGACTTTCATAAAAAAAAAAAAAAAAAATGTAATCTAATATAGCTGGACCCTAATCATCTGGCACACAAATTGGTTCTTATCATTTTTCCAGAAAAGCTACACTTTTCATTTGTTAAACCCGGCAGCTGTGCAAAATGTACAGGCATGTAAGGAAGTGCGACCAGAGCAAATACATGATATCCATTGAGCTTTGTAAGCTAATCTAAATCAATTGCTGTTATAATTATTTTGTGACAACAACCCTTTCAGTTAATTTGCTTTATTTTTGTTACTTTTGTTATATTAAGAATACCAAAAACTATTCTATACTACTCTTATCTGGTATTAAATTGATTGCTATGTTTTAAGTTGTGTTGAATGCAATAGAAGAATGTTAGAATATTATGGGAGTAAAATGGTAAAACAATCAAATAAAATAACATACTTTTGAAAGCAAATAGTTATAGACAAATAGCAGATATCCATATCAATAAGAGAACTGGACACACACAATACAAGGCCCCTGTGTTGAAACGTTTTCCAAAAGAGGATTGTAAATCATAGGGCACAAACATGTGGCCCACTAGAACCCCTCACAGTTGGTTGTCCACTAGTAATTGTCCAATGGAAATCATTAACCCTTGCCTGAGATCAGTTGTGCATGTTGCACATATAGTAAGTGTAACGGGGTGCCGAAGGCGCACTCGGTCTCCCATCAGCCGCAGACCTGCTGCTTAGCTTTGGGATCGAGGATCTGTGTTTGACCTTGTTCCCAGGGCAGCTTTGCTAGCTGGGAAGCTCCCTGCTCCTAGGTCTGCCTTGAGCGCCGAGCTGATCACTCGGTGCTCGACTGGTCGGTCTGTGGGTCATGTGACGCTGGCCACGTCACATGACCCTCACTCCCCACTATAAATACAGGCAGCCTGCTGGCCACAGGTTGCCTGTTAATTTAGGTTCCTGGCGTTTGTTGGATACCTGTATACTTACCTGATCCTGTTCCCTGACAATCCTTTGCCTGCTCCTCCTGTACTGCGCATCCCTCCTGATATTTTGACCTCGGCTTCCACCTGACTATTCTTTGCGGACTCCTTTGGCACTTCTCAACTCTCCTGGTATTTATGACCTCGGCTTCTCCTGACCATTCTTTGCTTATCCCTCTATACTGCGTTGTCTTCTTGGTTTTGACCCGGTTTGTTCACTATCCATTATTTGTCTTGTCTGTCCTTCCCGCACGTATCCTAAGTTAGGGACTGCCGTCCAGTTATCCCCTGTCATCAGGACTCATGAGGCAAGTAGGCAGGGCCAGGGGTGAGGGTGGAGCGCAGTTGTCACTATCCTCCCCCCTGTGTGTGTGTGTACGTGACCATTACAGTAAGTTCACATCTAGACATTACTATAGTCACTCTATTTCCGGTACATTTCAACTTTAGCAGATGCAATTATTATTTATTTGCAGCTGCAAATCAGATTAACTTGTAATCACTTGCAAACGGGACATAAGCTCCTGATTCCCTGCTGAGAGATGATTTTAGGGGTTGTGGTAATGTGAACAGTGCTGGAAGGTGTGTTGTCCCACTTCAGGTACCTCAGATGGGTGAGACAGATACAATCCAGAGAGTGGCAGTAGTCTCAGCAAAGCATAGTTTGCTGAGACATTTTTGTATACATTTTATGGGCTGGATTTTACCTGGACTTGTGGCTAGGCTTGGTAGAGGGAGTTGCCAGTCCATACCCTTCCAGTTTGGGTTTTCCTTTCTACCTGAGGTGATCGCAGATGATGCCTGCTGTAATCAGGCTTGCATAAAGCGCCTCAGAGTAGGTCAGTCTGAGAAGGGAGAGGGAGAGCAAGACTGTTTTGTGAAGCAGAGGCTATGTGTGTGGTCTCAGTCAGGAGGACTGAGGGGCCACAAGGCTTTGAATAGCCTGAGCTTTGGAGGACCTAGCGACACCTAGAGAACGAGGGTTGCATGCCCAGGGTCTGGAGGACTACTGGGCCACACTCCCCCAAAAGGTACTGGAGTTGCCACAGCCTGGAGGCTGCAGTATTGATGTTGGCTGAGGAAAGCCGCACATAATGTCCATGTGTGAACTGTGCTCTATGAGTGAGGTAGGGACGTATTTTGTTTAGGTAGCGCCTAGACGGGCAGGAGTTTATTTGTGTTTTAAGTGTTGGTGGTGCGGGAACCTCACCCCACCCAGTGATATATAAATGAACTATCCTTTATAAGAAGACTGTCAAAATAAATGCACAGTTTGGACATGAAAATCCATTGTCTGGTGAGATATCTGTGAGTGTGACCCCCTGAAAAGAGACAATCCCTTACAGGATCTAAAAAAAATTACATCTATTGAATTTCACTACTGGATCCTTGGGAGATCATTGTCCTTCTCCTCTATTTTTGAAAAAAACATATACACTCTGCAGAGTGAGTATCTGTATGGGGAGGCTGGGATTCATAGATAATAGTTGTAAAGGTGTATGGGCATCTCTACAGTTTATAGGGGCTTTCTGGGCTTACAAGAAACCTTACAGGAAAAGGTTCCAGTGACATTTTAGAAGTGGCTGATAATATTTCAACGTAACCATTTCCTGACCGCCCAATGTAAATTAAGTTGGTGGCTGGGCATTTAAAATTGTCACCCAATGGGGCGGAACCTGCGCTGAGAGTGGATGGCTGTGTGAAGCGTCGCTCTGCTACTTGATTATCCCTCATAGCCTGATATTATCAGCTTACCAGGCCGAAAATGGTCAAAATCTGTGGACAAAAGAACACAGATCCTTCCGGTCCTGCCAAAGCGGCGATTCAGCCTGGATAAATGGACAAATTTATTAAAAAGGAAGCCGCAGCATGCGTGGCAAGAGAACCTAAAATGGCGCCCGGAACACCGAAGTCTGCCGACTGCAAACAGCATGCTTCTACTGGCGCTGAAAGAGATAGGGAAGTTTCCCCTAGCCCAGGCGCCTTACCGGTCTCTAGGAGCTTCCTAAAAGATTCACTTGCTGAAGCTCTCGAACCCCTAAGCTCGGAACTGGCAGCTATTAGGGGTGATATTCGCCATATAGGCAACAGAGTTGAGACTTTGGAGGAAAATCAAACTAAGTTCATCATGCACCAGAAAGAGGTGCCTTCAACTATGGCTGATTACCAGGCGCACATCAACCTACTTTACACAGCTTTAGAAGACCAGGAGAATAGGAGAAGAAATAATCTTCAATTCAGAGGCATCCCTGAATCTATTACTCCCAGTGACATCCCTGAAGCGGTAATACAAATCTGCCTTCACTTGCTGAGTCCTGACACAGCGCATGAAGTCACCATTGAAAGGGCTCACAGGCCATTAAGGCCCAAACCGCAACCAAATGAACCCCCAAGGGACGTTATTTGTAAGTTCCTATACTTCCCAGTTAAGGAAGCAGTCCTTTCAAGCACCAGGAACAACCCGACGCTGTTATGGCAAGGTAACAAAATCTCCATTTTTCAGGACTTAGCACAGTCCACTCTTAAAAAGCGCAGAGCGCTGAAGCCACTTACAGATTGGCTGCGGTCTCATAAGATTTTGTACAGATGGTCTTTTCCCTTTGGCCTCTCCTTCTCCCACGAAGGCCATCACCTATTCATCTCCTCTCCCAAGGACCTGGAAAAGATATATGCTCACCTCAAGATTCAGCCATTACCGATCGAAAAAATTGGGACATGCTTCAGGATACAGTAATCCTCCCCGATCTACCAACTATTGTTCCCTGGGAGCCGCCTCACGCCCCCAAGCCGCAAAGAGGAAGAAGATTGAACACCTCCACCCCGAGGAGACTACCACTTATAGACGAGTGAAGATCTGGATCGTCAATGAGCAGATAATTGTCACGAGGGTATCGAGAACCACGCCTGACTCCGTTATACCCGGGGTCAGGAAGTCGCAGCGGTTGGCTGCACGCTCTATTTAAGATAGGGCTGTTTTCCTTATGGTAGCTTTCTGGGTTTGCTTTGCAAACCCTTTTGGCTCACTCAGGGATCCGTAGCTCCTTCTCCTCAGCTGTTCCTTGTCCAGCACTCCCAAACCTCCTTATATTCCTCTCACACTTCTCTGGTTGCCAGAGATAGAGCTTCCTGCCTGGACATCTATTCTGACCCACTGGAGCTGTGTTACTGCGTTCTCGGATGGTTGTTTCAGAACGCTACCCTCCGGATCCCTGTTGGACCTTTGTGGACTGCTGTGGTCACCCACCTGGGTGTTTGTGTTCGTTTGTATTTGTCTGTCCTCTCCCTGGTGTTTCCCTCTTAGTGCAGTGGTGCGGACTAGCGATCCCACCGGCCCGTTCACTATCTAGGGCTCATTTCAGGGAAAGCCAGGGTTTAGGCACGTGATCGCCGCACGGGTGAGGAACCCATCTAGGGACGTCAGGGCAGTCAGGTGCCAGCCGCAAGGTGAGTTAGGGGTCACCACCTTTCCCTCTCCCTTGGGCAGGGCTTTCCCTGTTTTCCTCCCTGTGTGTGACGCCGGTCATTACAATAATTGTATAACTTTCTACTGACATTATGTCAGTGATCATCTCAATATTATGGTTGAATTATCCACCTATTTACCTTTGATTAGATGTTACATTTCCCCTCTCTGTCTTCTTATCTATCTTGCACTTGAGCGGATCCAGTGAAGAACTATAGGCTAGAGGAAATTGTGCTAACTTCTGTACTATGTTATTTCTTGCAGTTTTTTCCTCATGCTCCCCTTTAATGCACCAATGATGTTCACTGTACCTCTCTTCTCTGTTCCTTATGGATTACAGGAGAGGGTTAATAATCTGCCTTATTGTAATAATACTGTCTGGTATCTGTTGCTCATTTGAGGAATACTCTTAAAGTATCTACCTTACCCCCCAAGAGTTTGCAGAACTCCCTAGCTCTGCTATAATGTTATATATTTGTCACTGTTATGTTCATTTTATGCTTTGCCTTTTATTTTTTACTTTTCCTTTTGTCTTTGTCTTCTAATCAGGTGCATCACTTTGTATGCACAATTTACAATCGTATCTGAGACTTTTGGGACATCCCGTTGCTTCGCTTGAGGAGGCTGAATGTTTCTTATTTTCCTTTGTTCCCTCACCACAAATATCGAGTTTCACCTTATGACTGAATTTGAATATCCAACCCTTCACATTAATTCATGGCTGACCTTTGCATAGCATCCTTCAATGTGAAGGGCTTCAACTCTCCTTCTAAACATAGCCAAATTTTTTCTTACTTGAGGAAGGAAAAGTGTTCGATTATTTTCCTCCAAGAAACCCACTTTAAGTTTGATAAATATCCACACCTCACACACATTATTTTCAGACTGGTACTATTGTGGTTCAGGGTCCTCGGCCTCCAAAGGTGTAAGCATAGGGATCAGGAAACATCTCCCATTCACATATATCCATCATATTCAGGATAATTAGGGGAGATATATGCTGCCTAAGGGATCTCAAGTTTATACTTTTATTAACCTTTACGCCTCCAATGCTGGCCGGGCTGCCAGGTTTTATCATTACTGGAACCATACTGGAACCATACAGAGAGGGATGGTGATTCTGGGTGGAGATCTTAATTTAGCGCTAGAACCAAATATTGATTCCACCTCTAAAAGATCAGCAATATCAACTAAAGTTCTCAGACATCTCAAGAAATTCCTGCACAGCTGGTCGGTTTGTGATGTCTGGAGACTCTTTCATCCAAAGGAGCGAGATTACTCCTTCTTTTCTTGAGTACATGGGTCTTATCACAGACTAGATTACCTATTCATATCAAAGGAACACCTCCAGTTTTGTAGCCTGGCCAGCATTGGTACTATGCACCTATCAGATCACTCCCTGGTTTTCTTGACATTGTCTGCCCCCACTCTGGAACCATGTCCCTTTAGATGGCGCCTAAATGAGCAATTAATCTCTCCAGGTGACCCTCTAATCCAAACACAAAAAGCTTTAGAGGAATACTTTTCTCATTTTATCTCTATGGGAGCTAAAGCCAAGAAAGCCAGAAGAACCCAAATAGACTCTCTATTAGCCAAAATCCAAAAACTTTAATCCCTACATAAACAGTCTCTGTTAGAATCTCACCTTTCAGAATTAACTGAAACACGTGAAGCCTTAAAAAAGATCTTAAACAATGCCTCAGGCAAATATTATCTACAAGCGCAATTTAAGCATTATGCCCATGGTGATAGAGCTTCAAAATTTATGATGCAACGTATAAAACAAAGGAAAGCCCATAATAACATTCATCAGATTAAAACTCCAAGCAGGGGTTTGGCCTACTCCACCGCAGACATTGCGGCCCAATTTAGAGAATTCTATCATTCTCTATACAATCTAAAAGACCCTGAAACAAGATTACAATATCCCTTCCTGCCGCACGAGTCCATAACAAATTTTCTACATTCCTTGTTCCTCCCGACCCTTTCTAAACAACAGGCACAAATATTGCAAGCCCCTTACACATTAGATGAATTAGAAGCCACTATTAAACACCTAATAGTTTTTAGAAGCCCAGGAAATGCCCATGCCTTCCAGCCTCCTACTATCACCCGCTATCCAAAATAATAAGCCCCCATCTACTTGAGGTGTGAAACAGCTCTTTAACTGATACTAACATGTCTACAGATAAGACAAAAGCACATATCTCCCTGATTCATAAAGAGGGGAAAAATAGCTCCTACTGTGCAAATTATCGTCCGATTTCCCTGCTAAATTTAAACTTAATAAATGTAGCTAAGATGTTGGCCACACGTTTATCTGCATTTCTCTCTATTCTGATCCAGAAAGATCAGGTAGGCTTTGTGAGGGGCAGGGAAGGAAAGGACAATACCTCTAGAGTCTTAAATTGCATATTTCACACAAAAATATTAAATGTCTTCTGATCCTTCTCAGCACTGATGCTGAGAAGGCATTTGACAGAGTAGATTAGGATTTCATGAGCAAGGTACTATTCTTATTTGGGATCCCAGTTCATTTCATAAATGCAGTATTTTCCTTATATTCAAATGCATCAGCTTCGGTTATAATTAATAACTCCCTGTCCTCTCCCTTTGCTATCCATAATGGGACCAGACAGGGTTGCCCCCTCTCTCCCCTACTATTCGTACTGGTTATGGAATCCTTGCTACAGGTTATTAGGAGAGAGGGGGGAATTCAAGGGGTCTGGGTAGGAAGATTTGAACACAAGGCCGCAGCCTTCGCTGATGACCTACTTATTATGTTTACAAACCCGGCTTCAGCCCTTCCCTTCATCTACCATATAATTGAACAATTTGGTATTAGTGTTGATCACGAAAATTTTAGTTTCAAATTTTTATCGCAAATATAGGTACTTTGAAAATTTGTGAATAATTCAAATATAGTGATATATATTCGTAATTTCGAATATTCGATTTTTTTTAAAAATCAGTACACATGATCCCTCCCTGCTTCTAGCTTGTGGGCCAATGAGAAGGCTGCAGTATATTTGACTTTAGGAGTAGTGTTTGAGAATTTTCGTAATGCAAATTTTTTAACTTACAACTATTAGACAAAGAAGATTATAGCACTATATTAGCTATTATTGCTATATTGCTATAACTTTGTTTTTACAAATATTCATAATATTCTAAAACAAGAATATATAGCAATTTTGTGAATATTTGAAAAAAAAATATAGAGCAATTTAGCTAATATAGTGCTATAATCTTCTTTGTCTAATAGTTGTAATTTTTTTTCTCATCTGAAGTTCAGATTGAAAAAAAATTGCAACTATAAAAAAAATATAGCACGATATTAGCTAATTTGCTCTATATTCGTTTTTTTTCGAATATTCGCTATATTGCTATATATTCTTGTTTTAGAATATTACGAATATTCGAAAAAACGAAGTTATAGCAGTATAGCGAATATTCAGAAAAAAAACTAATATAGAGACATTTAGCTAATATAGTGCTATAATCTTTTTTTTATAGTTGTATTTTTTTTTCCAATCTAAACTTTAGATGAGAAAAAAATTACAACTATTAGACAAAGAGGATTATAGCACTATATTAGCAAAATTGCTCTATATTCATTTTTTTTCGAATATTCGCTATATTGCTATATATTCTTGTTTTAGAATATTACGAATATTCGAAAAACAAAGTTATAGCAATATAGCGAATATTCTGAAAAAAAAAAACGAATATAGAGAAATTTTGCTAATATAGTGCTATACAGGGGCGTAACTAGAAGTGACTGGGCCCCACAGCAAATATTTGTAAGGGCCCCCCCAGCGCGCTTCGCATCTCCCTCCTCCTGTGTAAACCCCACTCCTTTGGCACAGTGTAGCGGTATACTGTATATTGTGGGGCACAGTGTAGCGGTATACTGTATATTGTGGGGCACAGTGTAGAGGTGTATATTGTGGGGCACAGTGTAGAGGCATACTGTATATTGTGGGGCACAGTGTAGAGGCATACTGTATATTGTGGGGCACAGTGTAGAGGTATACTGTATATTGTGGGGCACAGTGTAGCGGTATACTGTATATTGTGGGGCACAGTGTAGAGGTGTATATTGTGGGGCACAGTGTAGAGGCATACTGTATATTGTGGGGCACAGTGTAGAGGCATACTGTATATTGTGGGGCACAGTGTAGAGGTATACTGTATATTGTGGGGCACAGTGTAGAGGTATACTGTATATTGTGGGGCACAGTGTAGAGGTATACTGTATATTGTGGGGCACAGTGTAGGGGTATACTGTATATTGTGGGGCACAGTGTAGAGGTATACTGTATATTGTGGGGCACAGTGTAGAGGTATACTGTATATTGTGGGGCACAGTGTAGCAGTATACTGTACATTGTGGGGCACAATATAGAGGTATACTGTACATTGTGGGGCACGGTGTATGCTATGTGTGTATAACATAAACATATTTCATATGAACACTTACAGTAACTTGGCTTAGCCCTTGGGGATCTCGGACGCCACTTCCACACTTTGGCCGGGGGCTCGGCGGAGCTGATGTTGTGTTTTATCCTAATGAGAAAGATTTTATAATAAGGATTTGGAGAAGGGGCAGAGGGATAGCAGAGCAGGGAGAGGCTGGTGCTGCTACTAGGGGGCTCATACCAAGGGGGAGTAATAAAGCCCACCATAATGCCCACCCAGTAGAAATAATTGTCCTTATAATGTGACAGTGCAAAAATACCCCCTTGTAATGCCCCCAGTTGAGCTAATGTCCCCATAGTGTCCCCATAATGTGCCAGTATAAAATACCCCTATATAGTGCCCCCAGTAAATTCCCCCATAGTGCTCCTCTCCCCCCTTCCTGCTAGTGCCCCCCATAATGTACCAGTATAAAATGCCCCATATATAGTGCCCCGGTAGATGCCCCTCAGTGTCTGGCCTCTGATAGGCTGCCGGCCTAGTGTCCCCCATAATGCCCCCCAATAATGTGCCAGTAAGTGTCCCCATAGATGCCCCCCCATCATGTGCCAGTATCAAGTGCCTCTCCCCCCCCACATGTCCCAGTATCATAGTGCCATCTCCCCACATGTGCCAGTATCAAGTGCCTCTCTCCTTCCCACCCCCCATGTGCCAGTATCATAGTGCCAAACCCCCCCATGTGCCAGTATCAAGTGCCTCTCTCTCCCCCCCCATGTCCCATTATCATAGTGCCATCTCCCCCCCAAAAAAGTGCCAGTATCAAGTGCCTCTCCCCCCCCCATGTCCCAGTATCATAGTGCCAACTGCCATCCCCCCCCCAAAAAAAAAAGTGCCAATATCAAGTGCTTCTATCCCTCCCCCTCCCCATGTGCCAGTATCAGGTTCCTCTCTCCCCCCCCCATGTGCCAGTATCAAGTGCCAACCCCCCCTCTCCCCTCCAGGTGCCAGTATCAGGTGCCTCTCCCCCCCCCATGTCCCAGTATCATAGTGCCATCTCCCCCCCCCCACAAAAAAAGTGCCAATATCAAGTGCCTCTCTCCCCCCCCACCCCATATGCCAGTATCAGGTGCCAACCCCTCTCCCCCCATGTGCCAGTATGAGGTGCCTCTTCCCCCCCAGGTGCCAGTATCAGGTGCCAACCCCCCCCATATGCCAGTATCAGGTGCCACTCTCCCTCCCCCCCTATGCCAGTATCAGGTGCCACTCTCCCCCCCTATGCCAGTATCAGGTGCCACTCTCCCCCCCCCCATATGCCAGTATCAGGTGCCACTCTCCCCCCCCATATGCCAGTATCAGGTGCCACTCTCCCCTCCCATGCCAGTATCAGGTGCCACTCTCCCTCCCCCCCTATGCCAGTATCAGGTGCCAACCCCTCTCCCCCCCATGTGCCAGTATCAGGTGCCTCTTCCCCCCCATGTGCCAGTATCAGGTGCCAACCCCCCTCCCCCCCAGGTGCCAGTATCAAGTGCCAACCCCCCTCCCCCCATGTGCCAGTATCAGGTGCCACTCTCCCCCCCCATATGCCAGTATCAGGTGCCACTCTCCCTCCCCCCCATGCCAGTATCAGGTGCCACTCCCCTCCCCCCCATGCCAGTATCAGGTGCAAACCCCTCTCCCCCCCCATGTGCCAGTATCAGATGCCTCTTCCCCCCCATGTGCCAGTATCAGGTGCCAACACCCCTCCCCCCCTCCCCCCAGGTGCCAGTATCAGGTGCCAACCCCCCTCCCCCCATGTGCCAGTATCAGGTGCCTCCCGCTCCCCCATGGCAGTAACAGTCGGGTATTAAAAATAATAATAATAAACACTTCTACTTACCTCCATGTCAGCGATGCGATGCAGCCTCTTCCTGTGTCCCGCCTTGTATGTCCTTATATGGAGTCAGTGCTTGTATTTCAGAAAAAGCTTCTGCTGGGATTCGAACCCACGACTTTCTGCTTCAGAGGCAAAGCAGCTAACCACTAGACCAGACCAGCTGCCTTGCTCCTCACTGAAAAAAATATGAGACTTCTACTGTTATAGCTGGCTCACATCTATACACATGACTGCTGCTCATATATAGAGATATAGCAGAGCTGAATGTGCTGAGACAGCTGTCATATACAGATATAGCAGTATCTCAGATATATCTCTATATGACAGCTGTTCCAGCACACTCAGCTCTGCTATATCTCTATATGATAGCTGCCCCAGCAAACCCAGCTCTGCTACATCTATGCATATGACAGCTGCTCAAACACACCCAACACTGCTATATCTCTATATGACAGCTGTCCCAGCACACTCAGCTCTGCTATATCTCTATATATGACAGCTGCTCCAGCACACCCAGCTCTGCTACATCTATATATCTCTAAGTATTGCTATACAGTAGATAGAGATATAGCAGAGCTGAGTGTGCTGGGGCAGCTGTCATGTGTATAGATGTAGCAGAGCTGGCTGTGTTTCGGCAGCTGTCATGTGTATAGATGTAGTAGAGCTGGGTTTGCTGGGGCAGTTGTCATATATAGAGATATAGTAGAGCTGAGTGTGCTGGTGCAGCTGTCATGTGTATAGATGTAGCAGAGCTGGCTGTGTTTAGGCAGCTGTCATGTGTATAGATGTAGTAGAGCTGGGTTGCTGGGGCAGCTGTCATATATAGAGATATAGCAGGCTGATTGTGTTGGGGGCAGCTGTCATGTGTATAGATGTAGCAGAGCTGGCTGTGTTTCGGCAGCTGTCATGTGTATAGATGTAGCAGAGCTGACTGTGTTTTGGCAGCTGTCATGTGTATAGATGTAGTAGAGCT
The DNA here is from genome assembly GCF_014858855.1 of Bufo gargarizans. Lineage (NCBI taxonomy): Eukaryota > Metazoa > Chordata > Amphibia > Anura > Bufonidae > Bufo > Bufo gargarizans. The sequence goes on from NC_058083.1 coordinate 161,726,802, forward strand.
GGGTTTGCTGGGGCAGCTGTCATATATAGAGATATAGCAGAGCTGAGTGTGCAGGGACAGCTGTCATATAGAGATATAGCAGTGCTAGGTGTGTTTGGGCAGCTGTCATGTGTATAGATGTACAATTAGCCAGCTATAACAGTAGAAGTCTCATATTTTTTCGATGAGTTGTAATGCAGCCTTTATGGCTGTGAGGGTAAATGCTTTGCCACTGATACACTGCTAGATTGGAGGTTGTGGGTTCGAATCCCAGACCAGGACAGGAGACTTTAGCAGACAGTAAAATTAGATCACACAGCTCCTGTGAAGGGGCCCTGAACACGATATTTAACTAACTTGAAAATAAAACTGACACACACGCTGCCGAGACGCCGGGCCGCGAAGCAGCTGCTTCCCCGGTAGTTACGCCACTAGTGCTATAATCTTTTTTTTTTTTATAGTTGTCATTTTTTTCCAATCTGAACTTCAGATCAGAAAAAAATTACAACTATTAGACAAAGAAGATATATTAGCAAAATTGCTCTATATTAGTTTTTTTTTCGAATATTCGCTATATATTCTTGTTTTAGGATATTACGAATATTCGAAAAAACAAAGTTATAACAATATAGCGAATATAAAAAAAAAACGAATATAGAGCAATTTAGCTAATATAGTGCTATAATCTTCTTTGTCTAATAGTTGTAAGTTGAAAAATTCGCAATAAAAATTTTGTATTGCGAAAATTCGCATTGCGAAAATTTGCATATTACACAATCATTACCTTGCCGATTTTTCGAGTAAAAAAAAAATTGCACAATATAACGAATATTCAAATTTGCAAATATTTGACGAATATGCTACAAAATATTCGCAAAATATCGCAAATTCGAATATGACCCTTGCCGCTCATCACTATTCGGTACCCTTTCAAATTTTAAAATTAATACAAACAAAACCCATGCTCTTAATATTGGCTTTCCCTCATCAACGATACAAGAACTTAAGTCTAATTCCTCTTTTAACTGGGATACCCCACATATTACGTATTTGGGAATTAAAATAGGTCCCGACCCTGACTCATTGTTTCACCTTAACTATATTTCACTGCTAAATTCAACTTCAAAGATCAACTTTCCTCACTTAACAATCTTATGTTGTCCTGGTTTGGAATGAAAAATATAGTAACCTCACTTATAGTTCCCAGATTGACCTACCTCCAGCAAGTTCTACCAATTCCGGTGCCTAAGTCATTTTACAAAACAACAAACCAAATGATCAGATCCTTTATCTGGGCAGGGAAAAAAGCTTGTATAGCGTTCACCACCCTAAACAAGCCCAAACCTCATGGTGGGATAGGGATGCCCAATCCCGAGCTATACAATAACACAGTTGTTCTGGCTAGGCTGACGGGTTGGATTAGGGGAGCATTGGATGAACCTTGGGTTGACCTTGAGCAATCACAATATGTCATCCCTTTCAGAGGACTTCTAATGGGAATTGGAATTCCTACAAACATAGTCAAATCCTGTAATCCCATAATCAAATCCACCCTGAAAGCTTGGGAATGGTTCCAATCCTCTACATACACCTTTCCGTTACCTTCCCCTTTAATTCAGATCAGAGATATTTTAGGACTTGCACCTAAAGCTTTATCAAATAGCCTTCCTCCATCTATAAGACACTCACCTCACTTAGTAGTGTCTATCATTGATGATTGTGGGAAATTATTGGAACCGGTATCCTTTTCCGAGCTCTTCCCAGAGTGTAAATTCCCTCCCCTTTAATTTCCTTTTTACATTCCTTTATCTTTAGACATATTACAAAAAGTTCCTTAATGCTCCCGCTTACCTGGTTTGAAAACCTATTATCAAGGCCCGACTCGCAACCCGATCTCTGATATATAATTGATCTCTCTGATATATAAGTGATCTCTCTGATATATAAAAATTTAACCTCTTAAGGACCAGGCTCATTTTCACCTTAAGGACCAGGCCATTTTTTGCAAATCTGACCAGTGTCACTTTAAGTGCTGATAACTTTAAAACGCTTTTACTTATACAGGCCATTCTGAGATTGTTTTTTCGTCACATATTGTACTTCATGACACTGGTAAAATAAAGTCAAAAAAATTAATTTTCTTGCATAATAAAATACCTAATTTACCAAAAATTTGGAAAAATTATCAAATTTCAAAGTTTCAGTTTCTCTACTTCTGTAATACATAGTAATACCCCCAAAAATTGTGATGACTTAACATTCCCCATATGTCTACTTCATGTTTGAATTATTTTGGGAATGATATTTTATTTTTTGGGGATGTTACAAGGCTTAGAAGTTTAGAAGCAAATCTTGAAATATTTCAGAAATTTACAAAAACCCAATTTTTAGGGACCACTACAGCTCTGAAGTCACTTTGCGAGGCTTACATAATAGAAACCGCCCAAAAATGACCCCATTCTATAAACTACACCCCTCAAGGTATTCAAAACTGATTTTACAAACTCCGTTAACCCTTTAGGTGTTGCACAAGAGTTATTGGCAAATGGGGATGAAATTTGAGAATTTCATTTTTTTGCCTAATTTTCCATTTTAACCCATTTTTTCCACTAACAAAGCAAGGGTTAACAGCCAAACAAGACTGTATCTTTATTGCGCTGACTCTGCCGTTTACAGAAACACCCCATATGTGGCCGTAAACTACTGTACGGCCACACAGCGGGGCGTAGAGTGAAAGGTACGCCGTATGGTTTTTGGAAGCCAGATTTTGCTGGACAGTTTTTTTGACACCATGTCCCATTTGAAGCCCCCTGATGCACCCCTAAAGTAGAAACTCCATAAAAGTGACCCCATCTAAGAAACTACACCCCTCAAGGTATTCAAAACTGATTTTACAAACTTTGTTAACCCTTTAGATGTTGCACAAGATTTAATGGAAAATAGAGATACAATTTCAAAATTTCACTTTTTTGGCAGATTTTCCATTTTAATATTTTTTTTCCAGTTACAAAGCAAGGGTTAACAGCCAAACAAAACTCATTATTTATGGCCCTGATTCTGTAGTTTACAGAAACACCTCATATGTGGTTGTAGACCGCTGTACGGGCACACGGCAGGGCGCAGAAGGAAAGGAATGCCATACGGTTTTTGGAAGGCAGATTTTGCTGGACTGGTTTTTTGGACACCATGTCCCATTTGAAGCCCCCCTGATGCACCCCTAGAGTAGAAACTCCAAAAAAGTGACCCCATTTTAGAAAGTACGGAATAGGGTGGCAGTATTGTTGGTACTAGTTCAGGGTAGATATGATTTTTGGTTGCTCTATATTACACTTTTTGTGCGGCAAGGTAACAAGAGTGATTGCTCGCTGTGTTTTGCCACAGAGTGAGTGCTCGCTCTTTTATTCTACTAGTTCTTCTTACATTGAGGTGAGGCGTCCTCAATTTTAGCTTGCAGCACCGCATCATTCATTAACAGCAGTGAGCAACGACATTTTGTTAAGGTAACAAGAAATAGCTTCTATTTGGCACCTTTTTTGTTATTTACAACATTCATCTGACAGGTTAGATCACGTGGTAATTTTATAGAGCAGGTTGTCACGGACGCAGCGATACCTAATATGTATACAATTTTTTTTATTTATGTAAGTTTTATACAATAACTTCATTTTTAAAACCAAAAAATTGTTTAGTGTCTCCATAGTCTGAGAGCCATAGTTTTTTCAGTTTTTGGGCGATTATCTTGAGTAGGGTCTAATTTTTTGCGGGATGAGATGACAGTTTGATTGGCACTATTTTGGGGTGCATATGACTTTTTGATCGCTTGCTATTACACTTTTTGTGACGTAAGATGGCAAAAAATTGCTTTTTTTGCCCAATTTTTTTTTTTTTTTTTTTACGGTGGTCACCTGAGGGGTTAGGTCATGTGATATTTATATAGAGCCGGTCGATACGGACGCGGCAATACCTAATATGTATACTTTATTTTTATTTATGTAGGTTTTACACAATGATTTTATTTTTGAAACAAAAAAAATGATGTTTTAGTGTTTCCATAGTCTAAGAGCCATAGTTTTTTCAGTTTTTGGGCGATTATCTTGATTAGGGTCTCATTTTTTGCGGGATGAGATGACGGTTTGATTGGTACTATTTTGGCGTACATGCGACTTTTTTGATCACTTTTATTACCTTTTTTGGGAAGTAAGGTGGGAAAAAATGTCAATTTTCTCATAGTTTTTATTTTTTTATTTTTATGGCGTTCACTGTGTGGGGAAAGTAACATGACCGTTTTATAGATCAGGTCGTTACGGACGCGGCGATACCTAATATGTGTAGTTTATTTTTATTTTTTTATTCAGTGATAAATGTTTTTTTTTTAATCTTAACTTTTTTCACTTATTTTTTTTATTTTTTGACCCAGACCCACTTGGTTCTTGAAGATCCAGTGGGTCTGATGTCTGTAAAATACAGTACAGAACCTATATAGGTTTCTGTACTGTATTTTACTTACACTGAACAGATCTATGCTTTCAGCATAGATCTGTTCAGCACCATGGACAGCAGGACGCCTGAGCAGGCGTCCTGTTGTCATGGGAACCTTCCCCGTCTGCCACAACTTCGCAGGCGGGGAAGGGTGAGGACGGGGCTTCGGGGGGCTGTCTGGGGGCTCTCTCCCTCTCCCATCGGGGGGCTGCAAAGGCACAGCAGCCCCTCGATCGGAGAGGGAGGGAGCTCCCTTTTACTGTTAACCTTTTCCATACAGCGGTCCGTACGGACCGCTGTATGGAAAGGGTTAAACAGCTGACATCGCATCAACGATGTCAGCCGTTTATACCAGGGTGCCAGCAATGTGCTGGCACCCTGGTATACCCACTGTACACCAACGATTACGCAATGGGAGGCGGGCGGGGGATCGCGATCCCGCCTGCCGTACCGCCCGCCTCCCGCAACGCCCCCACCGCCTGCGACACCCCCCCTGCACCACCCGCCGCCATCAAATCATGCAGGGGTGCAGGATGATTTCAGCCGGCATCCTGTTCAAATTAACCCCTGCGGCGCCGGAATGCCGATTTTAAAGTCAGGACGTACCGGTACGTCCTTGGTCCTTAAGGACTCGGGAAATAGGGCGTACCGGTACGTCCTATGTCCTTAAGGGGTTAAATACCCCTGTTCTCATGCCAAAACCTGCGTTTATTGGTTCATGGGAGAAAGATCTTGAAACCTCCTTTACCCAGGCAACAACTTCAAGGATCCTTCTGAGACCTCATAAGGCGTTGAGATGTGTTTGAATACAGGAGAATGCCTACAAGATTCTAACAAGATGGTATAAAACCCGATACATAACCTGTAAATTCAACACAGATCGTTTAGACAAGTGTTGGAGGTGCAATAGTGATATAGGCTCATTCTTCCATATCTGGTGGACATGCCCTAGAATCAAAACATGGTGGTCAGACATATTTGAAAAATGTAACCAGATATGTCACTGTACCATCCCAATGTCTCCTCAATAAGCACTTTTAGGGACATACACGCCCGTTTCTAAGGAAATTATTCCCCCCCTATTCAACCACCTTCTAGATGCAGCCCGTCTCTTGATTCCTCGCTATTGGTTATCTGATGATTATCCACCCATTCTTCAATGGATTGCTAGAATTGACCAATTATATAGGTTCGAGGAATTAGCATCATGGGAAAATAATAGAATAATTGCATTCAGGAAATATTGGCTACCTTGGTCTTCTTTGAGGAACTATGATTGATCCAATACTATAACTACTACCCTTCTCCAAGCATCTTTCCTTTATAAGAGTCTAACTTTTTAGCCACGTCTCATTAAGATTATCTGCATTCTATGATTATTTTTACCATGTTTCTAAGTGATGGATAGGGTTGTTATTACACCTTTGAGGCACACACTAGTAATTCACTCAACAAAGCATTTTCTTTACATTATAAGGTTGCCATGTACCTGATATTGTTGTAATTATACTTTATCTTGATTATTAACCGAATTTTCTGTAAAATCAAACTTTCTTCAATGAAAAATGAAAAAAAAGAAAAAAAAAATTGTCACCCAATGGCACGTGCAGCGGGTGCCATAGCTGCTGAGTATCTACTTTTTTAAATTGTCCGCGACTGGCATTACCTTTTAACCCTTCTAATGCCATGGTCAAATATGACCATGGTATCTTGATGCCCGAAAACCCGGAAGCACGCAATCCCACAGCGGGGTCGAGGAAGGGATGGGTGGAAGAATTGGGAGCGGAGCATACTGTATATGCGGCAGCCTTTGCTGCATATAGCAACATAGTAAAATTCTCATTGACTCTAATACTAATGCATTGGAGTCTATGAGACAAGCAATCTGATAATTAGTTGTTACAGTTCCCTATGGACTATTATACTTTAAAAAAGGACTATAAAACAATAAAAAAGTTTAAACATTTTTTAAAATCTCCAAAATGTTAATAAAAAGATGTAAACAATAGAAAAAATATACATCAGGGACATTGCTGCGTGCAAGAACCCATACTATTAAAATATAAAAATATTATATGGAAACCAGGGAAACGGAAAATAAGAGTCAAAATGGCCAATTTGCCGTTTTTCTGATAGCTTCACCTCCCACAATTTTTTTTTATAAAAAGTGATCAAAAAGACATATACACCCCAAAATTGTATAATTGAAAAGTACAAATCGCTCCACAAAAATAAAAGCAGCCCTCACACAGCTCCATACACATAACTACAAAAAAGGTAAAGGGGCCAGAATATGACGATGAAAAAAATATGACAAAAATAAATAAATTTTCAAGTATTAAAACAGAGGAAAAAACTATACATATGTGGTATCACAGTAATTGTACTAGACTGACCTGGAGAATAAAAGTAACAGATCAGTTTGCGGCATAGGAAATTGTTTATAAAAAAAAGAAAAATCTGAAAACTGGCAGCATAGTGTGTTTTCATCTCATTTAGAATTTTTTCCACTTCCCACTGTATTTTATGCAACCATATGGTGCCATTATAAAATGCATCTTGTCCTGCAAAAAACAATCCCTCATACAGCTATGTGAATGAAAAAACAAAAAAGTTATGGCTTTGGCAGGGCAGGGAGTAAAAAAAAAGAAAACATAATAAAAATGTATCATTTCCCAGTCATTAAACATGTCTGTTTTCGTAACTATTTCCACTGACCTTGTAATAACGATTCTGGAGGATTTATTCCTATGAACCTATGTTATGTCATTTCTCTATTATTCCTACTTGAAGATTATGAATGAATTGCAGACAGTCTGCAATAAAGTCCAAATGGGTCATACCAGTTGCAGGTGTGTCCCTGTACCTCCTGACACTGGCAACACAGAGTGGATAGTGTCAGATTGTATAGGGACACACTCCTAATTGGCAACTCCCGAGGAATGGCACAACATAGAGTCATAAGAATAGATGCTCCAGAGTTTTTATTACATGGGGGAGTTAACAGGTCAGGAGAGTTTACAGGCCAGTTTAAACATGCAAACCTCTTTAACCCTTTCCCAACTGCCGCTGTTTAGCAGGGGCCATAGCTGCCAGGTTTCCGCTGTTTTAACCCCTTAACCCCTTAAGGACACAGCCTTTTTACACCTTAGGACCAGGCCATTTTTTGCAAATCTGACCAGTGTCACTTTAAGTGCTGATAACTTTAAAACGCTTTGACTTATCCAGGCCGTTCTGAGATTGTTTTTTCGTCACATATTGTACTTCATGACACTGGTGAAATTAAGTCAAAAAAATATTTTTTTTTGCACCAAAAAATACCTAATTTAACAAATTTTTGGAAAAATTAGCAAATTTCAAAGTTTCAGTTTCTCTACTTCTGTAATACATAGTAATACCCCCAAAAATTGTGATGACTTTACATTCCCCATATGTCTACTTTATGTTTGAATTGTTTTGGGAATGATATTTTATTTTTTGGGGATGTTATAAGGCTTAGAAGTTTAGAAGCAAATCTTGAAATTTTTCAGCAATTTACAAAAACGACATTTTTAGGGACCAGTTCAGGTCTGAAGTCACTTTGCGAGGCTTACATAATAGAAACCACCCAAAAATGACCCCATCTAAGAAACTACACCCCTCAAGGTATTCAAAACTGATTTTACATACGTTGTTAACCCTTTAGGTGTTGCACAAGAGTTATTGGCAAATGGGGATGAAATTTGAGAATTTCTTTTTTTTGTCAAATTTTTTATTTTAACCCATTTTTTCCACTAACAAAGCAAGGGTTAACAGCCAAACAAGACTGTATCTTTATTACCCTGACTCTGCCGTTTACAGAAACACCCAATATGTGGCCGTAAACTACTGTACGGCCACACAGCGGGGCATAGAGTGAAAGGTGCGCCGTTTGGTTTTTGGAGGGCTGATTTTTATGGACTGGTTTATTTACACCATGTCCCATTTGAAGACCCCTGATGCACCCCTAGAGTAGAAACTCCCTAAAAGTGACCCCATCTAAGAAACTACACCCCTCAAGGTATTCAAAACTGATTTTACATACGTCGTTAACCCTTTAGGTGTTGCGCAAGAGTTATTGGCAAATGGGGATGAAATTAGCAAATTTCATTTTTTTGTCTAATTTTCCATTTTAACCCATTTTTTCCACTAACAAATCAAGGGTTAACAGCCAAACAAGACTGTATCTTTATTGCCCTGACTCTGCCGTTTACAGAAACACCCAATATGTGGCCGTAAACTACTGTACGGCCACACAGCGGGGCGTAGAGGGAAAGGTGCGCCGTTTGGTTTTTGGAGGGCTGATTTTTATGGACTGGTTTATTTACACCATGTCCCATTTGAAGCCCCCTGATGCACCCCTAGAGTAGAAACTCCCTAAAAGTGACCCCATTTTGGAAACTACGGGATAAGGTGGCATTTTTTTGGGGACTATTTTTAGGGTAAATATGATTTTTGGTTGCTCTATATTACATTTTTGTGACGCAAGGTTACCAAAAATTGAAATTCTGAAATTTCATCTCCATTTGCCATTAACTGTTGAGGAACACCTAAAGGGTTAATGAAGTTTGTATAATCAGTTTTGAATACCTTGAGGGGTGTAGTTTCTTAGATGGGGTCAGTTTTGGGGAGTTTTTACTCTAGGGTACATCAGGGGGGCTTCAAAAGGGACATGGTGTCAATAAAAAAGGCCATCAAAATCGGCCTTCCAGAAACCATGTCGGTCCTTTCCTTTTGCGGCCTCCCTTTTACTGATACAGCAGTTTACGACCACAAATGTGGTGTTTCTGTGAACTGCAGTATCAGGGTAATAAATATTAAGTTTTGTTTGGTTGTTAACCCTTGTTTTATTACCGGAAAAAACTGATTGAAATGGAAAAGTGCCAAAAATAGCGGTTTTGGCACTGTTTTTTTTTTTTTTTTTTACTGTGTTAATCTGGGGGGTTAGGTAATGGGATATTTTTATAGAGGAGATTTTTACGGACGCGGAAATACCTAATAAGTCTACATTTTTTTTACAATTATTTAGGTTTTTGACTATATTATCTTTTTTGATACAAATCTTTTTTTGGGTATCTCTAAAGTCTAAGGGTCATTTTTTTTTTTTTTTATCCAATTATCTCATGTGGGGACTCATTTTTTGCGGGATGAGCGGACGGTTTTATTGGCACTATTTTGGGGGCTATATGACTTTTTTATCGCTTGCTATTAAACTTTTTGTTATGTAAGGTGACAAAAAAATTATTTTTTTGCACCTATTTTTATTTTTTTTTGACCGTGTTAATCTGGGGGGTTGGGTCATGGGGTATTTTTATAGAGGAGATTCTTACGGACGCGGCAATACCTGATAAGTCAACTTTTTTTACAATTATTTTGGTTTTAGACTATATTATCTTTTTTGATTCAAATTTTTTTGGGGGTATCTCTAAAGTCTAAGGGTCATTTTTGTAAAAAAAAAAATTATCCAATTATCTCATGTGGGGGCTCATTTTTTGTGGGATGAGTGGACGGCTTTATTGGCACTTTTTGGGGGGCTATATGACTTTTTGATCGCTTGCTATTAAACTTTTTATTATGTAAGGTGACAAAAAAAAACTTTTTTTGCACCTTTTTTTTTTTTTTTTCCTTGACCGTGTTAATCTGGGGGGTTAGGTCATGGGGTAGTTTTATAGAGGAGATTATTACCAACGCGGCGATACCTAATATGTCTACTTTTAATAAATTATTTTAGTTTTTTTTGGGTGTCTCAAGTCTGAGAACCAGTTTTTTTTATCCGATGTCAGTGCTAAATTGGGATATAAATTTAGTACTCCATGGAAGTGTGATACTCCCTGAAGCAACCGTCAATGCAGAGGCCCGGATGATCGGGGCAAGTGTCGCACTGAGTAGTTGTGTCCTTCCGTATCCCCCTCCTGCGACACACTCTGCACTTTTTTTGGGTTCGTCCCTTCTTTCCAGTATGGGGGACCACACCTGGAAAGTGTTGGCCAGGGACGATCCGGGCACCTACAGTTCCCGAGGTACTCCGGCCTGCTCTTTCCCGGTCCGAAAAGATCAGGGCCTTGAGGACTGCCTCATAGAACTGGAGGAATGTCCCTGTGCTGCCAGCGCTTCGGGATAGTACAAAAGAGTTGTACATGGCAACCTGCACCAAGTAGACCGCAACTTTTTTGTACCATGCCCGGGTTTTGCGCATGGCGTTATATGGCTTGAGGACTTGATCAGAGAGATCAACTCCTCCCATATACCGATTGTAAGCGACGATACAATCGGGCTTGAGGACCGTTGCCGCGGTACCTCGCACAGGGACAGGGGTGATGCCGTTACCATGAATTGTGGACAGCATAAGGACATCCCTCTTGTCCTTATACCTGACCAGCAACAGGTTTCCAGTGGTAAGGGCACGGGTCTCACCCCTGGGGATAGGTACCTGGAGGGGGTGGGCAGGGAGGCCGCGTTGATTTTTCCGCACGGTCCCACAAGCGGACGTGGATCTGGCGGCAAGGGACTGGAACAAGGGGATACTGGTATAAAAGTTATCCACGTAAAGGTGGTAACCCTTATCCAGCAGTGGGTACATAAGGTCCCACACAAGTTTCCCGGTAACACCCAGAGTGGGGGGACATTCTGGGGGTTGAATCCGGGAATCTCGCCCCTCGTACACACGAAATTTGTAAGTGTACCCTGAGGTACTCTCACAAATTTTGTATAGCTTCACGCCATACCTCGCCCGCTTGGAGGGCACATACTGGCGGAAAATGAGTCTCCCCTTGAACGCAATGAGAGACTCATCAACCGCGACCTCTCTTCCAGGTACATAGGCCTCCATGAATTTGGCCCCAAAGTGATCGATGACCGGCCGTATCTTGTACAGACGGTCATGGGCAGGATCACCTCGGGGGGGACATGCTGCATTATCGGAATAATGCAGACATTGTCGGATGGCCTCAAACCGGGAGCGTGTCATGGCTGTACTGTAAAGTGGGGCCTGGTATAGGACGTCCCCACTCCAGTACAGCCTGACACTGGGTTTTTTGACCAGGCCCATATGCAGCACGAGGCCCCAAAATGTCCTCATTTCGGCTGCACTGACCGGCGTCCAGCCACCGGGCCTGGCCAAAAAGGAGCCCGGGTGTTGAGCGACGAACTGTTGGGCGTACAGATTCGTCTGCTCCACCATCAGATTTACCAGTGGGTCACTGAAAAAATGACAAAAAAAGTCATATTCAGTGTAGCCCACTGTGGAAATCTGGATTCCTGATTGGCCTACAAAATCAGGAATCACAGGCTCGTATCGCTCTGGGCTACACCAGACAAGTTCACCGGCAGGGGGCTCCGGTGGATTTAACTGGTGGGCCGGGAAACCAGTACGAGCCCCAGAGCTGCTCGTACTAGTGTGGGCCACAGGGTCCCTAACATGGCGGTCCCCTTGCTCCGCTTGGCGGCGTCTCCGCTGCCTTGGGGGCTCATCATCATCGCTAGATGATGAGGAGGATGCGGATGACAACAGGAATGTGGGGTCATCCTCATCCTCACTGGGACTCTCGGAGTCAGAGGCAATCTGGGCGTATGCCTCCTCGGCCGAGAACGTCCGGCGGGCCATAGGGGAGTGTGTGTCTGCGTGTATATGTGCGTGTGTGTAACTCTTTATTTTGTGTGCGTGTGTGTGGGGGCACGGGTGTTCACGAACTCACCCTAAAACTAACAGAAAAAAAATAAAATAAACTAACTAAAAAAAAGGGCAAAAAATGTGGGGAAAAAAATTCAAAACCGCTGATCAACCGTCCGAAGTTGATCAGCGGTGGGGTGTGCGATGCGCTAACAGTGGCCGGACACTAAGTGCCGGCCACAGTCAGCGTACACGAAAAAAAAAAAATGCACCCCAAAAAAGGTGGGGGGGGGCAGGGGGGGGGGGCAAGTGGCAGCACCCCTGGGGGGTCTAGGGTCACACAGCTGTGCTGTGGACCCCAGACACCCTAACTTAGGGTGATGCAATCAAAGTTCAAAAACTAACTTTCCCTTTTTTTTCCCTGCCTAAACCAAACTTTCCCTAGCTGTCCCTATGTACCTGATGGGGTCCTGGGGGGCACAGATCGGGTCCTGGGGGGCACAGATCGGGTCCTGGGGGGCACAGATCGGGGTGCAGGCAGCGGTGGCAGACACGTGCAGGCAGCTCCTCTCTCCTCCGGCTCCGGAACACAAAAGGAGGAGGAGAGGAGCGCCTGCCTCTTTTGAATCTGCCGCCGGACCGCCCACAGACCAATCAGAAAGCGATCCTGAGTGGTGATGTCACCATCACCACTCAGGATCGCTGGATGGTGATTGGTGGGGTGAAATCACACCACCATCACCATCCTGTTCCGGGTTATCGGGACTTCAAAGACCCGAATAACCCGGAAACGCAGAAAACCGCAGGTCTGAATTGACCTGCGGTTTTCTGCGATCGCATACATGGGGGGGTCACCGGACCCCCCGGCGCATTTGCTCCAAGTGCCTGCTCAATGATTTGAGCAGGCACGGGGTTCCGATCACCGCCCGCCGTGCGGCGGTGATCGAAAATGCACAGGGCGTACATGTACGCCCTGTGTCCTTAAGTACCAGGGCACAAGGGCGTACCTGTACGCCCTATGTCCTTAAGAGGTTAAGGACCGGGCTCATTTTCACCTTCAGGACCAGGCCATTTTTTTGCAAATCTGACCAGTGTCACTTTATGTGATGATAACTTTAAAACGCTTTGACTTATCCAGGCCATTCTGAGATTGTTTTCTTGTCACATATTGTACTTCATGACACTGGTAAAATGAAGTAAAAAAAAAAATGTATTTATAAAAAATACAAAATTTACCCAAAATTTGTAAAAAATTGCAAATTTCCAAGTTTCAATTTCTCTACTTCTATAATACATAGCAATACCTACAAAAATAGTTATTACTTTTCATTCCCCATATGTCTACTTCATTTTTGGATCATTTTGGGAATTACATTTTATTTTGTGGGGATGTAACAAGGCTTAGAAGTTGAGAAGCAAATCTTGAAATTTTTAAGAAATTTTCAAAAACCCACTTTTCAAGGACCAGTTCAGGTCTAAAGTCACTTTGTGAGGCCTTCATGATATAAACAACCCAAAAATGACCCCATTCTAGAAACTAAACCCCTCAAGGTATTCAAAAATGATTTTACAAACTTTGTTAACCCTTTAGGTGTTCCACGAGAATTCATGGAAAATAGAGATACAATTTCAAAATTTAACTTTTTTGGCAGATTTTCCATTTTAATTATTTTTTTCCAGTTACAAAGCAAGGGTTAAAAGCCAAACAAAACTCAATATTTATGGCTCTGATTCTGTAGTTTACAGAAACACCCCATATGTGGTCGCAAACTGCGGGCACACGGCAGGACGCAGAAGGAAAAGAATGCCATACGGTTTTTGGAGGGCAAATTTTGCTGGACTGGTTTTTTGACACCATGTCCCATTTGAAGCCCCCCTGATGCACCCCTAGAGTAGAAACGCCAAAAAAGTGACACCATCTAAGATACTACACCCCTCAAGGTATTCAAAACTGATTTTAGAAACGTTGTTAACCCTTTAGGTGTTCCACAAGAATTAATGGAAAATAGAGATGACATTTCAGAATTTAAATTTTTGGGCAAATTTTCCATTTTACAATTTTTTTCCAGTTACAAAGCAAGGGTTAACAGCCAAACAAACTCATTATTTATGGCCCTGATTCTGTATTTTATAGAAACACCCCATATGTAGTTGTAAACTGCTGTACGGGCACACGGCAGGGCGCAGAAGGAAAGAAATGTCATACAGTTTTTGGAAGGCAGATTTTACTAGACTGTTTTTTTGGACACCATGTCCCATTTGAAGCCCCCCTGATGCACCCCTAGAGTAGAAACTCCATAAAAGTGACTCAATCTAAGAAACTACACCCTCAAGGTATTCAAAACTGATTTTACAAACGTTGTTAACCCTTTAGGTGTTCCACAAGAGTTATTGGCAAATAGAGATGAAATTTCAGAATTTCTATTTTTGGGCAAATTTTCCATTTTACTATTTTTTTCCAGTTACAAAGCAAGGGTTAACAGCCAAACAAAACTCATTATTTATGGCCCTGATTCTGTAGTTTACAGAAACACCCCATATGTGGTCGTAAACTGCTGTATGGGCACAGAGCAGGGCACAGAAGGAAAGGAATGCCATACGGATTTTGGAAGGCAGATTTTGCTAGACTGTTTTTTGGACACCATGTTCCATTTGAAGCCCCCCTGATGCACCCCTAGAGCAGAAACTCCAAAAAAGTGACCCCATTTTAGAAACTACAGGATAGGGTGGAAGTTTTGTTGGTACTAGTTTATGGTACATATGATTTTTGGTTGCTCTATATTACACTTTTTGTGAGGCAAGGTAACAAGAAATTGCTTTTTTTGGCACAATTTTTTTGTTATTTACAACATTTATCTGACAGGTTAGATCATGTGGTATTTTTATAGAGCATGTTGTCACGGATGCGGAAATACCTGATATGTATACAATTTTTTTATTTAGGTAAGTTTTACACAATGGTTCCATTTTATTTTATTTTTTTAAATAATAATTTATTATTTTTCAACAAAAAAGACATCACATCCAGAGTGTTCACATCTGAACATAGAACAGCACAGTGAGTGCAAAAAGAGCAATTCAACAAAATACATAGGGGTATTATGCATACATAAATAAAGTTCAGTCAATACAAGCAGCTAAAATATGTTAACATGATTTCATTTTTGAAACAAAAAACCTCATGTTTTAGTGTCTGAGAGCCATAGTTTTTTTCAGTTTTTGGGCGATTATCTTAGGTAGGGTTTGATTTTTGGTGGGATGAGATGACTGTTTGATTGGCACTATTTTGGGGTGCATATGACTTTTTGATCGCTTGCTATTACACTTTATGTGACGTAAGATGACAAAAAATTGCTTTTTTTACACTGTTTTTTTTTTTTTTTTTTTACGGTGTTCACCTGAGGGGTTAGGTCATGTGATATTTTTATAAAGCCGGTCAATAAGGACGCAGCGATACCTAATATGCATACTTTTAAAAAAAATATATGTAAGTTTTACACAATGATTTCATTTTTGGAACAAAAAAAAATCATGTTTTAGTTTTTCCATAGTCTAAGAGCCATAGTTTTTTCAGTTTTTGGGCGATTATCTTGGGTAGGGTATGATTTTTGCGGGATGAGATGACGGTTTGATTGGCGCTCTTTTGGGGTGCATATGACTTTTTGATTGCTTGCGATTACACTTTTTGTAATGTAAGGTGATAATTTTTTTTTATTTAGTACAGTTTTTATTTTTTACGGTGTTCATCTGAGAGGTTAGGTCATGTGATATTATAGAGCAGTCGTTACAGACACGGCTATACCTAATATGTATACATTTTTTTTCATTTATGTAAGTTTTACACAATAATATCATTTTTGAAACAAAAAAAAAATTCAGGTTATAATGTCTCAATAGTCTGAGACCCATAGTTTATTTATTTTTTGGGCCATTGTCTCGTGTAGGGGCTCATATTTTGCAGGATGAGGGGATGGTTTGATTGGTACTATTTTGGCGTACATGCAACTTTTTTTTTATAATTTTTATTACATTTTTTGGGAAGTAAGGTGGGCAAAATTTCAATTTCCTCATAGTTTTTATTTTTATGGGGTTCACCATGCAGGGAAAGTAACATAACCATTTTATAGATCAGGTCATTACGGACGCGGCAATACCTAATATGTGGAGTGTATTTTATTTTTGTTAATTTTTATTCAGTGGTAAATGGTTTTTTTATTCTTTACTTTTTTCACTTTTGTTTACATTTTCTTGACCCAGACCCACTTGGTTCTTGAAGATCCAGTGGGTCTGATGTCTGTATAATACAGTACAGTACACTATATAGTGTATTGTTCTGTATTTTACTTATACTTTGTCTGAACAGATCTATGCCTTTAGCACAGATCTGTTCAGCACCATGGCCAGCAGGATGCCTGAGAAGGCGTCCTGTTGCCATTGAAACCTTCCCCGTCTGCCACAACTGAGCAAACGAGGAAGGGGAAGGAGGGGAGCTCCTTCCCTCTGTAACCCCATCCTGTCTGGGGGCTGAAAAGGCACAGCAGCCCCCCGATGGGAGAGGGAGGGAGCTCCCTGACTGTTAACCTTTTCCATACAGCGGTCAGTACGGACAGCGGTATGGAAAGGGTTAAACGTCTGACATCACAGCACAGATGTCAGCCGTGCAATGTGGTGACACTCTGGTATACCCACTGGCCACCAATGAATATTCAAGAGGAGGCGGGCGGGGGATCGCGATCCTGCCTGCCACACTGCCCGCCTCCCGCACCGCCCGCACCGCCTGCAACCCCCCCTGCACCACCCGCCAGCATAAAATCATTTAGGGGTGCAGGGGGAGTGAAAAAATCATTATTTTGGGCATTTTAAAGTTTCTGATCCCCGCGGTCAGGGACGGCGGGGATCAGAAACTGCAGAAAGCGCTGCAAGCGATCGCTGATACGGGGGGGGGGGTCACAGGACCCCCCTCGGCATTGACCCTGGATGCCTGGCTGTGTGTAACAGCCGGGGTCTCAGCACTGTCACCATGTCTGCAGACATGGTGACAGTTTAATGCCATGACGAGTATACTCGTCATGGAGCGCTAAGTAGCAGTAAAGACTTGAAGGCAATGTCTTTGATTGGCATTATCACAACCTCTGCTGTGGTCAAGCTGTGCTCCTGGGGCTTATTGGGTTCCCCTACACAGCGATCAAGTAAGTTGTTGGTGCTTTGTGGTAGCCACGAGCCTTATGAGGTCTTGAGGGTACTACAGCAATATGTTCTTATAGAGCCCAGTTCTCTCATAGGTCCTGAGCATAAAAGCCCAATGGCTTAGGTAGGTTTAGCGTAGACCACTTTTTTGCGCTTGGTAGGCGGGCATAGATGTGTTTTGATCAAAATATATTGGCTAAGTGTCTCAGATTTTATCATATCAGAGTGAGGACTTTTACCATATATAATGCTTGCATCTACTTTACTAAGTGCATTATTATCTTATTTCTGTGATTTTCTGAAATGGTAACATGCTTGCAGAATTAGCAGTTTGGAATGGGCAGCCCACTGACATTTGCCAATTGTTTCTATAGTATTGTGAAGTAGCCCACTGACATTTGCCAATTGTTTCTATAGTATTGTGAAGTGCAATTGTAAGCGTTTTCTTTACCTTCTATTGACAAATACATCAAGTTTAAGCAAAGACTTAAAGGGATCTCACTTCAGTAAGTGGCATTTATCATGTAGAGAAACTTAATACAAGGCACTTACTAATGTATTCTTATTATCCATATTGCTTCCTTTGCTGGCTGGATTAATTTTTTACATCACATTATACACTGCTCGTTTCCATGGCTACAGGCAACAATGCTTCACCAAGACAAGGCCCAGGATGAGGAGGAGGAGGAAGAATTTGTTAAGGAGTTTGCCGACACCAAGGAGTCTGGGCCTGGTCAGGAGGAAGAGCCAGTGCGGGGGGCACCGTTAGTCCAGGCGTGGGGAGGCTCCCACAGGGAGCAGCAGCAGCAGGAGGACAAAGATGTCATTGTCCTGGGATGTCTTCTTCCCCATGGCTGCCCACATGCTGCAATGCCTCAGGAGGGACCAGCGGATGGCCACCCTTTTAGACCCTCGCTGCAAGGGGAAACTAGAAAAATTCATCCCAGCTCTGGCTGGAGCAGAAAAACCCTCAGCCTCACGTTCCAGTTATCCCCGGCCATTTCACCCAGCAGGTGGCTGGCCCAAGCACCTCCAGCTGAGTAGGTGATTTTATGGGTGAGATGAGGCTGTTCTACCTGTGCAATCCAGTAGCAGAAGCAACAGTCACCACCAGTGGCTGGCCCACATGGTGGCAGACTACATAGGGTCGGTCGTTGCTTCCAACAGCATGAGCACCGATGACCTCATTGAGTACTGAATTGCCAGGCTGGACTCCTACCGTGAGCTTGCTCAGTATGCGCTGGAAGTACTGTCTTGCCCCCCCTCTAGCGTACTGTCTGAGCGGACATTCAGTGTGGCAGGTGGGGTGGTCACCGACAAGCGGACCCGTTTGTCCACTGACTCCATGGATAGAGTGACATTTATCAAAATGAGTCCTGGATCGCCAGCGGCTTCTTGGCCCCCGCAGTCGGTTCCCGGCTTCTTGGCCCCCGCAGTCGGTCCCTTGTCAATCCCTCTACCTGGCTCTCCCTCCCAAACTTTTTTTTTTTTTAACTTCTGTATATATTTCGTGATTATTTCATTTATTTATGGATATAATTTTTAAAATATTTATTTATTGATAAGTTTATTTAAATATTTATGTATTGATGAATATATTTATGTAATTATTTATTTATGGATGAATTTTTTTATATATTTATTTATTCATTGATAACTTTATTTATATATTTCTGTATTGATGAATAGTTTTATGTATTTATTGATTAATTTTATTTATGTATTTATTGATTAATTTATTTATGTATTTATTTATTGATGACTTTATTTATTTATTTCTCTATCGTTGAATTTCTTAACATATATTTTTTTTAAATCTTGCAGTTTATTTACCTTTTTTAAATTAATTTAATAGACCTCTTATTTATTTATCTATTCAATAATTTAACTAATTGTTGAAATATTTATATATATAATAAACATTAAGCCTGTTTGAATAACGGGCGCTAGAACAGTAGTGCATAAACATTACCAGCAACATTATATCTTAAATGTCAAGGGAACTTTACCACATTGGCTTTTTGTGTTGAATTTACTCGATTCAATTGATTAATCGTTACCAATTGGCACACAGCTCTCCACATGCTGTCCGCACCGGTCTGCTTTCAGTTTCGATGTTGGGCACATCGAGTCTGGAGCAGCCTGCCTCGCCATGTGCTGATTCCTCCAAGCGAGAGGGCAGCAGGACTGGCATGGTTTAGCAGCGACTCTCACGTCCTCCTTTTGTCTGTGAAGAGTCATGGTTACGCTCGCACGACCCACACATGATCAGCGCCACACAAACACGCCATGCTCCAGCCATCAGCAGCACCCTGTCATCCTCTGCCTGTCAGAGCACAGAAGCCAGTAAAGAACCAGCTTCCCTTGGCCCGGGAGTGGAAGTGTCCCCGTCTCTGCCGCTGGGATCAGTTCCCCTCCCCTTGGTGATGACTCGGTCCCCAGCTGCTGGCGGGGTCCTCGCAGGTCATGCTGCAGAATAAGCCTTCAGCTGCGAGGCTTGGCTACACATGGGGAGTAGTGTCACACAGCCCGGGGCAGACTTCACCAGGAAGGGACTGAATGGCACCGGGGTGCACCTACACTGTCATCCAGCAGAGCGGAGATTGTAGTCTTTTTTCAAGGCAACGTGTTCTGGAGTTACATAGAACTGCCGGCAAACTTACCCCACAAAACGAATGCAGCTGTGCTTCATCTTTGTAGACTTGACATAGAAAATCAGATCCTGTAGGTTCCAGAAAAACGTACAGTAATCCGGTCCTCTACAATGCAGATGTCTGGAGGGGGAGAACATTTCAGAGCTTTCAGGAGAGATGGGGTAGATAGATACATTTCAGCATGATGAAAATCATGTATATATCTATCTACCCCATCTCTCCCTGGAAGCCCTGAAATGTTCTCCCCCTCCAGACATCTGCATTGTAGAGGACCGGATTACTGTACATATTTCTGGAACCTACAGGATCTGATTTTCTATGTCAAGTCCACAAAGATGAAGAACAGCTGCAATCGTTTTGTGGGGTAAGTTTACCGGCAGTTCTTTGTAACACCAGAAAACATGTTTTTCTTCAAATCAGACTACAAACTGATGGCCTTGCGGTTCGCCCGGCAGTTGTCTTGTGGCGAACTTTGCTTGTTGCAATTCGCCAAACATGCGAACATATGGCGATATTCTCACGTGTCATATTTTTTTTTGCATAGCAAAGAACTTTGACCCATGACACATACATCAGGTGTACAGGACACTGACAGCCAATTGAGACGTTTCAGAACTTGGACACCCCCCAATTTATTTATTTATAGCAGCATGAAATAAGAAATGATCCAAATATCTCTATAATAGAGAACTGGAAGTTTACACAATGGAACATACAAAGAGACAATTCCGGATCAGATTCTGGTTCTTCTGATAGATCGGCACAGAATAAAAAGAGGACATGATGGAAGTATGCTTGACCACTGAGGAAGGAGCGAGTCTGAGCTCCGAAACATGTTTGGGTGAACAAGCATACTTAAATTGGAAGTATATTGCTGGAGCGCTCCAAGAGGAATCTAATCTAAAGAACTCACGAAAATCGACCTACTATCTACAAAGTGGAACCCCGGCATCCGGAATAAAGAAGTCAAGAGGCGATCCGAACACTGAAGGGAGGGAACTAACATTAAATAGAGACGCCGCCATAGCATGTGGCACGCTGACTTTTAAAAAACAAGCTGCGATCGGAGGGTCCGAACTACAAAGGTCAGTCTGTTCTCAGAATAGGAGCGGGACGCCGCACCAGAACACAGCCGAACCGTGAGTAAACAAATCCAATGTGCACAACAGAGGAGTCACTATTCAAAAAAGGAGACTGTATTTGAGTATCTGCATCACATAAGAAAGAAACATAAGGAGACATCTAGCGACTAATTGCAGTCTCTTCAATAGCTGAATTCTCATAACTACTACAATTAAGAACATTGTTGATATATTGTTGTCACATTGTACAGATACATTGTTTCCATTAAGAATAGTGGTATACGCTATATGGGGATTGATACATGGAACTATTGCTACTAATCCAACCCTAGAAGAGAATTTTGCTTTTTATTATAATCAATTGCTGCTAATATTGCTGCTATCCACCAATTGCTATTCATCAACTGATATTGCTGCTATTTGTCCACTGCCATTTAACTGCTGCTATATTGACATTGCTGCTAAAATATTTGTATTCAATATTTCCTCCCAGCCTATAGCCATTAATTGTTGTTATATTGTTGCTATCTATTGTTTTGATGCTTATACATTTTTATGGTATTTTAAATTAATTAATAAAAACTGCCTTTCCATGAACCCATAAATAGAGTGCCTGCCCGCCATTACTTTATTTTTTAACTTATTTATAATTGACGAGGGTGAGTCATATTGGGCAAGAGCACCTGTTTCCAGAAAACCAGTGGAGAGCCGCCTTTTCTGCTATATATCAGGATATAACCTACACTGACTATCTCCCACTAACCTTCTGTATTATATATATCTAACTATCTATCTAATGTAAGGAGTGGAAAGCATTGAGTACAGCACTGACACTGCTGTCTCTCTCAGAACTTTAAAAAACTGTAGAAAATGGCTGAGGTTCTTATATAGTAAGGGGTAGGCAACTTTCCTATTGGTTACTAAGGATGTTGCTGAGCTCAGACAAAGACATTGTAGTCTTCTCATTTGCCCACAAGCAAGAAACAGGGAGGAATCATGGTTTCAGATGAAAAAAAATTAGAATACATATCACTTTATTCTAAATATTTGCAAATTCTCGAAGTGCCAATATTCGCGATTAATATTCACTATTCGAATATTCGCGACCAACACTACTTGTGACCAGCAATTAGCTTGTGTCTTGTGTGTAAGCTAAACTCCCACCTGCAAAGTTACTGATGATTCAATTGCTGCCATGCCACTTAGTTGTTTTAATTGTTTTGCACTTCTGCGACATCTCCCACATATAATTTAGCAGGCTGTCTGTTAAAGTTGTCTTGTTCTCCAAATATCAGGCAGTTCTGAGCCTTCACCCAAATGTAAAAGGCATTGGTGCTTCTGGACAGCTTTCCATAAAAATGGTTTTATTTTTCAAATAATGTGCAGTTCTGCGCCTTCACACAAATTTTTTTGGTTCTATAATATTACTCCTTTTGGCCAGCTGTCCATAAAATTGTTCTTGTTTTTGAAATTTTGCTCAATTGTGCTCATTAATCCAAATTTTATTCTGCTCAATGACAGTAGTACTTTTCACCAGCTATCTGA
Organism: Bufo gargarizans; assembly: GCF_014858855.1. Lineage (NCBI taxonomy): Eukaryota > Metazoa > Chordata > Amphibia > Anura > Bufonidae > Bufo > Bufo gargarizans. The sequence continues at coordinate 161,749,355 of NC_058083.1, forward strand.
TAAAATTGTATCCTTTTTCAAGTGTCACACTGCTCTGTACCTTCGCCGGCAGTAGTACTTCTGGTTAGCTGTCCAATACATTAAACGGAATCTGTCACCAGTTTTATGCTGCCCTCACTTTTAAATCCTAACAGCTGCAGCACATACCAAGGAATGCTCATATTCATGAACTCATGACTCCTCCCGCTCACCTGCCTCTGCCATCTGAATCAACAGCAGGTGGGCAGAGAAAGCCAAGAGCTCATGAATATTTGGGGCTTATCATTATACAATGGACTGGACTGGAACTATTAAGTACAAGATTGTGGGAAAAAATCTGGGTCAATAGGGCCATTATTGATAATTGCTATTTATTGAAAGCCAATGATGCAACAGCCCCTGTCTGTTTATCATGTACCTTACTATACTGCTGCTGCTGCTGCCATATTTGCTACTCACCCCAGTGATGCTACTACTACTACTAATACCCCTAAATGGCTGCATATCTCTTGCCTTTTCCGTAAGGTTTTGCACTGAACTACTGCTTCTGGTCCCACAAAAAATAGATAATTTTTGTGTGCTTGTTCAGAGGAAGCCATTTTTTTTCCTGATAACATAGTGTGTGTTTAAACACTATTATATTATTACAATAACAAACAAAAGGATCCCTCAGGAGGTTGCGACGCTATATCTGTTTTGCAAAAAGAATTAGCGTGACTTTTGCAGTCTCTCTGACTGATAGTAAAATAAATCTTTATTAATCACTCTATTAAAAAACATGAACTACTTGGGAACTTGATATTTAAAACTCTCAGGGATAATAGGGTCCGGGAGATGGATAGTACTTATGGTTGTATGTGTGTTCTAACATCGGACTTGGCCGGGCAGTAAGGGTTAACCACCCCCTGAGTCTCCAATTCTCCAAATGTATGTGTGTATCTCACTCTCTAAATTTAATATCCCAATATGGGGTCCCTGCCTGTTATTCCTAACCTAAAAACTAAGTTCCTGCATACCTACATGTTTCACATAGTATACCCTGAAGACGCCGAATCTTCGGCGAAACATGTAGGGATGCAGGAACTTAGTTTTTAGGTCAGGAATAACAGTTTTGTGGAGGGGGAGAAATGTGACATTGAGGGGGTGAAATGTGACATGGGGGAGAAATGTGACATGGGGTGATGTGACAGAGGGGATTATATAAAAAGGAGAGGGAGAAATGTGACATGGAGGGGGAGAAATGTGACATGGGGGCTAATAACTTGACATGGGGGGCTATTGGCTGACATGGGGGGATGATAGATGGGGGCTGATGTCTGACATGGGGGTCTGATCTGAGGCATTGGGGGTCTGATCTGAGGTCTGATTAACATTGGGGGTCTGATTGCTGGTCTGACCTGGGGTGTAATGGAAAATATTTTTTTCTTATTATCCTCCTCTAAAACCTAGGTGCATCTTAGAGCGCGAGAAATATGTTCCTCAAACCAGCGATTGTCTGAAGCAGAGAGAAGATACCAGGACACACAGAGGAGAAGCCAGCTGCTGCAGACGGGACCAGGGCCAGGTGAGCTGCGAAGGGGGGGGGGGGCGCCAAAATGTAGCTTTGCTTGTGTTGGCAAAAGTCCTTGCACCGGCCCTGTTAACACTGAGAAAAAATAAATAAATTTAAAGATAAAAAAGTATATTATATGCAGCAATATTATTTTGAAAAGCCTTATGAATATTTTTTTTAATTTCTTTTGAATTAGTTGACATTTTGCTTTATTCATTCTGTATGCCAATAGTGTTACTGAAAAGATTTTCTTCTATTTGTTACAGAACTATTGTTAATTTGCATGACTAGCATACCATTGAATAAAATGTCACTATTTCACATTGTTTAGCTCAGGTAACTGTTACTTCTGTCATTTTCTTCATCATTAAAACATGAATACATAGTAAATTATATACTATATATAATTTGGCATTACATATATTGTACATTATTTGCTGAGTTATAACAATGAAGATTATTGTCATAACATGTCTCATTAAATCTGAAGTCAATTTGTCCTCATTGGTTAGGCTTGTATTTCAAGTGTAAAAACAGTTCTTGATCATTTGTATTGTGTTTTCTAGAAGTCCTGTTTTTGGATTATAATTTGAAGCCTGCGTGGAAGACAAAAGAAAGAAATGTCAACCTGGCTCAAGGTGAATGTTGTTTGCTCATGAAGTGTTCCCTGCCGTTTTCATTTGTCCAATAAAAATACAATTGGGGGTGTAAAGAGCTGCAGATCTTTGATACAAATGTTTTTTTTTATAACACTTTTTTTACTACCCTGGAGTTCATAGCTGTTTCATATTGAAAGCTTAATAATATTGATTTTTGTTTTTGTTTTTTTAATACAAAACTATTTTCAGATGGAGTATCACACAGTGAACTTTTCATAGCAGATTTATCTTTTCATTTGTTATATTCTATAAGTTGTATTTAGAAACTTAATGATTTCAAGTCTTTGTTCCATTCAAAATATTTTTTTTTCCAGCTTGTCATTTAATTCTAACAGACAGAATAGGTTTCTGAGCAAAACAAAACATTCACAGAAATATCAATAAAACATGAAAGATATTTACTAAGTGTTCATGGTCAGGGAATGTTTGGTATAAATGGACCTCCCAAGTTTTTTGAGTAGTCACAGAGTGACACAGAGGGTTCATTGCCTTTAAGATTCATTTATTCATGTATATTAAATATTATGACAAAAATCATATGAATATGATCCACACTCTATGTTCAGTGTCAAAACTACACCGAATCATGAAAAAAATATAAACTTTGTAGACTGATGTGCAGTAATAAACAAGATAAATATTTTCTGGAGCACATTTATTTGTTCAAATTAGAGATGAGTACATTTAAAAAAAAGTTTGATTGCCCTGAAAAGTTGGAATATAACACTCTCTTAAAACACATTCCTGGAAGAGAGAGTTGTAGGTCAGAAAAAGTCCCCTGGGTTTCTGCGATACTCAAATAAGTTTTCATAAGCCTATCTGCCAGCATATATTTTTCCCAGAAACCCAGAGGAGCATTGAATGGCTTACAATACCCTTCATGCATACTCAACTAAATAGAAGCACAACCAAGGTCAGTCAAACACATTTTCTTTTCTTAGCTCTGTTAAAGGCCACTCAGAAAGAACTGGATTCCTGGTATGACACAGCTTTCCTTTTGAAAAGGATATTAGCTTGTCTGTGTCTTTTCTAGAGAAGCAGGGATAATGTGGGGTTGCAAACAGAATCATAGATAAAAATGTGTGCTATGGAAAAGCACTGATTAATTTGATTAATTAGTTTGATGCTACCACTATAAAATAATATAATTATGTAAAAGCACTGATTATTTGAGTTGAGCAAACCAGAACTGTAAAGTTCAGATTCGTACCAAACTTTAGGATTTTTGGACCCCGGACCCAAGCTTTTCAGTAAAAGTTTGGGTTCGGGTACAGTGTTCGGCGAGTAAATGGCGCTTTTTGAAAGGCTGCAGAGCAGTCAATTAACAAGTGTTTAACTTATGTGCCCTTAGAAGCCATCGCAGCCATGCCTACTAATGGCATGGCTGTGATTGGCCAGTGCAGCATGTCACCCAGCCTCTATATAAGCTGGAGTCAAGTATAATTTTCTGGTGTCACGGGATGCCGACGGGACGCTCGCTCTCCTCAGCACCGTCGGCATCCCGCCTCTGTGCAGGAGCGAGGACGCATGCAGCGTCCTCGTCTCCTAGGTGACAGGGGGCGGCAACCACCCGGCAACCAACATAGTCTGAGCACCGAGCTGGGCACTCGGTGCTCAGCTGTATTCAGTAGGCCGGGTCATGTGACACTGGCCATGTCACAAGACCCCTGCTATCAGTATTTAACAGGCAGCCTGCTGGCCACAGGTTGCCTGATATTTAGGTTTCTGCTGTGAATTTACTTACCCTGGCGTACTTATATTCTGCTAGTTTTTGACGATTCTCTGCCTGCTCCCTGTGTACTTCGCTGTTCTCCTGGTATTCTGACCCCGGCATCTTCCTGACGATCCTTTGCTGACTCCTTGGTATTTCACGACTCTCCTGGTATTTATTACCCCAGCTTCTCCTGACAATTCTCTGCTTGCTCATTTGTACTTTGTTGCTCTCCTGGTATTGACTCAGTCCGTTAGCGTTTTGTTGTTTGTCTGGTCTGTCCTCCCAGCACTTATTCCAAGCTAGGAATTGCTGTTCAGTTGTTCCCTGTCATTAGGACTTGCGAGGCAAGTAGGAAGGGCCAGGGGTGAGGGTGGAGTGCAGTGGTCACTTCCCTCCCCCCTGTCTGTGTGTGTGTGTGTGTTGGGCAAAATACTCAATTTTACAGCCCTTGCTGAATCTGTACGTGTGAAATTCAAGCGTTATATACTGCTGTGATATTTTGTTAGTAAAAAAAAAACACCCATTTTGGGCAAAGTACTTAATATTGCAGCCTTTGCTGCATCTGTTATTGTTAAAAACAAGCTTGAAATACTTCAATAATTTTATGGGTTTTAAAAAACACCCATTTTTGGCAATACCCTCCATCTGGGGCCTCTGCCACATTAGTCAGTGTGCAATTTAATCTAGAAATACAGCAATCAATTTCTGGGTTTTAAAAAACACCCTTTTTGGGCAAAATACTCCATTTTACAGCCCTTACATCTGTCAGTGTGAAATTCAAGAATTATATACTGCTGTCATATTCTGTTATTAAAAATAAAAAACACTCCTTTTGGGCAAAATACTTAATATTGCAGCCTATGCTGCATCTGTCATTGTGAGATACATCCTTTAGATACTGTTGTTCTATTCTGTTATTAACAAAACACCCATTTTGGGCCAAAAACTACATTTGCGGCCTTGTCTGCATCTGTCAGTGTGAGATACAACATTTAAATACTGATGTTCTATTCTGCTATTAAAAAGCACCTATTTTTGGCAAAAAAAATATTTTTCAGCCTTTGCTGCTTCTGTCATTGTGAGACACACCCTTTAGATACTGTTGTATTCTGCTATAAAAAAAATAGCTGGTGAGTGGTGCTGCTGGAGGAGCTCCTGTTGCAGGGAGAGGACGTAGTCTATATGTGCCAGCTACACGCAGAAGTGAAACACCTTCCTCAGGTGAGAGTAAGCGACAGAACGTTCAGCAGTATTTGGTCGGGCCTAATGCGGCTCTACGAATGGTGAGGCCAGAACAAGTACAGGCGATAGTAGATTGGGTTGCTGACAGTGCCTCCAGTTCCTTTACATTGTCTCCCACCCAGTCTCCTGCTGAAAGATCAGAGTTGACACCTGCAGCCCATGTCCATCAGTCTTTCGCCTCACCCCCTTGCAAGTCAGCCAAGCAGTCTCAGCCCCAAGTTATTCAGCAGTCTCTTCTGCTTTTGATAACTCTGTTAGCAGGCTTTCCCAGGGCCATCCACCTATCCCTTCCCCAGAAGTGGAAGATATTGAGTGCACCGATGCCCAACCACTTATGTTTCAAGATGAGCACATGGGAGGACCACCGCAGCACGTCTCGGATGATGATGAAACACAGGTGCCAACTGCTGTGGCTTTCTGCAGTGTGCAGACCGACAAAAAGGGCAGGGGTGAAGACTGGGTGGAAGATGATGTGGAGAACGATGAGGTCCTCGATCCCACATGGAATCAAGGTCATGCGAGTGACCTATGTAGTTCGGAGGAAGAGGCGGTGGTCGCACAGAGCCACCAGCACAGCAGAAGAGGGAGTAGGGTGCAAAAGCGGAGCAACCATCCCCTAGACAGTACACCTGCTACTGCCCAACGCAGCAAGGGACCGAGCACACCAAAGCCAGCTCCAAGGAGTTTCCTGGCGTAACAGTTTTTCAGACAATGTGCTAACGACAAGACACAAGTGGTTTGTACGCTGTGTAATCAGAGCCTGAAGCGTGGCATAAATGTTCTCAACCTGAGCAATGCCTGCATGACCAGGCATCTAAGTGCAAAGCATGAGCTGCAGTGAAAGAGACACCTCTTCATCCACCTCTGGAGTAACAGTGGCACAAGCCACCCTGCAAACAGAGGATCTGCCAGCAACACCACCACCTGGGTCACCAAGCATCTCCAGAATGTCCCACGGAAGCGTTCAACTCTCCATCTCTCAAACACTGGAGCGGAAAAGGAAGTACCCCCCCACCCGCGATCCCTAGCCCTGAATGCCAGCATTTCTAAATTACTGTCCTTTGAAATGCTGTCATTCCGTCTGGTAGCGATGGAGAGTTTTCGAAGCCATAAAGCGGTAGCTGTCCCACAGTACGTTGTGCCCAGCTGCCACTACTTTTCCAGGCGTGCCATCTCTTCCCTGCACAAACAAGTGGGGGACAAAATCAGGTGTGCACTGCGCAACGCCATCTGTGGCATGGTTTACCTAACTACGGATACGTGGACCAGAAAGCACGGTCAGGGACGTTATATCTCCATAACTGCACACTGAGTAAATGCAGTGGCGGTTGGGGCTTAGGCGTATAGCAGTTTGGCGCATGTCCTTCCACCACCGAGGATTGCAGGGCGCTTCTGTTTGCCTCCTATTGCTTCCTCTTCCTGCTCCACTTCCTCATCCTCTACCATCTCCTCATCCGGTCAGCGTAACACCTTCACCACCAACTTCAGCACAGCTCGGGGTAAACAACATCAGTCAGTTTTAAAACGTATCTGTTTGGGGGAACAAACCCCACCGCGTGCAGGAGCTGCGGATGGGCATGGAACAACAGACCGATGAGTGGTTGGTGACAGTGAGTCTCAAGCCTGGCCTGGTGGTGTGCGATAATGGGCGAAATCTCATAGCAGCTCTGGGACTAGCAGGTTTGAAGCACATCCCTTGCCTGGCGCATGTGCTGAATTTGGTGGTGTAGAGATTCCTTAAAAATTTCCCCGATATGTCAGAGCTGCTGCATAAAGTGCGGGCCGTCTGTGCGCGCTTTCGGCATTCTCACCCTGCTGCTGCTCGCCTGTCAGCGCTGCAGCGTAACTTCGGCCTTCCCGCTCACTGCCTCATATGCGACATGCCCACAAGGTGGAACTCCACTTTACACATGCTGGCTAGACTGTGCGAGCAGCAGCAGGCGATAGTGGAGTTTCAGCTGCAGCACGCACAGGTGAGTCGCTCTGCGGAACAGCACCACTTCACCACCAATGACTGGGCCTCCATGCGAGACCTGTGTTGCTTGTTGCGCCAGTACCGATAACGCCGTTCTCAGTGTTACTATCCCACTTCTATGCCTGCTTTAAAAAATGCTGCTGGCGATGATGGAAGAGGATGTGGTACAGGAGGAGGAGGAGGAGGAGGGATCATTTCATAAGGTTTCCGGCCAGTCATTCACAAGTGGCTCAGAGGGTGGGTTCCTGCGCCCACAAATGCCAGGTACACAATTGTCCAGCCAGGGCACAGTTCTGGAGGATGATGAGGTGGAGGATGAGGAGGAGGAGATGGAGAAGGTAGAACAGTGTTCACAGCAGGGTGGCACCCAAACCAGTGCATGGCCATCACTGGTGGATATTACAAGTAGGTTACACATCAACACATCACTGGTGCATGGCTGGGGGAATACAGAGAACACAGACAATACACCTCCCATAGAGGACAGCTTTTTGTTGCCTCTGGGCAGCTTGGCACACATGAACGATTACATGCTGAGTTGCCACATTTTAACTTGTGCTGATTACTGCTGGCCACAGGTTGCCTGTTATTTAGGTTCTGCTGTGATTTTGCATACCTGGTATACTTACCCTATGTGTACCTCCTGACGATCCTCTGCCTGCTCATTCTTAACTGCGCTGCTCTCCTGGTATTCAGACCCCGGCTATCTCCTGACGATCCTCTGCTGACTCCTTTGGTACTTCATGATGCTCCTGGTATTTATGACTCCGGCTTCTCCTGACTATTCTTTGCTTGTTCCATTTTTACTTTGTTGCTCTCCTGTTATTGACTCGGTCCGTTCACTCTCCGTTGTTTGTCTGGTCTGTCCTCCCAACACTTAGTCAAAGCTAGGGATTGACGTCCAGTTGTCCCCTGTCAGGGGTGAGGGTGGAGCGCAGTGGTCACTATCCTCCCCCCTGTGTGTGTTACAGATAACATTTCACTAATTTGTCTGGTACATATTCGGGTAAAATTCACCAATTTTTGGGTGTGATATACCCCTGCTGCACCTAGTAGACAGGTAAATAAATTTCACTAATTTGTCTGTTACATTCTTGAGTGACATTTGACAATTTTTGCCGTATACAATCCCCTGCTCTGCATAGGTGACAGGGAATTAAATTTAAAAAAATCTTCAAAATTTCATCCATTTATCTCCCTTGGATGTGGTCTCTCTTTCTCACGCTCTCTCTTGTTGAACCCTGATTTGCTGCTAACCATGATCAACATGGTAGGCGCAGAAAAGAGCATCGAAAGTTGATAGAGCAGATATCCAATTGGATTGTGAACATCACGGGGACGTGTGACATGGTGGTGCAGTATTTGTGCACACGCCTACACGAACTGACTTATGGGTCTGCCCCCTGCAACTTCTGGGACTCCAAATTGGGCACATGGCCTGAGCTTGCCCTTTACGCTTTGGAGGTGCTGGCCTGCCCTGCAGCCAGTGTATAGTCTGAACATGTGTTTAGCATGGCTGAAGGGGGTTATCCCAAGTTATATTTCCCAATGTTTTGGGGTGTGCCCTAATTTAAAAAAATAAAAATAAAAATTCAAACCAAAAAGCAGTGTAGGCTACCTCACCCTCCTCCACCGCCACATCCACCTACACCACCACATCCACTGCCTCCTCAACCTCCTACTCCATATGGACCTCGTCCTCCTAGATCAAGATTATATTTTTTTTATTTTTATGTATTTTATGTTATTTAAAGTCACTTGGCACTTGCCATGCTCTTAACCACATTTTGATGCCATTTGTAGCCCTCTAACCCTTTCCATGACATTTTTAGAGCCATTTTAATGCTTAAAAGTTCAGGTCCCCATTGACTTCAATGGGGTTGGGGGTCAAGTTCGGGTTCCGAAATCAAACTTTTTTGTGAAGTTCGGCCGAACCCGTCGAACCCGAACATCCAGGTGTCCGCTCAACTCTACTGATTATCTTTAATTTCTATCCTTAATTTTCCCCATTTGATTTTGGGGAAAATGTATGCAAATTATTAGGTCTGACATTAGCTGGCATTAGAAAGAATTACTTTATCTTTTTTGGCAGCGAAAACTAACTTGCATATTTTTTTACTTTTGGAAAAATATTCAAATTTGCCTTTCTGACAAAAAGGATAAAAAGGTAATTCTTTCTGATGCCAGCGGTGTTAGACATGTTAATTTGTATAAGATGCTTCACAGAAACCAAGATGTGTGTAACTGGTCTGAACAATATAAATAGTACCCACCCAAAGGTCATCCCAAGGCCTTTTTTTTCTAGAAAAAATAAAATAAAAAATGCAAGCTTATTCTGTTTTGCTCTGATAATAGGCTTTTGTCCTAAAATGAAGATGTAGCTAAGCTAAAATTGACTTTGATAACACATGGATGGCAGTGTTATCTTGGTTATCTCATGACAAATGCCATTGTAATCCATTGAAAAGGTAGTTATCTTTTTCTTGCACTCTTTACCTAATGCATTAACTATCAAGTAAAGCTCGGCTTAATCTTTAGTTAGTTGCAGATGTGAGGCTATCTTAACTATTCACCTAGTTATGTACATCTGTTTAAAAGGCTGAATAATCATTGACTATACTATAGTTGTGAAATACTCAGCTGCTTTAATCATTTTTTAAATTAAGCTGAATTGCACATGTTTTTCACATATCAGATCTCTTTCTTGATTTGCCTAAAACAATTTGAAAAATATTTGGGTTTATGTGGAATCAAAACTTTTGGGAAAATTCAGAATCAATTGATAGAATTTATTTGCTCATCTCTAGTACATATGTATATATTGTGGGGATTCGCTCTGATAGGCCGGGTAAGTGGACGCAGAACAGAGGAAAAAAAACAGTTTGTAAAATAAAACTTCAGTGTTTATTCACACACAAGGCAAAAACAAAGTGACATTTTTCAGTCTTAGTGTTAGTTCACACAAAGGAAAGTTCACAGAACAGCAATATCACCTTGTTGGCGGTACAATATCCTGCGATCCACAGCAGGCTTTAGGAGGGCTGTTTTGCATCTCTCAGCCCTCCAGCACATCACCATGCCTCAGATCCCAAAACAGAGACACTTTGATGCTGACCCCAGCTGTCTTTTAAAGGACAGCTAGTTGTTGTCAAAACCTGGACCGGGACTTAAAATCCATTCCGGTGTTTGACCTCACCTGACTGCAAATCAGCCCAGCAGCACACACTGGGAGGAAAATACCTGTCCTCCTAGACCATACACTTCACTGTGTCACATACCCCCCCCCTTTGTTCAACCCTGAGGGGTTGAACACTCACCAGACAATGTACTCGGGACAGGGAATCCGCATTTCCCTGTAACCGGCCTGCCCTGTGTTCCACTGTAAATTCAAGGATCTGTAGGGAAAGTAACCATCAGGTGTCCCAGGCATTTCTATCTTTGGCCTAGCTCATCCACTTGAGAGGGGAGTGGTCAGTCACTAAGCAGAATTTTCTACCCAACAAATAATAGCGGATAGACTTGAGTGCTCACTTGATAGCCAGGCACTCTCTCTCCACTATACTGTACCTGGTCTCGCCTGGGGTGAGATTACGGCTGAAGAAGACAACTGGATGCTCCACCCCTTTGACTTCCCGGGACAATACAACACCGAGGCCTACTTCGGAGACATCCGTCTGTACTATAAATTCCCGCTTGAAGTCTGGCGTCACCAAAACCGGAGACCCACACAGGGCTGACCTCAAAGCGGATAACGCCTCTTCCGCCTGATCATCGCAGCGAACCATCACAGACTTCTGTACCTTCAAGAGTCCTGTCAATGGTGCGGCTATCATAGCAAAGTAGGGAACGGACCTCATGTAATAACCCACCATCCCCATAAACGACTTTACTTGCCTAGAGTTGAAAGGTTGGGGCCAATTCCATATTGCCTCTATTTTGTTTACTTGGAGTTTGATGACTCCGCGCCCAATGACATACCCTAGGTATTTAGTCTTCTCTAAGCCTATCGCACATTTATTTGGGTTAGCTGTTAGTCTGGCCTTCTGAAGCAATTCCACTACGGCCTGTACTTTAGGCAGGTGACTTTCCCAGTTGGTACTGTGTATGACAATATAATTCATGTAAGCTGAGGCGTACCGCCGATCTGGACGAAGCACAATGTCCATTAGACGCTGAAAAGTGTTGGGGGCGCCATGCAGACCAAAGGGTAACACCTTTTACTGATACAGCCCCTCAGGCGTAATGAAGGCAGTTTTCTATTTGGCAGCCTCCGTTAAGGGCACCTGCCAGTACCCTTTTGTGAGGTCCAAAACAAAAAAATACCATGCTTGTCCTAACTTTTCGATTAGCTCATCCACATGGGGCATGGTATATCCATAAAAATTAGATATTTTGTTGAGCTTACGAAAATCGTTACAAAATCGTAACGTCTCGTCCGGCTTGGGTATTAAGACTATAGGACTGGCCCACTCACTTTTAGACTCCATGATGACGTCTGTCCGCAGCATTAGCTGCACTTCTTCTCCGAGATGGCTTGTCGCCAAGCCTCGGGTACCCGGTATGGCTTTAACTGGATTTTTGTCTGAGGCTCAGTGACAATGTCATACCGTATTGCGGAAGTGCATGCAGGGAGGCCCGAGAACACATCCGTCTTCCGACTAATGAACTCCCTGGCCTCCTGAGCCTATTTAGAGGAGAGGCTGTCAGTAATTTTTACTGTGGCAACCACTTTCCTTGCATCAGACAGATGGGCCGGAACCTCTTCTGCTAGAAAACTCAGCTGCAGGCTATCTTCAGTACAGGTCTCTCTATCTTTCCAAGGTTTAGTAAATAAACATGAAAAACCTGCTCCGGCATTCACCGCCTTGGCTGGTGTACCTTGTTATTTACCTCTCCAACTTTCTCGAGTACCTCGTAGGGCCCCCGCCACCTGGCCAGGAACTTACTGTCCAGGGTAGGTACCAGAACCAAGACCCGATCACCCGGGTTAAAATTCCAAACCCGAGCCTCGCTGAGCTGCCCCCATATTTTCCTTAACCAGCAGCAACACTGTCTCCATCCGCTCTTGCATCAAAGTGACATACTCAATCAAACTTTTATATGGTGTGGGTTGTTGTTCCCACGCATCTTTGGCTATGTCCAACAGACCACACGGATGCCTGCCATAAAGCAGTTCGAAGGGCGAGAACCAAGGAGACACCTGGGGCACCTGTCACACTGCGAACATGAGATAGGGCAGTAGAAGATCCCAATCCCTCCCATGTTTAGACACCACCCACTTTAAAATGTTTTTCAAGGTTTGATTAAACCTCTCTACCAGGCCGTCTGTTTGCGGGTGATAGACTGTTTGATCTGTAGTAGTTTACGGAGTTCTCTCATGCATGACCTTTGACATAAAAGGGGTCCCCTGGTCGGTCAGAATCTCTTTAGGTAGGCCCATTCAGGAAAACATCTCAATTAACTCTTTGGCTATGAGTTTGGCGTAGGTATGTCACAGGGGCACCGCCTCCGGGTACCCAGTGCATAGTCCAGGTCTACCAAGATGTGTTTGTGCCCTCTAGCGATCCGCTCAAATGGAACCTAAATAATCGGGAGATGAACCAGGGAACTACAATAGTCACCTGGCACAGGTGACTATTGTCTATTGTCTTGGGGGTACCGGTTGCACACAGCCTCCTTGCAAACATGGAGGGGCGGTAGCCATAGTTAGTGTCCATTGGTTCCCCCCAATGGGGACAGTCGGCCCTTCTGTGACATCGCCAACAGACCTTCTGAGCTGGGTTTGTAGGGAGTATATCTTGAGCAGGTTTTTCTGGCACTGGCCGCCTAATCGATGGTGGAGATTTCCAGGGTTTAACTGGCCGCTTCCCAAAAGAACACCCCTTTCTGGTGGCCTTATAGCGCTCTACCAGGTAGACCATCTCTAGGGCATAACCAGGGGACAACTGGCCAATTCAGTGCTGGGGAGGGTACGGCAAAGCACACATCAGTCAACAGACGGTCCAGCATAGCAGTGGGACTCAGTATGTCAGGCTGCAGCAATTTTTGCAACCGGTGTAGCAGATCATAATACTGGGGTCTGGTGGGGTCAGTCGGGTTAAATTCACACTGATGCACCTGCTGGGCCTGGACAAATACATTCACCCCCAGTCTTGCCAGAATCTCACCTTTTAAGGTCGGGTAGTCGGCCGCTTGACCATCTGGTAAGTCGAAAAACACCTGCTGGGGTCGAGATGCCAGGAACGGAGCGACAACCTCAGCCCATTGGTCTTGGGATAACTTCTCCCTCACGGCCACCTTTTCGAATACCGCCATATAGGTTTCAACATCGTCCAAGGGGGTCATCTTAGGGACGCTCCTGTCGTTTGTAATGCCATCACATGCTGTAATAGCAGCTGGTTGGTTTTCTGCTGCTGCTTGATAGCCTCCCGCTGTTGCAAGTTAGCCTCCATGAGAACTGTTGAGCGAACAGTTCGGGTTCGTACCGAACTTTAGGATTTTTGGACCCCGGACCTGAACCCGAACTTTTCAGTAAAAGTTCGGGTTCAGTGTTTAGCGAGTTAATAGAGCTTTTTAAAAGGCTTCAGAACAGCAAATCAAAAAGTGTTTAACTTATGTGCCCTTAGAAGCCATCACAGCCATGCCTACTAATGAACCAGACATGGTACCCACAGGATTTGTCCGTACCTTGTAGACATGTATACCGGCCTTACCCAGCCATTGTTATACTTATACTCCAGCGCAATTGTTCATGGTTGTATTTTTGATATTTCCCACTCTTTTGGGGTGTACCCTAATTTAAACAAAATAAAATTAAAAATTACAACCAAAAACAGTGTTGGCTACCTCTTCCTCCTCCACCGCCGCTTCCACCTACACCAATAAGTCCACCGCCTCCTCAACCTCCTACTATGGACCTCCACCTCATAGATCAAGATTATTATTTTAAATTTTTACGTATTTTATTTTGCAAACCGGATTCCAAAAAAGTTGGGACACTATACAAATCGTGAATAAAAACTGAATGCAATTATGTGGAGGTGCCAACTTCTAATATTTTATTCAGAATAGAACATAAATCACAGAACAAAAGTTTAAACTGAGAAAATGTACCATTGTAAGGGAAAAATATGTTGAATCAGAATTTCATGGTGTCAACAAATCCCCAAAAAGTTGGGACAAGGCCATTTTCACCACTGTGTGGCATCTCCCCTTCTTCTTACAACACTCAACAGACATCGGGGGACCGAGGAGACCAGTTTGTCAAGTTTAGAAATAGGAATGCTCTCCCATTCTTGTCTAATACAGGCCTCTAACTGTTCAATCGTCTTGGGCCTTCTTTGTTGCACCTTCCTCTTTATGATGTGCCAAATGTTCTCTATAGGTGAAAGATCTGGACTGCAGACTGGCCATCTCAGTACCCGGATCCTTCTCCTACGCAGCCATGATGTTGTGATTGATTCAGAATGTGGTCTGGCATTATCTTGTTGAAAAATGCAGGGTCTTCCCTGAAAGAGATGACGTCTGGATGGGAGCATATGTTGTTCTAGAACCTGAATATATTTTTCTGCATTGATGGTGCCTTTCCAGACATGCAAGCTGCCCATGCCACACGCACTCATGCAACCCCATACCATCAGAGATGCAGGCTTCTGAACTGAGCGTTGATAACAACTTGGGTTGTCCTTGTCCTCTTTGGTCCGGATGACATGGTGTCCCAGATTTCCAAAAAGAACTTCGAATCGTGACTCGTCTGACCACAGAACAGTCTTCCATTTTGCCACACTCCATTTTAAATGATCCCTGGCCCAGTGAAAACGCCTGAGCTTGTGGATCTTGCTTAGAAATGGCTTCTTCTTTGCACTGTAGAGTTTCAGCTGGCAACGGCGGATGGCACGGTGGATTGTGTTCACTGAGAATGGTTTCTGGAAGTATTCCTGAGCCCATTCTGTGATTTCCTTTACAGTAGCATTCCTGTTTGTGGTGCAGTGTCGTTTAAGGGCCCGGAGATCACGGGCATCCAGTATGGTTTTACGGCCTTGACCCTTACGCACAGAGATTGTTCCAGATTCTCTGAATCTTCGGATGATGTTATGCACAGTTGATGATGATAGATGCAAAGTCTTTGCAATTTTTCGCTGGGTAACACCTTTCTGATATTGCTCCACTATCTTTCTGCGCAACATTGTGGGAATTGGTGGTCCTCTACCCATCTTGGCTTCTGAGAGACACTGCCACTCTGAGAAGCTCTTTTTATACCCAATCATGTTGCCAATTGACCTAATTAGTGTTAATTGGTCTTCCAGCTCTTCGTTATGCTCAAATCTACTTTTTCCAGCCTCTTATTGCTACCTGTCCCAACTTTTGGGGGATTTGTTGACACCGTGAAATTTTTAATCAACGTATTTTTCCTTTAAAATGATACATTTACTCAGATTAAATGTTTGATCTGTCATCTACGTTCTATTACAAATAAAATATTGACATTTGCCATCTCCACATCATTGCATTCTGTTTTTATTCACAATTTGTTTAGTGTCCCAACTTTTTGGGAATCCGGTTTGTATTTTAAGTCATTTCACTAATTTGTCTGATACATTGTTGGATGACATATCCCAATTTTTTGGCTGTGATATACCCCTGCTCTACCTAGTAGATAGAGAAATACATTTAACTAATTTGTCTGGTACATTGTCGGGTAAAATTCACAATTTTTTGGTTGTGATATACCCCTGCTTTACCTAGTAGATAGGGAAATACATTTCACTAATTTGTCTGTTACATTGTCGGGTGAAATTCCCAAATTTTTGGCTATGATATACCCCTGCTCTACCTAGTAGACAGGGAAATACATTTCACTAATTTGTCTGGTACATTGTCAGGTGAAATTCCCAAATTTTTGGCTGTGATATACCCCTGCTCTACCTAATAGACAAGGAAATACATTTCAATTATTCGTCTGTTACATTGTTGGGTGACAAATGTTCATCTTTTGCGCTAGAAAGTACATTTGCAGCCTACACTGCATTTAGGACAGTACGAATGGTGAGGCCAGAACAAGTACAGACTATAGTAGATTAGGAGACAAACAGTGCCTACAGTTACTTCGCATTGTCTCCCACCCAGTCTCCTGCTGAAAGATCAGAGTTGGCACCTACAGCCCATGGCCATCTGTCTTTCAACTCACCCCCTTGCATATTCAGGCAAGCAGTCTGAGCCCCAAGTCATGCAGCAGTCTGTTATGCTTTTTGATGACTCTGCTGGCAGGGTTTCCATGGGCCATCCACATAGCCGTGCACCAGAAGTGGAAGAGATTGAGTGCACTGATGCCCAACCACTTATGTTTCAGAATGAAGACATTGGAAGACCACAGCAGCACGTCTCTGATGATGACAAAACACAGGTACCAACTGCTGCGGCTTTCTGCAGTCTGCAGACCGACAAGGAGGGCAGGGGTAAAGAGTGGGTGGAAGATGATGTGGAGGATGATGAGATACTAGACCCCACGTGGAATCAAGGTCATGCAAGTGACCTGTCTAGTTCGGAGGAAGAGGCTGTGGTCGCACAGAGGCACCAGCACAGCAAAAGAGGGAGAAGGGTGCAAAAGTGTCTGTTACATTCTTGGGTGACTTCTTACCATTTTTGCCATATACAAACCCCTGCTCTGCATAGTTGACAGGAACAAAATTTTTGTAAAATTGTCTGTTTAATTGGTGGGTGACATGAACACAGTTTTGACATGAATAAACCCCTGCTCTGTATAGTTGACAGGGCCCGAAATATTCAAAAATCGTCTGGGCCATTCGTGGGTGACATTAACCCATTTTTGATGATGAAAAACCCCTGCTCTGCATAGTTGACAGGGACTTAAATTTCTAAAATTCTTCTTTAATTGACGCGTGCCCCCTCCTTTCATTCGATCCTTCCGTTTTAATAACTTGTCCCACATTTCAACTCAATCAGATTGCAGCCATTGACCTCCCTTGGATGTGGTATCCCTTTCTCACGTTCCCTCTTCGGCGTGGAACCCTGATTCACTGCTAACCGTGATCAACATGGTAGGAGCAGAAAAGAACATCGAAAGTTGAGAGAAGATATCCAATTGGATTGTGGACGTCACGGGGACGTGCGATCAGGCAGAAATTTTCTAGAGTTAACAAAGTGGCAGCAGAGCCTCTCCTGTCTCACGTTTCCAAATCCAAAATACCCCAGTGACATTCCCTGTAATTTTGTATTAATCATTCAAATAACAGGGCATCTTAAGAATCCTGTATTGTTATTTATCGTCACTACATCCTCTAGTCGGAAGATGGTAATTACTGCACGCCCCCTCCTTTATTTGGAAGCTTCTGCTTCACATTTTTCTCAGGCTACCTCTCCGGCCTGGAACCCTGATTCCCCGCTACCCGTGATTACCATGGTAGGCGCAGAAAAGAACATCAAAAGTTGATAGAGAAGATATCCAATTGGATCGTGGATGTCACGGGGACGTGCAACATGGTTGAGCAAGTTTGTGTGCACACGCCTACACGTACTGACTGATGGGTCTGCCCCCTTCAATTCCTTGGTCTCCAAGTTGGACACATGGCCTGAGCTTGCCCTTTACGCCTTGGAGGTGCTGGCCTTCTCTGCAGCCAGTGTATTGTCTGAAGGTTTGTTTAGCACATCTGGAGGGGGTTACCACAGGTTATATTAACCAATGTTTTGGGGTGTACCCTAATTTAAAAAAAAAAAAAAAAAGTAAAACCAAAAAGCAGTGTAGGCTACCTCCTCCTCCTCCACCGCCGCTTCCACCTACACCTCCACATCCCCCGCCTCCTCAACCTCCTACTCCATATGGACCTCCTCCTCTAGATCAAGATTATTATTATTTTTTTTTACATATTTTGCTATTTTAAGTCATTTCCCTATCCACATTTGTTTGCAGAGCACTTTCTATGCTCTTAACCACATTTTGCTGCCATTTGCAGCCCTCTAGCCCTTTCCATGCCTTTTTTAGAGCCATTTTAGTGCTCAAAAGTTCCAGACTTCAATGGGGTTCGGGTTCGGGGTCAAGTTCATGTCCCGAACTCAAATTCTTTTGTGAAGTTCAGTCAAAATCACATGCTACGGTTTTATCTCCAGCGAAAAAAACTGAAGACTTGCCTGAATGCCAGCATTTTTTTCCATAGGAATGTATTAGTGCCGGATCCGGCATTCAAAATACCGAAATGCCAAATCTGTCCTTCCTGTCTGCGCATGTTCAGACCTTTAAAAAAGAGAAAAAAATAAATACCTGATCCGTTTTGCCTGGTGACACCGTAAAAACGGATCCGATATTGCAATGCATTTTTCTGACTGATCAGGCATTTTTCCGACTGATCAGCATCCTGATCAGTCTGAAAAATGCCTGATCAGTCAGAAAAAATGACATGCGTTTGCATACGGAACTGCCTGCCGGAATCAAACAACGCAAATGTGAAAGTACCCTAACCTGATCAATCACTATTTTGGTAGAAATTATATTTCTACATGGCAAATAATTTACTAGCAGGTGTAGTAGAGTAATAGAAATCCAACAGACCCAACAGTCATGGCATGCATGCTATTGATTCTGTGTAATTGAATCACTAATTGAAAGGGGCATGTTCAAAATAATAGCAGTTTGGAGTTAAATGAGTAAGGTCATTCATTCTTTGAAAAAACTGTGGCAATTATTGCACTTATTTAAGGAAGGAAGGCAGCATATGTTGTACATGCTGGTTACAGTGCATTTCTCTCGGAAATTCTGAGGAAAATGGGTCCAGACATTGTTCAGAACAGCGTACCTTGATTAAAAAGTTTATTGGAGAGGGGAAAACATATAAAGAAGTGCAGAAAATGATAGGCTGCTCAGCTAAAATGATCACAAATACTTTAAAATGGCAACCAAAACCTGAAAGACGTGGAAGAAAGCGAAAAACTACCATTCAAATGGATAGAAGAATAGCCAAAATGACAAGGACTCAGCCAACAATCAGCTCCAGGAAGATCAAAGAAGGTCTAAAGTTACCTGTGAGTATTGTTACAATTAGAAGACACCTATGTGAAGCCAAGCTATCTGCAAGAAGCCCCCGCAAAGTCCCACTGTTGAAAAAAAGACATGTGCTGAAGAGGATACAATTTGCCAAAGAGCACATTGACTGGCCTAAAGAGACATTTTGTGGACTGATGAAAGTAAGATTGTTCTTTTTGGGTCTAGTGGCCGGTGACAGTTTGTCAGACGACCCCCGAACACTGAATTGAAGCCACAGTACACTGTGAAGACAGTGAAGCATGGTGGCGTAAGCATCATGATATGAGGAGGGTTCTCATACTTCGGTGTTTGGCCTATTGATCGCATACCGGGGATCATAGATTAATTTGAATACATCAGAATACTTGAAGAGGTCATGCTGCCTTATGCTGAAGAGGAAATGCCCTTGAAATGGGTGTTCCAACAAGACAACGACCCCAAACACACCAGTAAACGTGCAACATCTTGGTTTCATTGGCGATGGAGTGGTCAGCTCAATCCCCAAATCTTAATCCAATAGAAAATTTATGGGGTGACATAGAGAAGAACTGTGGAATGTAGTCCAATCATCCTGGGCTGGAATACCTGTTCACAGGTGCCAGAAGGTGGTTTACTCCATGCAACACAGATGTACAGCAGTTCTCAGAAACAGTGGTTATACAACTAAATATTAGTCCAATGATTCAAAGGAAAGCAAAATCTTCAAACGTTTTTCAGTTTATATAGTGAATGTTTGAGTTTGTAAAGAAGAATACAAACACTGCTCAGAGGAACAATGCAAATTTGATATATTTTTCTTCATGTTTTGATTTGGAATAGAATGTGTAGTGTTCCCAATGCATTTGTGTGTATGGAAATATAAGCTATTAGAAGGATTTTGAGCTTTATTCACTTTTTTTAAACACACTGCTATTATTTTGAACACAACTATGTGTGTGTGCTTCATAAATTAATTTTCCTCTAGATTTTTCTACTACGTTCTTGGTGGCAGCCTGGAACTGTCCAATCAGTGTTTTTCATAATATGATTTTTTCTA
The DNA here is from genome assembly GCF_014858855.1 of Bufo gargarizans. Taxonomy (NCBI): domain Eukaryota; kingdom Metazoa; phylum Chordata; class Amphibia; order Anura; family Bufonidae; genus Bufo; species Bufo gargarizans. Next base: position 161,769,546 of record NC_058083.1, read on the forward strand.
TCTATAGCAGTGCTTGTGTCCCATATATGTCTCACAATTCTTCTCCCAAAAAGACGTATGCAAGCTAGTCTTCTTTTCAAAAGGAAATCTGACTGTCTCATACCAGGAACCCACGTCTTTCTGGATAACAATCCTTTAAAAAAATATATTTTCTTGACTACCTATGAGGCCTTGGTTGGGATACTATTTCTCCTTATTTAGCGTTTCAAGTATGCATGAGATGTATTGTAAGCCAATCAAAGCCCTTCTGGATTTCTGGGAAAAATATAAATAAATGTGAAAATTAGCTCATCTTACGTACTGTATTCTGGCATCAATTAGGCTTATGAAAGCTAATTTCAATATATTTCAAGGAAACCCAGCAGAGTCCCCAGCAGACTCAGTTTATTCATCATATGTTAGAGGTGTGAGCGTATTAATACATCGTGATATAGATATGAAAATAGGGAAAACAGTGATAGATGAGGAAGGTCGATATGTTCTGATCGATTGTCTACTGGAGGTACGACCATGGATATTAAAAAATGTCTATATACCACCACCCTTTAAAATGGAGGTCTTATTAAAAATCCATGATTTTGCACTTAAAGTAGGAGATAAACCACTTTTAGCAATGGGTGATTTTAATAATGTTATAGATATTAAAATAGATAGATGTAGAGTCGGTAATACACATATTTTCTTCACGGGTTCTAAGTTAAAAAACATCACAGAAGAAATGGGTTGGATTGATATATGGAGGGTAATGCACCCTAAAGCAAAAAAAAAAATCATGTTTTCAAAGACTCATAGGAGTTTATCACGGATAGATTTAGTGTTCACTAATAACAAAGGTTCATTTGAGATTGAACAGGTTAAATACGGACAGCGTGGGATCTCGTACCACAATCCTATTATTATAAGTTTAACCACCTCCGGACCGCCTAACGCAGATGTGCGGTCCGGAGGTGGCAGCTCTGCGCAGAGTCACGCATATATGCGTCATCTCGCGAGAGTCGGGATTTCCTGTGAACGCACGCACACAGGCGCGCGCGCTCACAGGAACGGAAGCGAGTGGATCTCCAGCCTGCCAGCGGCGATCGCTCGCTGGCAGGCTGGAGATGTGATTTTTTTTAACCCCTAACAGGTATATTAGACGCTGTTTTGATAACAGCATCTAATATACCTGCTACCTAGTCCTCTGGTGGTCCCTTTTGTTTGGATCGACCACCAGAGGACACAGGTAGCTGTGTAAAGTACCACAAAACACTACACTACACCCCCCCTGTCACTTATTAACCCCTTATGAACCACTGATCACCCCTGATCACCCCATATAGACTCCCTGATCACCCCCGTCATTGATCACCCCCCTGTAAGGCTCCATTCAGAGGTCCATATGATTTTTACGGATCCACTGATACATGGATCGGATCCGCAAAACACATGCGGACGTCTGAATGGAGCCTTACAGAGGGGTGATCACCCATATAGACTCCCTGATCACCTCCGTCATTGATCACCACCCTGTAAGGCTCCATTCAGACGTCCGTATGATTTTTACGGATCCACTGATATATGGATCGGATCCGCAAAACTCATGAATGACAAGGGGGTGATCACGCATATAGACTTCCTATTCACTTCCCTGTCATTGATCACCACCCTGTCATTGATCACCCCCCTGTAAGGCTCCATTCAGACGTCCGCATGTGTTTTGCGGATCCGATCCATGTATCCGTGGATCCGTAAAAAATCATACGGACGTCTGAATGGAGCCTTACAGGGGGGTGATCAATGACAGGGGGGTGATCAATGACAGGGGGGTGATCACCCCATATAGACTCCCTGATCACCCCCCTGTCATTGATCACCCCCCTGTCATTGATCACCCCCCTGTAAGGCTCCATTCAGACGTCCATATGCATTTTGCGGATCCGATCCATGTATCCGTGGATCCGTAAAAAATCATACGGACGTCTGAATGGAGCCTTACAGGGGGGTGATCAATGACAGGGGGGTGATCACCCCATATAGACTCCCTGATCACCCCCCTGTCATTGATCACCCCCTGTAAGGCTCCATTCAGACATTTTTTTGGGCACAAGTTTGCGGAATTTTTTTTTTTTTATTTTTTTTTTTAAATTTTAAAGTTTTATTTTACTTTCGGTAAAACATACATTGAAACATTGAAACAGCACGCCAACAGAGGCGTAAAAGGGTACCATACACATCATCATAGAGGCACAATATTGTACACAACAGGGTTAGGATAAAATCCATACAGAAAAGTCAAGAGTTACTCCATAATCATGGCTAGCATTCTATAGATTAGTGCATAAAAGACAGTATTGAGGCATGGCTGCATAGAGGGATTGTCAATGCAATTAGAGGGAGAGAAAAAGAGAAAAACCCAAAGTAGTCTGTCACCACTTAGTGAACTCAGTACCGCCCCACATGTGGATAAGTCGTAGTCGGCTCGCAGCCGGGAGGGGATGTACATCTCTCTCTACTAGTAATTTACCAAGCAGAACTGGTCAGAATTTAAATAAATAGACACATTCGCGTGGCTAATAGGACCGGGTCGTAAAGGAAGCCATATGATGGTATGGGGTAGGCTAATGCTTAGGAAATCTGTACTCCGCCCAGGGGGCCCACTTTCTCAGGAATATTGGGTGAGACCGTGACTCCCAAGAGGCCATTTCCTCAAAGCGATAAATTTGGTCTACTTTAAGTCTCCATTGCTCCATCGAGGGTAAGGTAGCTTGTAGCCAATGCTTAGGAACCAAAAGACGGGCTGCCAATAAAAGTTGCTTGAAGAGGAACGTGGGAGGGGGCGAGTTGTCATCATTAAAAAGAGAGAGCATGTTTTTGTTTTTTCTTACTAAGTCTCATATTCCACTAATTTGTGTCAAAAAATAAAATCTCACATGACCTCACCATACCCCTCACGGAATCCAAATGCGTAACATTTTTTTAGACATTTATATTCCAGACTTCTTCTCACGTTTTAGGGCCCCTAAAATGCCAGGGCAGTATAAATACCCCACATGTGACCCCATTTCGGAAAGAAGACACCCCAAGGTATTCCGTGAGTGGCATATTGAGTCCATGAAAGATTGAAATTTTTGTCCCAAGTTAGCGGAAAGGGAGACTTTGTGAGAAAATACAAAAAAAATTAATTTCCACTAACTTGTGCCAAAAAAAATAAAAAATCTAGGAACTCGCCATGCCCCTCACGGAATACCTTGGGGTGTCTTCTTTCCAAAATGGGGTCACATGTGGGGTATTTATACTGCCCTGGCATGTTAGGGGCCCGAAAGCGTGAGAAGAAGTCTGGGATCCAAACGTCTAAAAATGCCCTCCTTAAAGGAATTTGGGCCGCTTTTTGCATCTAGGCTGCAAAAAAGTGTCACACATGTGGTATCGCCGTACTCAGAAGAAGTTGGGGAATGTGTTTTGGGGTGTCATTTTACATATACCCATGCTGGGTGAGATAAATATCTTGGTCAAATGCCAACTTTGTATAAAAAAATTGGAAAAGTTGTCTTTTGCCAAGACATTTCTCTCACCCAGCATGGGTATATGTAAAATGACACCCCAAAACACATTCCCCAACTTCTCCTGAGTACGGCGATACCAGATGTGTGACACTTTATTGCAGCCTAGGTGGGCAAAGGGGCACATATTCCAAAGTGCACCTTTCGGATTTCGCAGGCCATTTTTTACACATTTTGATTGCAAAGTACTTCTCACACATATGGGCCCCTAAATTGCCAGGGCAGTATAACTACGCCACAAGTGACCCCATTTTGGAAAGAAGACACCCCAAGGTATTCCATGAGGGGCATGGCGAGTTCCTAGAATCTTTTATTTTTTGTCGCAAGTTAGTGGAATATGAGACTTTGTAAGGAAAAAATAAAAAATAAAAAATCATCATTTTCCGCTAACTTGTGACAAAAAATAAAAAGTTCTCTGAACTCACTATGCCCATCAGCAAATACCTTAGGGTGTCTACTTTCCGAAATGGGGTAATTTGTGGGGTTTTTCTACTGTCTGGGCATTGTAGAACCTCATGAAACATGACAGGTGCTCAGAAAGTCAGAGCTGCTTCAAAAAGCGGAAATTCAAATTTTTGTACCTTAGTTTGTAAACGCTATAACTTTTACCCAAACCATTTTTTTTTTTTGCCCAAACATTTTTTTTTTATCAAAGACATGTAGAACAATAAATTTTGCGAAAAATTTATATATGGATGTCGTTTTTTTTTGCAAATTTTTACAGCTGAAAGTGAAAAATGTCATTTTTTTGCAAAAAAATCGTTACATTTCGATTAATAACAAAAAAAGTAAAAATGTCAGCAGCAATAAAATACCACCAAATGAAAGCTCTATTAGTGAGAAGAAAAGGAGGTAAAATTCATTTGGGTGGTAGGTTGCATGACCGAGCAATAAACGGTGAAAGTAGTGTAGTGCCGAAGTGTAAAAAGTGGCCTGGTCATTAAGGGGGTTTTAGCTAGCGGGGTTAAAGTGGTTAAACACGATAAAAAAAAAAAAACAAGTGGGATGCACATAAATATAGGGTGGATAAATATATTGGGTGTACACGATAGGATTTTGAAAGAGATAACAGAGTTTTTTTTTATCTAAATGAGGGGTCAGCGGTAAATAATATAGTTTGGGAGGCCGCAAAGACCTATATTAGAGGTATATTTATAAAATATACAGCAATATATAAGGAAGAAAATAAGAAAAAAAATAATGGATTTGGGAAAAGAGGCAGAAAAATATGAAAAAAAGTATATTGAAAACCCCATAGATATAAACTATGAAGAGTGGATAGAGAAAGTGTTGAAACTGGAAGATGAGCGGATTTTAGTGGTGAAACAACAAAGAAAATGATGTGAGAGATAACTATATTTACGCTCATATTCCGGATAAAAAACTGTCAGCTTTAGTAGCGACCCAGAAAAAAAAATAAAAATATAATAATAATATATAAATATATATATATATCCATGGTTTGGTAGATAAACAGGACACAAAATTAGTGAAGAAGCGGCCAAATTAGAACTGCTTAAAGAATATTTTGAAGATATATACACTCACCTAAAGAATTATTAGGAGCACCTGTTCTATTTCTCATTAATTATTATTATTATTATTATTTATTATTAAAGCGCCATTCATTCCATAGCGCTGTACATATGATAAGCGGTGCACATACATAATACAGACAATTGCACTAATCATAAACAAGATGAGTTACAAACTGGTACAGAAGGAGAGAGGGCCCTGCCCGTGAGGGCTTACAATGTATATGGTATGGGAGAAGGACACAGTAGGTGCGGGTTAAGTTGGTCATGGCGGAATAGAGGCAGCAGGGTCACTGGTTGTAGGCTTATCTGAAGAGGTAGGTTTTCAGGTTTCTTTTGAAAGATTCCATTGTAGGTGAGAGTCTGATATGTTGGGGTAGCGAGTTCCAGAGTATGGGGGATGCACGGGAGAAATCTTGGAGTCGATTGTGGGAAGAGGCGATAAGAGGAGAGGAGAGAAGGAGGTCTTGTGAGGATCGGAGAGTGCGTGTGGGGGTGTATTGGGAAAGTAGCTCAGAGATGTAGGGAGGGGACAGGTTATGGACGGCCTTGTATGTGTTTGTTAGTACTTTGAAGTGGATTCGTTGGGCAATGAGCCAGTGAAGGGATTGGCAGAGGGGAGAGGCAGAGGAGTAATAAGGTGAGAGGTGGATTAGTCGGGCAGCAGAGTTGAGGATAGATTGGAGGGGTGCGAGAGTGCTAGATGGAAGGCCAGAGAGGAGAATGTTGCAGTAGTCTAGGCGGGAGATAATGAGGGCATGTACAAGCATTTTCACCGATTCAAAGTTAAGGAAAGCACGGATGCAGGAGAAGTTTTTGAGTTGGAGGCTGCAGGTGGTGGAAAGGGCTTGGATATGCGGTCGGAAGGAAAGGGCAGAATCTAAGGTCACTCCAAGGCAGCGGGCTTTGTTGACTGGGGAGAGTGTGCAGCCATTGATCGTGATAGATAGGTCTGTTGGGGGGGTTGAACAAGATGGGGGAAGATTATGAATTCTGTCTTATCCATGTTAAGTTTTAAGAAAGCGAGAGGCGAAGAAGGATGATATAGAAGATAGACATTGTGGGATTCTTGATAGTAAGGTGGTGATGTCTGGACCAGAGAGGTAGATTTGTGTGTCGTCAGCGTAGGAGTGATACTGAAAGCCATGGGACTCTATGAGCTGTCCCAGGCCAAAAGTGTAGATTGAGAAGAGATGGGGTCCTAGGACAGAGCCTTGCGGGACACCAACCGAGAGGGAATGAGACGAGGAAGTGGTGCGGGAGTGGGAGACGCTAAGCATCCGGTCTGTGAGGTATGATGTGATCCAAGAGAGGGCCAGTTCAGTGATGCCAAGAGATGAGAGAGTTTGCAACAGAAGGGAGTGGTCAACAGTGTCGAAGGCAGAGGACAGGTCAAGGAGAAGGAGGACAGAGTATTGTTTCTTGGTTTTGGCTGTCAGTAGGTCATTGGTGACTTTGGTAAGGGCAGTCTCGGTCGAGTGGTGGGTTCAGAAGCCAGATTGTAGGCGGTCAAAGAGGGAGCAGGAGGAGAGGTGGGAGGACAGTTCTGAATGGACATGTTGTTCAAGTAGCTTTGAGGCATACGGAAGAAGTGATATGGGGCGATAACTGGACAAGGAAGATGGGTCAAGTGAAGGCTTTTTGAGGATGGGTGTAATGGTAGTATGTTTAAAAGCAGAGGGGAAGACACCAGAGTTTAGTGATAGATTGAATAGATGAGTTAGGGCTGGGATAAACACTGCATTGAGGTTAGGGATGAGGTGGGATGGGATTGGGTCAAGTGCACAGGTGGTCAGATGAGATTTGGAGAGTAGAGTGGAGAGTTTTTCTTCTGTAATGGTGGAGAAGCGGGTTTTAGGGGGAGAGGACCGAGCAGTTGTGTAGAGGGTCTGTGGGGACTGTGTAGTAAAGCTTTCTCTGATGTGGACTATCTTTTGTTTGAAATATTTGGCAAAGTCCTCAGCTGAGAAGAGAGGAGAGGGTGGGGGTGCTGGGGGGCGGAGAAGAGAGTTAAAAGTGCTAAAAAGTTGTTTAGGGCTGTGTGACAGGGAAGATATGAGAGATGAGAAGTAGTCCTGTTTTGCATCAGCGAGTGAGGATTTGAATATGAGAAGGGATTGCTTGTATGCAGTGAATATGATCTTTAGAAGGGGATTTTTTCCATCACTGCTCAGCAGCCCTGGAAGCTTGTCTGAGTTTTTGGGTTAGGTTGATGTGCCAGGGTTGTCTGTTGATTTTCCGGATTTTGTTGTGTGTGAGGGGGGCAACAGTGTCCAGAGCTGTACTTATTGTGGTGTTATATAGGGTGGTAGCAGATGGTAGAGAGTGGGAGAAGAGAGTCAGAAAGCAAGCGAAAGTCGAGATGTTTAAGGTTTCTGCGGGGGTGTGCTGGTGTGTGGACCGGGGGGGGGGGGGGCTACAGAAGAGACCAGTGAAGAGAAGGTGAGTAGGTTGTGGTCGGATAGGGGGAGAGGCGAATTAGAAAGGTTAGATAGGGAGCAAAAGCGGGTAAAGATCAGATCCAGAGTGTGACCATCTCTGTGGGTGGGAGCTGAAGACCACTGTGATAGGCCGAAGGAGGAAGAGAGCGACAGGAGTTTAGAGGTGGCCGAGTGGCAGGTGTCAATAGGGATGTTGAAGTCACCCATGATGATAGTGGGGATGTCGGCAGAAAAAAAGTGTAGTAGCCAGGTGTTAAAGTGGTCAAGAAAGATGGTGGCTGGGCCTGGAGGGCGGTAAATGACTGCTACTTGAAGGTTGGAGGGAGAGTAGATGCGAACAGAGTGTACTTCAAATGAGGTGAGCGTAATGGAGGGTGGCAGTGGAGTAGGGCTGTAGGAGCAGATGTCTGATAGGAGAATACCAACTCCTCCACCATGTTTGCAGCCGGAGCGGGGGGTGTGAGTGAATTGAAATCCACTATAAGAGAGTGCAGCAGGGGAAGAGGTGTCTGAGGGTGTCAGCCATGTTTCTGTGAGACCCAGAAAGGAAAGGTTTTGAGAGATAAACAGTTCATGAATGTACGACAGTTTGTTACGGACAGAGCGCGCGTTCCATAATGCTCCTGCAAGAGGAACCAAAGGGGCAGGGGTCAGAGGAATGGTAATTAGGTTTAACGGGTTGCAGAAATTTGTAGAAGGAGATTTGTAGTGGGACATGGAGGTGATAGTGGGGATTTGCTGAGGGGGTCCTGGATTTGGAGAGATATCACCAGCAGTAAGGAGAAGCAGAGAAAGTGTTAATAGATGAGAATAGGAGAGGGCATGAGGTGTCTGTGTGTGTTTGGGAAGGAAGTATTTTATGTTTGCAAACAGGTTTGTGCAAGCAGTCAGATGAGAAGGTAAGATGGAAGAAGAGATGAATAGTTCCTTGCTGGGTGAATGGATGTGGGGGTATTTCAGGAGGTTGTGGAAAAGTAGGAGGAGTAAGAGGAAAGAATTAAACATTGTTTGCATTGACTATGTCTATAATTACCTGTGGTCCCCTTCTGGTCCCATTCTGGTATAATTCAGTCTGTGCACTTAAAAGTTGCACTTGAGAGATGTTGCATGTGGAAAGACCGAGGTCTGAAAAGACCTAGGATCTTAGATTTATACCACTCAGTGTTCAATCAGGTGTGAACAAGAGGGGAGGGGGCTACATATGTCCTAATCAAGGAGGACCAGATACAGGGGTGAAATAGTCAGTGTAAACAAATACTCAATAAATCCAGTAGGAAAAGAGACATTAATAGTTCAGACAAGACATACCAGGATTTAGAATGAGAGATGAGAGGGGGTGGACAATATCAGACTGGAAAAGCTGGGTGTAGCAGTAAGGTTCAATGCAAATATACCAGGATTTAGAAGGAGAGATGAGAGGGGGTGGACAATATCAGACTGGAAAAGCTGGGTGCAGCAGTAAGGTTCAATGCAGACATACCAGGATTTAGAAGGAGAGAAGAGAGGGGGTGGACAATATCAGACTGGAAAAGCTGGGTGTAGCAGTAAGGTTCAATGCAGACATACCAGGATTTAGAAGGAGAGATGAGAGGGGGTGGACAATATCAGACTGGAAAAGCTGGGTGTAGCAGTAAGGTTCAATGCAGACATACCTGGAGATGAGAGATGAGAGAATTGGGTGATGGTCAGTAAGCAGTGATGACAAAGTGGAATATCCATAATATTACATTCTGGTATAATTCAGTCTGTGCACTTAAGAGTTGCACTTGAGAGATGTTGCATGTGGAAAGACCAATTAATGCGATTATCTAGTCAACCAATCACATGGCAGTTGCTTCAATGCATGTAGGGTTGTGGTCCTGGTCAAGACAATCTCCTGAACTCCAAACTGAATGTCAGAATGGGAAAGAAAGGTGATTTAAGAAATTTTGAGCGTGACATGGTTGTTGGTGCCAGACGGGCCGGTCTGAGTATTTCACAATCTGCTCAGTTACTGGGATTTTCACCCACAACCATTTCTAGGGTTTACAAAGAATGGTGTGAAAAGGGAAAAACATCCAGTATGCAGCAGTCCTTGGGGCGAAAATGCCTTGTGGATGCTAGAGGTCAGAGGAGAATGGGCCGACTGATTCAAGCTGATAGAAGAGCAACGTTGACTGAGGTATGCAGCAAAGCATTTGTGAAGCCACAACATGCACAACCTTGAGGCGGATGGGCCACAACAGCAGAAGACCACACCGGGTACCACTTATCTCCACTACAAATAGGAAAAAGAGGCTACAATTTGCACGAGCTAACCAAAATTGGACTGTTGAAGACTGGAAAAATGTTGCCTGGTCTAATGAGTCTCGATTTCTGTTGAGAGATTCAAATGGTAGAGTCCGAATTTGGCCATCCCTCATGACCATCATGTACCCATCCTCTGATGGCTACTTCCAGCAGGATAATGCACATGTCACAAAGCTCGAATCATTTCAAATTGGTTTCTTGAACATGACAATGAGTTCACTGTACTAAAATGGCCCCCACAGTCACCAGATCTCAACCCAATAGAGCATCTTTGGGATGTGGTGGAACGGGAGCTTAGTGCCCTGGATGTGCATCCCTCAAATCTCCATCAACTGCAAGATGCTATCCTATCAATATGGGCCGACATTTCTAAAGAATGCTATCAGCACCTTGTTGAATCAATGCCACATAGAATTAAGGCAGTTCTATTAGGCAACACCGTATTAGTATGGTGTTCCTAATAATTCTTTAGGTGAGTGTATAATAGCAAGATAAATAAGAACTTGATACAACAGTTTTTGGAGGGAATTAGCATATCTAAGTTAACAACAGAGCAATGTGAAACTTTGGAAGCCCCTTTAAATGCCTTGGAAGTGGATAAAGTACTTTCTGGGATTACAAAGAATAAAGCCCCAAGTATAGACGGTACTCCATTTGAAGTCTATGCCCAGTATAGGCAGCTATTAATCCCAAAATTGTTGGGGATGTGGGAGGTGGCGAGGACAATGGGGAAATTACCGGAATAATTAAGGGAAGCCTTGATTACACTGATTTTAAAACCTGAGAAAGATCCGGCTTTTCCAGATTCATATCACCCCATCTCATTAATTAATAACAATAATAAAATATTGGCTAAGATATTGGCAACTAGACTTAGAGGTGTGGTCCGGGGACTTGTTCATGAGGATCAGACGGGATTTATGGCAAGTAAAACTACAACTGTAGTACAGTGACAATAAAGGCAATAAAGGTATAAACTGATAATATAATGCAATATTTTGTGAGCACCCAGCTTGAACCCACAAATTGTGGTGAACGATTGATGATTACTATAGACGGCTCAAAGGCATTTGATACTGTAGAATGGCCCTTCTTGATTACAGTATTGATGAAAATGGGATTTGGTGACAATTTTATATCATGGGTAAGATTGTTATACACAGAAATTTCAGCAAAAGTGATAATAAATGGGGAATACTCTGATAGCATAAACATCTGTAGGGGGGTTAGACAGGGTTGTCCCCTCTCCCCTCTGCTGTTTGCTATAGCTATAGAGCCGTTAGCTAATATGATCAGACAAGATGAAGAAATTGTGGAATTCAGGTTTGGTGAATATGAGCAAAAAATTGCATTGTATGCAGATGATATTATGCTGTTTGTAGGTTCTCATAGATCGCTAGTGAAGATTTTTCAGGTTTTTGACCAATATGGTAAATATGCTGGGCTCAATATAAATTGGTCTAAATCAGCCTGTATCCCGCTTTATCCTCTGAATGATTTTATACCAGGAGCATTGGAAATTAAGAAGATTGACAAACCCGTCAAGTATCTGGGTATTCAAATAACTCCAAATCCCAAGGTCTATATTCAGTTAAATGTGGCCCCTAAAATACAAGGAATTAGGGAAGAAAATAGACGTATGAAAAAGACTATATTTCTCGATGGCAGGATGGATCTCTCTGATTAAAATGTGTCTACTACCCTCCCTGAATTATATATTATGGAATTCTCTGGTAATAAACCCCAAAAAAACATTTAAAATAATAGCTAGTCTCTTAACATATTTTATATGGAGAGGGAAAAAACCAAGGATAAAAGCACAAATACTTTACATCCAAGAGAGGGAGGGCTGTTTATCCGTCCCAGATCTGAAACTCTACTTTGTTGCTGGCCACATAAAAAACATGATAATGTGGAGTAACACGGTAAGATATAAGGCTATGATAACAGGGATAAACTATCGGTTAGAAAACAGTAATATTTTCTAAATAATAGAAGCGGGAGTTTTGTTACAACAGGGAAGCAATAAGATTCCGATATTTGAATTGATGGATAAGGTTTGGAAGGAATCAAGAGGGTTGTGGTTCCAGTCTGGAATCCATGTTGATACCTTATTGTGGGATAATATCCACCTTACAGAATTAAAACTAATTGAGCAGAAAATTTGGTGGAAAAATGGAGTCCATAAACCGGAACTGGTTCAGGTATGGAGACATGGGGATATAATACCATATGAAGACCTTAAAAAGGAATATGATCTGGGTAGCATAGAGTTGAGTTTTTTTTAACCTATAACTAAAACAAGCACTGCGAACTTGGTTGGGAAAAGGCACACAAATTGATACCCTCCCGCAGCCGTTAATGAATATGTTTAAGATAACACCAGGGGGGAAAATAATTTCTAAAATTTATGAATGTTTATTATATCAAAAGACAAAGAAAAAAGCAGTAAATAGTTTATTGTATAAATGGAAAGACGTTATAAACCCCCAGCAAGAAGAGTTCTGGGAATTGGCTATAAAGTAAAAAAATAGAGTCTCAAAGAACTTTTCCCATAGGATTACCCAATTCAATGTATTATACCGCCTTTATTACTCCCCTAAGATATTAATGAAGTGCTATAAAACCAAAGTGTTTAGTTGTTTAAAATGTGGGGAGGAAGGGGTGGATGATGTCCACATACTCTAGACATGTAAAAAGATTCAAGAGTTCTGGGGAAAGGTCAATGACAGAATAGAGCAATAACATCGGTTTAAAGTCCCTAGTTACTTTGAGATATGTATACTGGGGGTGATGGATAAAATGGAAACCCCACAACACCAGGAAATTGCTTCCAATCTCCTCTTTCAAGCTAGGAAATGTATTATTGGACATTGGGGAGGCAGTGCGGTACCCACGGTTAGGGAATGGGAGAAGATCACTAGATCCTCACTTGCCAGAGAGGAATTCCATCTGATAAATACCAAGAAAAAACATAGTTTTGCCACAACATAGCAGAAATGGCTAATATAGCTTCCCTCTGGGAGACGATGGGTGTTACAGGTTTGGCCGAGGGGAGTGGGTACGATAGAGGGGACAGAAATAGGAGATTTTCTTTTTAGGAGATAATGAATGAGGGATGGGGGAAGGGAGGGAAATATAATGCTATGTATTTAAAGATTGTTGTAATATTGATATATGACTGTATTTTAAAGATGTTATATATTGTTATATGAAGTAAAAAATGTATAATAAAAATGTAATAAAAAAAAGAAGAGGGCTACTTAAGGAATAAAAAGGTGCAGAGAAAAACCTGGGTCAAAATTAGGGGCATTTAGGGATGGTACAAATACTGTATGTCTTTAATACACATAGCTAATCTCAGTAGCCTACTAGAAAATTACATGTATCATGGAACATAAGAAAAACATTTTAAATATGTCAATATGTATAAAATAGAATAATAATATGATCACTTAAGTTGGTTGTATTAAAACAATATATCCAACCATATATATTTTCAAATATGTTAATATTAAGCATTATTAAAAGGATTATCTGATCTTTAAAATGTTGTGTCAATGGTTTAAATCAAGTATGATTTGCCAGTTACTTAAATATGTCAGTAGTTGAAATGTTTCTGTAAGCCAGTCTCTGGGAGTACTATGTGTAGTACTTATCTGGGAAAAAAAGATATGTAAATTAGTCCTCTTTCCAAAATAAGGAAAGAAAGCTCTACTTCTGGTGCCACCCGTTAGGAGACAGCTATTCCATAAGTCAATGTAAAACCTTTTAAACAGGGTGTGACTTGGGATTGCAGCAAAGACAGTACCTTATCAGCAGACAGTTGTTTTAAGGTGATGCCCCTTATTAGTGCAGATCAGATAGAACTGGATGAGAGGCCTTTCTGGGGTATCTGGGGTTGTACAACTGTATTTATTCTTATGGAGAGCACCTAGTAGGCATAACCAGTTGTATAGGCCTTCCAATGCATATAGGCTTGGCTATAATTCTAAATTATGTCTCAACGGTTGTTCAGAAGGTTGAATGTTAAGTTATATGATAGCTGCCTTCGAAAAACTGGTGCTAGAAGCAAAACTTTTTTTTGTTTCTACTTTAAAGAGAGTATAATTAAATAACCACGGAGAAATAATGGTCACTCTCAATAACCAACAAATGGGTTAACAATTATAAATACAAGAACAACTGAATTAGTGGGTGACCTCAATTAAGACTTAACTTTTAATACATCATTAAAATCATATACCCAAAAGGAATCGGAAGGCCGCCCGCCAGGGTGTAACACACTTATCATAAGTCACTCAGTGGTGAATAAATACAGTATAGCTATATTAATGCCAGGGGACATAGAGAGGGATCGGGGGGGGGGGGAGGGAAAACTGGGTCTCCACCTCCTAGTAAGCCCTCTCCTCCAATGATCCTCTATGCTGGGGAACAACAAGCTCACCCTAAACAGGGCAATCCCACTGCGTGTCTCCTTCCTCCTAGTGTAACCCTTAATATCCCTAATAGGGTTGAGCGAATCAACAAGCGTTTAACTCTGTGCCCTTAGAAGCCATCACAGCGATGCCTACTAATGGCATGGCTGTGATTGGACAGTGCAGCATTTGACCCAGCCTCTATATAAGCTGGAATCACGTAGCGCTTCACGTCACTTTGCTGTTACTAGTGTAGGGATAGGATGATGCTGGTGATTTCAGGGAGAGAATAGGACTGAATCTGTGATACAAACTCCAATATAACTCAGTGCACCAGCTGTGCTTTTGTGACATTCAACTCCAAGCTTGAAATACTGCACTAATAATCTGGTTTTAAAAAAAACACCCTTTTTTGGCAATATACAACATCTGGTGCATTTGCAGGATTAGTCAGTGTGCAATTTAAGCTAGAAATACAGCCATAATTTTCTGGGTTTTTACAAACACCCTTTTTTGGCAAAATACACTATTTTACAGCCCTTGATGCATATGCACATGTGAAATTCAAGCGTTATATACAGCTTTCATATTCTGTTTGTAAAAAAAAAAAACTTTTTGGGCAATATCCAACATCTGGATTTGTCAGTGTGCAATTTAAGCTAGAAATACAGCCATAATTTGCTGGGTTTTAAAAACACCCTTTTTGTGCAAAATACACGATTTTACAGCCCTTGCTGCATGTGCACGTGTGAAATTCAATCGTTATATACAGCTTTCATATTCTGTTATAAAAAAACAACAACTTTTTTTTGGAAAATGCTTAATATTGCAGCCCTTGCTACATCTGTGATTGTTAAAAACAAGATTTAAAACATTTAAATAATTTTCTGGCTTTGAAAAAACACCAATTTTTTGCAATATCCAACATCTGGTGCCTTTGCATGATTATTAAGTGTGCAATTTAAGCTAGAAATACAGCCATAATTTTCTGTTTTTTTAAAAACAACCTTTTTTGACAAAATACACAATTTTACAGCCCTTGCAGCATCAGCACGTGTGAAATTCAAGGGTTATATACTGCTGTCATAGTCAGTTATTAAACAAAAACCCGTTTTGGGCAAAAAAGTTAATTTTACACACTTTAGATACTGTGGCTATATTCAGTTATTTGAAAAACAGCCATTTTGCGCACAAAATTTAATTTCCTGTCTAGTCTGGATCAGTACGTGTGAGATACACCCTATAGATACTGTGGTTCTATTCAATAATTTGAAAAAAAAAAAAAAACATTTTGGGCAAAAATCTAATTTTGGCCTAGTCAGCATCTGTACGTGTGAGATACACCCTTTAGATACTGTGGTTATATTATTCTATTAATAAAACACCCTTTCTGGGCAAAAACACAATTTTACAGCCTTTGCTTCATCCAAACGTGTAAAATTCAAGGGTTATATACTGCTGTCATATTCTGTTAATAAACACCCATTTTGGGCCAACAACTTCATTTTGCAGCATTTGCTGCATATGTCATTGTAGGATACACCCTTTAGATACTGTGGTTATATTCAGTTATTTGAAAAACACCAATTTTGGGCAAAAATCTTTAATTGCGGCCTAGTCTGCATCTGTACGTGTGAGGTAAACCCTTTAGATACTGTGGTTATATTCTTATATTAATAAAACACCTTTTTTGGGCTAATAACACAGTTTTACAGCCCTTGCAGCATCAGCACGTGTGAAATTCAAGGTTTATATACTGCTGTCATATTCAGTTATTAAACAAAAACCCATTTTGGGCAAAAAAGTAAATTTTGCAGCCTTTGCTGCATATGTCATTGTGAGATACACACTTTAGATACCGTGGTTCTATTCAGTTATTTTGAAAACAGCCATTTTGGGCAAAAAAAATAATTGCGGCCTAGTCTGGATCAGAGAGTGTGAGATACACCCTTTAGATACTGTAGTTGTATTCAGTTATTTGAAAAACACCAATTTTGGGCAATTTTTTTTTAAATTGAGGCCTAGTCTAGATCAGAGCGTGTGAGATACACCCTTTAGATACTGTGGTTATATTCAGTTATTTGAAAAGCACCCATTTTGGGCAAAAATCTTTAATTGCGGCCTAGTCTGGATCAGGGCATGTGAGGGACACCCTTTAGATACTGTTCTTGTATTCAGTTATTTGAAAAACACCCATTTAGGGCAAAAACCTTTTTAATTGCGGTCTAGTCTGGATCTGTACCTGTGAGATACACACTTTAGATACTTTGGTTATATTCTTCTATTAATAAAACACCCTTTCTGTGCAAAAAACTTTAATTGCGGCCTAGTCTGCATCTGTACATGTGACATACAACCTTTACATACTGTCGTTCTATTCTGCTATTAATTAAACACCTATTTAGGGCAAGATCCTAAATTTGAGAAATATGAGGAGAGCGTCAAATAAGGGACGTGGCCCAGGTCATGGTGCTGCTGGTGGAGCTCCTGTTGCAAGGAGAGGACGCGGTCGATCTGTGCCAGCTACAAGTACAAGTGAAACCCCTTCCTCAGGTGCGAGAAGGCAACAGAACCTGCAGTGGTATTTGGTCGGGCCTAATGCGGCTCTTCGAATGGTGAGGCCAGAACAAGTACAGGCAATAGTAGATTGGGTTGTTGACAGTGCCTACAGTTCCTTCACATTGTCTACCACCCAGTCTCCTGCTGAAAGATCAGAGTTGGCACCTGCAGCCGATGTCCATCAGTTTTTCACCTCACCCCCTTGCAAATCAGCCAAGCAGTCTGAGCCCCAAGTCATGCGGCAGTCTCTTCTGCTTTTTGATGACTCTGTTAGCAGGGTTTCCCAGGGCCATCCACCTATCCCTGCCCCAGAAGTGGAAGAGATTGAGTTCACCGATGCCCAACCACTTATGTTACAAGATGAGTACATGGGAGGACCATCGCAGTACGTCTCGGATGATGACAAAACAAAGGTGCCAACTGCTGGGGTTTTCGAAAGTGTGCAGACTGACAAGGAAGGCAGGGGTGAAGACTGGGTGGAAGATTATCAACCCCACATGGAATCAAGGTCATGCAAGTGACCTGTTTAGTTCGGAGGAAGAGGCGGTGGTCGCACAGAGCCACCAGCACAGCAGAAGAGGGAGCACGGTTCAAAAGCGGAGCAGCCGTTCCCACCGCAGCAAGGGACTGATCACACCAAAGCCAGCTCCAAGGAGTTCCCTGGCGTAGCAGTTCTTCAGACAATGTGCTGACGATAAGACACTAGTAGTTTGCACGCTGTGCAATCAGAGCCTGAAGCGAGGTATAAAAGTTCTCAACCTGAGCACAACCTGCATGACCAGGCATTTAAGTGCAAAGCACGAGCTGCAGTGGAGTAGACACCTCAAAAACCAAGAAAGGTCTATGGCTCCTCCTGCTTCGTCTTTTGCTGCAGTCTCGGCCTCTTCATCCACCTCTGGAGTAACAGTGTCGCCTGCAACCCCACAAACAGAGGATCTGCCAGCAACACCACCACCTGGGTCACCAAGCATCTCCACAATGTCCCACGGAAGCGTTCAGCTCTCCATCTCCCAAACACTGGGAGGAAGAGGAAGTACCCCTCTACCCACCCACGATCCCTAGCCCTGAATGCCAGCATTTCTAAATTACTGGCATTTGAAATGCTGTTATTACGTCTGGTGGAGACGAATAGTTTTAAAGACCTTATGGCGGTGGCTGTCCCACAGTACGTCGTGCCCAGCCGCCACTACATTTCCAGCCGAGCCATCCCTTCCATGCACAATCAAGTGGGGGACAAAATCAGGTGTGCACTGCCAAACGCCATCTGTGGCAAGGTGCACCTGACTACGGATACGTGGATCAGTAAGCACGGTCAGACACGTTATATCTCCATAACAGCATACTGGATAAATGCAGTGACGGCTGAGCCTAAGGCGGATAGCAGTTTGGCGCATGTCCTTCCACCACCGAGGATTGCAGGGCGCTTCAGTTTGCCTCCTGTAGCTTCCTCCTCCTGCTCCGCTTCCTCATCCTCTACCGTCTCCTCATCCGGTCAGCGTAACACCTTCACCACCAACTTCAGCACAGCAGGCAGTTTTAAAACGTATCTGTTTGGGGGACAAACCCAACACCGTGCAGGAGCTGTGGACGTGCCTTGAACAACAGACCGATGAGTGGTTGGTGTCAGTGAGCCTCAAGCACGGCCTGGTGATGTGCAATAATGGGCTAAATCTCGTAGCAGCTCTGGGACTAGCCGTTTTGACGCACATCCCTTGCCTGACGCATGTGCTGAATTTGGTGGTGCAAAGATTCCTTAAAAATTACCCCGATATTTCAGAGCTGCTGCATAAAGTGTGGGCTGTCTGTGCGCGCTTTCGGCGTTCTCACCCTGCTGCTGCTCGCCTGTCAGCTCTGCAGCGTAACTTCGGCCTTCCCGCTCACCGCCTCATATGCAACATACCGACAAGGTGGAACTCAAACTTGCACATGCTGGCCAGACTGTGCGAGCAGCAGCAGGCGATAGTGGAGTTTCAGCTGCAGCACGCACGGGTTAGTCGCTCTGCGGAACAGCACCACTTCACTACCAATGACTGGGCCTCCATGTGAGACCTGTGTTCCTTGTTGCGCTGTTTCGAGTACTCCACTAACATGGCCAGTGCCGATAACGCCGTTCTCAGTGTAACTATCCCACTTCTATGCCTCCTTGAAAAAACGCTGCTGGCGATGATGGAAGAGGATGTAGCGCAGGAAAAGGATGAGGAGGAAGAGGGATCATTTTGTAGGGTTTCCGGCCAGTGATTCACAAGTGGCTCCGAGGGTGGGTTTCTGCACCCACAATCGCCAGGTACCCTATTGTCCAGTCAGGGCACAGTTCTGGAGGATGAGGAGGTGGAGGATGAGGAGGAGAAGATGGAAGTGGAGGATCCATGTTAACAGAAGGTTGGCACCCAGACCAGCTCATGGCCATCATTGGTACGTGGCTGGTGGGATACAGAGGACACAGACAATACACCTTCCACAGAGGACAGCTTTTCGTTGACTCTGGGCAGCCTGGCACACATGAGCGATTACATGCTACAGTGTCTCTGTAATGACCGCCAAGTTGCCCACATTCTAACTTGTGCTGATTACTGGATGGCCACGCTACTGGATCCCCATTACAAGGACAACGTACCTTCCTTAATTCCCTCACTGGAGCATGATCGTAAGATGCGCGAGTACAAGCACACGCTGGTAGACGCGCTGCTGGTGGCATTTCCACCTGACAGCGGGGGCACAGCGGAAGCACAAGGTGAAGGCAGAGGACGAGGAAGAGGTCATCATCGCAGCTGGGGCACCTCCAGCACCTCAGAAGGCAGGGTTAGCTTGGCCGAAATGTGGAAAAGTTTTGTCAGCATGCCACAATAACCAGCACCACCATCTGATATGGAACATCTTAGCAGGAGGCAGCATTTCACCAACATGGTGGAGCAGTATGTGTGCACATGCCTACACGTACTGAATGACGGGTCTGCCCCCTTCAACTTCTGGGTCTCCAAATTGGGCACATGGCCTGAGCTTGCCCTTTATGCCTTGGAGGTGCTGGCCTGCCCTGCACCCAGTGTATTATCTGAACATGTGTTTAGCACGGCAAGGAGCGTTATCACAGACAAGTGCAGCCGCATGTCCACAGCCAATGTGGACAAGCTCACGTTCATTAAAATGAACCAGACATGGACCCCACAGGACTTGTCCGTACCTTGTGCAGAATATACATGTATACCGGCCTTAACCAGCCATTGTAATACTGCAGCGCAATTGCTCATTATTGTATTTTGGATATTTCACACTCTTTTGGAGTGTACCCTAATTTTCACAAACTTTTGGGTGTGATGTACCACTGCTATATTAGTAGACAGGTTTAAAAAAAATCACACATTTGTCTATTACATTTTTGGGTGAAGTTCACCAATTTTTGGGTGTGTTGTACCACTGCTATACCTAGTAGACCGGTTTAAAAAATCACTAATGTCTGTTACATTTTCAGGATAAATTCACTAATATTTGGGTGTAATATACCCTTCCTCTACCTAGTTGAAAGCTTAATAAATTTTTCAAATTTTTATTTGACATTTTTTTTAAACAATTTTTTTCTGTCAAAGACCCCTGCTCTACCAAGTAGACAGGTTAATACATTTCAATAATTTTTCTGTTACATTCTTGGGTTGACATTTTACAATTTTGGACTTGAATAAACCCCTGGTCTGCATAGGTGACAGGGAAAAAAAAATAAGAAATTCTTTTTTAATTGATACGTGCCACCTCCTTTCATTCAATGCTTAAACTTTAACAAGTTGTCCCACATTTGCACTTCAATAATTAGTCACACATTTGCGCTTTAATAATTTGTCCCACATTTGCGCCTCAATAACTTTTCCCATATTTCCGCTCAATCCTAAAAAAAAATCATCAATTTATCTCCCTTGGATGTGGTCTCTCTTTCTCACGCTCCCTCTCCGGCATGGAACGCTGATTCGCCGATAACCGTTATCAACATGGTAGTGTCACGGTGGGGAGTGAGGGAAACCCACCGTGCGGTGTCAAAGGGTAAAAGGCAATCAGCCTGGCCAAAAGGAGTAATAAGGGAGCAGGTCACCTCCTAAAGCGTCCCTAATCCTCTCCCTGACGCCTCACCTTATAAGTGGACCCCGAATTTAGGACTTATACTCAGGATTCCTAGAGACCCTTTGTCGCCCTGGTAATCCCTCACCAAGGAGCAGGGAAGAGACGACCTGTTTATCCCAGTAATAGAGGAACAGGAGTTTCTATCTAAAGCCAGGCTGCAAAGAGAGGGGAACACATACAGCATAAGGAGATGGCAGGTAAGCAAAACCAATAACACACTTACCTGCCACAGACACACTGACTGGGACCCGTGCACAAGTGCTGCTGTCCACACCAACATTAAAGGACACAGCACACACCACAAACCACACAGGAACCCAGGACACCCATAGCTGCAAAAAACATGAGACAAGGGAATGTCTAGTAAACATGCTGACACCAAACACCACCAGACATGTAACACCAAACTAGACATACAAACACTCTGAACATAACCCACTCCATACAAATAGGGACAGGACAGGAAGGAGACACAGGGATAATATTGATGACCACAAGGGTGGCCCTCACTGGACAGATGGAACACCCTGGACTGGAGCAGAGCTCCAGCACCAACAACAGCTGAAGTACAACTAACCCCATCCAGGAAACCACAGAAGATATAAGCCAAGTGACCACACCCAGTCAGGGAGTTAACCCTTACAGCACCAGGCAGAGGGAGGCTACAACTAAAAGGGGAAGTGCACACACCAGCCACAACGTTGCCTCTAGCATGCGTGGCAACCGCAAGTGTGGCAACAGTGTCACAGCGTACACCATAGGCCGTGACACTCCCACCCCTCAAAGCCCCCCCCCAAAAAAGGGGGAAAGTAACAGGATCAGCGTCAGTGCAAGCAAGTCTCTAAAAGACTGCTGCCAGCCCCCGGAACCACCTAGAAACCAGGCAGCCAGCCACCATACAGCTCAGAGAGACCACACTGAACACTGTGTCCACCTCAAACCCAGTTCACACAAGGTCGCTGCCAGCAAACATTCCCAACCAGAACACAGCCAGTACACCACAGGAATGCAGCCAGCACACAACACAAGTGACAAAACCACTGAGACATGGACAAGGGGAAGAAATAACATTCAGCGTCAGAGCAAGGACGTCTCTCTAAGACTGCCGCCAGCCCCTGGAGCAACACACAGGAACCAGGGCACAAGCCACCAAACAGCCCAGAGAAACCGTACTGAACGCTGCGTCCACCTCAGATATGGTTCACACCAGGTCGCTGCCAGCATGCATCCCCAACCAGCACACAGCCAGTACACCAAAGGAATGCATCCAGCACACAACACAAACACCTGAACCACTGAGAAATGGACGAGGAGAAACGCAATCACCAGTGACGGTTCACACCTACTGCAACCAACAGTCACAGGGAACTGCACTGTTAACGGCATCTCACCTTTCACCCTCCCTCCTGAGGATAAGCATGTGCGCTAGAAAAACGGCAGGCGACACATGCTGGGCCCTCTTCTGAAGGCTCCAAGCAAGGAGCCTTTGTGGTCATACTGCTGCGGGTTTTGCTGTGTGCACCGTGACTTGCTGGCCAAGCATGCTGTTGTCTGCGGCGACCTGTTGCCTTTTGCCTGTGTGTGCAACACCCCTTTAAGTAGTGTCTCCCTGCTGTGTGGTGTGTGTGGGGTTAATACTCTGGCTGGAGCAAGGTTGTGAGTTGGGTGTGGTCTCAGGTCTCTTTATATACTCTTGCTTGGAGACTGAGATCAGTTTTGGTTTGTCTGCCTTGCATGTGAGATGCTTGATCTGTACTTGGATGAGATCTGAGGGCCATCGAAGTTTGACATCAAGTTTATTAGCGATGTCATCCTGAGTGTTTTCTCCTTGTCTTCCTTTCCCTCCTGGTGTGTCATTTATGGTGTGGGTTTAAGTTGGAGATTTGGTGTATGTCTTGTTTGTGGTTGCAAGTCTGGGATGTTGTTGGTGTTTGTCCCTGCATGTGTGCATGACGTCTCCCTTGTGCCTGTTACCTCCGAAAGGGGGGTCCCATTGGTTTCCCAGAGGGGTGAACCTACAGACATTAGCAGCCTTACCTGGAGCCACCTTGCTTTGGTGTCCGCATGGGGGTCCAGGTTGTTTTGGTGTGGTCTTTCCATCTTTGCTGTGGCAGGTAAGTGTTTGATGTTCTGTTATTACATTGTGTTCTTACCTGCCAAGCAGTTTCTGCATTGTCTTTCTCCCTGGCAGCTACTGGGCTGCTGGAGACGCCTTTCATCCATGGTGATGGATGAACAGGAGGTCTCTGCCCTGTCACGATGTTGAGGGCGATGAAGGGATTCCAAGACTTCTAGGTTTGTGGGTATAAGCCCCCTTACCATTGAAGGCGGCTCATACAGCTAGGAGACTAGGGCTATTTTAGATAAGCTTTAGGAGGTGACCAGCTCCCTTTTCCCTGCCTATGGCTTAGTACTTGGTGACATTGTACGGTGGGGAGTTTCCCCCACTCCTCAACGTGACAGGTAGGCTTAGAAAAGAACATCAAAAGTTCATAGAGAAGATATCCAAATGGATGGTGGATGTCATTGGGGCACCTCTGCATAAGTGACAGGAACATAAATAAAAAATAAAATAAATCATCTGTTACATTGTCAGGTTCAAATTTTGCCGATTATAAACCCCTGCTCTGCATAGTTGACAGGGAATAAAATTTAAGAAACTCTTCTTTAATTGATGCATGCCTCCTCCTTTCATTCAATGCTTAAACTTTAACAAGTTGTCCCATATTTCCACTCTATCATATTTAATTTGAAACAATTAACCTCCCTTGGATGTGGTCTCTTTCTCACGCTCCCTCTCCGGCGTGGAACCCTGATTTGCCGATAACCTTGATCAACTTGGTAGGCTCAGAAAAGAACATCAAAAGTTGATAGAGAAGATATCCAAATGGATGGTGGACATCACAGGGATGTGTGATCAGGCAGAAGTTATCTAGAGTCAACAAATCGGCAGCAGGGCCTCTCCTGGCTAACGTTTCCAAGTCCAAAATACCACAGTGACATTCCCTATAATTTTGTATTAATCATTCCAATAACGGGGCATCTTAAGAGTCCTGTAATGTTATTTATTGTCACTACCTCCCCTAGTCGGGAGTGGGAAATTGCCGCGTGCCCCCTACTTTCCTCAAAATTCTTCTGTTTTAATAGCTTCTTCCACATTTCCTCTCGATCACAATTAAATTTCATCCATTGATCTCCCTTGGATATGGGCTCTCTTTCTCACGCTCCCTCTCCGGGGTGGAACCCTGATTCGCCGATAACTGTGATCAACATGGTAGGCGCAGAAAAGAACATCGAAAGTTGATAGAGCAGATATCCAATTGGATCATGTACATCACGGGGACGAGTAACATGGTGGGACAGTATGTGAGCACACATCTACATGAACTGACTGACAGGGGTTAGCCTCTGCAACGTCTGGGTCTCCAAATTGGGCACATGGCCTGAGCTTGCCCTTTACGCCTTGGAGGTGCTGGCCCGCCCTGCAGAGAGTGTATTGTCTAAATGTGTGTTTAGCACGACTGGAGGGGGTTATCACAGGTTATATTTCCTAATGTTTTGGGGTGTACCCTAATTTAAAAAAATAAAAATAAATAAAAAATAAAAAAATGTGTAGGCTACCTCCTCCTCCTCCTCCACCCCCGCTTCCGCCTACACCGCCACATGCACCGCCTCCTCAACCGCTTACTCCATATGGACCTTGTCCTCCTAGATCATGTATATTAGAGGGAGCGTGAGAGAGACCACATCCAAAGTAGGATTCATTTTTTCAAATTTAAAAATATAGAGTTGAAATATGGGAGAAATTATTAAAGCATAAAAGTGTGACAACTTTTCAAAGTTTAGGCATTAAATGAAACGATGTGGCGAGCATTAATTACTTAATAATATATTAAATTTCATTCCCTGTCACCTATAGATAGCAGGTATTTATTCACGTCTAAAATTGTATAATGTCAACCCAAGAATGTAACAGAAAAATTATTGAAATTTATTAAGCTGTCAACTAGTTAGAGGAGGGGTATATTACACTCAAGAATTGGTAAATTTCACTAGAATATATAACTGACAATTTTTTTTTTTTGGGGGGGGGGGGGGGGGCCCCCCTTTAACCTGTCTACTAGGTATAGCAGTGGTACTATACAACCAAAAATTGATAAATTTTGCCAGAAAATGTAACTGACAATTTTTATATATTTTTTTACCGGACCGGTCTACTAGGTATAGCAGTGGTACTATACACCCAAAAATTGGTGAATTTCACCTGAAAATGTTAATGACAATTTTTTTTATTTTTTTAAATGGCCTACTAGGTATAGTAGTGGTATTATAAATCCAAAAATTGTAAATGACAAAATAGTGAAATTATATAAATTAAAATAGGTACAAATAAAATAAAAATTTGATTTATGAGGTGGAGTTCCATATGGATTACGAGTTTGAGGAGGCGGTGGACTTAGCGGTGTAGGTGAAAGCGGCGGTGGAGGAGAACGAGGTAGCCAACACAGGTTTTTGGTTTAAATTTTATTTTTATTAATTAGGGTACACTCTAAAAGAGTGTGAAATATCCAAAATACAAGACTGAGCAATTGCGCTGCAGTATAAAAATGGCTGGTTAGTGCCGGTATACATGTCTATTCTGCACAAGGTACGGACAACTCCTGAGAGATCCATGCCTGGTTCATTTTAATGATCGTGAGCTTGTCCACATTGGCTGTGGACAGGCGGCTGCACTTCTCTGTGATGACGCCCCCTGCTGTGCTAAACACGCGTTCAGATAATACACTGGCTGCAGGGCAGACCAGCACCTCCAAGGTGTAAAGGGCAAGCTCAGGCCATGTGCCCAATTTGGAGACCCAGAAGTTGAAGGGGGCAGACCCGTCATTCAGTACATGTAGGCGTGTGCACACATACTGCTTCACCATGTTGGTGAAATGCTGCCTCCTGCTAAGACGTTCCATATCAGCTGGTGGTGCTGGTTGTTGTGGCGTGCTGACAAAGCTTTTCCACATTTCAACCATGCTAATCCTGCCTTCTGAGGTGCTGGTGGTGCCCCAGCTGTGTTGGCCACCTCTTTCTCGTCCTCTGCCTTCGCCTTGTGCTTCCACTGTGCCACCAGGAGCGCGTCTACCAGAGTGAGCTTCTAATTGCGTATCTTACGATCATGCTCCAGTGAGGGAATTAAGGACAGTACCTTGTCCTTGTAACGGGGATCCAGCAGCGTGGCCACCAAGTAATCAGCAAAAGTTAGAATGTGGGAAACTTGGCGGTCGTTGAAGAGACACTGCAGCATGCAAAGCCTCATGTGTGCAAGGCTGCCCAGAGGCAAATAAAAGCTGTCCTCTGTGGGAGGTGTATCGTCTGTGTCCTCTGTATGCCCCCATCCACACACCAGTGATGGCCATGAGCTGGTCTGGGTGCAACCCTGCTGTGAACATGGTTCCTCCTCCTCCATCTCCTCCTCATCCTCCACCTCATCATCCTCCAGAACTGTGCCCTGGCAGGTCAATTGTTTACCTTGGGTTTGTGGGTACAGGAACCCACCCTCGGAGCCACTTCGGGATGACTGGCCGGAAACCCTACAAAATTATCCCTCTTCCTCCTCCTGTGCCACATCCTCTTCCATCATCGCCAGGAGCGTTTTTTCAAGGAGGTATAGAAGTGGAATAGTAATGGTGAGAATGGCGTTATCGGCACTGGCCATGTTGGTGAAGTACTCGAAACAGCGCAATAAGGAACACAGGTCTCGCATGGAGGCCCAGTCATTGGTGGTGAAGTGGTTATGTTCCGCCGGGCGACTCACCCGTGCGTGCTGCAGCTGAAACTCCACTATCGCCTGCTGATGCTCGCACAGTCTGGTCAGCATGGGCAAGGTGGAGTTCCACCTTGTGGGCACGCCGCAAAAGAGGCGGTGAGCGGGAAGTCCGAAGTTACATTGCAGCGCTGACAGGCGAGAAGCAGCAGGGTGAGAACGCCAAAAGCGCGCACAGATGGCCCGCACTTTATGTAGTAGCTCTAAAATATTGGGGTAAGTTTTAAGGAATTTCTGCACCACTAAATTAAGCAAATGCACCAGGCAAGGGATGTGCATCAAACCAGCTAGTCCCAGAGCTGCTACGAGATTTCGCCCATTATCACACACCACCAGGCCGGGCTTGAGGCTGACTGGCACAAACCACTCATCGGTCTGTTGTTCAAGGCCCCTCCACAGCTCCTGCGCGTTGTGGGGTTTGTCCCCCAAACAGATAGGTTTTAAAACTGCCTGCTGTCGTTTACCCCTGGCTGTGCTGAAGTTGGTGGTGAAGGTGTTACGCTGACCGGATGAGGAGCTGGTAGAAGATGAGGAAGCAGAGTAAGAGGAGGAAGCAACAGGAGGCAAACTGAAGCGCCCTGCAATCCTCGGTGGTGGAAGGACATGTGCCAAACTGCTATCCGCCTCAGGCCCAGCCACCACTACATTTACCCAGTGTGCTGTTATGAAGATATAA
Source organism: Bufo gargarizans (assembly GCF_014858855.1). NCBI lineage: Eukaryota > Metazoa > Chordata > Amphibia > Anura > Bufonidae > Bufo > Bufo gargarizans. The sequence goes on from NC_058083.1 coordinate 161,796,919, forward strand.
CGGCCCTGACCGTGCTTACTGGTCCACGTATCCGTAGTCAGGTGCACCTAGCCAAAGATGACGTTGTGCAGTGCACACCTGATTTTGTCCCCTACTTGGTTGTGCAGGGAAGAAATGGCTTGCCTTGAAAAGTAGTGGTGGCTGTGCACGACGTACTGTGGGACAGCCACCGCCTGTATGTAGAGGGTGCATATCACAGGGCCTGAACCAGTGTAGGACTGAATTTATTATTGGTGCACCAAATGGTGGTATTTCAAATGCTTGAATCAAACCCCTGTATGTAGAGAGTGTATCTCACACGGCCTGAACCAGTGTAGGCCTGAATTCAATATTGGTGCACCAAATGGCGGTATTTCAAATGCTTGAATCAAACCCCTGTATGTAGAGGGTGTCTCTCACACGGCCTGAACCAGTGTAGGCCTGAATTAAAGATTTTTTTTTAATAAAATGGCTGTATTTCAAAAGCCTAAATCAAACCCCTGTGTAACTGTCATGTACACACACACAGGGGGAAGGATAGTGACCACTGCGCTCCACCCTCACCCCTGGCCCTGCCTACTTGCCTCACAAGTCCTGATGACAAGGGACAACTGGACGACAGTCCCTAACTTAGGATACGTGCGGGAAGGACAGACAAGACAAATAACGGATAGTGAACGGACTGGGTCAAAACCAAGAGGACAACTCAGTACAGAGGGATAAGAAAAGAATGGTCAGGAGAAGCCGGTGTCATAAATACCAGGAGAGTAGAGAAGTACTAAAGGAGTCGGGGTCATAAATACCAGGAGAGTAGAGAACTACCAATGGAGTCCGCAAAGAATTGCCAGGTGGAAGCCGAGGTCAAAATGCCAGGAGGGATGCGCAGTACAGGAGGAGCAGGCAAAGGATCGTCAGGGAACAGGATCAGGTAAGTATATAGGCATCCAACAAACGCCAGGAACCTAAATTAACAGGCAAGCAAGCTGCCGGTATTTATAGTGAGGGTCATGTGACGTGGCCAGCGTCACATGACCGACAGACTGACCAGTCGCTCACCAAGTGATTGGCTGGGTGCTCAAACCCCTGTATGTAGAGGGTGTATCTCACAGGGCCTGTGAGATACACCCTTTACATACAGGGGTTTGAGTCAGGCATTTGAAATACCGACATTTGGTGCACCAATATTGAATTCAGGCCTACACTGGTTCAGACCGTGTGAGATACACCCTCTACATACAGGGTGTAACAGGGTGCCGAAGGTGCACTCGGTCTCCCATCAGCTGCAGACCTGCTGCTTAGCTTTGGGTGCGAGGATCTGTGTTTGACCTCGTTCCCAGGGCGGCTTTGCTTTGCTGGCTGAGAGGCTCGCTGCTCCTAGGACTGCCTTCAGCGCCCAGCCGATCACTTGGTGCTCGACTGGTGTAGGCCTGAATTAAAGATTTCTTTGCCCAAAATGGCTGTATATCAAATGCCTGAATCAAACCCCTGTATGTAGAGGGTGTATCTCACAGGGCCTGAACCAGTGTAGACCTGAATTAAATATTGATTTGCCTCAAATGGCTGTATTTCAAAAGTCTGAATCAAACCCATGTATGTAGAGGGTGTATCTCACAGGGCCTGAACCCAGCATAGGCCTGAATTAAAGATTTCTTTGCTGAAAATGACTGTATTTCAAATGGCTGTATTTTAAATGCCTGAATCAAACCCCTGTATGTAAAGGGTGTCTCTCATACGGCCTGACCCACTGTAGGCCTGAATTAAAGATTTCTTTGCCCAAAATGGCTGTATTTCAAATGCCTAAATCAAACCCCTGTATGTAGAGGGTGTATCTCGCAAAAAATTGTTTTGTTTTTTTAAGCCCAGAATATAACTGCAGTATTTAAAGCTTAAATGAAAAATAGAGGGGCACTCAGTTACCAGGAAGCCCTGGACAACTATATCCATAGGGGGTCTACAGGTGAGCCGCCATCTTTTTTCCCACTAACAGTATTTAAAGCTTGTATTTGACTGTCACAAATTCAGCAAAGGACCCAAAATGTATTATCTTGCAAAAATGTTGTGTTTTTTTAAGCCCTGGAAATAACTGCAGAATTTAAAGCTTGTATTTGACTGTCACAAATGCACACAGCTGTGCTGGTGAACAGAACTTGCACAAAATGGCTGCCAACGCCCACCTAACTAACAGATGGATAAAAGTTATTTTTCTGTGTCACTGGGTTCAGGGCAGGGTAAAAAAATAATAATGCACTGCACCCACAAAACCCAGTTAACAAGCACTTCTGATAACAGATTATTTCCTATTCTCTCCCTCACAGTAGCAGCATCCTATCCCTAGACTAGTAACAGCAGAGTGACGTGCAGCGCTACGTGACTCTAGCTTATATAGAGGCTGGGTCACATGCTGCACTGGCCAATCACAGCCATGCCATTAGTAGGCATGGCTGTGATGGCTTTTAAGGGCACACGAGTTAAACGCTTGTTGACTGGCTGCTCTGCAGCCTTTCAAAAAGCACCATTAACTCGCCGAACTCAAACCCAAACTTTTACTGAAAAGTTTGGGTTCGGGTCTAGGGTCCAAAAATCCTAACGGGTTTGCTCAACCCTACCCATAGGCCAATACCTAAGAATGAGAAGAAACTGCTCTACACTCAGGCATTTTAAAGAGCAAACAGGAGATTTGCATGTAAGATTCTGTGGAAGGGGCTATCCAAATCACATCTTAAGGAAGGCATATCGGAGAGCCTTAAATAGTGACCTCACGGAACTCTTTCACCCTAAGAAAGAACAGAAGGGGAAAGACTCTATCCGCCTGATAGCTACATTTGATGGGGGATGCTGATGAGCGGAGAAAGATGATCTCTAGACATTGGGGTATTGTTAAAATTGATCCTGACATCAGTAATGTGATAGTGGATGCCATTACATGCGCTGCCGCCACACGCTGCTGCCACAAGCCCGGCTGGATGACTATCAGCTTCAGAGAAAGTAGAGGGCTGTGCTATGAGGACAAAGTACTCCATTAGATTGACCAGCTGGAGCCTCTGCCGTTGCTGTTAAGCTAAGTTTTACCTGTTATTTGCACTTTTTCTATTACTTAATCTTTAGTTATTTCATTGCTGTATTTCATTGCTGTAAGTCCCCTGGTGAGTTGGCCTCAGGCCAATGAAATGCGTCCGGCAGAGTTGTACCGGGACATAGCTATATACTGCTTGATATCCTGTGCATAACTATATGTGTATGCCTGGGCAGGGCATTATATACCTGCATATTTACTTTATGTAGCTATATCTTTGCTTCCTTTTATTGTGTCAGGTGTCAGTTCCTCCACTTTCTCCTTTTCCCTGATGAAGCCGGGCAGTCAATTGGTGCGGCTTAGGGATATTAAGGGTTACACTAGAAGGAAGTAGACATGCAGTGGGATCGCCCTGTTTAGGGTGAGCTTGTTGATCCCCAGCATAGAGGATCATTAGAGGAGGGCTTACTAGGAGGAAGAGACCCAGTTTTCCCTTCCCCTCCCTATCCCCTACCCCCCAATCCCTCTCTATGTCCCCTGGCACTAATATAGCAAATAGTTAAGGCTGCATGCAGTCTGTTATTGTGGGAGGGGCCAGGTCCCCTTACTTAAACCCCCCCGTACAGCTCACCTTCACCGCGTCCGCCGACCAGCACTTCATGTGAACGTCACTTCCGGTAAGCACGCCACTTCCGGCAAGCACGCGGCCCAGGTAAGTATCACCACGCCCTCCCATGGTGGGCTCCGGTCTCCCGCCTGCCGGGCCGTGTCCGACCGCTGGCTCACTCCTCCATTTCGCCTTCGGCCGCCGCAGGCTCCCCTCTCCGCCGTCCGGGGGCGCCCGTCCTCTCGCAAGAGGCAGGACGCATGCGCGGCGCCACGGAACTGGCTCACGGCCGCACGCTGGCCGCCGGGGGGGGGGGGGCCGCACAGAGGGGAACCCAATCCCCCGCCAAGTCCGGGCTTCCCGCCCGCTGCCCGCCTCCCACACTCCGGCCGGGGCTGCCTCGGCTGGCGGCTGCCATGCCCCCGGTGGGGGCTGAGGCATGCGGGCACTCTGTCCTCCCGCTCCGGTGGGGCTGCCGCTGCTGTCTGCTCAGCCGGGATGCTCAGGCAGCCGCCACCTGCGCTGTCCAGCGGCCACTTTCTGTCACTCATGTTGCCTGGGCCAGGCGTTTTTACCCCCCCACTAGTTAGCCGGGTAGCTTCCTCCCAATCCGTGGCTCCGGCAGCCATGGATCCATGCTGGCCAGCCTGCAGTCGCAGGCAGGCCACGTCCCGCTCCAGGCCCAGCCTGGGATGGCTCTCTGGTCATGACCAACATTTGAGTGGTCTGAGCCCTGGCACGCGGTAAATTGCCCATCACAGGTGGCCAGATGGGCAATTTACGGGCCACACCCCCTCCACATCCCACTTGCCCCTTTCAGGTCGCCGTGCCGGGCCCGGCATGTCCACCCCCAGGCCCGCTCCTGCCAGGCCGGCATACGCCACGGTTCCGTCACACACATTCAGGTCAGATCAGTGGCGCTCCAGGTTGTTCACGCCCCGGCCTACCCACGGCCTCCCAGCGGGGCCCCTGGGGGCTCCGGCCTTGGTGCTCTCTATGTTCACATGTGTGTTCCTTTCCCAGGTGCCAGTAGCGTTCGTGGTTCCCGTCGTACCTTATTCCGACTTTCCCGACGTCAGGTTAGGTCCTGCAGGAAATCGCTGTCGGCCGCTCGCGGGAAAACTCATACTTGAGGGTTCAGGTAGGTAATCGGGGGCTGCTTCTGGCAGTTCCTCCTCCCGACATCCCGGGTTGCCTCCCAGGAGGCACACGGGGATGTGTTCTCGCTCTCAACCCGAGACGTTCAGGTGTCTCCTCTGTCCTGCTTAGCCTGAGGCGTTCAGGTGTCTTCTCTTTCCAGGTACCCTGAAGCGTTCAGGTGTTCTTTCTGTCCATCTTGGCCTGAGGCGTTCAGGTGTCTTCTCTCTCCAGGTTCCCTGAAGAGTTCAGGGGTCCTCTCGGTCCATCTTTGCCTGAGGCGTGCAGGTGGCTTCTCTGTGCAGGTACCCTGAAGCGTTCATGGGTCTTCTCTGTCCATCTTTCCCCAAGGCGTCCAGGTGTCTGCTCCGTCCAGGTACCCTGAAGCGTTCTGGTATCTTCTCTGTCCTTCCTTGCCTGAGGCACTCAGGTGTCTTCTCTGTCCAGCTACCCTGAAGCGTTCAGGTGTCTTCTCTGTCCATCCTTGCCTGAGGCGTTCAGGTGTCTTCTCTGTCCAGGTACCCTGAAGCGTTCAGGTGTCTTCTCTGTCCATCCTTGCCTGAGGCGTTCAGGTGTCTTCTCTGTCCAGGCACCCTGAAGCGTTCAGGTGTCTTCTCCGTCCAGGTACCCTCAGCGTTCTGGTATCTTCTCTGTCCTTCCTTGCCTGAGGCGTTCAGGTGTCTTCTCTGTCCAGGTACCCTGAAGCGTTCAGGTGTCTTCTCCGTCCAGGTACCCTGAGGCGGTCAGGTGTCTTCTCTGTCCATCCTTGCCTGAGGCGTTCAGGTGTCTTCTCTGTCCAGGCACCCTGAGGCTCAGGTGTCTTCTCTGTCACGGTGTCCACGCGCACCCACGATAGTTCCAGTCTCGCGCGTTTTTTTTTTTTTCTCATGTCACTCCCAACTTTCCAGTCCTCAGGTCCAGCCGGTTCGTTCCCGTCCATCCTCTGACGGTAAGACAAGGGTGTTGACCCAACGCTCCCAGGTACGTCATCTTTTACGTTCATCCACGACCTTTTTAGTCGGGGTGCACGTCCCCATGACCTCTCCAGCGGCCGTGTTGTTGTCTCTAATTCCAGGTGTTGCAAGGTCTCTGCTATTGTCGAAGCCATGTCACAGGTCTCTGACGTCGACGACATGTTGTCCCTCCCGGGTACGTCAGTCTCCAGCCAAGGCGGCCCAGTTGCCCTCCGAAGATGGACTGTGCCGAGGCTCGTTGCGGAATTGGCCAAGAGAGGCATCAGACACCCAGCGTCAGCCAGGAAGGCCGAGTTATACCGCCTATTGATGACCGAGTCCAGCGCTCCTGAAAGGGAAGATCCACCTCCAGCCATCCAGCAGTCCCTGGTGCTGTTGCAGGCCTCCTTGGATTCGCTCATCTCGTCCGTTGCCGACATCAGGACCAGGGTGGTGGACTTGGAGTCCAGAACACCGGCGTCTTCCCAGGCGGTGGTCCCCGTCTCCGATCCCCCTCTGTTGCAGCTTCCGGCTCCAGGTACGTCCCCGGCTGCTCCGGTGGTGGCTCCTGCGCACTTGGTACCGGACCACATCAGGAGGGACATCTTGGCGGGCAAGGACGTGAATCTCGCGTCCATCCTGATTGCGTCCCACGATGCCGCAGACAACAAGACTTTTGACTGCGGGGAGGTCTCGGTGGTCCTTCGGGCCAAGGATGGACGTCTCAACCGCAAGCTCTCTGTCGTCGAGTTTGTTTTGGCCTTCGGCCTGTTTAGAGACGTGCTCTGCTCCGCATCCCCGGCCCGCCGGGAGGAACTGGACACGTATCTACACAGGGTCACTGGACTTGGGCACAAGTACGGCGGCACGGCTTTTTATGACTACCACCGCTCCTTCTCAGCCAAGGCCGCCGCCGCGCTTGCCCAGTTCCAGTTCTCCGTCAACTAGGCCATGCTGGACATGGAGTTGTTCTGCCAGCATTTCGCCGGCCTCCGGGCCCCCGCTTGTTCGACCTGCCAGTCGATTTTCCACTCTACTGAGTGGTGTCCTCAAACGGCCACGGCCCAACCAGACAAGGCTATTCCAGGCCCCTCTGGGGTCCCCCGCTGTCCCTCCACCACCGATAAGCTGGGCAGACCCATTGTCTACCTTGGCAACAGCCAAGTTTGCAACAACTTCAACTTTGGTGCCTGTGTTTTTAGCGGTTGCAGGGCCCTACACATCTGCTCCATCTGCTTCAGGGCTCACCCCAGGTCCACATGTCCCAAGAAGGCTTACAAGCGCCTATGACTAGCCGACTGCGACATCGACCTCCTGGCTCTCCTGTTACGGGACCATCCGGTGCCAGGGTTCGTGGACTTCCTGATCACTGGCCTCTGCTCCGGGTTTGACACAGGGTTGGTGGCACTACCCCATTCCACCTGGGAGTGCGGCAATCTGCAGTCGGCCAGGGCAGATCCCACCGCTGTACAGCAACTCCTGAATTCTGAGGTGAAGAAAGGGTTCCTCCTGGGCCCCTTCAACCAGGTTCCTTTCTCTCGCTGGCGGATCAGTCCCATAGGCATCGTGGCCAAAAAAGATTCGAATAAAAAACGTTTGATTTACGATCTCTCCGCCCCCCATGATTCCGTCATCCCCAGCATCAATTCGCTCATCCCTTCTGAAGAATTTTCCATGACCTATGCGTCCATAGACGAAGCCATTGCCCTCATCCTTAGCGCCGGGAAAGGCGCCTGGTTGTCTAAAACTGACATTGCGGACGCCTTCAAACTGCTGCCCATTGCCCCTCACCTTTGGCAGTTCTATGGCATCAGGTGGGAGGGCAGGTTCTATTTTGCCAACAGGTTGACCTTCGGCTCAAAAAGCAGCCCGTGGTTATTCGACCAATTGGCGCAGGCCCTGCACTGGATCCTGATCCACCACGGCAGCGCCCCAGCGGTCATCCATTACCTGGACGACTTCCTCCTCATAGAACCTCCGCTAGGTCGGCCATCAGGGCTGCTCTCACTTCTGGAGATCTTTGCCGCCCTTTCCATCCCAATTTCGCAGGGGAAGACCGCGGGGCCGGTCACTTCCATCACATTCCTGGGCATTGTTCTAGACTCAGACAGAATGGAAGCCAGGCTTCCAGAGGCAAAGCTGTCCCAGATACGGGAAGTCGTGGCCAGGGCCATCAACTCTTCCCAGGTGACCAAGGTCGAGCTACAGTCCATCCTGGGTCGGCTGAACTTTGCCTTAAGGGTCATGCCCCAGGGCAGGGCTTTCATTTCCCGGCTGCTCTCGCTCCTTCCCTCAGCCTCCGAACCCAGCAGCATTGTCCACTTGGACAGGGCTGCCATGGCAGACTTGCGCATGTGGGACAGCTTTCTGTTATCTTGGAACGGGGTCAGCCTGTTTGTCCCCTCATGGTCCCAGTCATCTACCAGGGTGTTTGCCGATGCCGCAGCATCCCGGGGTTTCGCGGCCATCTTCGGGTCCCAGTGGCTGGCTGGCCCATGGCCTCCTCAGGTCAGTTCCGACCCTCAGTCCCTCAGCTCATCACCATTCCTGGAATGTTACCCCATCGTGGTGGCCGCTTCTGTCTGGGGTCACCTCTGGGCGAATTCCAGCGTCATGTTTGTATCTGACAGTCAGGACCTTGTGGACATCATCTCCAAAGGCCGAGCTAAGTCGGCCAGGGTCATGTCCCTGTTGCGCAAACTGGTCTGGCTGGCCATGACCCATAACTTTCATTTCTCATGTTCCCATATCCCAGGTGCCAGCAACACGGCGGCCGATGCCTTATCGAGGTTCAATTTTCACACCTTCTTTCAGGTATGTCCAGAAGCAGACCGGACCGGGGCCCGGATTCCCGGTTTCAGCGACCTGATGTTGGACTGAGGTCTCTGCTGGCAACCGCCGAGGACCTCAGGCACCGATCCCTTTCGGTCAACACGGCTCGCAACTACGGCACAGGTTGGAACCACTTCCAGGCGTTTTCCAGGGACCATCCCCAACAGGATATGTCCTTCATTGCGTACATCATGGCTTTCATGGCCCATTGCCATGTCAACCTCAAGCTGGCACCCAGCACCATCCGTTTGTACCTGGCCGGGGCGCAGCACTTCTTAGCCCTTCAGAACCCAGATATTCGCAAATATGGGGATTGATATTCACAAATGGGGATTGATATTCACAAATGGGGATTCGGTATATGATGTCATTGTAGGCGAAACCTTGGGATCTAGTGATCACCAGTCAGTGTGGTTTAATATAAGAACTGTGAAAGAGTCCCACCACACAAAAACAAAAGTTTTAGATTTTAGAAAAACAGACTTTTCAAAAATGAAATTAGTCATAAATGAGTCCTTATCAGACTGGAACGGATTACATGGAGTCCAGGAGAAATGGGACTACTTAAAAGGTGCATTATTGAAGGCAACAGAAAATTCAATTAGACTTGTCAGTAAAAGCAAAAAAAGGAAGAGACCACTGTGGTACTCGGCAGAAGTGGCCCAAATCATTAAAAATAAAAAGCTAGCATTTTGTAATTATAAAAAAAACCAGAGCAATGAAGATAAGGAAATCTACAAGATTAGGCAGAAAGAGGCCAAGCAAGTTATAAGAACTTCTAAAGCTCAGGCAGAAGAAAAACTAGCTCAGTCTATGAAAAAAGGGGATAAGACATTCTTCAGATATATAAATGAAAAAAGGAAATTAAAGCAAGGAATAACTAAATTAAAAACAAAGGACGGAAGGTATGTAGAAGAGAATAAAGGGTTAGCCGACTGCCTTAATGAATACTTCTGTTCAGTTTTTACAAAAGAAAAAGAAGGAGAAGGACCTCCACTAGAAAGGATGACTAATAAATCGTTTGATGCATGTGTCTTTACAGAGGAAGATGTTCTAAGTTTGCTGTCTAAAGTGAAGACAAATAAATCACAGGGGCCTGATGAGATACACCCAAAATTATTAAAAGAGCTTAGTGGTGAGCTGGCAAAACCGTTAACAGATTTATTTAACCAATCATTAGTAACAGGAGTCGTCCCGGAAGATTGGAAATTGGCAAATGTCGTGCCCATTCACAAGAAAGGTAGTAGGGAGGAATCGAGCAACTATAGACCAGTGAGTCTGACATCAATAGTAGGCAAATTAATGGAAACCCTATTAAAGGATAGGATTGTGGAACATCTAAAATCCCATGGATTGCAAGATGAAAAACAGCATGGGTTTACTTCAGGGAGATCATGTCAAACAAATCTTATAGATTTTTTTGACTGGGTGACTAAAATAATAGACGGTGGAGGTGCAGTAGACATCGCTTATCTGGATTTTAGTAAGGCTTTTGACACTGTCCCACATAGAAGACTTATCAATAAACTGCAGTCATTGAGCATGAACTCCAATATTGTTGAGTGGATTAGGCAGTGGCTGAGGGACAGACAACAGAGGGTTGTAGTCAATGGAGAACATTCAAAACAAGGTCATGTTACCAGTGGGATTCCACAGGGATCTGTACTGGGACCAATTTTGTTTAATATCTTCATAAGTGATATTGCAAAAGGCCTCGATGGTAAGGTTTGTCTTTTTGCTGATGACACAAAGATATGTAACAGGGTTGATGTTCCTGGAGGGAAACGCCAAATGGAAAAGGACTTAGGAAAACTAGAAGAATGGTCAGAACTCTGGCAACTGAAATTTAATGTGGATAAGTGCAAGATAATGCACCTGGGGCGTAAAAACCCAAGGGCAGAATATAGAATATTCGACACAGTCCTGACCTCAGTATCTGAGGAAAGGGATTTAGGAGTAATTATTTCAGAAGACTTAAAGGTGGGAAGACAATGTAATAAAGCAGCACGAAATGCAAGCAGAATGCTTGGATGTATAGGGAGAGGTATAAGCAGTAGAAAGAGTGAAGTGCTTATGCCGCTGTACAGAACACTGGTGAGACCTCACTTGGAGTATTGTGCGCAGTACTGGAGGCCATATCTCCAGAAGGATATAGATACTCTAGAGAGAGTTCAGAGAAGAGCTACTAAACTGGTCCATGGATTGCAGGATAAAACTTACCAGGAAAGGTTAAAAGACCTTAATATGTATAGCTTGGAAGAAAGAAGAGACCGAGGGGATATGATAGAAACTTTTAAATACATAAAGGGAATCAACTCGGTAAAGGAGGAGAGCATATTTAAAAGAAGAAAAACTACCACAAGAGGACACAGTTTTAAATTAGAGGGGCAAAGGTTTAAAAGTAATATAAGGAAGTATTACTTTACTGAGAGGGTAGTGGATGCATGGAATAGCCTTCCTGCAGAAGTGGTAGCTGCAAATACAGTGAAGGAGTTTAAGCATGCATGGGATAGGCATAAGGCCATCCTTCATATAAGATAGGGCCGGGGCTATTCATAGGATTCAGATATATTGGGCAGACTAGATGGGCCAAATGGTTCTTATCTGCCGACACATTCTATGTTTCTATGTTTCTATGTAAGTACGCGCAGCGTTCACATCCCAAGCCGTCAAGGCCACGCTCAGAGGCATTGAGAAAAACAGTAAAGACTCCAACCCGTCCCGTCGGCCGGTCTCCGGTGAGCTGTTTAGGCAGCTGTCTGCATCCCTAGATGGCAGTCCTTTTGGCCATTTCACTAGCCTGGTCATCAAAGCCGCGATGTACCTAAGCTTCTACGGCTTCCTTCGTCCAGGAGAATTTTCAGTTCCTTCCCTGAAGACGGTCTTCCTGAAAAAGAAGCAGCTATCCTGGAGCCAGGATCATCTGGTATTAAGCCTACCTTCCACCAAGACGTCCCAAACCGGTCCTCCCGTACTGATCCGTTTCTTCAAGTCCGGGAACGCCTGGTGTCCGGTGGTGGTACTCCAACATCTCCTGGGTTCCACACCATCTCCAGATCCAGAGTCTCCTTTGCTGCCATTCCAGGGGAAACCCCTATCCACGCCACAGTTTGTCTCCCACATCAGATCCCTGGTCGCAGGGTTGGGGGTGGACCCCAAAACCATATCAGGACATTCGTTCCGCATCGGAGCGGCTTCAGCGGCTTCCAAGCACGGGACGCCTCCGCACGTCATCCGTCACATGGGTAGGTGGAGATCTGCCTGTTTTTCTCGGTACATCCCGGATCCGCTGACTGAAACCCGACAGGTATTCCGTTCCTTGGCTTTGTAACCCTGTTCCACACGCATTAAACAGCAGCACTTCTCCTACCTGGTGTCTTTTTGGCCCTCTTTTAGGCAGGCCCACGTCCCGTGGCTCCAGGCACACATCAGCCACTGTCTAGCCCCCTCCCGTCACCTTACTGACCGTGGCCGCGGCCACAAATAGTTAAGGCTGCATGCAGCCTGTTATTGTGGGAGGGGCCAGGTCCCCTTACTTAAACCCCCCCGTACAGCTCACCTTCACCGCGTCCGCCGACCAGCACTTCACCCACCCTTTCCCCCCCTTTTTCTTCCACTCTCCCTAGGGTTGGCCCTCTTTTAGGCAGGCCCACGTCCCGTGGCTCCAGGCACACATCAGCCACTGTCTAGCCCCCTCCCGTCACCTTACTGACCGTGGCCGCGGCCACAATACTATATTTATTCACCACTAAGTGACTTGTGATAAGTGTGTTACACCCTGACGGGCGGCCTTCTGATTCCTTTTGGGTATATTATTTGGATGATGTATTAAAAGTTAAGTCTTAATTGAGGTCATCCACTAATTCAGTTTTTCTTGTATTTTAAAGAGAGCTAATCTGTACCTCCTGCTTGTGTGACTTGTAGTATTTTAAGTATTTGGTCAGTTACCCCCTCTATCTAGTACAGAAGGTCACATTTCACATGCTTCTAATCTTATTGTCTCTCTAATCTATTTCAGTCTTATTCATAGCAAGCTCTAGCAGCATAAAAACAAAGGCACACAACAGTGCTAGACATAATAAAATCAAAATATACCTACTCTACTTCTGTGGATGACACTGTTATGGGGGACATGTGGATGACACACTGTTATGAGGGATCTGTGGATGACACACTGTTATGAGGGATCTGTTGATGACACACTGTTATGAGGGATCTGTGGATGACACACTGTTATGAGGGATCTGTGGATGACACACTGTTATGAGGGATCTGTGGATGACGCACTGTTATGGGCATCTGTGGATGACGCACTGTTATGGGCATCTGTGGATGACGCACTATTATGGGCATCTGTGGATGACGCACTGTTATGGGGCATCTGTGGATGACACACAGTTATGGGGGCATCTGTGGATGACACACGGTTATGGGGGCATCTGTGGATGACGCACTGTTATGGGGGCATCTGTGGATGACGCACTGTTATGGGGGCATCTGTGGATGACGCACTGTTATGGGGGCATCTGTGGATGACGCACTGTTATGGGGGCATCTGTGGATGACGCACTGTTATGGGGGCATCTGTGGATGACGCACTGTTATGGGGGCATCTGTGGATGACGCACTGTTATGGGGGCATCTGTGGATGACGCACTGTTATGGGAGCATCTGTGGATGACGCACTGTTATGGGGGCATCTGTGGATGACACACGGTTATGGGGGCATCTGTGGATGACGCACTGTTATTAACAGTGCATCATCCACAGTTCCCCCCCATAACAGTATTATCCACAGATCCCCCATAACAGTGTCATCCACAGATCCCCCCATAACAGTGTCATCTTCCACACAGACCACAGATATTCCCTTAACAGTCTATTAAGAAGATATTTGTGGAAGGCACTGTTATGGGTGTATCTGTGTGGAATCTGACACAGATGCGGGGGGTCTGTGGATGACACTGTTATGTAGGGCTGGGGGGGATCTTTGGATGACACATATATAGCAGCATCTTCTGCTATATATGTGTCATCATCCACAGATCCCCCCCCCCACATAACAGTGTCCCTGACAGTGACCCCCAACAGCAGGGTGGAGGCTGCCGGGGTCTTATGCCAAGTGTTGTAAACTTAGTGTTGTCATAAACTACTTACTGGGAGACTCCAGCTAGTATTCCACAATCACTGGGCAGGCTCTCAAACACTCAAACTAGGCCGGCGGCAGCGCAACGTGATGTCACTCCGTCACGCCGCACGCGTCTGCTCCCCCCACTTTATTAATGAAGCAGGCGGAGCAGGCGCGTGACGTCGGAGTGAGTGACGTTACGAAGCCAGCCACTGGGACATGGAGCATGGGAGCACGGGAGCAGTCTGAAGATATCATTGTGGCTGTGCGAGACAGCTGGGGCTCAAGCGGCAGTGCAGGAGGCTGAGCACAGAGGTGTGATTAGGGTGTGCCCAGGCACACCCGACACACCCTGTGCGCACACCTATGCCCAATATACTGAATACTATGAATAGCCCTTGGCCCTATCTTATATGAAGGTTGGCCTTATGCCTATTCCATGCATGCTTAATTCCTTCACTGTATTTGCAGCTTCCACTTCTGCAGGAAGGCTATTCCATGCATTCACTACTCTCTCAGTAAAGTAATACTTCCTGATATTACTTTTAAACCTTTGCCCCTCTAATTCAGGCAACAAGCAGAACATAAAGCAAAGGCAGATGAGCAGATCACGGTAACAGGCACATGTCAGGTCAGACAGCAGGCAGACAGAACACAGCCCACAGCTAGAAAAATGGATTATAGCTTCCAAACACACGTCAACTGAGGTGATATACAATAACCAATGTCCCTAATTAAAAAACAGTGGTGGCCATGAAGAGGCTCGGACTGGCCCACAGGGGTACCGGTGAATCCCCGGTGGGCCCCTGAGCAAGGTGGGCCCCTAGTCTCCCATCCCCTGCACCAGTGGCACATAACACAGTAGACTTACTGCACTATATACATATATTTAATGTACAGCACCTCCACCAGCCTATGTTCATATAAAAAACTTGACAGATTATTAAATAAACTCCCTACTTTATTATTATAGACCAGATCTGAGATGACTTCTAGGTATAGAGGAAAGCTAGCCAGTGTCCTCTTCTCCCCAGGACCTACCTTCTCAAAGTTGCTGCAGGGACCCCCATATTCAATCATCTGGCAGCATCTTGTGAGCAGGTAATATTTCAATATATCGGTACGATGGACCCCCAAAATACTTTTTACTGGTGGGCCCTAGGAACCCCAGTCCGACCCTGGCCATGAACCAACATTGCAACAGCTAAGTGTTGGAGAATGGTTATATTAATTATCTATTACATAATTTCATTACTCATCCTTTTGTTTCCTCATTAAAAAAAGCTTAAAAATAAGCTGAAGATAGCTACAGTAGATAGCAGATAAAGATTAAATAAAGAATTGCAAACAAAAGGTCACACTTATTAGCATAGAAATATGATGAAAAATCTCAAAGTCTCTATGTGTATTAAATATTTAATGAAAAAAATAGAATTGTGTAACAAGAAATGAGAGTAGTTGTTCACCAATTGACTTAGTCAGTGCTAGATTAGAGCGATTACAGCACTGTTAAAGGTAAGGTGGCCCCTCTTGGAAGGGAATTGCTAGACACTACAGCTTTACTACTCGACCTGTCAACATCATAGCGTCATAATAATACAGCATATTGTTATGCAGAGGCAGAATAATGAGTTCTATGGAACAACAGTACAAGCTAAAATAAATCTAACTAGTGAATATTGTAGCCTCCTAGTTGGGCTTAAAAAATAAAAATAAAAAAAATATTTTTTAAAAAATAAAAATCTAAAAATGTAAATCACACAAAAAATAAAAAAATCATGAGCATTGCCGGAAATGCCTGTACTATTACAATATAAAAATATTTTTTCCTAACATTTTTTTTTAACAATTCCACCCCATTTGGAATATTTTCCCACTTCTCACTACATTGTATGCTATATTAATAAGTTACATTGCAAAGTAAAACTTGTCCTACAAAAAAGCCTTTACAGTCATGTGAAAAAATTAGGACACCCTTTGAAAGCATGTGGTTTTTTGTAACATTTTTAATAAAAGGTTATTTCATCTCCGTTTCAACAATACAGAGAGATTAAAGTAATCCAACTAAACAAAGAAAACTGAAGAAAAGTCTTTTCAAGATCTTCTGTAAATGTCATTCTACAAAAATGCCTATTCTAACTGAGGAAAAAGATAGGACACCCTCACATGTATTCCCTCTTAAATTGGCTCAGATCTCACACAGGTATATCACACCAGGTGCACATAATTAGTAGATCGTTACTCTGCATGTTAAAGGAGGCTTGCCCTATTTAAACCTCAGACATTTAGTTTGGTGTGCTCCTGACTGTTGAAGTGAGAGTGAGCACCATGGTGAGAGCAAAAGAGCTGTCAGAGGACTTCAGAAAAAAGATTGTAGCAGCCTATGAGTCTGGGAAGGGATTTAAAAAGATATCAAAAGATTTTGAAATCAGCCATTCCACTGTCCGGAAGATAGTCTACAAGTGGAGGGCTTTCAAAACAACTGCCAACATGCCCAGGACTGGTCGCCCCAGCAAGTTCACCCCAAGAGCAGACCGCAAGATGCTAAAAGAGGTCTCCAAAAACCCTAAAGTGTCATCTCGAGAACTACAGCAGGCTCTGGCTACTGTTGATGTAGAAGTACATGCCTCTACAATCAGAAAGAGACTGTACAAGTTTAACTTGCATGGGAGGTGTGCAAGGAGGAAACCTTTGCTTTCCAAGAGAAACATCGAGGCCAGACTGACATTTGCCAGAGATAAAGTTGACAAAGACCAGGACTTCTGGAATAATGTTCTTTGGACAGATGAGTCCAAAATTGAATTATTTGGACACAACAGCAGAGGACATGTTTGGCGTAAACCAAACACAGCATTCCAAGAAAAGAACCTCATACCAACTGTGAAGCATGGAGGTGGAAGTGTCATGGTTGGGGCTGCTTTGCTGCAGCAGGACCTGGTCAGCTCACCATCATAGAATCCACGATGAATTCTACTGTGTATCAGAAGGTGCTTGAAGAACATGTGAGACCATCAGTTAGAAAATTAAAGCTGAAGCGGAACTGGACCATGCAACATGACAATGACCCAAAACATACTAGTAAATCAACCAAAGATTGGCTGAAAAAGAAGAAATGGAGAGTCCTGGAATGGCCAAGTCAAAGTCCAGATTTGAATCCCATTGAGATGCTGTGGGGTGACTTCAAAAGGGCTGTACGTGCAAGAAACCCCTCAAACATCTCACAGCTGAAAAAGTTCTGCATTGAGGAGTGGGGTAAAATTTCCTCAGACCGATGTCGAAGACTGGTAGATGGCTACAAGAACCGTCTCACTGCAGTTATTTCAGCCAAAGGAGGTAACACTCGCTATTAGGGGCAAGGGTGTCCTATCTTTTTCCTCAGTTAGAATAGGCATTTTTGTAGAATGACATTTACAGAAGATCTTGAAAAGACTTTTCTTCAGTTTTCTTTGTTTAGTTGGATTACTTTAATCTCTCTGTATTGTTGAAACGGAGATGAAATAACCTTTTATTAAAAATGTTACAAAAAACCACATGCTTTCAAAGGGTGTCCTAATTTTTTCACATGACTGTATATGACTATGTTAATGGCAAAAATAAAAAGTTATGGCTCTGAAGACTGGGAAGAAAAATGAAAATAATGAAATTCATCATGTGTGAATGCACCCTAAGGGCTCATTCACATGAACGTGGTACCCCTTGCCCGCACTGCGGCTCGCAAACAGTGAGTCCACAATATACAGCACTAGTCCTCTGCACTCCGTATCACAGATGCGGACCCATTGACTTGAATAAGTCCCCAATCCGCAAGATACAGAGTGGTATACAACAGAGGCACGGATCGCATGCCACAGAAGAACTATGAAGCACTTCTGTGGGATTTTGTTCAGTGCCTCCACAGCACAAAAAAAAAAAAAATAGAGCATGTTTTATTTTTGGTGGTGCGGACCATCTCTTGAGGATCATGGACCCAAACGACATGCACATATACGGTGCCTGTGCATTGTGGACCGCATTTTGTGATCCACAGCATGGGGCACATACTTTTGTGTGCATGAGCCCTAATGGTGTATAAGAAAAGATTAACACCTTTAGTGCTCATGCACACTAATGTATTTTCTTTCTGTGTCCGTTTCGTTTTTTTTTTGCAGATCGTATGCCAATCATTTCAATGGGTTTGCAAAGAAAACTGAAGTTACTCCATGTGCATTCTGTTTCTGTATGTCCTATTATTGTTCACATTACGGACATGGATAGTACTGTTTTATTAGAGGCCAGCTGTTCCGTTCCGAAAATTCGGAATGCAAACAGATGTCATCTGCATTTTTTGTGGATCCATTTTTTGCGGACCACAAAATGCATATGGTTGTGTGCATGAGCCCTCAGGATGTGGCCTAGTTTGATACTTATGGAATGCACATTTTTTTCAGTTTTTCAGCCCCACATTCTAAAAATGTAAAATGTTTTGTTTTTCTATCAACCAGACAACAGAGTTATAACAGAATATAATGGAATTTTAGGACGGAAAGCAAATTGAAAATCTTTAAAGGGAGTCTTTCACCTAAAATCACCATTATAGAACAAATAATATCAGGATCTCCATTACATTCCCCATATTTGAATGCTACCTTCCATATTGCTGTCTATCGCCAATTTTCTCAAAAAAACACCTTTATTCAATATGTTAATTAGCTTCTGAAGGTGCCCAGGGGCGGCTTTCATACGGCTGGTGCCCAGGCCCCTTGGTGTGAGAGAAATCCAGCGCCTTTCGTTTAATGCGCATAGGGCGGACCGTACATCCCGATCTAGCCAGCCTTGTGCCTCTGCCCATAATGGGGAATGAAGTGCGCAGGCGCAGCAAATCTGTTGATAGGCGCTGGAGCTGGGTTTCTCACTAAGAGGAGGACGCAATCAGAAGAACCTAGGGCGGGCGAGAGGGGTGAAAGAGGAGGGGTTTCGTATGAAAAGCACTGAGGGGCCTGGCCACCGGCCGCATAAACGCCGCCCCTGGGCACCTTTAGAAATAAATTAACATATTGAATAAAAGTGTTTTTCTGAGAAAATTGGCGATGGACAGCAATATGGAAGGTAGCATTCTAATATGGGGAATGTAATGGAGATCCTGATATTAGTGTTCTTCAATGGTGATTTTAGGTGAAAGACTCCCTTTGAGAGGCATTCTGTTTTGCTCCTTCCTAATACATGTCTGTGGGGGTCACGTAAAGGTTCTGTTTGGTTTCGTTACACATGACGGAAAAAATAGTCCTGTCATCTATAATATATGGAAAATACCGCTCTTCCTTTGTATCATAATATCACATTAATGGTTCCTTTGAGAATATGTTTGATTTAAAACCGTTGTTATATACTAACAAAATGTATACAAACAAAGTTTTAGCCATGTTTTCACAAGAAAGTAGGTTTACAGAAATACAATATAAGCCGATTACTTTTCAGCCTCTGCAATAAATTATTTCATTTTTTAAATTTTAATTGTGAGTGAAATAATAAAAAATGTCTGCACTTTACTGAATAAACTACTATTGTTAACAAGCGTTACTCACAGCATACATGGGCCATAAAACTCATGATACACATTTGCAATTAAATTGCACATTGATCTGTAGTATTAAAGGAATCCATGCTGTTCCGTTCACTCATAAAACATGACATTTTCTTTTAATTAACTCCTCTCTTGGAAGAAAATATTAGTTAATTGTATCCCAAAAGATTTAAATGTCATAGAATGTTACAGTGAATAATTCTCTTTTTTCAGAAGCACAACATATAGATAAATGCTTGGTAAACTTTGGTTTTATACCATGAAAGACTACTTTTGTAGCTGGTGAAAGTACCGTACTTGTGATGAAATAATTGAAACACTGCATGGAAGGTTAAAATGTCTCAGGAAATCACAGACCAGCTTAAAAAATAAAAATAAAAATTACAGTACTGAAGTGTCTTGTACAGAAGGCACAGACCTACTGTACATGAAGCAGTGATTTGGAAGAATCCCATGCCACAGCTGTTGGAAGCCTTAGGGCACATGCATACAAGCATACTTGCTCAGTGGTCGTGCTGTGGATGGCAAATTGTGGTTGGCAATGCCGTGTGCACTCCGCTTGTGGTTGCGTACCGATTGACTTGAATAGGTCCGCGATCCGCTACATACTGCCAAAGATAGAGCATGTTCTATCTTTTTGCGGTGCAAAGGTACAGATCAGATACCCACAGAAACACTTTGTATTGCTTTCATGGGCTTCTGTTCAGTGCCTCTTCTCTGCAAAAAGATAGGTGAAGTCCTATCTTTGGTCGTATCTGGCAGATGCAGACCCATCAGAGTCAATGAACCTGCATCTGTGATGCAGAGTGCAAACGGCCAGTACCCGTATATTGCTAACCGGCCGTTTATGGTCAACACTGAGCAAGTACACTCATGCACATGAGCCCTTAGAGAGGAGGGTTAATAGGTGGAGCAGGTAATTTATTTAGGGCACATCTACAGTAGATATATAATACAGTGCCTGCTTACATAATAGGGATAGAGTCAAATGTTAGGTTTGTTTTGAGGGTCTTTTGGTGGCCCAACAGAAGCAATAAATCAAGGAATGTGCATGGAAGGATATGTTTGTGAAAATTGTTTCCCTTCTCAGAATTAAAAACTCAACTTGGACAAGGGAAGACGAGAAAGAGTAAGAAAAAAAAACAAAAAGAGTAATATGGTTACCATTTGATTCTACAGATGTTTTTCTTTTGGTTCCAGGCATTTGCAATTGATAGCTAATGTTACCAGCATAAGACACCAGAGCATTGATCAGCCATTTTTGCTCTATGGATGCCATAGGTTAAGCTGTAACTACTGTATGTACACCCCAACAGACCACATTTGTTAGCTTGCTATAGGAATGCTGCTTTCCCATAAGAGGTCCCATTTCCTATGCAAAAGTTGAGACTTTTAGTTTTTGTTTGTGTGGGTAATTAAAAGAAATTACTAGTGTGTCACAGTGAGGTTCACTGTGACAATTGTGTCCGTGTAGGCTGGCTGCATGCACTCTTGCGTACTGGCTGCAGGCTGGTTGCTTGGGGCTGCATACTCGCTGCAATGTCTTCTGTGAACTGCTGCCTGTGAATATTTTCTCTTCCCGTGTCTGCTTCTATGTGCAGTTCTTATCACTGTTGCCATGCAGGCTGGCTGCAGGCTGACACCTACGTATGTTTGTTGCATGGGACTGCATGCTGGCTGCAGTGTAGTGTGTGAACTGTGTCCTGTGTTTGTGTATTCCCGTGTCTGCATCTCTATGGCTCATGTCTCTGGAGCCGTGCAGGCTGGCTCCATGCACTTTGTGTACTGGTTGTGAGTGTGCCCATGCATGCTGGTTCTGTGATGCTTGCTGGCTGCGGCCTCGTGTGCGAACATGGCCTAGTATGTACAGTTGCAAGAAAAAGTATGTGCACCCTTTGGAATGATATGGATTTCTGCACAAATTGGTTATAAAATGTGATCTGATCTTCATCTAAGTCACAACAATAGACAATCACAGTCTGCTTAAACTAATAACACACAAAGAATTAAATGTTACCATGTTTTTATTGAACACACCATGTAAACATTCACAGAGCAGGTGGAAAAAGTATGTGAACCCTTGGATTTAATAATTGGTTGAACCTCCTTTGGCCGCAATAACTTTAACCAAAGGTTTCCTGTAGTTGCAGATCAGACGTGCACAATGGTCAGGAGTAATTCTTGACCATTCTTCCATTCAGAACTGTTTTAGTTCAGCAGAATTCTTGGGATGTCTGGTGTGAATCGCTTTCTTGAGGTCATGCCACAGCATCTCAATCGGGTTGAGGTCAGGACTCTGACTGGGCCACTCCAGAAGGCATATTTTCTTCTGTTTAATCCATTCTGTTGTGGATTTACTTCTATGCTTTGGGTCGTTGTCCTGTTGCAACACCCATCTTCTGTTGAGCTACAGCTGGTGGACAGATGGCCTTAAGTTCTCCTGCAAAATGTCTTGATAAACTTGGGAATTCATTCTTCCTTCGATGATAGCAATCCGTCCAGGCCCTGACTCAGCAAAGCAGCCCCAAACCATGATGCCCCCACCACCATACTTCACAGTTGGGATGAGGTTTTGATGTTGGTGTGCTGTGCCTCTTTTTCTCCACACATAGTGTTGTGTGTCTCTTCCAAACAACTCAACTTTGGTTTAATCTGCCCACAGAATATTTTGGCAGTACTGCTGTGGAATATCCAGGTGCTCTTGTGCAAACTGTAAACATGCAGCAATGTTTTTTTTTTTTTGGACAGCAATGGCTTCCTCTGTGGTATCCTCCGGGGGGTGGGGGTGGGGGGGGGGTTCCATCTGCCCTTGTTTGTGATGTCACCTGGTATTGCATTGTTGACGCTTTTTTGAGGTGACAGTCTATATCAGTCTATATTGATAGACTGGAGTACAAGTAAAATAAAGGAAAAATAACAAGCAAAGTACAACTTAAATGAACAAAAACAACAACAGTAACAGAGCACTTTCAGTCACGGTGGTCCAGATGGACTCTTCTATAGGTCGGAAACATCTGGGTTTGGTTAGGACAGCCAGATCCAGATCTGTCATATGGAAACAAACCTAGGGTATCTATGATTCATAAAGGCTAGGATTTTTTCATGGGCGTAGCTAATATTTACCATCACCACTACTTCTTGAATGGGAGGAGTTGTTGGGAATTTCCAGTATCTCGTGATGGCCAGTTTTGTGGAGAACATAATGTGAGCCATTATTGTGCGCAGGTGAGTTGGGAAATCCATGATACCAAGGAAAAGTAGGGCTAATGCTTGCTAGGGAGGGTTTAGTCTGAATATTAGAGACAGAGCTGTAAACTAGCTTACCAAACACCCCGCTGGAGGGGACAGGACCAGAGAATATGAAATAGCGACCCCCTACAGCCACAGCCTCTCCAGCAGAGGTTTGAAGAGCCAGAATATATGTAGCTCAGTTTTTTGGGGGTAAGGTACCACCTAAGAGCCGTCTTCATGATGGCTTCGTAGTGGGAGACACAGGTAAATGTTTTGGCCGCAAATGTTAAGGAGTAGGCCGAACTTGTAGTGGAGAACACCTCTCCCAGTTCCTTTTCCCATGCCAGGTATGGGCTTGACTTGAGAAAGACATTTTTGGAGTCTAAAAGGTAATATAGAGGCTTTAGGCCCTTAGGTGATGGTGTTTTTGAGTCCCAAAGTTCAAACAATTCCCCACAGGCAAGTACAGTGAAGGGATCTGTGGATTAGAGTAGATGTCTGATCCTAAGATATTAGTAAAATTGTGGGATGTGGAATGTGGGATTTCTCATGGAGAGCTGACAATTGGCACATTTGGGAATTATCAAAGAGGGAGGATACAGAGGAGAGACCGTTGAAGACCCAAAGTTGTAGGTCTATCTCTGGGATGAAAAATTTAAGTGTATCTAGGAGGGCACGGGAGTGTAGAGAGAGGGGGGATTTGGCGTCCTGGAATTAAATAGTCTCCATTGAGTTACCAAGGTAGATATGAAGTAATTGCTAAACGAGAGAGAGGGGTCAAGAGACACCACTAACAGAGCTTTCAGGTTTCCTCCCGGGATTGAATCCAATGATTTCTCCCATCTCCCTTTCCCCACTCCCTCAAGAAGCTCATGTGAGTAGATATGTAGTAGTCAAAAATATTGGGAAGACTGAGTCCTCCAGCAGTTTTGTATTTGGTGAGTATCTTGTGGACTATGCATGGACGTCGAAGGGTCCAAATGAATGTATGAAGGATTCTATGGATCCATGTAAAAAAGGAAGCCTGTAGTAAGATAAGCACTGTCCTAAACAAGTATAGGATCTTTTGCAGAATGTTGCTATGCAGCCTACCCATGAGATCTCCTACTTGTTGTGTTGGTTTAAATCTTTCTCCACTACCTCAAGCAGTGGGGGGTAATTAAGGTGGTATAAATGCTAAATCTTTTTAGGGACCTGTGTACCCAAGTATTGAATATGGCTCGATTGCCAATCCAATTTGAATCTGGATTGGAAAGCATAAAGGTCTATGGGAGACACATTGATAGGAAAGGCCTGGGATTTTTTCTTGTTTATTTTATAGTAGGAAAGAGAGCTAAATTGGCAGATTATGTCCATTGCAGCAGCCAATGACCTTTCGGTTAGCTATGGGTCAAGATAACATTGTTTGCGTATAAGGATAGCCTGTGCTAGGGGTTCTATGGAGAGTCTGAATATTGGGGGGACAACGGACAACCCTGGTGGGTTTTAGTTATAGTAAAATCTGAAGATAGGGTGTTATTCACATATACCCGCACCGAGGGATTATTGTATAGGGCCTGATTTGCTCTCAAAAAGGTGCCGCATAAACCCATGGTTTGTAGCACTGAGAATGCAAATGACCAGTTAATACGGTCTAAAGCCTTCTCGGTGTCCAATGTTTCCACGGCCATTTCTGCTCCAGATCTCTCCACAAAGTCAATAGTAGTCAATACTCTTCTTATGTTGCCTATGATCTGTCTTCCCTTAACAAACCTGAATTGATCGCAATCAACCAAAGATGGCAGCATAGGGGCCAGACACAAAGCTAACACCTTCGTATAGATTTTTAAATCTGTGTTTAGCAAGGATATAGGCCGAAAATTGTGTGGAGTGTTTGGAGCTTTCCCTCCACTATTATTGCTTTAAGCATCTCTTCTGGGAAAGTGTCAGTGCCAACCTGTTTGTAGAACGTCTAGTACGTAAGTGGGAGAGAAGTACCATAAGAAAGTATTTGCAGTATCAATTTAACAATTTGTCAGGCCCCATGGACTTTTGCAGGAGAAGGGAATTTATTATTTTCTGTAGTTCAGGAGCGTTAATGGGAGCGCTCAACTGATCTATTTGTTTGGCAGAGATTTAAGGTAGTTAGGGATTGTTCAGAAATGCTCTAATGTCAGATTGGGATGTCTATGAGAGGGCCTCAGTGGATCTTAGGTTGTAGAATGAGGAGCAGTATTCTTTAAATCTATCAGAATTCCTTGTGGGTCTGTGATCTTATTGTATCCTTAGGAGGATAAGGTATATGGGATCCTAGACTTTCCAGCTCGGGATTTAAGGTTGTTTGCCAGTAGTTTTCACGCTTTATTGTCTTGTGAATAGTATCTAATTTTAATCTTTTTGAGGTTTTGTTCATCTATAGTGAAGCAGACAATAATAGAGCGGACTAGTATAATGTAGTGGCCTGCATCATCCACTACCATAGAAATAGGGGGTAAAAGCTAGCGTGTCCAAAAGATCCACTCCTCCATGTTTTTTTTTGTGTGAAAATGGTACTGAAGTATAGTAGGGAATTTAGAGTGTTTTAGTCTATGACTATCCTTCACCATGACATGAGTCTCCTGGGCACGCAGGACTTCACACCTGAGGTCTAAGGCCTCCTTCCATAAAAAAAAATATCTCTTTGGTGGGCAATTCAGACCTCTGACATTAATAGAAGCTATTTTAATAACCAAGGGGACAAAAGGAAAGCATTAGCGTGAGCCGCCTCTGTGGCCTGGGAGGGAGGGCTGCCACCAAAGGGCCTCATATCCCAGGCACACGGGGGCACCCATCCCCCCCTAACCAACCAGTACCATAAGCAGGAAGAGCAGGCAAATGTAGAGCAGTATATCTGACATACCAAAGTCCTCAGAGAGTGCAGAAGTCCCAATAGTTAAACTGAAACAAAAGAAACAGAAAAACTGGGAAAGAAAGCAGAAGTGGCCTCAAGTGGGAAAAGTCTGTACTGTGGTGCCAACTATAATAATTAGAGATGAGCAAATCAAATCAGACGAAGTGGAATTCGATCCAAATTTCAGGAACAATTTGATTTGCAACAAATGCTAATTTCCTCGCACTTTGTGGTAACGAATTACAATTTTTCCTAAAATTACGGCTACACGTGTGAGGATATGGGGCAAGGAACTCTGGGAAGGCGGGTTTAACCATAATGCCATGCATGCAGCCAATCAGCAGCCAGCCAGCCATGTGATGTCATAGCCCTATAAATACTCGCAGCCATCTTGGATTCAGACATTTTCCAGCGTTCTGAGTACAGGGACAGACGTGAGAAGGCGCTAGGGACAGCAATAGGAAAAAAAACTAATTGTGAAAAAAAGTGATTTACAAGTTCAGGGAAACATTATTCGAATTGCAGGGAAACTATAGTGAGGAATCATTTCACAGCATCTTAGTGCAGGGAGAAACATCTGAAGTCGCTAAGGACACTGCTAGAAAAAACTAATTGTGGAAAAAAAAAAGAGCTTTACAACTGCAGGGAAACATTATTTGGGGATCAAAATAGTCAATATACAGCTCTAGCTTTCCAGCAATTTGCTCTTGTTATTGGGGTGCAAGTGCTATGTTGAAAAGCCTTTATTGGCTTATATCTGTGGAAAAAGAAAATGATAAAATCATTTCACTTCTGCAGTTAATATGTGGTGAAAGTGTTCAGTGTCCTATTTCAGTACAAAAAGGAAAAAAATATACGCACTTCACTGCTGCATTTATTTGTGCTGAAAGAGTTTAGTGGCCTATTTCAGTACAAAAATGAAAAATACAGTTAGGTCCATATATATTGGGACATCAACACAATTCTAACATTTTGGGGTTTATAGACCCCCACAATGGATTTGAAATGAAATAAACAAGATGTGCTTTAACTGCAGACTGTCAGCTTTAATTTGAAGGTATTTACATCCAAATCAGGTGACCGGTCTAGGAATAACAACAGTTTGCATATGTGCCTTACACTTGTTAAGGAACCAAAAGTAATGGGACATAATAATAATAATCATAAATCAAACTTTCACTTTTAATACTTGGTTGCAAATCCTTTGCAGTCAATTACAGCCTGGGTTTCATCCCTGGTGATGCTCTGCCAGGTCTCTACTGCAACTGTTTTCAGTTCCTGCTTGTTCTTGGGGCATTTTCCTTACAGTTTTGTCTTCAGCAAGTGAAATGCATGCTCAATCGGATTCAGGTAAGGTGATTGACTTGGCCATTGAATAACATTCCACTTCTTTCCCTTAAAAAACTCTTTGGTTGCTTTTGCAGTATGCTTTGGGTCATTGTCCATCTGCACTGTGAAACGCCGTCCAATGAGTTCTGAAGCATTTGGCTGAATATGAGCAGATAATATTGCCCAAAACACTTCAGAATTCATCCTGCTGCTTTTGTCAGCAGTCACATCAATAATAAATACAAGAAAACCAGTTCCATTGGCAGCCATACATGTCCGCTCTATGACACTACCACCACCATGCTTCACTGATGAGGTGGTATGCTTAGGCTCATGAGCAGTTCCTTCCCTTGTCCATACTCTTCTCTTCCCATCACTCTGGTACAAGTTAATCTTGGTCTCATCTGTCTATAGGATGTTATTCTAGAACTGTGAAGGCTTTTTAGATGTCGTTTGGCAAACTCTAATCTGGCCTTCTGTTTTTGAGGCTCACCAATGGTTTACATCTTGTGGCGAACCCTCTGTATTCACTCTGGTGAAGTCTTCTCTTGATTGTTGACTTTGACACACATACACCTAATTCCTGGAGAATGTTCTTGATCTGGCCAACGGTTGTGAATCGTATTTTCTTCACCAGGGAAAGATGGTTGTTTTCTGTGGTCTTCCGGGTCTTTTGGTGTTGCTGAGCTCACCAATGCATTCTTTCTTTTTTAAGAATGTTCCAAACAGTTGTTTTTGCCACGGCTAATGTTTTTGCTATCTCTCTGATTGTTTTGTTTTATTTCAGCCTAATGATGGCTTGCTTCACTGATAGTGACAGCTCTTTGGATCTCATCTTGAGAGTTAACAGCAACAGATTCCAAATGCAAATAGCACACTTCAAATGAACTCTGGACCTTTTATCTGCTCATTGTAATTGGGATAATGAGGGAATAACACACACCTGGCCATGGAACAGCTGAGAAGCCAATTGTCCCATTACTTTTGTTTCCTTAACAAGTGGGAGGCACATATGCAAACTGTTGTAATTCCTACACCGTTCACCTGATTTGGATGTAAATAGCCTCAAATTAAAGCTGACAGTCTGCAGTTAAAGCACATCTTGTTTGTTTCATTTCAATTTTCAAATTGAGCCAAAAATGTTAGAATTGTGTTGATGTCCCAATATTTATGGACCTGACTGTATATACGCATTTCACTTCTGCAGTTATATGTAGTGATGGCCTTGCGTTTCTCCCGGGGGTCAGTTTCCAGCCGTTAATAAGATCGACCACCAGTCGGTTTTCTTTTGTTTTTTTCAGAGAGTAGTTTCGTAGATATCTTTCAATGTTGCATGGCCATGCTTAAAAATTCGGACTCTTAATGAATATCCCATCGATACCAGACGTGTTTCGAAACTGAGGAAGAAATAGGGATCTATTTCGAAATGCATCTGGATCGATGGGATATTCATAAAGAGTCCGAATTTTTAAGCATGGCCATGCAACATTGAAAGATATCTACAAAACTACACGCTGAAAAAAAATAAAAATAAAGAAAACCGACTGGTGGTCGATTTTATTAACGGCTGGCTACTGTTAGTAATCCGAGAAAGGAATCTCTGACTCGAATGATTAAAAGATCAAAGCTTTGTTGTACCTGGTGTGATATACCCATCTCCCCCCAAAAAAACTGATAGAAGCGGGGTGTTATATACCAATAATATACTTTCTATATAGTGCATTTGGGTACACCAGCGGTTTTGTGCGTTCCCTCTGCAAAACACAGTGACAAACGGTATTGGAAAAAAATTATAACTGGTGTGAAATACCAGTCTCCCCCCAAAAAAACTGATAGAAGCTGGGTGTTATATACTAATAATATACTTTCTTTTATAGTGCATTTGGGTACTGAAGCATTGGTTTGCGGTTTTGCTGCGTTTCTTCTGCTACACACAGTGACCGAAAAAATAGTGACCGAAAAAAAAAAATATATAATAAGTCAGTTGGGTGGGCGGCGGCGGCAGCTATCTTATGCATCCTCAGTGGGCAATCTACAACATCTGGATTAGTCAGTGTGCAATTTAAGCTAGAAATACACCCATCATTTTCTGGGGTTTTAAAAACACACTTTCTTGCCAAAAACCACTAGTTTCCTGATCTGCAAGTGTTAAATTCAAGTTTAATATATACAACTTTCATATTCTGTTACCAAAAAAAAAAAATAACTTTTTTGGCAATCTGGATTAGTCAGTGTGCAATTTAAGCTAGAAATACACCCATCATTTTCTAGGGTTTTAAAAACCACAATTTTTGGCCAAAAATTCTCCAATCTTTAATTCAGGCGTACTGTGTATGAGGCTGTGTGAGATACACCCTGTATATATAGGGATTATATACCCTTTTTGGGTCAAAATGCACACTATTTCAGGCCTTGCAGCATAAGCAAGTTTGAAGTATATGGGTTATATACTGCTGCCATATTGAGTTATTAAACAAACACTCGTTTGGGCAAAAAAAGTTTATTTGGAGGCCTTCGCTGCATATGTCATTGTGAGATACACCCTTAATACATTTGGGTTAGATTCAGAGATTTTAAATACCGCCATTTGGTGCACCAATATTTAATTCAGGCCTATCGTGGTTCAGGCTGTGCGAAATACACTTTTTACATACAGGGGTTAGATTCACACATTTGAAATACAGCCATTTTGGGCAAATAAATCTTTAATTCATGCCAACAGTGGGTCAGGTCGTGTTAGATACGCCCTTCATATACAGGGCTTATATTCTTTCATTAATAAAACACCCTTTTTGGGACAAAATACACAATATTTCAGGCCTTGCAGCATAAGCACGTTTGAAATTTCTGGGTTATATACTGCTGCCATATTGAGTTATTAAATAAACACCCGTTTGGGCAAAACAAGTTTATTTGGCAGCCTTTGCTGCATATGTCATTGTGAAATACACCCTTAACACATTTGGGGTAGATTCAGAGACTTGAAATACAGCCATTTGGTTCACCAATCTTTAATTCAGGCCTACAGTGGGTTTGATTCAGGCATTTGAAATACAGCCATTTTGGGAAAATAAATCTTTAATTGAGGCCTAGTCTGGTTCAGGCCGTGTGAGATACACCCTTTACATACGGGGGTTTGATTCAGGCATTTGAAATACAGCCATTTTTGGTAATAAAATCTTTAATTGAGGCCTACAGTGGGTCAGGCTGTGTAAGATACACCATTTACATAGAGGGGTTTGATTCAGGCATTTAAAATACAGCCATTTTGGGCATCTCACAGACCGTGTGAGATATACCCTTTACATACTGTCCTTCTATTCTAATATTAAACACCCATTTAGGGCAAGATCCTAAATTCGAAAAAATATGAGGAGAGCGTCAAATAAGGGACGTGGCCCAGGTCGTGGTGCTGCTGATGGAGCTCCTGTTGCAGTGAGAGGACATGGTCGATCTGTGCCAGCTACACGCACAAGTGAAGCCCCTTCCTCAGGTGCGAGTAGGCGACAGAACCTTCAGCGGTATTTGATCAGGCCTAATGCGGCTCTAGGAATGGTGAGGCCTGAACAAGCACAGGCAATAGTAGTTTGGGTTGCTGACAGTGGATCCAGTTCCTTCACATTGTCTCCCACCTAGTCTCCTGTTGAAAGACCACAGTTGGCACCTGCAGCCGATGTCCATCAGTCTTTCACCTCACCCCCTTGCAAATCAGCAAAGCAGTCTGAGCCCCAAGTCATGCAGCAGTCTCTTCTGATTTTTGATGATTCTGTTTGCAGGGTTTCCCAGGGCAATCCACCTAGCCCTGCCCTAGAATTGGAAGATATTGAGTGCACTGATGCCCAACTACTTATTTTTCAAGTGGAGTACATGGGAGGACCATCGCAGCACGTCTCGGATGATGACGAAAACACTGGTGCCAACTGCTGGGGCTTTTGAAAGTGTGCAGACCGGCAAGGAAGGCAGGGGTGAAGACTGGGTGGAAGATGATGTGGAGGACGATGAGGTCCTCGACCTATGTAGTTCGGAGGAAGAGAAGGTGGTCGCACAGAACCACCAGCACAGCAGAAGAGGGAGCAGGGTGCAAAAGTGGAGTGGCCGTCCTCTAGCCAGTACGCCTGCTACTGCCCAACGCAGCAAGGGACCGAGCACACCAAAGCCAGCTCCAAGGAGTTCCCTGGCGTGGCAGTCCTTTAGATAATGTGCCAACGACCACGCTGCACGCTGTGCAATCAGAGCCTGAAGCGAGGTATAAACGTTCACAACCTGAGCACAACCTGCATGACCAGGCATTTAAATGCAAAGCACGAGCTGCAGTGGAGTAGACACCTCAAAAACCAAGAAAGGTCACTGGCTCCTCCTGCTTCCTATTCTGGTGCAGTCTCAGCCTTTTCATCCACCTCTGGAGTGACAGTGCCACCTGCCACCTCTGCCAGAAACACCACCACCTGGGTCATGAAGCATCTCCACAATGTCCCACGAAAGTGCTCAGCTCTCCATCTCCCAAACACTGGAGAGAGAGAGGAAGTAATCCCCTACCCACCCGCGATCCCTAGCCCTGAATGCCAGCATTTCTAAATTACTGGCCTTTGAAATGCTGTCAGTCTGGTAGAGACGGATAGTTTTAAAGGCCTTATGGCGGTGGCTGTCCCACAGTACGGATATGTGGACCAGTAAGCACGGTCAAGGACGTTATATCTCCATAACAGCACACTGGGTAAATGCATTGGCGGCTGGGCCTGAGGCGGATAACAGTTTAGTGCATGTCCTTCCACAACCAAGGATTGCAGGGCGCTTCAGTTTGCCTCCTGTAACTTCCTCCTCCTGCTCTGCTTCCTCATCCTCTACCAGCTCCTCATCCGGTCAGCGTAACACCTTCACCACCAACTTTAGCACAGCCAGGGATAAACGACAGCAGGCAGTTTTAAAACTTATCTGTTTGGGGGACAAACCCCACACTGCGCAGTAGCTGTGGATGGGCCTTGAACAACAGACCGATAAATGGTTTGTGCCAGTCAGCCTCAAGCCCGGCCTGGTGGTGTGCGATAATGGGCGAAATCTCGTAGCAGCTCTGGGACTAGCCGGTTTGATACACATCCCTTGCCTGGCGCATGTCCTGAATTTGGTGGTGCAGAGATTCTTAAAAAATTACCCCGATATGTCAGAGCTGCTGCATAAAGTGCGGGCTGTCTGTGCGTGCTTTCGGCGTTCTCACCCTGCTGCTGCTCGCCTGTCAGCGTTGCAGCGTAACTTCGGCCTTCCCGCTCACCGCCTCATATGCGACGAGCCCACAAGGTGGAACTCCACCTTGCACATACTGGCCAGACTGTGCGAGCAGCAGCAGGCGATAGTGGAGTTTCAGCTGCAGCACGCATGGATGAGTCGCTCGGCGGAACAGCACTACTTCATCACCAATGACTGGGCCTCCATGCAAGACCTGTGTTCCTTTTTGCGTTGTTTCGAGTACTCCACCAACATGGCCAGTGCTGATA
This sequence comes from Bufo gargarizans, assembly GCF_014858855.1. NCBI lineage: Eukaryota > Metazoa > Chordata > Amphibia > Anura > Bufonidae > Bufo > Bufo gargarizans. Next base: position 161,829,046 of record NC_058083.1, read on the forward strand.
ACATCATTCTCAGCTTTACTATCCCACTTCTTTGCCTCCTTGAAAAAACGCTCCTGGCAATGATGGAGGAGGATGTGGCACAGGAGGAGGAGGAAGAGGGATAATTTCACAGAGTTTCCGGACAGTCATTCCGAAGTTGCTCAGAGGGTGGGTTCCTGTACCCACGAACTCAAGGTACACAATTGTCCAGCCAGGGCACAGTTCTGGAGGATGATGAGGTGTAGGATGAGGAGAAGGAGATAGAGGAGGAGGAACCATGTTCACAGCAGGGTGGCACCCAGACCAGCTCATGGGACGATACACCTCCCACAGAGGACAGCTTTTTGTTGCCTCTGGGAAGCCTGGCACACATGAGCGATTACATGCTGCAGTGACTCCGCAACGACTGCCGAGTTGCCCACATTCTAACTTGTGCTGATTACTGGGTGGCTACACTGCTGGATCCCCGTTACAAGGACAACGTAACATCCTTAATTCCGTCACTGGAGCGTGATCATAAGATGTGCGAGTACAAGTGCACTCTGGTAGACGCGCTGCTAGTGGCATTTCCACCTGACAGCGGGGCCACAGTAGAAGCACAAGGCAAAGGCAGAGGACGAGGAAGAGGTTGTCAACGCAGCTGGGGCACTGCAGAATGCAGGGTTAGCATGGCCGACATGTGGAAAAGCTTTGTCAGCACGCCACAACAATCAGCACCACCAGCTGATATGGAACGTCTTAGCAGAAGGCAGCATTTCACCAACATGGTGGAGCAGTATGTGTGCACACGCCTACACGTACTGAATGACGGGTCTGCCCCCTTCAACTTCTGAGTCTTCAAATTGGGCACATGGCCTGAGCTTTCCCTTTACGCCTTGGAGGTGCTGGCCTGCCCTGCAGCCAGTGTATTATCTGAACATGTGTTTAGCACGGCAGGGAGCGTCATCACAGACAAGCGCAGCCACCTGTCGACAGCCAATGTGGACAAGCTCACGTTCATTAAAATGAACCAGGCATGGATCTCTCAGAACTTGTCCATACCTTGTGCAGAATAGACATGTATACCAGCACTAAACAGCCATTTTTTTACTGCAGCATAATTGCTCATTCTTGTATTTTGGAAATCTCCCACTCTTTTAGAGTGTACCCTAATAAAAAAAAAAAAAAAATTAAATCAAAAACCTGTGTTGGCTACCTCGTCCTCCTCCACCGCCGCTTCCACCTACACCGCTACGTCCACTGCCTCCTCAAACTCCTACTCCTAAATCATTTTCTTTTATTTGTACTTTTTTTTTAATATCATTTCACTACTTTGTCAGTTACTATTTCTAGTGAAATTCAGCAATATTTGGATGTATAGTACCACTGCTATACCTAGTAGGCGGGTAAAAAAAAAACTGTCATTTGCAATTTTTGGGTGTAATATACCCCTCCTCTACCTAGTTGACAGCTTAATACATTTCAATAATTTTTATTTTACATTTTCGGGTGACAATACACAATTGTTTTCTGTCATAGACCCTTGCTCTACCAAGTAGACAGGTTAATACATTTCAGAAATTTTTCTGTTACATTCTTGGGTTGACATTATACAATTTTAGATGTGAATAAACCCCTGCTCTGCCTAGGTGACAGGGAATAAAATTTCTTAAATGCTTCTTTAATTGATGAGTGCCACCTCCTTTTATTCAATGCTTAAACTTAAACAAGTTGTACCACATTTGCACTTCAATAATTTGTCCCACATTTCCGCTATACTCTTTTGGCCAACATTTGCGCCTCAATAGCTTTTCCATATTTTATGTTTTTTTAAGTCATTTCCCTATCCACATTTGTTTGCAGAGCACTTGCCCTGATCTTAATCACATTTTGACAACATTTGTAGCCCTCTAGCCCTTTCCATGACATTTTTACAGTTATTTTAGTGCTCAAAGGTTCAATGGGGTTCGGGTTCGGGGTCAAGTTCGGGTCCCGAACTCAAACTTTTTTCTGAAGTTTGGCCGAACCCGTCGAAACCGAACATCCAGGTGTCCGCTTAACTCTATTCTGCAATTATTATTTCAGTACAAAATCAAAATATATTTAGTGTTCAGTTTTGCAGTTATATGTGGTAAAACCTTTAGTGACGTATTTTGGTAGAAAAACAAAATATATTCAGCGTTCACTGCTGCAGTAATACTTTTGGTAAAACCTTTAGTGAATTATTTAAATAGAAAACGATACATTTATTCTGTGTTCAGTGCCGCAGCTATATGTGGTAAAGCCTTTAGTTGCGTATTTCAGTAGAAAATGAAACATCACCAGTGTAAAGTGTGCGCATCCAAAAAATATCTGTGACATACAGTGTACTTTTTCAATAGACAGTGTTCGCTGCGAACAGTGACATTAGCTGCGCCACATCTTCAGTAGTGTTGGGCTTAAATATTTGAATAGCGAATATTATTTGCGAATATTGGGACTTCAAAAATTTGCGAATATTTAGAATATAGTGATATATATTCTTAATTTCGTATATTGCAGATAATTTTTTTTTCTTGTTTGTGGTCCAATGAGAAGGCTGCAATGTCTTTGAGCTTAGCAACATCCCTAGCAACCAATAGGAAAGTTGCCTACTAGAGTTGAGCGAACACCTGGATGTTCGGGTTCGAGAAGTTCGGCCGAACATCCCGGAAATGTTCGGGTTCGGGATCCGAACCCGATCCGAACTTCGTCCCGAACCCGAACCCCATTGAAGTCAATGGGGACCCGAACTTTTCGGCACTAAAACGGCTGTAAAACAGCCCAGGAAAGGGCTAGAGGGCTGCAAAAGGCAGCAACATGTAGGTAAATCCCCTGCAAACAAATGTGGATAGGGAAATTAATTAAAATAAAAATTAAATAAATAAAAATTAACCAAAATCAATTGGAGAGAGGTTCCATAGCAGAGAATCTGGCTTCCCGTCACCCACCACTGGAACAGTCCATTCTCAGATATTTAGGCCCCGGCACCCAGGCAGAGGAGAGAGGTCCCGTAACAGAGAATCTGTCTTCATGTCAGCAGAGAATTAGTCTGCATGTCATAGCAGAGAATGAGGCTTCACGTCAGCCACCACTGCAACAGTCCATTGGCATATATTTAGGCCTAGCACACAGGCAGAGGAGAGAGGTCCCGTAACAGAGAATCTGGCTTCATGTCAGCAGAGAATCAGTCTGCATGTCATAGCAGAGAATGAGGCTTCACGTCAGCCACCACTGCAACAGTCCATTGGCATATATTTAGGCCCAGCACACACACAGGCAGAGGAGAGAGGTCCCGTAACAGAGAATCTGGCTTCATGTCAGCAGAGAATCAGTCTGCATGTCATAGCAGAGAATGAGGCTTCACGTCAGCCACCACTGCAACAGTCCATTGGCATATATTTAGGCCCAGCACACACACAGGCAGAGGAGAGAGGTCCCGTAACAGAGAATCTGGCTTCATGTCAGCAGAGAATCAGTCTGCATGTCATAGCAGAGAATGAGGCTTCACGTCAGCCACCACTGCAACAGTCCATTGGCATATATTTAGGCCCAGCACACACACAGGCAGAGGAGAGAGGTCCCGTAACAGAGAATCTGGCTTCATGTCAGCAGAGAATCAGTCTGCATGTCATAGCAGAGAATGAGGCTTCACGTCAGCCACCACTGCAACAGTCCATTGGCATATATTTAGGCCCAGCACACACACAGGCAGAGGAGAGAGGTCCCGTAACAGAGAATCTGTCTTCATGTCAGCAGAGAATTAGTCTGCATGTCATAGCAGAGAATGAGGCTTCACGTCACCCACCACTGCAACAGTCCATTGGCATATATTTAGGCCTAGCACACAGGCAGAGCAGAGAGGTCCCGTAACAGACAATCTGGCTTCATGACAGCAGAGAATCAGTCTGCATGTCATAGCAGAGAATGAGGCTTCACGTCACCCACCACTGCAACAGTCCATTGGCATATATTTAGGCCTAGCACACAGGCAGAGCAGAGAGGTCCCGTAACAGACAATCTGGCTTCATGTCAGCAGAGAATCAGTCTGCATGTCATAGCAGAGAATGAGGCTTCACGTCACCCACCACTGCAACAGTCCATTGGCATATATTTAGGCCTAGCACACAGGCAGAGCAGAGAGGTCCCGTAACAGACAATCTGGCTTCATGACAGCAGAGAATCAGTCTGCATGTCATAGCAGAGAATGAGGCTTCACGTCACCCACCACTGCAACAGTCCATTGGCATATATTTAGGCCTAGCACACAGGCAGAGCAGAGAGGTCCCGTAACAGACAATCTGGCTTCATGTCAGCAGAGAATCAGTCTGCATGTCATAGCAGAGAATGAGGCTTCACGTCACCCACCACTGCAACAGTCCATTGGCATATATTTAGGCCTAGCACACAGGCAGAGCAGAGAGGTCCCGTAACAGACAATCTGGCTTCATGACAGCAGAGAATCAGTCTGCATGTCATAGCAGAGAATGAGGCTTCACGTCACCCACCACTGCAACAGTCCATTGGCATATATTTAGGCCTAGCACACAGGCAGAGCAGAGAGGTCCCGTAACAGACAATCTGGCTTCATGTCAGCAGAGAATCAGTCTGCATGTCATAGCAGAGAATGAGGCTTCACGTCACCCACCACTGCAACAGTCCATTGGCATATATTTAGGCCTAGCACACAGGCAGAGCAGAGAGGTCCCGTAACAGACGATCTGGCTTCATGTCAGCAGAGAATCAGTCTGCATGTCATAGCAGAGAATCAGGCTTCACGTCAGCCACCACTGCAACAGTCCATTGTCATAAATTTAGGCCCAGCACCCAGGCAGAGGAGAGAGGTCCCGTAACAGACAATCTGGCTTCATGTCAGCAGAGAATTAGTCTGCATGTCATAGCAGAGAATCAGGCTTCATGTCAGCCACCACTGCAACAGTCCATTGGCATATATTTAGGCCTAGCACACAGGCAGAGGAGAGGTTCATTCAACTTTGGGTAGCATCGCAATATAATGGTAAAATGAAAATAAAAATAGGATTGAATGAGGAAGTGCCCTGGAGTCCAATAATATATGGTTATGGGGAGGTAGTTAATGTCTAATCTGGACAAGGGACGGACAGGTCCTGTGGGATCCATGCCTGGTTCATTTTTATGAACGTCAGCTTGTCCACATTGGCTGTAGACAGGCGGCTGCGTTTGTCTGTAATGACGCCCCCTGCCGTGCTGAATACACGTTCAGACAAAACGCTGGCTGCCGGGCAGGCCAGCACCTCCAAGGCATAAAAGGCTAGCTCTGGCCACGTGGACAATTTAGAGACCCAGAAGTTGAATGGGGCCGAACCATCAGTCAGTACGTGGAGGGGTGTGCACACGTACTGTTCCACCATGTTAGTGAAATGTTGCCTCCTGCTAACACGTTGCGTATCAGGTGGTGGTGCAGTTAGCTGTGGCGTGTTGACAAAAGTTTTCCACATCTCTGCCATGCTAACCCTGCCCTCAGAGGAGCTGGCCGTGACACAGCTGCCTTGGCGACCTCTTGCTCCTCCTCTGCCTTGGCCTTGGGCTTCCACTTGTTCCCCTGTGACATTTGGGAATGCTCTCAGTAGCGCGTCTACCAACGTGCGCTTGTACTCGCGCATCTTCCTATCACGCTCCAGTGCAGGAAGTAAGGTGGGCACATTGTCTTTGTAGCGTGGATCCAGCAGGGTGGCAACCCAGTAGTCCGCACAGGTTAAAATGTGGGCAACTCTGCTGTCGTTGCGCAGGCACTGCAGCATGTAGTCGCTCATGTGTGCCAGGCTGCCCAGGGGTAAGGACAAGCTGTCCTCTGTGGGAGGCGTATCGTCATCGTCCTGCCTTTCCCCCCAGCCACGCACCAGTGATGGACCCGAGCTGCGTTGGGTGCCACCCCGCTGTGACCATGCTTCATCCTCATCCTCCTCCACCTCCTCCTCATCCTCGTCCTCCTCGTCCTCCAGTAGTGGGCCCTGGCTGGCCACATTTGTACCTGGCCTCTGCTGTTGCAAAAAACCTCCCTCTGAGTCACTTCGAAGAGACTGGCCTGAAAGTGCTAAAAATGACCCCTCTTCCTCATCCTCCTCCTCCTCCTCCTGGGCCACCTCCTGTTCCATCATCGCCCTAAGTGTTTTCTCAAGGAGACATAGAAGTGGTATTGTAACGCTGATAACGGTGTCATCGCCACTGGCCATGTTGGTGGAGTACTCGAAACAGCGCAACAGGGCACACAGGTCTCGCATGGAGGCCCAGTCATTGGTGGTGAAGTGGTGCTGTTCTGTAGTGCGACTGACCCGTGCGTGCTGCAGCTGAAACTCCACTATGGCCTGCTGCTGCTCGCACAGTCTGTCCAGCATGTGCAAGGTGGAGTTCCACCTGGTGGGCACGTCGCATATGAGGCGGTGAGCGGGAAGGCCGAAGTTACGCTGTAGCGCAGACAGGCGAGCAGCGGCAGGATGTGAACGCCGGAAGCGCGAACAGACGGCCCGCACTTTATGCAGCAGCTCTGACATGTCGGGGTAGTTGTGAATGAACTTCTGCACCACCAAATTCAGCACATGCGCCAAGCAAGGGATGTGCGTCAAATTGGCTAGTCCCAGAGCTGCAACGAGATTTCGCCCATTATCACACACCACCAGGCCGGGCTTGAGGCTCACCGGCAGCAACCACTCGTCGGTCTGTTGTTCAATACCCCGCCACAACTCCTGTGCGGTGTGGGGCCTGTCCCCCAAACATATGAGTTTCAGAATGGCCTGCTGACGTTTACCCCGGGCTGTGCTGAAGTTGGTGGTGAAGGTGTGTGGCTGACTGGATGAGCAGGTGGAAGAAGAGGAGGAGGAAGCCGAGAAGGAGGAGGTGGCAACAGGAGGCAAAGAATGTTGCCCTGCGATCCTTGGCGGCGGCAGGACGTGCGCCAAACAGCTCTCCGCCTGGGGCCCAGCTGCCACTACATTTACCCAGTGTGCAGTTAGGGAGATATAGCGTCCCTGGCCGTGCTTACTGGTCCACGTATCTGTGGTTAGGTGGACCTTGCTACAGATGGCGTTGCGCAGTGCACACTTGATTTTATCGGATACTTGGTTGTGCAGGGAAGGCACGGCTCTCTTGGAGAAGTAGTGCCGGCTGGGAACAACATACTGTGGGACAGCAAGCGACATGAGCTGTTTGAAGCTGTCTGTGTCCACCAGCCTAAATGACAGCATTTCATAGGCCAGTAGTTTAGAAATGCTGGCATTCAGGGCCAGGGATCGAGGGTGGCTAGGTGGGAATTTACGCTTTCTATCAAATGTTTGTGAGATGGAGAGCTGAACGCTGGCGTGTGACATGGTTGAGACGCTTGGTGACGGAGGTGGTGGTGGTGGTGTTGGTGGTACATCCCCTGTTTGCTGGGCGGCAGGTGCCAACGTTCCTCCAGAGGCGGAGGAAGAGGCCGAGGCGGCAGCAGCAGAATAGGCCGAGGCGGCAGCAGCAGAAGAGGTAGCAGGGGGAGCCTGAGTGACTTCCTTGGTTTTAAGGTGTTTACTCCACTGCAGTTCATGCTTTGCATGCAGGTGCCTGGTCATGCAGGTTGTGCTCAGGTTCAGAACGTTAATGCCTCGCTTCAGGCTCTGATGGCACAGCGTGCAAACCACTCGGGTCTTGTCGTCAGCACATTGTTTGAAGAAGTGCCATGCCAGGGAACTCCTTGAAGCTGCCTTTGGGGTGCTCGGTCCCAGATGGCGGCGGTGAGTAGCAGGCGGAGTCTCTTGGCGGCGGGTGTTCTGCTTTTGCCCACTGCTCCCTCTTTTGCTACGCTGTTGGCTCGGTCTCACCACTGCCTCTTCCTCCGAACTGTGAAAGTCAGTGGCACGACCTTCATTCCATGTGGGGTCTAGGACCTCATCGTCCCCTGCATCGTCTTCCACCCAGTCTTGATCCCTGACCTCCTGTTCAGTCTGCACACTGCAGAAAGACGCAGCAGTTGGCACCTGTGTTTCGTCATCATCAGAGACATGCTGAGGTGGTATTCCCATGTCCTCATCATCAGGAAACATAAGTGGTTGTGCGTCAGTGCATTCTATGTCTTTCACCGCTGGGGAAGGGCTAGGTGGATGCCCTTGGGAAACCCTGCCAGCGGAGTCTTCAAACAGCATAAGAGACTGCTGCATAACTTGAGGCTGAGACAGTTTCCCTGGTATGCATGGGGGTGATGTGACAGACTGATGGGGTTGGTTTTCAGGCGCCATCTGTGCGCTTTCTGCAGAAGACTGGGTGGGAGATAATGTGAACGTGCTGGATCCACTGTCGGCCACCCAATTGACTAATGCCTGTACCTGCTCAGGCCTTACCATCCTTAGAACGGCATTGGGCCCCACCATATATCGCTGTAAATTCTGGCGGCTACTGGGACCTGAGGTAGTTGGTACACTAGGACGTGTGGATGTGGCAGAACGGCCACGTCCTCTCCCAGCACCAGAGGGTCCACTAACACCACCACGACCATGTCCACGTCCGCGTCCCTTACTAGATGTTTTTCTCATTGTTATGGTTCACCACAACAACAAATATATTATTTGGCCCAATGTATTGTATTCAAATTCAGCGGGATATAAATTTGAGGCCTAGTATTTAGGCGCTGGGTGACCGGTATGGATTTAGTGACAGAATTAGACTTGGAAATGCACAGAAGCGTGTGTGTGAAGTTATTCTGAATGACCCAATGTGCACCTTGAATATTATATACCCTTTTTGGGATAGATTTCAAATAGCTCTGATATAGCAGGAACCACTAAATTATGAAATTGCTAAATTGGGAATTGTACTTCAACCCAGAACAAAAAATGTGCTTTGACGGGCACTAAATAACTTTCCCAGCTACAACAGTACAGCGGTAACGAGAGATTTAGAGGGATTTAAATTTGAGGCCTAGTATTTAGGCGCTGGGTGACAGGTATGGGTTTAGTGACAGAATTAGACTTGGAAATACACAGTAGCGGGTGTGTGTGAAGTTATTCTGAATGACCCAATGTGCACCTTCAATATTATATACCCTTTTTGGGATAGATTTCAAATAGCTCTGATATAGCAGGAACCACTAAATTATGAAATTGCTAAATTGGGAATTGTACTTCAACCCAGAACAAAAAATGTGCTTTGACGGACACTAAATATCTTGCCCAGCAACAACAGTACAGCGGTGGGTAACGAGAGATTTAGAGGGATTTAAATTTGAGGCCTAGTATTTAGGCGCTGGGTCACCGGTATGGATTTAGTGACAGAATTAGACTTGGAAATGCACAGAAGCGTGTGTGTGAAGTTATTCTGAATGACCCTATGTGCACCTTCAATATTATATACCCTTTTAGGGATAGATTTCAAATAGCTCTGATATAGCAGAAACCACTAAATTATGAAATTGCTAAATTGGGAATTGTACTTCAACCCAGAACAAAAAATGTGCTTTGACGGACACTAAATATCTTGCCCAGCAACAACAGTACAGCGGTGGGTAACGAGAGATTTAGAGGGATTTAAATTTGAGGCCTAGTATTTAGGCGCTGGGTGACAGGTATGGGTTTAGTGACAGAATTAGACTTGGAAATACACAGTAGCGGGTGTGTGTGAAGTTATTCTGAATGACCCAATGTGCACCTTCAATATTATATACCCTTTTTGGGATAGATTTCAAATAGCTCTGATATAGCAGGAACCACTAAATTATGAAATTGCTAAATTGGGAATTGTACTTCAACCCAGAACAAAAAATGTGCTTTGACGGACACTAAATATCTTGCCCAGCAACAACAGTACAGTGGTGGGTAACGAGAGATTTAGAGGGATTTAAATTTGAGGCCTAGTATTTAGGCGCTGGGTCACCGGTATGGATTTAGTGACAGAATTAGACTTGGAAATGCACAGAAGCGTGTGTGTGAAGTTATTCTGAATGACCCTATGTGCACCTTCAATATTATATACCCTTTTAGGGATAGATTTCAAATAGCTCTGATATAGCAGAAACCACTAAATTATGAAATTGCTAAATTGGGAATTGTACTTCAACCCAGAACAAAAAATGTGCTTTGACGGACACTAAATATCTTGCCCAGCAACAACAGTACAGCGGTGGGTAACGAGAGATTTAGAGGGATTTAAATTTGAGGCCTAGTATTTAGGCGCTGGGTCACCGGTATGGATTTAGTGACAGAATTAGACTTGGAAATGCACAGAAGCGTGTGTGTGAAGTTATTCTGAATGACCCTATGTGCACCTTCAATATTATATACCCTTTTAGGGATAGATTTCAAATAGCTCTGATATAGCAGAAACCACTAAATTATGAAATTGCTAAATTGGGAATTGTACTTCAACCCAGAACAAAAAATGTGCTTTGACGGACACTAAATATCTTGCCCAGCAACAACAGTACAGTGGTGGGTAACGAGAGATTTAGAGGGATTTAAATTTGAGGCCTAGTATTTAGGCGCTGGGTCACCGGTATGGATTTAGTGACAGAATTAGACTTGGAAATGCACAGAAGCGTGTGTGTGAAGTTATTCTGAATGACCCTATGTGCACCTTCAATATTATATACCCTTTTAGGGATAGATTTCAAATAGCTCTGATATAGCAGAAACCACTAAATTATGAAATTGCTAAATTGGGAATTGTACTTCAACCCAGAACAAAAAATGTGCTTTGACGGACACTAAATATCTTGCCCAGCAACAACAGTACAGCGGTGGGTAACGAGAGATTTAGAGGGATTTAAATTTGAGGCCTAGTATTTAGGCGCTGGGTGACAGGTATGGATTTAGTGACAGAATTAGACTTGGAAATGCACAGAAGCGTGTGTGTGAAGTTATTCTGAATGACCCTATGTGCACCTTCAATATTATATACCCTTTTTGGGATAGATTTCAAATAGCTCTGATATAGCAGGAACCACTAAATTATGAAATTGCTAAATTGGGAATTGTATTTCAACCCAGAACAAGAAATGTGCTTGAACGGACACTAAATAACTCGCCCAGCTACAGCACTAGGGACAGATTTAGCTGGATATAAATTTGAGGCCTAGTATTTAGGCGCTGGGTGACCGGTATGGATTTAGTGACAGAATTAGACTGGGATATGGCCAAAAAATGAACAGACTATTGCTGGTTAAATGCACTTGGTGTGACAGCTTCATTCTGATGTAGGCTTTAGCCAAAAAACAACCACACCATTGAGGGTTAAATGCACTTGGTGACAGGCGCAGCTTGCCCCTGATTTTGTATATGGCCAAAAAATGAACAGACTATTGCTGGTTAAATGCACTTGGTGTGACAGCTTCACCCTGATGTAGGCTTTAGCCAAAAAACAACCACACCATTGAGGGTTAAATGCACTTGGTGACAGGCGCAGCTTGCCCCTGATTTTGTATATGGCCAAAAAATGAACAGACTATTGCTGGTTAAATGCACTTGGTGTGACAGCTTCACCCTGATGTAGGCTTTAGCCAAAAAACAACCACACCATTGAGGGTTAAATGCACTTGGTCGCAGCTTGTGCTGGCGCACCACAAGACACAAAATGGCCGCCGATCACCCCAGAAAAATGAGACTGACAAACGGTCTGTGCAGCCTAAAAACAGTGAGCAATTGAGGATCAGCAGCTCAATGATCCACAGCTGCAGATCGATCAGTTAATCAAGTCCTTTGGAGGAGTTAATCTGCCTAATCTCGCCCTACTGTCGCAGCCGCAACCTCTCCCTACGCTAATCAGAGCAGAGTGACGGGCGGCGCTATGTGACTCCAGCTTAAATAGAGGCTGGGTCACATGGTGCTCTGGCCAATCACAGCCATGCCAATAGTAGGCATGGCTGTGATGGCCTCTTGGGGCAAGTAGTATGACGCTTGTTGATTGGCTGCTTTGCAGCCTTTCAAAAAGCGCCAAGAAAGCGTCACAAAAGCGCGAAGAAAGCGACGAACACCGAACCCGAACCCGGACTTTTACGAAAATGTCCGGGTTCGGGTCCGTGTCACGGACACCCCAAAATTCGGTACGAACCCGAACTATACAGTTCGAGTTCGCTCATCCCTATTGCCTACCCCTTACTATATAAGAACCTCCCCAGCAGCCCTTGTATGCAGTAATTTGCACATTTGAGAGAGACAGCAGTGTCATTGCTGTGCTCTCTGCTCTCCTATGTCATTACATTAGTTAGTTAGCTTATATATATGTAATACAGATAGTTAGTGGGAGATAGTCAGTGTAGGTTAGATAGTGATATAGTGTAGCTGATAGGTTCTGCTGTCTATACATATATGCTACATACATAGTGCTGTATGTATTTATGCTACATACATACATACATACATAGTGCTGTGATGTCACAAGTTCACAACAATACTTAGTGCACTAATCACTAATAAGTAGTTAGACCTGTTAAAATGTGAAGTTGCACGTATTGCGCCAAAATATTCGCATCATGGGTCCTGATGTCGCAATCGCGAATTATATCTGTATATAAAGCTAGTGTAATGTTCTGCCGTGTCAACCATTTTCTACAATCTCAGGAAACTTCTAGCAGCTTGAAAAATGTAGCTATAGTGACCCACGCCTGTATTTCGAGTGCATTACATGAATATTACATTGCCGATTTTTCTCGATCAAGAAAATAATCTCGATTGGCGAATTCTCGCATATATGACAAATATTCTGCCAAATATTTGTGAAATATCACAAATTCGAATATTGCCCCTGTCACTTATCACATCTCCAGTGTAAAATGTGTGCATCCAAAAAATATCTGACATCCAGTGTACTTTTTCCATAGACAGTGTCCGCTGCAGACATTAGATGTGCTACATTTCCTGTGTAAAGTGTGCGCATCCAAAAAATATCTGTGACATAGTGTACTTTTTCCGTAGACAGTGTCTGCTGCGGACAGTGACATTACCAGCACCACATCTGCAGTGTAACGTGTGCACTTCTAAAATTTATCTGTGATATACAGTATACTTTTTTGCGTAGAAGCTACGTACAGTGACATTACCGGTGGTACCTCTCCTGTATAACGTTTCCTCATCCCAAATACCTGTGACATTCCCTGTAATTTTTCATTAGTCGCTGGTGACAGCATTGACAATATCTGCGGGATATCTCCTGTGTGACATTTCCACATCCCAAATACTTTTTTAAATTTGTTTGGGCATACACTACTGTACGTGTGACAGACTTTCAATCATATATAACATTTAATATGAAGAAGGCGAGAAGTAAGGGACGGGGAAGTGGCCGTTATGCTGATAGTGGCCCTGGGTGTGGAGAAACAGTGCCTGCTGCCAGAGCACAAGAAAAAAATCATCCAAGATATCTAGCTTCATGTCTCAGTTTGCAAGGCAGAGTAGGACACCACTCTTGAAGTCAGACCAGTGCGACCAGGTGGTCGGTTGGATTGCCGCAGCCAATAACTCAACGGCAATTACTGTCAAGAGATTGAGAAAGAGGATAAGACACAGTTGTCAATCACTGAGGTAGTGGTTAGGTAAACAAGTCAGGAGGATGAGCAGAGTGAGAAAGTTGAAGAGGAGGTGGTGGACGATGAAGTCACTAACCCAACCTGGGAAGGTGGAAAGCTGAGCGAGGACAGCAGTACAGAGGGGGAGGGATCTGCTGCACCACAACAGGCTGGAAAAGGCAGTGGGGTGGCAAAAGGGAGAAGGCGGACCATACCAAACAGGCCCGCAACTGGAGCACCCCCTTGCGGAAATCTCCCTTGCCAAGGGATAGGTGTTCCACAGTGTGGCGCTTTTTTGAGGAAAGTGCGGATGATAAAAGAATTGTAATTTGCAACCTGTGCCATAGAAAAATTTGCAGGGGCGTGAACATTAGCAACCTCACCACCACCAGAATGATCCACCACATGGCATCAAAGCACCGTAATAGGTGGGACAAACACCTGGTTTCACAATCTGTGTCTGTGGGTCACACCACTGCCTCCCCTTCTCCTGTGTTACATGCTGGCCAATCCCTGTCACGGATAATGTTGAAGATAGCTGGAACTTATAAATAAACATCCGACTGGCTTGATCCCAAACTATGGAGCATATGGGTGAGCCCTATAAAACCCTAAGAGCTCTCCCTGACTGCTATGCCCATGCAAGGGTCTGAATGGTAGATGATTGCATGCCCACGTACCTAAGACTGTGTGAAACCTGAAGACACTATAATAGTGAGGGGACATGACCACCGGCTCGATGCACTTAATACGGACGGAGTCAGGGTCACCTACAATCAATCCAGCAAGGAAAAACAAATAAAGAAAAAGACTTATCTTAGCAAACAGCAGCAGCCTCCAGCAGTGAACACCTCATCCAGGAAGTAGTATGAACCGCAAAGTGAGGCAGTATGGGAGGGAATATAAAGGGAGACAATTAGTCTAAATAGGTGACACCTGGGAGAAGGAAAGGAGTTGACAAAGTGAAACCAAAACAAAGAACGTCATGCAAGAGGTAGAGAAGAACGTCTGCCAGACCTTCCCACAGAACTGGCGGTGACAATCCCCTGTCGAAGGTGCAGGCCTGGATGCCTCCCACCCTGCACTTTTGCAAGCACCATCAGCGACCACATCTAGTGATGAGCGGCAGGGGCAATATTCAAATTTGCGGTATTTCTGAAAAAGCAATTTAAGCAGGGAGGAATCATGACTTCAGATGTAAAGAAATATATATACGAATATTGAAAAAACGAATATATAACATTATATTCAATATAGTGCTATATATTAGTTTTTTAGAATATTTGTCTTTTTTTCCATCTGAAGTCATGATTCCTTCCTGCTTAAATTGCTTTTGGGCCAATGACTCATTAAACCACAAGCAAGAAGCAGGAAGGAATCATATGTTCAGGTGGAAAAAATGACGAATATTCGAAAAATGAATATATAGCACTATATTCTAAATAGTTGCGAATTCTCGAAGTTGCGATTTTTGAGATAAAAATTGGATTTTCGAATATTGACGCTCAACACTAACCACATCCACTACTGTGTCCCAGCGCAGCGTACAAATGTCCTTACCCCAGGCATTTGAACGCAAGTGCAAATACCCAGCCACTCACCCACCCACAGGGCATAGCACTAAATGATCAGCTTTCCAAATTACTGGCCCTGAAAATGTTGCCATTTAGGCTTCTGGACACTGAGGCCTTCCACAGCCTGATGTCGGGAGCCGTTACGCAGTCCCCAGCCGCCACAATTTTTCAAGGTGTGCCGTGCCCGCCTTACACCAACATGTGTCCCGTAACATCACCCGTGCCCTGTCCAACGCAGTTACTGGGAAGGTCCACTTAACCACGGACACATGGACAAGTGCATTTGGGCAGGGACGCTACATTTCCCTGATCGCACACTGGGTGAATGTTGTAGAGGACGGGAGCGAGTCGCACCCTGCGATGGAACAGGTGCTACCGATGCCAAGGATTGCGGGCCCTACGTCAATCAGGGTTTCCGCCAGCACCTATGTTAATGGTCCACTTTTTCTCCTCCACTTTCTCTTCCACTTCCACCTCCGAATTATCCGCGTGCAGCGCCAGTCAGTCATTATTTGGTAGCTGGAAGCAGTGTAGCACTGCAGTGGGGAAGCGGCAACAGGCCGTGCTGAAGCTGATCTGCTTAGGGGACAAACAGCACACCGCCACAGAGCTGTGGCAGGGGATAAGAGACCAGGCTGAGCTGTGACTCTCGCCACTCAACATAGAACCAGGCATAGTTGTGTCTAGAAATGAGCGAATTGAAGCTGACTAAGTTGAATTGGTTCCGAATTTCAGGAAAAATTTGATCCTGAACAAACGCTTTGTGGTAACGAATCACATTATTTCCTACAATGGCGTGCAGCTAAAATGGCATCTAAAATGGCAGCTATACTTGTGAGGACATGGGTCAAGGAACTCTGGGAAGGCGGAATGACCCATAATGCCATGCATGCAGCCAATCAGCAGCCAGCCCGGTGATATCACAGCCCTATAAATGCGGTGGCCATCTTAGATGCTGCAATTCACCATCGTACATTGGTCAGGAAAGAAGCGATTTACTAGTGCAGTGAAAGGATAGTGAGAGGAATGATTTCACAGTCAGGGAGAGACATGATGCTAGGGAGAGTTAGAGTAAAATCCTCATTGTCAAAACAATCAATTTACAAGTGCAGTTAAACATTACATGGGGATCCAGATAGTCTCATAATACCTCTCTGTTATTCCAGCAATTAGTTATTGGGGTGCAAGTGCTATGTTGATTTGAAAAGCCTTTAGTGGCTTTTATCTGTGAAAAAAGATAAACTGCGCTGACATCATTTAGTGGCCTATTTCAATACAATACAATAAATATATACACCGGTCACTTTTGCTGTTATTTACGCTAAAATAATTTTCAGTCATTTCTGTTGAAAGAGTATAGGGTGGTATTTCAGTAATACACAAAACATTTAAACACACTGCACTGTTGCATTCATTTCTGGTGAAAGAGTATAAGGGCTTATTTCATTAAAAAAAAATATATACGCTCTGCTGGTGAAAGCACATAGTGGCCTATTTTCAGTCCAACCCGAAAAATTTATTTTCAGGTCACTTCTGCAGTTATTTATGTTAAAAGTGTATAGGGACATATTTCAGTAAACAAAGAAAAATAGATACACACTGAACTGTTAGTTATTTTTGGTGAAATTTATAGTGGCCTATTTCAGTCCAACAAGAAATATATTTTTCTCAGGTTATTTCAGGATTTCAAGAAAAATATATACCCACTGCACTGCTGCATTAAATACCGATGAAAGCATATAGTGGCCTTATTTCAATAATACAGAAAAATATATACTCACTGCACTGTTGCAGTAATTTCTGGTGAAAGAGTATAGGGCAGTATTTCAGTAACACAAAAAATATATATACCCACTGCACTGTTGCAGTTATTTCTGGTGAAAGCTTATAGTGGCCTATTTCAGTTCAACAAGAAATATATTTACTCAGGTCACTTCTGCAGTAATTTCATACACACAGTTGACCTTTGGTGTTATTTGCGTTCAAACTATGTATTGGCAGTACAGTACAATAAGAGAAAAATATACGCAGTTCACATTTTGGTGTTATTTGCGCTAAAAGCGTTTATTGCCATATGTAAGAAACAAAAGCGAAAAATATTCGCTGTTAACTTTTCCTGTTATTTCCGCTAAAATCATTTATTGGCCTTTTTCAGTCAAATACGAGAAATATATACGCAGGTCACGTTTGTTTTTATTTCCGCTATAATAATTTAGTGGCCTATTTCAGTCCAAATTGAGAAATATATAGGCAGTTGACGTTTACTTGTATTTTTGCTAAAAGTGGTTAGTGGCCCTTTTTTTGTCCAAAAAGAGAAAATATATTCTGGGCCTTTAGGGTTGTTTTAATTTGATTTTAATTATTTTAGTTCAGCTAAAAGTATGTCAGACAGAGAAGTGCCAGGACATGCACAGAGGAGTAGCAGAGGCATAAATGTTTCTGGCTCAGGCAGAGGTTGCAGCAGATTAAGGGGCCGTGGCAGCAGGAGTCGCAGCGAGAGGCCTGAGCTCCCGATGTCATCTACTGGTCGTGTCTTGACCAGCAATCCAGCAGTTATTGATTGGTTAACTCTGTCATCCAATTCATCCCAAGTGACATCGGACACCCCCATCCAACAGTCGGCGGGTTCGTCAGACACAACCCTTAGTTGGCATGGCCCAGGATCAGGCCTGTGCCCTCACCTGTCCTCAAACTGCCTCTGTCCTTTGCTGTTCCCTCAGCCACAGAAGTACTATCTGCTATGGGCTCAGCTCTACTATTCAGCGAGGACAAGCTACTTGAGGACAGTCAGCAGCTAATGCTCAGCCAATATTTCCTAGGTGGGCATGTATTGATGAGGAGAGTGGAGTGGGAGGTGGTGTTGCAAGCGGTCAGGCTCTTGACCCAGAGAGCATTGAGGAGGACACCAGTGACATGCAGACACTACTCAATGATGATGAAGCAGATCACACTTGGAAGCCGGGTGAAGAAGGGGCTTCATCATCATCAGGAAAAGAGGATGGCAGCTTGCCCACGAGGCAGCAGCTAAGCCAGCAATGTGGTAGCATGGCTGGGAGTAAGCAGGGTGGCAGCAATGGAAGGTCGGCAGCCAAACGGGCCTGGGGTAGACCACCCGCTTCGCAGCAAACTAGCTGCCCGGAAAAGAGTGGTGCACGGGTTCACACAAGCAGCGGCACTACAAAGACATCCTATTTAGTCAGTTGGCCACTGCCTATCTGCATCATCGTACATCCTCTCACAGGTTTGACTGGGGTGCCCTCTGCGCTCACATTTTACCGCCATGGCTGCTGGGGAGGGGTTTGGTGGCAGGAACAGTAGCAGCTCCATCAGCAGCAGCCTGAGTCTAGAGTCCACCCGCATAGTGAAGAAACTATTCACCAGCAGCAGCATTTAGACCTGGAGCAGGACCTGAACCAGCAGGTGGTGGCATATTTGGACAGTACCCTGCCCCCCCCCCCCCCCACATTGAAGATCCGCTGAACTACTGGGCAGCCAAACTGTATTTGTGGCCGCAACTGGCAGAGTTTTCCCTTGAAAAGCTGTCCTGCCTGGCAACTAGTGTGGCATCAGAGCAGGTGTATAGTGCGGCGGGGGCCATAGTTACCCCAAGAAGAACTTGCCTGTCCACCCAAAATGTGGAGAGACTTACTTTTGTCAAGATGAATCAGGTGTGGATCGACAAGGATTTCTACCCACCGATGCCTGATGCAGCAGATTAGATCATCCATCTCCACACTATGTCACCGTGCCACTCTATGTCCTCCTGATGCTTCCATCTCCACACTATGTCACCATGCCACTCTGTGGTATCATGCTGCTGCTGTTGCTGCCATCTCCACACTATGTCACCTTGCCACTCTGTGGTATCATGCTGCCACTTTTGCTGCTATCTCCACACTATGTCACCTTGCCACTCCTTGGTATCATGCTACTGCTGTTGCTGCCATATCCAAACTATGTCACCTTGCCACTCTTTGGTATCATGCTGCTGTTGCTGCCATCTCCAAACTATGTCACCTTGCCACTCTTTGGTATCATGCTGCTGTTGCTGCCATCTCCACACTATGTCACCTTGCCACTCTGTGGTATCATGCTGCTGCTGTTACTGCCATCTCCACTATATGTCACTGTGCCACTCTGTGGTATCATGCTTCTCCTGTTGCTGCCATCTCAACAGTATGTCACCATGCCACTATGTGGCCTCCTCATGCTGCCATCTCCACACTATGTCATCTTGCCACTCATTTTTAGCATCATGCTGCTGCTGCTGCTTGAAGGCCTTGGACTGATCACTCGCTCATGATCTAATTTAGGTTTCAGAACCGAGAAACCCAACTTGCTTTTGACGGCTGCATTAATCTGCAGGTTACCATTGTACAGCTCTACAGTTAGCTTTCCATCTGCATCTTTCTCAACAATCTGTGCCCTCAGTCTTTTATCCAGACTCTTTCATTATGCCACTCTGTGGCCTTCTCATACTGCTGCAAACTTCACACTGTGTCATTGTGCCACTCTGTGGCCTCCTTATGCTGCCGCCACCTCCAGACTCTTTAATTTAGCCACTCTGTAGCCTTGTTGATGCTAACATAGACCTGTAAGACTGAGTTAATACTTAATTCAATTGGTCAGTTTTCACCCCGTGACTGCCCAAATAAGTGAAGTGTACAGTCTGCATGTCATCCTCACTGTCAGTATTATTTTACTAACCCAGCACACTCCCTAGGCGTGTTACTGCAAGGCACAGTGTTCTACATCCATATAAAGGCTCTTTGCAGCCCAGAAATAGCCATTTTTTATGCAATTCACTGCAAATTAATTTAAAAAACTTATGGCTAGCCTCCTGCCCTACGACTATGGCCCCGGGATATATTATCCTTCAAGAACCGTGTAACAGAACTATGCCGCATGTCTGGACCAAACGCGGTCAGCGGTGTATACTAAAGATTCTGTGGAACTAAAATCGGATGCACAAATACACGAACACCGCTGACCCTTACCTTCTTCCATACTGAAATTTCAGCTCCAGAGACTAAGTCCCGTTCGAAGATGGGACTTAGTCGTTTTTCTGCATGAAATTGACCGACCGCACAGCCCAAATCTATGGAACTGTTTTGGGCAGGAAATTGTGCTTGCGGTCGGTCATAAAGGACTTTTACTTAACTTTTGATCCGCTGGAGGGATTTGTGTGATTTTTGGAAGTGTTTATGTTTGATGTATGCTGAGTTTAAATATGTATTTTTTATGGAGATGGAATGTATGGTTTTAAAGTTACAGTGTATGTTTAAAAACTGTATTTTTACTGTCTGTGATGATTATGTTAATCCATAATTATATCACAGACAGAAGGGAGGATTTTGTGTGTTTGGGTGGGGATTCCTGTCCTGTTGTCTCCACATGTGTATTGGCGATTTCCCTTTGTTCTGAGAGATAATTGGATTACTTCTCGGTTGTCTCTAGGGCAGAGAGAAGGAAACCATGATGCATTGTGGGGATGTGTTGTATCTGTCCTGTGTCGCAGTATCCCTTCTGGGCCCCTAGGGGCGTGAACGATTGGTTGCTGTGTATGTGTTGTAATACACTGATTGGTTGTATTACAAAACCCTGTGGGCAGTAGTATGTTTTCTTGCTTGGTGAATAAAAGAGGCTGTACGTAAAGTACAGTCAGTTCTTCTTGATCCCTCAAAATGTAGCCTTGTCTCGTTATTGGAGGGAATTGCTGTATCACGCTGGGGATTGCTATGCTCTGCATATTCCCTGGAGCTTTAATCTCTTTCTTCGTGTCCCAGATACCCTCTCCTGGAGAAGAGATCTTTCCCACACGGTCCAGAATGCTGGAGGTTCATTCAGGGTGGAAGGAAGACGGCGCGGCTCCAGTTAAGCTACGGCGGTTGTGGAGTCTGCGGTGGTTGTGGTGTCCAGTGCGGTGCTTGTGGTCCTCGGCGCAAGCTAGGAAGCGTCCATTAACGGAAGGGGATCCGTTACAATATGGATTACTGGTTGTTAACTCTTCTCGACCCCCACTACAAAGAGAACTTCTCATCTGTCATTCCTCTGGTAGAAAGGACAAGCAAAACGGTGCAATACCAGAATATCCTTGTTGAAAAATTGCTCCAAAAATTTCCATCTGACAACGCTGGCGGCAGAGTCCATAGCTCCTTGGCCAACCGAGGAGGGGAGACAAGGGGAACACACAGAAGTTCCAACAGAGGCAGGGCAACACTCTCCAAAGCCTGGGACAGTTTCATAAAACCTCACCAGCACCCACGCCTGGCCTAGTGTCACAAGGAGGGAAACATTTTGGAAGATGGTGAAGGAATAAGTAGCAGACCGTGTCAGTGTCCTCAATGATCCCTAAGTGCCATACAACTACTGGGTGTCCAAGCTGGACACGTGGCTCGAACTGGCGCTCTACGCCTTGGAGGTGCTGGCCTACCCTGCTGCCAGCGTTTTGTCTGAGCCAGTATTTAGTGCTGTTGGTGGCATTATAACAGATAAGCGTATCCGCATGTAAACTGAAAATGCTGACAGGTTGACTCGACTCCACCAGAGGAAAGCTGATGAACATAAAGGCACTTTAAATGTGTTGTTTATAATGTACGGAATACACAGTTTTTTTCCCATGCACCCCTTCCACCACAAACAAGGGTATATGTTTGAATCTTCCTTTTCTCGTCCTCCTTCTCCTCTTCCATCATATCAACATGCTTATTTGTTGCATATAATGCCCTCACATATATGCCCTTTGCATATAATGTTTTACAGGGTCAGCTCAGCTACAGGCCCTTGTATGCAATTCTTTAGAGGGTCAGCTCACCAGCAGGCCCTCACATATAATGTTTTACAGGGTCATCTCACCAGCAGGCCCTTACCTACAATGTTTTACAGGGTCATCTCACCAGCAGGTCCTCGCATATAATTTTTTAGAGGGTCAGACTCGCCAGCAGGCCATCACATCTAATGTTTTACAGGGTCAGCTCACCAGCAGGCCCTTGCATATCATTTTTTAGAGGGTCAGCTCACCAGCAGGCACTGGCATTTAATGTTTTACAGGGTCAGCTCACAAGAAGGTCCTCGCATATAATTTTTTAGAGGGTCAGCTCACCAGCAGGCACTCGCATATATTGTTTTACAGTGTCAGCTCACCTGCAGGTCTTCACCTACAATCTTTTACAGCGATATCTCACCAGCAGGCCCTCACATCAAATGTTTTACAGGGTCAGATCACCAGCAGGCCCTTACATATAATTGGTTACAGAGTCAGCTCACCAGCAGGCCCTCACCTACAATCTTTTACAGGGTCAGCTCACCTGCAGACCCACGCATATAATGTTTTATATGGTCAGCTCACCTGTAGGCTCTTGCATATAATTTTTTTAGAGTGCCAGCTCAGCAGCAGGCCTCACCTAGTAGTGTTGGGCACGAATATTCGAATCATGAATATTAATTCCGAATGTCGGCACTTTGAGAATTTCTAAATATTTAGAATATAGTGATATATATTTGTAATTTCGAATATTCTCGATTTTATTTTTTTCACGGTACACATGATGCCTCCCTGCTTCTAGCTTGAGGGTCAATGAGCAGGCTGCAATATCTCTGTTATAGCTTAGAAACATTCCTAGCAACCAATAGGAAAGTTGCCTACCCCTTACTATATTAGAACCTCCCCAGCAGCTATTTTCTAAAGTCTATTGCAGTTATGAAAGAGACAGCAGTGTCATTGCTGTGCTCTGTGATTTGTTGTATTACATTACAGTTAACTTATATATATAATTTAGATACTTAGGGGGAGATTGTCAGTTTAGGTTCGATTGATCTATAGTGTAGCTGATAGGATCTGCTGTCCATACATACATGCTACAGACATAGTGCTATGATGTTACAGGTTGCATATATTGTTAAAAAAACATGCGCAAATGGGAATATATTGGAGCACTCTATCCTCATATAAAGCTATTCCATTTTCTCCAGTCTCAGGAAACTTATACTAGCTTGAAAAATATAGCATAAGTGATCCATGCCTGTATTTCACACGCATTATGCGAATATTACATTGCAGATTTTCGCAATCAAAAATATAATCTTGAATTTGCAAATATATGATGAATATTCTATAAAATATTTGTGAAATATCGCAAATTCGAATATTGCCCCTGCCACTCAACACTACTTACATGTCCAGTCTCACTATCCAAGAGTCTGGTCAACACAATCCTCAACGTCAAGTATCGCGTAACTAGTTATCATGAAGGAGTCTCGTTCATTATTGGAATTGCACCACTATCCACCTAATCGAGAAAGAGCTATCAATCTGTCAATTCTATCCGTGTCTGGGCGAGGTTTTCCGTGTTGAGTCAAATTAAGCAAAAGGCTCCACTCCTGGTGGTGCCCTTCCGTCAATTCCTTTAAGTTTCAGCTTTGCAACCATACTCCCCCCGGAACCTAAAGACTTTGGTTTCCCAGAATTTGCTCAGTGGGTCATGTGAATAACGATGCTGGATTGCCAGTCGTCATCGTTTATGGTCGGAACTGTGACTGTAAGTGATAGTCTTCGAACCTCAGACTTTCGTTTTAGATTAATGAAAATATTCTTGGCAAATGCTTTCACTTTGGTCCTTCTTGAGGCGGTCCAAGAATTTCACCTCTAGCGGTGCAATACGCATAACCCAGCCATCCCACTTAATCATGGTCCCAGTTCCGAAAACCAACAAAATCGAACCGGAGTCCTATTCCATTATTCCTAGCTGAAGTATTCTGGCGACCCGGCCTGCTTTGAACACTGTAATTTTTTTCAATGGTCAGCTAAGCAGCAGGTACTCTCCCATAATTTTTTTAAATGGTCAGCTCAGCAGCAGGCCCTCAACCATAATGTTTTAGAGGGACAGCTCAGCAGCAAGCCCTCACATATAATTTTTTTGGGGGGTCAGCTCACCTGCAGGCCCTCACAAACAATCTTTTAGAGGGTCAGCTCACCAGCAGGCCCTCACCTACAATCTTTTACAGGGTCAGCTCACCTGCAGGCCCTCACCTAATTATACCTAATAGGTAATTTGTGCGCATGCTGCCTTGCTTGGAAGTAGTAGCCCTAGCCATTTCTCAGGCTCCCTCTCCAGAATCGAACACTGATCCCCCCCTTATCCATGGTCACTGTGGTTAGCTCAAAATAACATTGAAAGTTGATAGGGCAGACATCCGAATGGATTGTCGCCGTCACGGGGATGTGCGATCTCCCCAAGTTATCTACAGTCACCAAATTGCCAGCAGGCCCTTAATGTTTTAGATGGTCAGATCAGCAGGCGCTTGCTCCAAATGTTTTTGAGGGTCACCAGCAGGCTATCAATCATAATTTTTCGAGGCTGTGTATGATGCCCTTCTTTATGTGCAACAAAGAATGTATTGGAGTGCCGATTCCTTGTAATTTTTGGCAGCCATTTCACTTAGTGCATAGGCTTTGAGTGTAGGAGTCCCACTACCTGAACTATTGTACCACAATGTGAATGAGGCCCTCCTTTATGTGATATACAGGTTGTATGGAAGTGTTTGTTCCTTGTCATTTTTGGCAGCACTTGCACTTTATATAAAAGTAAATATACAGGAAAGAATGGTTTCCTAACAATGTTTCCTCTAAATGTATTTTATCATAGGTTTTGTGCGTATTATAGTCAGTCTGTAAAAGTGGAGTACTACTCAGAAAACATAATTCCCAGCAACGACCTGGGAGTCCAAGATGCATCCAGACATCCTCCCCATGCTGTTCCTGAACCATTTCAGTGGTGTTTCCATCAATTTCTGACCTTTTCTTATGAACCAGAGCAGGGAGTGTCTGGTTTAATGCTCGGGTTCTCCCATTGACTTCCATTATACTTAGGTGCTTCGTAGAGAATCCGAGCATCCCGACGTGTTCGGCCCAAGCCCCCGAGCAACACTAAATTCTACCTTTCATCTTTCTGTTTCCCAGGTCCTGAAAAATCCTTATTATAGTGTAAATGTTAATGAAATATCCTTACTAGAATGTCAGCTTAGAAATTCTCTTGACTTCAAATTTGAAATGAGTGTTGATATTCTGAAATACGTTAAAAAACAAATAATACGGCCTTTCAAAATATAGATTTTATCATCTTTTCTAACAATATACAGTACCCTTCTCTTGAGGTCTTTCTTCAGAGCCCTGAATAATACAATGGCTTCTATTGTATCTAATGACAAATGTCTGAAAACTATTAATTTTTTTTTTTTTTTAAACAGTAACTCATGGGGCTTGTGCAGTGCACAGCTATGGTAGCTATGATACACTCTAGATTTTCTTTTATTTAACTGATAAAGGCTCTGTAATACATAGATTCTTTGGTTTACTAAGCTACTTCATACCATTCTTTTAAACACGGTTTTATAGAAATATTGCTTATTTTGGTAATTACTAACACAATTCCTAGAAAAGTCTTTTTATGGAGCAAACACTATAAGTGATCATTTTCTGATGTTTAATATAATAATAATAATAATAATAATAATGATAATAATAATATTGGTGGCACAGTGTTAAATTAATAAGGAAATCAAATATTATAATGATCTAAAATGTATTGTGTGACATACCTTGAATTTTACAAAAATATATGGAGTATAATTGGCTTGACAATGGGAATTACAAAAATATGAATATTCTTATGTAGAATGAAATGTTTTTTAGAAAGTTAATATACTGTATAAACATAAAACCTATAACAACTCGGTTGTGCAAATTTCAGCTTGATTAACCTTTTCAGCCAGGGAGGATTTTTAATTTTAGCATTTACATTTTTCATTCCCTGCGTTTCTGGGGCCATAACTTTTTATTTTTCCATTCACATAGCCATATCAGGGCTTGTTTGTGGTGGAAAGAATTGCACTTTCTAATTCCACCATTTAATCTTGCATATAATATAATGGGGAGCTGTAAAATGGGATGAAATTGGGAAAAAATAATCTGTTGCAATTCCGCAACAGTTTTTATGCCATTCTCTATACAGTAAAACAAACCAGTTATTTTCATTCTCCAGGTAAGTATGATTACGGCAATACCACATATTTAGAAATTTTTTTGCGTTTCTATACTGAAAAAAATAAAAACCTAGAAAATATGTTTTTGGTATTTTTTTTCGTCGCCATATTCTGACCCCTAGAACTTCTTTGGTAGTTATATAGAGCAGTGTGAGGTCAATTTTTTGGTGGGGAAATCTGTACTTTTCATTAATACCATTTTTGGTGTGTATGACTTTGATCACTTTTTATACAATTTTTAGTTTGGAGGTGGGAGAAGAATTGACCAAAAATTGGCAAATTGGCCATTTTGACTTTTTCCATTTCACCTTTTTATGTATGGCATAAATATTTTTATATTTTAATAATTCGGGCGTTTTGGCATATCTGGCCATAGCATGCAAATATCCATCAGTGCAAAGGTTACATTATTGTTCCTGATCAGTTTTCTTACTGTAGTTAATGAAAGTTACTCTTTGAGTTGGCTTTCTAATTGAATTCCAGGCATGTATCTTAACATATGTCAGTTCACACTGTTGTATTGTTTTCATAGCACTGAATGTTTTGTTTATTGACTGAAAAGTAGAAAATCTGCATTTGAAGTTACTTTTGCATATCTAATGATGATAATGATTGTTTTATGCTCCCTGATGATTTCTGATTCTTGGTATAAGGAAGTTTTCCTTGTTTATTATTCATGAATTTCCCAAGTGTTTTTATTTGTATCTTCAGCATTCACAATGTGACAATTGGACCAGGCTACATAGTGTGAAGTCTGCTCTGCTGATTAAACCAAATTATAATTGTGCAAAATGTCACGTAACTGACAAATACAATTTATTTACATAAAAAATAGGACATTATAGTGCATTACATTTAACCATTTAACTCAGCAGTAAAATAGAATGGCTGCTTACAATAAGGTTTCTGTTAATGTAACTTATTTTTATAATATTGGGGATATTGGGTTTATTTTAAAGGAGTGCCTGAATTATTTTTAAAAAAAATCCCAAAACTAGTAAATTGAAAAATACTTTTCAATGTGTACTCACCGGTTAATTCCCTTGCCGTTTCCAATACCACTGCTCTGGTCTTCCCCTCAGGGCTTTGTTTTCCTGGCTATCAAGATGACATAGATCTTACTGAATACTGAAGCCAATCACTGGCTTCAATAGTATACATCATGAGACCATTGTTGACTGCAGCAGTAATACAGGTCCTTCTAAAAAAATTAGCATATTGTGATAAAGTTCATTATTTTCTGAAATGTACTCATAAACATTAGACTTTCATATATTTTAGATTCATTACACACCAACTGAAGTAGTTCAAGCCTTTTATTGTTTTAATATTGATGATTTTGGCATACAGTTCATGAAAACCCAAAATTCCTATCTCAAAAAATTAGCATATCATGAAAAGGTTCTCTAAACAAGCTATTAACCTAATCATCTGAATCAACTAATTAACTCTAAACACCTGCAAAAGATTCCTGAGGCTTTTAAAAACTCCCAGCCTGGTTCATTACTCCAAACGGCAATCATGGGTAAGACTGCCGACCTGACTGCTGTCCAGAAGGCCATCATTGACACCCTCGAACAAGAGGGTAAGACACAGAAAGACATTTCTGAACGAATAGGTTGTTCCCAGAGTGCTGTATCAAGGCACCTCAGTGGGAAGTCTGTGGGAAAGAAAAAGTGTGGCAGAAAACGCTGCACAACGAGAAGAGGTGACCGGACCCTGAGGAAGATTGTGGAGAAGGACCGATTCCAGACCTTCGGGGACCTGCGGAAGCAGTGGACTGAATCTGGAGTAGAAACATCCAGAGCCACCGTGTACAGGCGTGTGAAGGAAATGGGCTACAGGTGCCACATTCCCCAGGTCAAGCCACTTTTGAACCAGAAACAGCGGCAGAAGCGCCTGACCTGGGCTACAGAGAAGCAGCACTGGACTGTTGCATGTCATTCGGAAATCAAGGTGCCAGAGTCTGGAGGAAGACTGGGGAGAGGGAAATGCCAAAATGCCTGAAGTCCAGTGTCAAGTCCCCACAGTCAGTGATGGTCTGGGGTGCCATGTCAGCTGCTGGTGTTGGTCCACTGTGTTTTATCAAGGGCAGGGTCAATGCAGCTAGCTATCAGGAGATTTTGGAGCACTTCATGCTTCCATCTGCTGAAAAGCTTTATGGAGATGAAGATTATATTTTTCAGCACGACCTGGCACTTGCTCACAGTGCAAAAACCACTGGTAAATGGTTTACTGACCATGGTATTACTGTGCTCAATTGGCCTGCCAACTCTTCTGACCTGAACCCCATAGAGAATCTGTGGGATATTGGGAAGAGAAAATTGAGAGACGCAAGACCCAACACTCTGGATGAGCTTAAGGCCGCTATCGAAGCATCCTGGGCCTCCATAACACCTCAGCAGTGCCACAGGCTGATTGCCTCCATGCCACGCCGCATTGATGCAGTCATTTCTGCAAAAGGATTCCCGACCAAGTATTGAGTGCATAGCTGAACATAATTATTTGAAGGTTGACTTTTTTTTGTATTAAAAATACTTTTATTTTATTGGTCGGATGAAATATGCTAATTTTTTGAGATAGGAAATTTGGGTTTTCATGAGCTGTATGCCAAAATCATCAATATTAAAACAATAAAAGGCTTGAACTACTTCAGTTGGTGTGTAATGAATCTAAAATATATGAAAGTCTAATGTTTATCAGTACATTACAGAA
Organism: Bufo gargarizans; assembly: GCF_014858855.1. Lineage (NCBI taxonomy): Eukaryota > Metazoa > Chordata > Amphibia > Anura > Bufonidae > Bufo > Bufo gargarizans. The sequence goes on from NC_058083.1 coordinate 161,857,849, forward strand.
AATAATGAACTTTATCACAATATGCTAATTTTTTGAAAAGGACCTGTATAGGAGATATGGCAGGATCCTATTTGTGTCTTAGAAATAATGAGGAATGAACTGTGTGTGAGTATAGCTTCATTTTCTATCGAGTATAGCTTGATATTTTTTATTTTATTTAGTGACTATAGGTTGTTTTTTAAATAACTTGGACATTCCCTTTGATATGGTTATAAGAGATAGATAAAAGATGGCCTGCGTATTTACTGTATTTTATTCCTTCTCTAATTTCAGGTTAGTACCTTTAGAACCTGTATGTGTCATATACTGAACCTACAACCACATTTACAGGGAAGAAAACGGTGCTTCAACAATTCTCTGAGAACTGTACCCAATTTTTTTCTGACTGAGATCTTTGAATCTCCATGCATTTTTCATAATTTACATGAATTTGGAATTGCAGGAAATTGTTAAAGAAACACACAAGCTGTTTTTTGCCTATCATAAGCTATTATTAAATCAGTAAAATAGAACTGCTGTCCTCTAACTCACACTGCACAGTCTCAGTGTATCCTATGTGATACAGCTTCGTCCTTTCTCCCTTCCCTCCTGCCTGTGATAGCTTTCTGCCCATTAGCTTTTATAAGCAGGAGGCAGGGAGCCCTGTGGGAAAACATTTCATAGAAATACACCAGATATTCTGCACACAGCATGCACATATAGTATAGACATACATTGTGAATTAGGGGAGTTTTACAATGTTGTGGCTAATCATTGTATGGAATCGCCTACTGTATAATTGCTCTCCTGCTTCCTATCTTTTATAAGCACTTTCTGCATGGAAGACTAGAGAAATAAAGAAACTGGATCTTGGTGGGGAAAGTCTCTGAGAGACAAGATGGATTTGACTGATGATGGAATCCCATTGTTTGTTAGAAGCCAGAAACACAGAAGAAATTGACATCCTGGTCTACAACAGAGAGCAAGTTCTGGACTGGCGATTGGACTGGGAATCACATGCCATAGCTGTCTATAATGCTTAAATTTGGTTCTAAAAAATCTCTTACCGAATGTCAGGCAGAGGTTAGTAAACTATATTTGTCTGAGAAATGAATAAAGTGCAAGTGCATCCACATCTGGTACGCTTCACAGCTCATTGAATAATTCTGGTAAAATAAAACCTCTGGTCTCAGGAGAAAACTCCACTGCCATCTTTACTAGGCCTGTGTCATGCAATGTGGTTTCAAACTGAACTTCTGATCTTCCAATTCAGGTTCCATGTTCAGGTTCATCATGAATAATTCTGACAATGTCCTACTTTTTTCGGAATCAAATAGAACGCCTGATATTGAACCTGTCAAAACTTTTTGCTAAGCTACAGTTTTGTGGTGTTGATAAATATTTTATTTCCATTAGCTTTGATAAACTAATTAATATGAAAAATCAATAGGAAGCACTTTAGATAAACTCCATAGTGTGACAGTCTGATCATTTTACAAATAGGCTAATATTAAATGCCAGTGAAAACCTTGCAGTGGTATGACAGGTAATGTATTTATGACTTTGAATAGCAGCAGGTGGGCAAGTGGAGAACCCCGAGGTATCTCTGTGCTTAATGGTCTCATACAAAATAAATTAAATTAAGGGTACCCCTTGCTGACACTCCCTGAGGTTAGACTATAAAACAATCAATAAAAGTCCCCATCTCTTGGGCAATGACATAGTTCATTAACTTAGTAGCATTTGCCCAGTCTAGAAAGTTGAATTTCCTTTACTATTTTTCCTCAGTAATATTCCATTCTCAGAATCTATTACATTCATATTCATGTCCTGAAAAGAACTCCACGTATTGCATCTCTATTAAATGTGTGCAGTTTTCAGGCACTGAAAAGATAGAAAGTAATTCTTGTGTACAAGTAATTGTACGTGATAGACTATAGAAGAACAACGTGAAGTGTTTGATTGATGCGCTTTTGTAACATACTGTACAACCTTAACTAGCAAATTGACCGGTTAAACAACCAGCACCAGAGTAATGTCGCTCTTGTGATATTAAAGCATTGTGCTGAGTTTGCAGCTCATTTAAACTTTAATCATGGCAGACATTGAAGAGTAGACAGTCAGCATTTTATTTTCCATCTCTATAAATATAGTTTTATCTCTATTCATAAAGAGATGTGCCCATAACACATAGATTTCGTCTTCATTTGTTTACTTACCGATAACAGAGTACCTATCCCTCTAACAATTATAATGTAATACATGAACCAAGCGCATTTTCCAGGACACACATTTTGCAGAATGGAAAATTTCACATGAGCCTTCTGTTGTAAAATGAATGCAGAAAAATACTGTATTGTTGTACTATTGTTGCTATGTTGGATATAAGAAATTCTGAGTGATACTGTACGTCTATTAGATTCTTTTCAGATGAAAAGATTTTGATATTCAGAATAAGGCTTTTCACACAACACTTTAATCAAAATATGGTAAAATATATGGAGATGGTTACAAATGCAAAAAAAAAAACAACAAAAAAAACCTGTTTTGTCCATTTGAATGAACAATCTTAGTCTTTTCTTTCTGCTTACTCTATATATTTGATATAGTAACTTTTCATGGTGATTAGCTACAGCAAACAGCAAATGATACTGAAACTTCAAAGCTTTTTATGCATTTAAAAAGTGTCTGGAGCCTGCCAAGCAAGTATGCTTAAAATAAACTCATGCAAAGGTTAGGAAAAAACTGTTAAAGTAGCTGTAATGATTAGTCGGTGCAGAACCACTGTGTCAACCAATCTGTTTAACTTTGAGCTAAACCTAAGGGCATTTTCCTTGCTGTCCCCTGGTATTCAACCTTTTACCCCTATACAGAGATCTGGACTTCACTGCTGGGGAGCCACCAGGCCGCTACCTCCTGGACTAATCACAGTGAGGTTGACAGCTGGCCCACAGGGTGCAGGCATTGAGAGATCAGGCAAACTCATAGTCTGTAACAGACCGATGTTAGGGCAAACAACAAAGGGTCATTTTGGTAATCTGGCACAGGTCAAGCATCTGAGGGTCAGAGTCAGTAATCAGGCAGAAGTCAGTAAACAGGCAGATAAATTGCACATAACCCTTTGAGGGACTAGTACGCTAGAAACACCTATTGCTCAGGCACCCTCCTTAATGAAAGCCAACTTAAATCCCCATATATGACCATCAATGGGCTGGGGAAGAATTAGGGTGCATGTGCTTGCCATTTAAGAGCCAAAGTGAGCGCGCATGCCCTGGAGACAGGATGGAGAGGCCTACACTGGTAGAAGGTAGTCTGGATCCTGCAGGAAGGAGGAACAAGGGACTCTCACTGCTGGACCAACTGCGGGAGGGTAGCAGACAACCAGGGGTCCAGAACACCAGGACTACAGCAGCTGAGTGGCGAGTTATGCACCACCTGTGCTCACCAGGGAGAGGGGGAAAACTAAAGGCATAGGCTGATAATGTAACAGTTCCCTCCCCTTTATGCCCCCTTTCCTTAGAATCAGCAATGATGTACAACTGTTTTCAGTAGAGTATTAATGTTCTTGAGTCTCCTGGGACCTCTCCTCAGGAACAATTCCTTTCTCAGCTTACTTGGAAAAAAGCAGCAGTAGGTCTGTTGAGTGTTGAGTTGGGAGCAGGTAATGAAGCAGGAATGCATAGTTTGTAAAAAAAAACTGGGTTCAGCTGCTTGAATACCTCAAATTGATGCAAGGAGCGAACTTGTAGAAAAAAACTTTTAGTCTAATATTATTTGAGGAAGGCTAGACCTTATCCCAGGAGAAAATTGAGATGAGCAAATTTTTCAAAAATTCGATTCGGCAGGTTCGCCACATTTCTTTGGAAAAATTTGGTTTGATCCAAATATATTTGCAGCAAATTTTGTTTAAAAACGGCTATTTCCTGGCTGAAGATAGCCTTTTTTTTTTTTTTTCCAAAAAAAATTTTATTGGGAAAACTACAAAACGTTTACAATATAAAAGTTTTTACAATCTCTCAATTCTTAGTGACCCAAGTAATTATATATAAATATATTCCACTCGTCTTTTCATAATATTTAGAAAACCCTCCCCTCCCTCCCCCCCAATTTGTGGTGCGTCAAAGTCAAAGTAGGACCCCTATATATGAAACAGCTTAATCTCAGCTAACCAGACCTCCAACCACCCCATATCCTACTCCATTGGTATTCATTTTCCCTCCGTCTATATAAAATTTTCTCGTAGTTCTTTACCTTATCAATTAAATTTATCCATGTATTTATGTCTGGAGTGGATCGGGCAAACCAGGTCCGGCTGATCAAAACTCTAGCCAACATCAATATTCTGCTCAGAAAAATCTTTTGATGCTTATGATTTTTTAGTTTGGAAAGATCATTAAGAACAAATACTTGTGGTTCAAAAGGAATTCGAATTTTTAGTTTACACATAATACAGTTATTGATACCATTCCAGTAATTTATAAGTTCTGGACAGGTCCATATCATATGGAGAAAGTCTGCTCCTACAGTGTCACATTTGGGACAGTTGGACGTGTCTCTTAACCCGCATTTATTCATCCACAATGGAGTAATATATAGTCTGTGGCAGATATAAAATTGTATTAGAACATGGTTAAAGTTCTGGGATAATAAAGATAAATTCCCAAAAATATTCTCCCACCCTTCTATTTGTAAATTCGGACAATCCACCTCCCACGATTTTTGTCCTGGTGAGTGTATATCACTAAACCGTACCTTAAGTAATAACTTATATATATTTGAAATTTTTATTCTAGAAAGTGTACCCCCTACCCAATCATTCAGAAAGGATAAATTATCTATATCCAACAGCCGCTTATCATCCAAACTAGATAATACAGAACGCAATTGGAAATACCTAAACCATGAAAGATTTTTTATATTATGTGTCATTTCTATATAGGGTTTAATTTCTCTATCTTTAACTACCTGTGAAATATATAAAATTTTATTCTTCTGCCAAAATGTGTCAGCTGCAATTTCATCCAGCCTTTGTAAATACAAATTATGCCAAAGAGGCGTAAATGTGAGTGAACCCTTAACCTTCAACCATGTCCTAGTTGTAGCCCACACCTTAAGGAGTAGTTTTATAGTCTCTCTATAGCCTTGCTCATAACTCTTCAATAGGCCAGATTCCAACAAGGTAAAAATATTATTGTGAGCGTGACTAGTTACCAACTTCCCCAGTAGTGCACTATTCTCTGATTCATAGCATCTCAATAGCTGGGCTGCAATAAAGTACCCCTTAAAGTAGGGGAGATTTAAACCCCCGCACTCCACTGATTTATACAAATACTCCAACTTAATTCGAACTCGCTTTCTTCCCCATATTAAATCATTAATTAGTCTTTCCATAAGTTTAAAATGTTTGTCTTGTATCCAAATAGGTGTATTCCTGAGCACATAAAGAAATTGTGGTAGTATCACCATTTTAACTAGTGAAACTCGATCAGCTCTAGATAGGGGAAGTTTCAGCCAGATTCCTATTTTAGCTCTAATCTTTACCATTATGGGAATCAAATTAAGTTCTACAAAATTTTCGACCCGAGGCGATATAGTCAAACCCAAATATTGAAAAGTATCAACAATATCCAACTGTGTAACAGGAACCTCTTTCTGTGGCAAGGGGTCTATTGGGAGCAGACTGGTCTTGGCCCAGTTTATAAGAAGACCAGACACCTCACCAAATACTTTAACCATTTGAATAATCCTAGGGAGAGTAGTTTCCGTATGATCTATAAAAAACAGAACATCATCTGCATATAATGAGATGCGGTCTTGTGTTCCTAGCGTACCAAATCCTTTGAGCTGATCGTCCTGCCTGATGGCCATCGCAAGGGGTTCGATATATATATCAAATAATAAGGGAGATAATGGGCAACCCTGACGGGTGCCTCTGTTAAACTCGATACTACTACTCAAAATTCCATTAAGACTCAATTTAGCCCTTGGAGATCCATACAATAACCTAAGAGTGCGTATAAACCTCTCTCCAAAGCCCATCCTAACAAGAACCTTCCAGAGGAAACGCCACTCCACCCTGTCAAAGGCCTTAGAGGCATCCAATGACAGGATGGAGCGGGCGGTCCCCCCAGGGGCCTGGATATTAGAAAAGAGCCGATGTAAATTATGATGTGTACCCTTATTTTTAATAAAACCGCTCTGATCTGGATGGACTATGGAGGAGATGACCCCAGAAAGCCTTGTAGCAAGGACCCTCGCCAAAAGCTTTACATCTGCATTAAGCAGTGAAATTGGTCTATAAGATTCTAAATCTAGAGGGTCCTTGCCTTTTTTTGGAATTAGTATCACTGTAGCCTCCATCATTGAATCTGGCAACATCCCATCCTCCATTGATTCAGCAAAGACCTCCAATAATCTGGGAAGAATACAGTCCCCGTATTTACTATAAAATTCATATGGAAGCCCATCTGAACCAGGAGTAGAATTAGCTGAACATAATTTAATAGCTCCCTCAAGTTCCTGAATTGAGACCTCCAATTCTAATGCTTTCTTTTGCATCTCAGTGGTAGTTGAAAAGTTGATCCTATCTAGATAGAAATCTATCTTATCATCTGTAATATTAGAATCAGCCTTATACAGATCAAGAAAATAATCAAAAAAGGCCTTCTCCACCGGACCCTGTCCAGTAACTATCCTACCATCCCTCACTCGAACCTTGTCTATATGTTTTTTGGGTTGTTGATTGGAGATTACTCTGGAGAGGAGTTTACCGGGTCGCCCAGACTCTGTAAAATATTTTTGCCCTTTAAAGAAGAGATTCTGTTGAGCTTTGTCCAGTAAAAAATTAGCATATATTTGTGTGGCTTTTTGCATATTTTCCCTATTATTCTCCGTCTTATTTATATGGAATGATTCTGTCGCTAACATTACATGTTTTTCTAGATTTTTCAGTTTTTTTCCATATTCCCTTCTAAGATTCGTGATATTACTAACCATCAATCCCCTCATGTACGCCTTAAAGGTATCCCATACCACTTGAATTTTTGCTGAGCCGTAGTTAATATCCCAGAATCGGCCTATTTCATTTCGAATTATTTCATGTGTCTTTATAACTGATAGCCAGTAAGGGTTTAGTCTAAAGGGAGGTTTTGGTGTATATCTTTCCTGAGACAAGCATAATTCAAGTACTAACGGGGAATGATCAGATATTGACCTTGTTTCATATTTCATTCGTTTTATCAGTTTCACATATTTGCTATTTATCAATACAAGGTCTATTCTGGACAACGATTTGCCTGCTTTACTAAAGCATGAAAAAACCCTTTTCCCCTGTCCCAGATATTCCCAAGCGTCCTCAAATCCAGCCTCCAGGCAAAACCGTGCGAGGGGAGACCCCTGGACCGGACTGTCACCCCTAGCACTCATAGAGACCCTGTCACGTAGAGGATCGATGACACAGTTAAAATCGCCAATAATCAATGTTGGACATTCTGGCCATTTATTCATAAATAATAAAAGAGAATTAAGAACCAGAAGAGAAAATGGCGGAGGGATATAGACAAAGGCCAAAATACATAACTCTCTCCCTAACCTGCAATATAAAAAAATAAATCTCCCCTGTTGGTCGACAGAGGATGCCTCACAAACGAAGTCAATAAGTCTATGTATCAACACCGTAACACCTCTCGAGTAGTTGGAGAGGGTAGAATGATACGTATGCACAGCCCATCCCCTGTCGACCACTCTAGTGGTCTCCTCAGTAAGATGGGTCTCTAACAGGCATACTATTGCTGGTAAATGGGCCTGAGTCAGGTCAAAAACCGCTTGTCTCTTACCTCTTTCCCCCAAACCACGTACATTCCAAGAAAAAATTCTAATCATCGTCATCAATAATGATTAAATGGAGAATCAGGAGAGAGGGAAAAAGGAAAAAACAAGAAGAAAAAAAAAAAAGAAAATAGTAAACTGAAAAAAGGGGAACCACACCCACTTTGACGCACCACAACCCAACCCCCCCCCCCCTCACCCCCCTCCCACAGGCAATCCACCACATATTGTAGTAGATTTCTTTCCTATGACCAACCCTCGACCCTCCCCCCACTCAGCCACCCCCACACCGCCATTAAGAAGCAAAGAAAAACTAGATTTAGGGGTATAAGCCCCTTATAATACTAATTATTCCCGCCAGATCATAACCCAATTGAGTCATCGATTGTTTCGATCAAGCCAATCCGCGGCTTCTTCTGAGGTGTCAAAAAAAAGGGTTTTATCTTCAAAAACAATCCGCAATTTGGCCGGGAATATAAGAGAATATTTAATATCCCTTTCTCTTAGCTTCTTTTTAACAATCATAAATGTGCGTCTCCTTTCTTGTATTTCTTTCGAAAAATCAGGAAAAAAGGCCAGTCTAATCCCATTATACACAACCGGTGAGGATTCCCTCGCCCTTCTCAGGAGGACATCTCTGTCCCCTGTAGTCAATAACTTAGCAAGGAATGTCCGAGGTTGTCTCCCTGGAATTGGTTTTCCTCCTGGGACCCGATGAGCTCTTTCAATCATAAAAAGAGGAGAAAATGACTCTTTACCAAAGTTCTCAAGAATTAATTTCTGTACAAATTGGGTTGGATTTTTCTCTTCCTCACCCTCTGGAATCCCTATTATTCTCACGTTATATCTTCGTGACCTATCCTCCAGGTCCACTACCTTTTTCTTCAAGATATTGTATTCCGCTTTAAGTGTAGAAACTGCCGTATTTATTTTTTTGGATTCATTCTGTATAAGGGTGACGGAACTTTCAAGGGTGTTGACTCTGTCTCGCATTTTGGACAAATCATCTTTTATTAGTCCCACATCAACTTGAATAAATCCAAGTTGGGTTGTAACCGCCTGTATTAAATCGCCGTTCTGTTTAACCGCTAGGAGTATTTCTTCCAGCGGGGAAGAGTTGTCATTAGGGATAGCTTCCCCCATTATGCCGTCTTCCTCTTCAGGGTATCTAGCGCCTTTTTGTGTTTCTAGCTCAGTTACCTCTGATTCATAATTTTTTTTTTCAAAAAATTCCTTTTGTCCGCCCCTCGTATTGACCCTTGGAGACTTCAGAAACTGGTCCAGTTTTGTTGGTTCAGCAGTTTTGGACCCGTGTTTCTGACCTGATAGATCAGTCGAACGCCTAAAGGCTTTTGGGCCCATATCTTATTCCTCTTTATTCCTCTTTATTTTTTTTTATTTTTTGATTATTTTTTTTTATTTTATTTTAGTATATTTTTTTTTTTTTTTTTTTTCCCCTTATTCCGCCTCCTTCTCTCCTTTAAGTATATATTTTTTCTTCTTTGCTCTCCTTCTTTCTCTTTTTTTTTTTTTTTTTTGTTCCTTTTCTTTTTATTTTTTCCTTTTTTTTTCCCTTAACCCCCTTCCCTTTTTTTTTTTTTTTATAGTGCCTTCTTCTTAGTTCTGTTTTTCTTCTCCTTTTTTTTTTTTCCTCTTTTTTTTTTTTTTTTTTCCACTCCTCCCCTTTTTTTTTTTTTTTTTTGTGTCCACTCTTCTTTATACTCTTTCTCCTCTTATTTTTTTTTTTTTTCCTTTTTTTTTTCCCTTCTCCACCTTATACTTTAAACTCTATAGTTCACTTTTTTATAATCATATACAACTTGGTCAATCTCCAGTCAAGGTTAGTTGGAATCAGCAGTCATGGGGAGGTTAGTCACTACGACATCAAAAAGGAGACATAACAAATCGAGGAGAGAAGCTTATCATCTTCAACAACAAACCATCAGGTAGGGGGAACACAGAGGTTACTCACTGATACCAAAAGGGGGGTAGCAGATCAGCAGGAACCGGAGGCACACTCCACGGGGGTAAGGGAAAGAAAAAAAACTCCAGACAGCAAACTGTTCACAGCGACATGGAGGGCAAGAAAGGAGGCAGGAGCGGCAGGAGCGGCAGAATCAGGAATGGCAGGATCGACAAAGAGCCGGAGGCAGCCCCCACATCCGAACCCAACAGTCGATAGCAGCAGCGTGACAGGCTTGGGCGAAAGGCAACAACGCCACGGCTCAACAACGCTGATCACACGGTCACAGAGAGGGTGCGTGGAGGATTCGGCACGAGGACGCCAGCATAATCGAAGCGGCGGCGGGGTAGCTGAGCAGCGGGGAAAGCCGGGAGCGCGACGTCCACTACGTCATCACGTCAAGCGTGGCTGAAGATAGCCTTAATAGTGGTGTAGAACATTGGGACTTGCAGTAATACGCATAGAAAGTCTGCTTTGGTAGTGAAATAATATTGTGAGTCCATATGACCTGCAGATGACAGGCGTCTCTCTTAGAATCACTGCACACTTCACTTATTTGGGCAGTCACAGGGCCGAAACTGACCAAATAACTCAAGTATGGACTTAGCCTTACAGGTCTATGTTAGCGCCAAGAAGAAGCACACTCTTTTTACACTGTCGTCAGCTGATCCCACATAGATGTCAACAGAACCTGTTCTATTAAACGCTTATATAAGTAGAGTGCCCCTGAAAAAGTGGAGAGGGTGTCAGCAGTAAGTTTATGTTAATGTCACTGATTATTTTGCCCTTCCTCTGATCCATCAGAACAGTAACCCACAAAAAATGGATCCTGCCTGTGGAGCATCCGCCTTCACTCGGTCAGCATTTGGTCAGTAATCCATCAGTATTGCTAATGCCCAAAAAACAGGAGTGGATCCAAAACAGAGATGACATGTGAATGGAATATTTGCAACTCTTTTACGTTTTGTACCCACTCCTGCTTTTGGCTAACCAAATGATAAGCCAATTCTGATGGGACCATACAGGCCTTACAGCTGCACAGAGAAGATCCGTTGTGCGTCTCATTTTACCTTCCTTCTGACAGATCAGAAGGGACAAATAAATGATGATGTCAGCCAAGCCAAAAAAGCTAAATAGTGGCCCAGTCATGAAGTGGAGAGGGTGGGAACAGCATGAGAAGTCCACAGAGTGGCCCTATGACATGGTGGGGTGCAAGCAGCATGAGGAGGCCACAGAGTGGCAAGGTGACATAGTGTGGAGGTGGCAGCAGCATGAGGAGACCACAGAGTGGCAAGGTGACAGATTCTACATATGGCTACATTCACCTCCTCCAGCGGTTTAACAAAAAGCTGCCACATTGCAGAGTAGGTGATTTTACCCAAAACACTATGGACTGACTGACTTCCACCATCTCTGCCCCTGCACAGCTATTTCCCGGGCAGGCAGGCTCCCGCTAAGAGAGTGGTCTACCCTGGGCACGTTTGGCTACCGACCTCTCACTGCTGCCACTCTGCAGACTCACGGCCACGCTAGTGACCTGCTGGCTTAGCTGATGCCTCACAGTCAAGCTTCCACCCCCTTCTCCTGATGATGATGAAGCCCCTTCGTCACCCAGCTCCCAAGTGTGATCAGCTACATCATCATCATCGAGTACTGTCTGCACGTCACTGATGTCCTCCTCAACCACCTCTAGGTCAGGAGCCTGACCGCTCGCAACACCAGCTCCCATGCCACTCTCCTCATTGCTACTTACACACCTAGCGGAGGAAGCGGCGGATGTCTCCTCCAGATCTTGGCTGGGCAGTAGCTGCCGACTGCCCTCTAGTAGCTCGTCCTCGCTGAAAAGTGGTGCAGAGCCTACGGCATATAATACTTTTCGCGTTGAGAGAACTGAAAATGACAGAGGAAGGTTCAGGAAAGGTAAGGGCACAGGGCCTGCTCCCGGGCCATGCCAACTAAGCGTTGTTTAAGAGAAACCCACCAACTCTTGGCTGGGGGTGTCTGATCTCACTTGGGACGAAGTAGATGACTGAGTCAACCATTCAAGAACCGCTGGGTTGCTGGTCAAGACACGACTGCTGGATAACTCCGGGAGCTCAGGCCTCTTGCTGCGGCCCCTGCTGCCATGCCCCCTTACTCTGCTGTGACCTCAGCCTGCGCCAGAAACATCAAGGCCACTGCTACTCCTCTGTGCATTACCTGGCACTTCTGTGTCTTACATAGTGTTAGATCAAATAAATAAATAAAAAGGAAATTAAAACACCCCAAAAAACTCTAATCTTCTCACTTCAGCACAGAATGGCTAGTAAGCCCTTTTATTTTTACCACTAATACATGCCAAAAAGGGCTGTAATTTTCTCACCACACTATGGCAAATACTGTTTTGTGCCGGTAATACACGCCAAAAGGGCTTCAAAGCAAATAGGCCTGTATTTTTTTCCACTTAGGCCTCTATCACACGAAAGTGTGCGCTCTGTGGCCGTATTGCGGACCGCATTTGCAGATCCACAATACACGGCCGCAATTCCGTGGGTATTCCACATCATGGATGTGGACCTATTAACTTGAATGGGTCCGCAAATCCGGAAAATGCAGAATGGTGCGGAACAGAAGCACTGAACGGAACCCTACAGAAGCACTATGGATCTCTTCCGTGGGGTTTCGTGTCGTACTTCAGTTTCACAAGAAGATAGAACATGTCGTGTCTATTGCGGAACGGGCATATCACTGACCTATTAAAGTGAATGGGTCAGCAATCCGCTGCGGCTGCCCCACCGTTGGTGTTCGTGCGTAAGAGGCCTTATACACGCCACAAAAGGCTTTGGAACAGATAACTGCACCTCTGAGCGGCATATATATTTTTTCTTTTTCCAGTAATACACATCACAAAAGGCTTTAAAACAGATAACTGCACCGCTCAGCGGCAAATATATTTTTCTTTTTCCACTAATGCACTTCACAAATGGCTTTACAACAAAAAATAACTGCACCGCTGAGTGGCAAATATATATATATATATATATTTTATTTTTCCCCTAATACACGTCACAAAAAGATTTAGGACAGATAACTGTACCGCTGAGTGGAAAATATATTTTTTCTTTTTCCACTAATAAACCCCACAAAAGGCTTTAGAACATATATCTGCACCACACAAGGGCAAGTAAGACATGCCTGTATCAATCAGCACTAGCACCCTAATAATAATGGTTTGTTGGATTACAGAGCTGTATAAAGGCAATTTGGATCCCCAGTCAGTGCTTCAAGGTGTAATAGGAATGTTCCTATTACCCAGGCTGTAACCTCCCCTACTGAACCTTTTTTCAACATAAAAGCTGTGGAATGATTGCTCCCTATCATTTCCCTACAGCTTGAATAATCTTTCCCTGCACTTTTAAATATTTTTTTTTAGCAGGAAGACGTTTTTTCTAACATTGTCCCTAGCAGCTGCTGACATCTCTCCCTGCACTAAGTACACCGGTAAATATGGCAGAATCTAAGATGGATGCCGCTATTTATAGGGCTGTGACATCACAAGGCTGGCTGGCTACTGATTGTCTGAATGCATGACATTATAGGTGATCCCACCTTCCCAGAGTTCCTTTCTCCATGTCCTCACACGTGCAGCAGCCTTTTTAGGAAAAAATGTCATTCGTTACCACGAATCGCAAGGAGAATCGGCTTTGGTGAGAATCACATTTTTCCTGAAATTCTGATTGAATCCCACTTTGTCATCTTCGGTTCGCTCATCTAAACTTATGATGTGAAAACTTCTTTATACGACCTGAGGCAGAGGGAGAGGATGATTTTGTTTCTTGCCAGATCTAAGAAAAAATCTGACATTGGAACTGACTGCTGGAACACCAGAGGAGATAGGTAATGGATGAGGTTCCCATAGTTGATGACCAAAAGTGATGAAGGCGTCACTAGAATGATTATTGTAGAAAAACTCAGCCCAAGGAAGTACAGTGGACCAATCATCATTATGTGCAGAAGTGAAATGTAGCAGATAATTGATCATGATCTGAGTGAAGTGTTCCATTTGTCTGAGGGCAATCCATGAAGTTGAAAAATATATCCCACAAATAGCTTTGTGAACTGCCTAGCAGATGGCAAACTGTGAGGGGTACAAAGTGGGCCATCTTTGAAAATTGATCATGTAACACCCAGATGACTTTCCAGCCTGTGGATGAGGGCAAGTTGCTGATGAAGTCAATGTCAATATGCCACTACAGTATTTTGAGTATGGGCAATGAAAGAAAGAAACCTGCAGATATTTTTCTCGGAGACTTATTCTGAGCACAGGTAGACAAAGGCAGCAGCAACAAAGTCCTGAACATCTCCTCAACACCTTGGCTATAGGAACACACACCTTGATAGGCGGTATAGCTATGAGCTGCACAGATGTCACAGAAGCAATGTGGACTGGGTTTATGATACATTGTGGATCCTTAACCTGATGGATCCAAGGACTGAGACAGTGCCTTGGTGTTCCTGTCAACTGGGCAGAAATGCAGTATAACAGAATACCAGTAGCTACCTGTTACCAATTAAGTAGTTGTTGTTAGGCTGGGGTGAAGTGGTTGAAAAGAAGCCACAAGTGACAATTTTACAAAAGGGACTCTTCTGAGTGAAGACAGTTCTAAAACCCACGAGAAGGCATCTCCCTAATGGAAGAACTTCTTTGAGAAATTAGACTGGTGCAAAATTGATACACAGGCAGGACATAGAATACAATCTTTTCTGTATGCAGTGCACCCACTTGACGCTCCAAGAGCATGGTAATGTTCATAATAGATTCAGGAAGTGCCATCCCACTGAAAGACATCACAACCACAGACTTCTCTGGGTGCCAGGTAGGAAATTTGCAGTGGATCATCAAGACCTGATGCAGGAAATTTCCTGCTGAGCCAGAGTCAAGGAAGGCCTGTACAGTAAAGTGAACACTACTGCAGGACAGCAACAAGGGAACAGTCAATTTTGGAGTGCTTATCTTAATCCTGGGTCATCTCTCCTACTGACTTTAGATTCTAAAGTTTCCCACCTTGAGTGGACAGGTACGGACATTGGTACCCCTTGGCGGCACAGTTAATACACAGGTTGTTAGTGCACTTGTCCAGACATTTCTCTTCTGACAGCCTGACACAATCCACCTGCATTGGTTCCTGTACTGGAGATGAAGGTGCAAGAGTTAGGGCTGCTTCATATGAGCAGATGCTGTGCATGTCATCCGCAGCGTGAAAGACAACCAAACCACGCTCTGGACAGCAGAGACACTGAGCATTAACATAATTGATAATGCTCCGTGCCTCTCTGTGATCTTTTTGCTACAAAATCACAGTGAGATAAAATTGTCACTGTGGTTTTGCAGTAAAAAGATCACAGAGAGGAACGGAACATTATGTTAATGCTCCGTGTCTCTGCTATCCAGAGCACGGCTTGGCTCTAATTCACACTGCAGATGACACGCACGGCATCCGCTCGAATGAAACAGCCCTTAGGGGGTCTCAGAAAAAAAGGTGCTAAACAGGAAGGTTTCCTCTCATGTTCCTTCCTTGACACTTTCTCTGAACCGAAGGTCAATGCAGATATCAAGGGAAATCAGATGTTCCAACATAGCCAGCACATTATGACCCTCCAGTTCATATCTAACATGTATGGCGCTGGAGCTATGTGTAAACATTGCGCCCGCTTGCACATGCATCGGGCATCATGACCGGCAGATCTCTCTGTTTCAAACAACAGAGATTTGAGGCTAATTACCGTGACCGGAAAAAATGCTGATCGCGATAATTAAATACTTTAGATGACGTGATCAAGTGAAATCACAGCATCTAAATGAGCGAAAACCTGGAAGTTTGCGCTTCCGAGCTTCCTACCAATGCCCCGTGAGGCCAATTGGGGCATTGGAACTTGCACTGAAAACTTTCAGCTTCGCTGATGAGGTTGAAAGTGTTCATGCTGCAATTTTTATTTTGGCCACCTGCAGGCCAGGATAAGAAATGAACAAAATCGAGGTTGAATGGCATTTTAAAAATCCCTGATAGACCAAAATAAAAAAATTAAAAAAAACATAATTTATAGGCTCATATATGATCTATAAAATCATCACAAAAAAGTTAAAAAATATATAAAAAATAATAAAGTTTAAATCACCCTTTCCATATAAAAAAAAAACTAAAAACTAAATGACAATAAATATAAACATCATGAGTATCACCTCGACCGAAAACACCCATAATATTAAGATAGAAAAAAAAATTCCAATACGGCGAATTACGTAACAGAATAAAGGGTCAAAATGGCCAATTTTTTAATTGCTTCTCTTACCCCCCAAAAAATGCAATAGAATGTGATCAAAAAGTCAGAAACACTCCAAAATGGTATCAATAAAAACAACATATTTTTCCACAAAAAATAAGCCCCTAAACAGCTTAGTAGATATAAGTATAAAAAAGTTATTGGGGGCAGAATATGGTGATGTGAAATAAAAAAATATCAAAGTTTACATTTATTTTTACACTATTTAGACATAAAGAACCTATAAATATGGGGTATTGTTGTAATCATAGTGACCCAGAGAATGAAGAACATTGGTCAGTTAAACAAAACGCAGTGGAAACAAAACCCGTAAAACGGTGGCAGAATTGTGTTTTTTTTTTTCTAATTCCATCCCATTTGGAATTTTTTTACTGCTTCCCACTACATTTTATGCCATAAATAATGTTGCCATTAAAAAGTAAAACCTATCCCGCAAAACATAAGCCCTCATACAGCTATGTGACCGGAAATATAAAAAAGTTATGGTTCATGGAAAATAGGAAAGAAAAATTAAAACGCAAAAACTAAAAAAACTCTGGTATCCTAAGGGTTAATATGACCAGTTAGACCTTCCCAAATGCTGCCACCAAGGCTACTGTATGTTGTTTCAGGACAACTCAGTTGCCAGTGCTGGACTCAGATTGCTGAGTGCTGTACTGTATGGCATATTGGCCAAACATAAGATTGTCCTGACAAAGTCACAGAAGGGAAAAAGCAGCAGATGGGGTTCGACCTGGTTTCTTGAAGACCAGAAGGTGATCAGGAAAAGAGTTAAGCAAGCATGCTCAGCCAAACTGCTGTTTGTCTCGAGCATCGCTATGCTCGGCACATGGCAGTACTTGGCCGAGTACTGTATGTGTTTGAGCGTCATGCTCGAGTCTCCTTCCCGCACGTTTCGCTGCTGCTAAGCAACCTATAAACGTGCAGGTAAGTACTGCCCTAACAGTAATGCCAGTAGCCATGTTGGCTGCTGTCATTACAGTGATTGGCTGGCCGGAAAACATAATCGGGTGTTATATAGCACCCGATGATGCATGTTCGGCTCATTTGTAGTAAGGGAGAGCTGCGCTTAGGAAGGTGTAGGTAGTGTGATCACAATCTATTTAGTAGAAAAACGTTTCAAAGACTCAAAGTTACTATTGTGTGTGGTGGCAGGCTGGCAGCAATATAATATAACACACCAATTATGGGAAATAAAATATCTAGTTTATTAATATCTTTTTAAAATAAACATTATTACACAGTACATACAGACGTGGACAAAATTGTTGGTACCCTTTGGTCAATGAAAGAAAAAGTCACAATGGTCACAGAAATAACTTTAATCTGACAAAAGTAATAATAAATTAAAATTCTATAAATGTTAACCAATGAAAGTCAGACATTGTTTTTCAACCATGCTTCAACAGAATTATGTAAAAAAATAAACTCATGAAACAGGCATGGACAAAAATGATGGTACCCCTAGAAAACACAGAACATAATGTGACCAAAGGGACATGTTAATTCAAGGTGTGTCCACTAATTAGCATCACAGGTGTCTACAACCTTGTAATCAGCCATTGGGCCTATATATATGGCTCCAGGTAATCACTGTGTTGTTTGGTGATATGGTGTGTACCACACTCGACATGGACCAGAGGAAGCAAAGGAAAGAGCTGTCTCAAGAGATCAGAAAGAAAATTATAGACAAGCATGTTAAAGGTAAAGGCTATAAGACCATCTCCAAGCAACTAGATGTTCCTGTGAGTACAGTTGCACATATTATTCATAAGTTTAAGATCCATGGGACTGTAGCCAACCTCCCTGGACGTGGCCGCAGGAGGAAAATTGATGACAAATCTAAGAGACGGATAATCCGAATGGTAACAAAAGAGCCTAGAAAGACTTCTAAAGAGATTCAAGGTGAACTTCATGCTCAAGGAACATCAGTGTCAGATCGCACCATCCGTCGTTGTTTGAGCCAAAGTGGACTACATGGGAGACGACCAAGGAGGACACCATTGTTGAAAACGAATCATAAAAAAGCAAGACTGGAATATGCCAAACTACATGTTGACAAGCCACAAAGCTTCTGGGAGAATGTCCTGTGGACAGATGAGACAAAAATCGAAGTTTTTGCCAAGGCACATCAGCTGTATGTTCACAGACGAAAAAATGAAGCATATCAAGAAAAGAACACTGTCCCTACTGTGAAACATGGAGGAGGCTCTGTTATGTTCTGGGGCTGCTTTGCTGCGTCTGGCACAGGGTGTCTTGAATCTGTGCAGGGTACAATGAAATCTCAAGACTATCAAGGAATTCTAGAGAGAAATGTACTAGCCAGTGTCAGAAAGCTTGGTCTCAGTCGCAGGTCATGGGTCTTGCAACAGGACAATGACCCAAAACACACCGCTAAAAACACCCAAGAATGGCTAAGAGGAAAAAATTGGACTATTCTAAAGTGGCCTTCTATGAGCCCTGACCTCAATCCTATTGAGCATCTTTGGAAGGAGCTGAAACATGCAGTCTGGAAAAGGCACCCTTCAAACCGGACACAACTGGAGCAGTTTGCTCATGAGGAGTGGGCCAAAATACCTGCTGAGAGGTGCAGATGTCTCATTGACAGTTACAGGAAGCGTTTGATTGCAGTGATTGCCTCAAAAGGTTGCGCAACAAAATATTAAGTTAGGGGTACCATCATTTTTGTCCATGCCTGTTTCATGAGTTTATTTTTTTACATAATTCTGTTGAAGCATGGTTGAAAAACAATGTCTGACTTTCATTGGTTAACATTTATAGAATTTTAATTTATTATTACTTTTGTCAGATTAAAGTTATTTCTGTGACCATTGTGACTTTTTCTTTCATTGACCAAAGGGTACCAACAATTTTGTCCACGTCTGTATGTGTGAACAAGCAGGGACTAACCACAGTTGCACACCACCCTGCTGACAAACCTGTCACAATAATAATCAACAGTTATACCAACCAATGACCAATTAGATGTTAGAACAACGTCCCACTGGGTATGATGGGTCAAGAATTAGGAATATAAATACAGAAATGTATGTGCCCCAGAAAAGATCATGGCAACACTAACATGGCAAGAACCAATCAAGTCTGCTAGCCATGGGGTGCAACTAAAATATATAGGACAACATACCTTAAATGCAGGGGCTGACAGCTGGGTGATGGCGCTCCTCGACGCGCGTTTCACGTGTGTTCACTTCCTCAGGAGGAGTGGAGGGTCAGGGGAAAAGAACGGGTTTAAAAAGCGCTGCCTACCAATGGAGTTACAGGATTCAGATCATGTGATATTTCACATGATTTCTTGTTACATAAACGGCGCATGACTAATCAGCGCCCGCCACGTCAAACTACTTCCGCCCTTCCCCTGAGGGAGTGTACCATTTAATTGAGACCGTTGGTTAAGCAATATAATATAGCCATTAAAAAAAATTTCACCATTTTAAATTATTTTTCTATAGAGGGTGTCAGCAGTGACTTGTGACATCTGTCCAATACCTTCTCTGTGCCAGGGCCTGCCTGAGATAGGAAAAATATAAGTGAAAAATAGTATATTTTTTCCATAATTTTCAATACTTTTTCTATAGAGGGTGTTGCAGTGACTTGTGACATCTGTCCAATACCTTCTGTAAGTCAGGGTCAGAGATAGGAAAAATAAAAGTGAAAACTAGTATATTTTTTGCATCATTTTCAATTCTTTTTCTATAGAGGGTGTCTGCAGTGACTTGTGACATCTGTCCAATACCTTCTGTGAGTCAGGGTCAGAGATAGAAAAAAGATAAGTGAAAACTAGTATATTTTTTTCCATCATTTTCAATACTTTTTCTATAGAGGGTGTCTGCAGTGACTTGAGACATCTGTCCAATACCTTCTGTGTGTCAGGGCCAGAGATAGGAAAAATATAAGTGAAAACTAGTATATTTCTTTCCATCATTTTCAATACTTTTTCTATAGAGGGTGTCTGCAGTGACTTGTGACATCTGTCTAATACCTTCTGTGTGTGAGGGTCAGAGATAGGAGAAATATAAGTGAAATCTATTTTCTATTTTCCATACTTTTACGTACTTTTTCCATATACTGCGCTTGCTGTGAACTGTGACATCTGTGCTACATCTTGTGTGTCAAGCGTGCATATACCATTTAATATGAAGTAGGCGAGTAGTAAGGGACAGGGAAGTGGCCGTGATGCTAATGGTTCACGCAGAGGCCATGGACCTGGGCGCGTTGAAACTGTGCCTGCTGCCAGAGCACAAGAAAAACAATCATCCACAATACCAAGCTTCATGTCCCAGTTTGCAGGGCGTCACAGGACAAAACTCAGTAAGAGCAGTGCAACCAGGTTGTCGGTTAGATTGCAGCAGATAATGCTTCCTGTTGGTTAAGCACCACCCTATCTTCCACCAGGTCCAGTCTCAGTAGCCAAGAGTCTGGTCAACAGAATCCTCTCCCTGATCCTCCTTCCTCCAACTTTGGAAAGTCTGGCCAAACAAGTGATCCAATACTCGGAAATTCCGAGGAACTCTTTTCATCGCCATTACTTGATTTGGCCCTCTCGCTAAGCACGTTTGAAGAGGGACATGAGATCTTGTGCCCTGATTCCCAACCTCTTGAGCATCCACAGTCACAAGAATATGACGTTGGGGAATGGCAATTAGTGTTTAATGAGGTGGGTAATGATAAGACACAGTTGCCAATGAGTCAACCGCAATTACTGTATCAAGAGGTTGATGAAGAGGATGAGACACAGTGGTCAATTACTGAGGTTGTGGTTGGGTCAACAAATCAGGAGGATGATCAGAGTGAGAAAGTGGAAGAGGAGTGGGTGAACGATGAGTTCACTGACCTAACCTGGGAAGGTGGAAAGCCGAGCGAGGACAGCAGTACAGAGGGGGAAGGATCTGCAGCTCTACAACAGGCTGTAAGAGGCAGTGGGGTTGCAAAAAGTAGAAGGTGGGCCACACCAAACAGGCCTGCAACTTTTCCACGGAGCACCCCCTTTTGCGTAAATCTCCCTTGTCAAGGGGTAGGTGTTCCGTAGTATGGCACTTTTTTTAGGAAAGTGCGGATGACAAAATAATAGCAGTTTGCAACCAGCGCCACACCAATATTAACCAGGGCGTAAACACTACCTCATATACAACGATATATCATGCAGTGTTCAGTCACTGGGGCATCTCTCACAAACTCATAGCAAACTCCCTGACCCAAGGTAGGCAATTCCCTTATACTGTACTCTGCTAGATAAAACACTTGGGCCAAATGGTTGGGTTGTTGGTACAATGAAAAAGCAATAAAATAAGGGTACAGAATTAGTCAAATAAAGTTTTTAGTATACATTATGATCAAACTACACAGAGCAAAAATATAAATGCATTTTGCATGAGCTCAACTCAAAGATCTGAAACATTTTCTACATACACAAAAGATCCATTACTCTCAAATATTGCTCACAGATCTGTCTAAATCTGTGTTAGTGAGCACTTCTCCTTTGCCCGGATAATCCATCCCACCTCACAGGTGTGGCATATCAAGGTGCTGCTTAGACAGCATGAATATTGCAAAGGTGTGCCTTAGACTGCCCACAATAAAGGACCGAGACAGAGCGGACATGTGAAGCGCTGCTTTCCTGCAGATACACCCTTAAAAGCCTGGATTTACTGCTCCACTGGTCGCCAGAATGGTGACGATAGGTGGCCAGAAGCCTTCTGACCAAGCAGGTCAAGCCCGTTCAGCCAGCCAGCCCGGCGATATGGATCGATTCATCAGAAAGGCAGCGGCTGCTGCTGTGAACAAAGATCCCAAGATGGCGCCCGGCACTCCTAGGAGCGGCACCAGCAGATCAGCTAGAGAAGCGGACGATTCAGAAGGGGTAAGAGATGTTTCTCCTGACCCTGATAACCTCCCCATATCCCGCTCCTACCTTAAAGAAGCTTTACTAGAAGCCCTGGGCCCCATCAGCCTAGATTTAGCCTCCATCAAGGAAGATGTCCGCCATATAGGCAGGAGAGTGGAGAACCTAGAAGATAATCAAGCGATCATCATCAGCCATCAATTGGAGGCAGCTAATAGCCTCATGATGTGCCAAAATCACCTTAACTCCTTGTATGCGGCTGTTGAGGAGCAAGAGAACAGAGGGAGGAGGAACAACCTGCGTTTCCGTGAAATACCTGAGTCCATGTCCCCAGTGGACGTTCCTCAAGCTGTCATTCAAATTTGCCTGCAAATCCTGGGACCGGACTCGGTCCATGAAGTAATAATAGAAAGAGCTCACAGAGCCCTGCGTCCTAAGCCACAAGCCTCAGAGCCTCCTCGGGACGTTATATGCAAATTTTTGCACTTTCCTGTCAAGGAAGCTATCTTGTCAGGTGCCAGGCTCGCAGATCCCCTGAGATGGGAGAACAACCCTATAGCAGTTTTTCAGGACCTATCGCAGACCACCCTGAAGAAACGTCGATCCCTGAAGCCACTAACGGAATGGCTCCGTCAGCATAACATCATGTACAGATGGACTTTCCCGTTCGGTCTGTCTTTTGCATATGAAGGACGGCGTGTCAACATCTCCTCCTATGGGGACTTAGAAAAAGTCTATTCCCACTTGAAAATTCCTCCTCTGGACATAGAAAACTGGGAGATGGTCCAGAGCCTTCCACCATTAACATCCCTACCTGCGATATCATCCTGGGAGACCCTGCGCACCCCTAAATCGCAGAAGACCAAGAAAAGTTACCTCGCCTCTACCCCTAAAAGACTCTCTCTCCCAGATAAATGATTACCTGCTTTTTCTCTTTTATCTGGCTCTCCAGTAGTATTAGCCCCTTAAGGGTATTATCTACAATATTACAAGACGTTCAGTCTAATTCCCCCCCTGACGTCAATGTCATTGTTTAAATTACTGTATATTGCTTCATCATGCTCTAACAGTAACCTCAGGTTTGAGCTTGATCTCAAGCTCTTGTTTCGTTTTCCGTTATTTGTTCTTATTGTTTTTTCTTGTGACAGGTACTCCTTCTTCAACTACAAGAGAACCCATTGCTGCTCTATAGACGCAAGATGTCAGGTTATTTTTACATGCTCATGGTCTCCTTCCTTTCACAAACAGGTCTTTTTGTTTTACTTGCTTGTCTTTTATCTCTCGCCCTGGCAGACACCACAAGCATTGTGGGGGATCGGGTCGGCGTCATCTAATCTCTCTTCTACCATACCTTATGTAAGATGACGACTGGCGTCCACCTGATTTCCTATAATGTTAAGGGGCTAAGATCTCCCGCTAAGAGGTGTAGAATATTCTCTCTATTGAAAAAAGCTAAGGGCTCTATAGTTTTCCTTCAAGAGACCCATTTTAAACATGGCCATTATCCCAATCTCTCCTATGCCAAGTATCCCACTTGGTTCCACTGTGGGACCAGCGGTGCCGCCTCAAGGGGTGTGAGCATAGGATTTGGCAAAAACTTCCCTTTCACCCTCCTTTCACAAATCTTAGACCCAGAAGGCAGATACCTTATTCTGAAGGGCACGATTGGTCAGCAAACCTTCACTCTAGTGAATGTCTACGCCCCAAACTCAGGTCAAGTGGATTGGCTTCTTTCCCTCCTTAACTTAATAGAGGCACACGTGGAAGGCTCCCTAATCCTAGGAGGGGACTTCAATCTCACCCTAAATCCGCTTCTGGACTCCTCCTCAAAAAAGTCCTCAATATCTCATAAAAATCTCAGATCCCTCCAAGTTAAATTATTTAATTTGGGCCTGGTAGACGTTTGGAGGTGTTTACACCCAGACGAGTTAGATTTCTCTTTTTATTCTGCAGCAAATGACACGTATACCAGGATCGATTATATTTTCTTACCTAAAGAAAAAATACAGTTATGCAAATTAGCTAAGATTGGCGATATTACACTATCAGATCATGCCCCAATCTCCTGCGAACTGCACCTTTTACCCTCCCCCCCTAGAACCCCAAACTGGCGATTCAATGAATCACTACTAAATAATACTGCCCACAAAAACCAGATAACCTCTCACCTTGAGGAGTATTTCTCTATTAATAATACTCCAGATATATCCCCCCAAACGTTGTGGGATGCCCATAAGCCCTTTATCCGGAGCAAGCTTATAAGTCTCTGCTCATTCCTCAAAAAGGAAGCAGAGAAAAAACGGAATCTTCTTTTGTCACAGATTCACGCAATAGAGAAGAAACACAAACAATCTCACCTAGCCTTGCACCTGTCGGAGCTCCTTTCTCTAAGGACTGATCTTAAGAACCTCCTGAATGAGCGCTCAGCTAAGTACTTTTTATCTTCTCAACAGAAGTTTTATGCTCACGGTGACAAAGCTTCTAAATTCATGATGAGGAGAATTAAACAGAGAAGGGAGTCCCGATTTGTCCAATGCATTAAAACCCCCCAGGGCTCGTCCTTGTTTAAATCTGAGGAAATTGCTGCCCAATTTAGACTCTTCTATGAGTCCCTATATAATCTTCCCTCCCAAGAGCTAAAATATTCCCCTGAAGAGAAAATACCCCATATCAATCTCTTTCTGGAATCCCTCACTCTCCCAACACTGACCTCCTCCCAGAAAGAATCTCTCACCAGGCCTTTCTCGACCCAAGAATTAGAGTCAGCCATAAAATCCACCCCAAGTGGGAAGTGTCCAGGTCCGGATGGCCTCCCGATTTCATATTACTCTGCTTTTCAAAGCACTCTGTCCCCCTACCTTCTCCCAATCTACAATCTCTCTTTGGAGGGAAAGCCATTTTCTCCCGACATGACTAGGGCCACCATTACTATAATCCCTAAAGGTGGGAAGGATCCCTCCGCCTGTTCCAACTACCGTCCCATCTCCCTACTCAATGTAGACTTAAAGCTCGTGGCCAAAATGCTTGCCCTTCGGCTGAATAAGTTCCTTCCTTCACTGATCCACCCGGACCAGGTGGGTTTTGTTAAGGGCCGAGAAGGAAAGGATAACACCGCCAAAGTCTTGAACTCCCTTTTTTATGCCTCTTATAAATCCTCGCCCTTAATCTTGATCGGCACAGACGCCGAGAAGGCTTTTGATAGGGTAGACTGGTCTTATATCCGTCTCACACTGCAAAAATTCCAACTACCAGACTCTTTTATCAATTCAGTCTTCTCAATGTACACTCACTCCTCGGCGTCTGTGTCCGTCAACGGAATCCTTTCATCTAACTTCCCAATTAGTAACGGGACTAGACAGGGATACCCTCTTTCCCCTCTTATCTTTGTTCTTATTATGGAGACACTTTTGCAGGCTTTGAGGCAGGAGAGAGACATCCGAGGCCTTCATGTAGGGGGACTGGAATTTAAGTTAGCTGCCTTTGCAGACGACCTCCTGATTCTTACAACTAACCCCTTGAAGTCCATGCCCATAATTCTCTCACTTCTGAGCAGATTTGGGTCTATATCCAACTTTAAAGTCAATCCCACTAAATCCCAGGTGATACACATGGGTTTGTCCCGAGCGACTCTCTCCTCCCTCAGAGCCTCCACCCCTTTTAACTGGGATACCCAGCAATTAACATACTTAGGTGTCAAACTTACCCCCTCTTTAAACGACCTTTATGCATTAAACTTTAAACCCTTATTATCATCCATTATTGCCCAACTAGACTCAATTGACTTTCCATTCCTATCCTGGTTTGGGAGAAAAAACCTCCTTATGTCCCTCGTTATGCCTAGGCTTACATATTTAATGCAGACTCTCCCCATAGAATTACCCAAGACTTTCTTTATTCTCTTGAACAAACATATACGTAAATTTATATGGCAAGGCAAGGCCCCCCGTATCTCCTTCTCCACTCTTTCTAAACCAAAAAAAACGGGAGGAATAGGATTACCTGACCCTGAAATATACATGAGATCTATTCTCCTGTCTAGGATTATAGATTGGATTAGATCCCCCCTCCTCCAAACCATGGGTTATGTTGGAAAATTCATTTTTACACACTCCTCTAAGGGCCCTTTTGTTATCAGGAAAACCCCTCCCTAGTCTGCGCTCTATTCCTAATACAGTGATTAGGAATACTTTAAAGACTTGGAACTGGTTTGTAGCTAATAAAGGCTCCATATCCCTCCCCTCCCCTCTGCTACTAATTAAGGATGTAATCTCCCTGGCTCCGAAAGAGCTTAGAGATAGCTTTCCCCCCGCCCTGCACACCTCTGACTCCCCTGTAATGACACTGGTTGACACAGAGGGGACCTTGATACCCGACCAAAAGCTATGCAACCTTTTTAAAATCAAATCTGATAACCCTATCACATTAAGCTTTCTGAAAAAAGAAGCCCTTTCTCTACTCAAAAGCACACCGACTCATACCGAACTTTCTTGGTTTGAAAAGCTCCTAAACTCTAAGCTATACCCCTCCAAGACTATATCCACAATATATAGGAACCTAAAGAGCTCAGTTTCTGACCCCAAACCTGCTATGGTGGGCTTATGGGAAAAAGATCTACAACGCTCCCTATCAGAGGCTGAGATTTCTTCTATACTGATCTCCCCACATAAAATCTCTAGATGCACCCGAGTGCAAGAAAATAGTTATAAGATCCTATCCCGCTGGTATAAAACCCCAGACAAAACCTGCCTGTACAGCAGAGACGATTCAGATCTCTGTTGGAGATGTCAAACAGAGAAGGGTTCTTATTTTCACGTATGGTGGACTTGTAGTGTGATCAGGGGGTGGTGGGAGGAGATACTGAAGACCATCAACAAAATATGCCAGACTAATATCTCCTGTACCCTGGAAATAACCCTCCTCTCCCTAGGAGTTCAGAAAATCCCTAAACACACTGCTTCTCTCTTCTTACTTATGCTAAGCGCAGCTAGACTGCTTCTCCCGAAGTTATGGCTTACTCGAGACACCCCCAGCCTCGAGTGCTGGTATAGTAAGATAGACCAAATATATAGAATGGAGGAAATCTCCCACTGGGAACTGAGAACAAGATCAGTTTTTCTAAAAATCTGGAACCCGTGGAAAGAATTCAGGCATTTCTCATGATGTCTTCCATTTGAACATATGTACATCATGACAGGAAATTACCTACCCCCGACCCCCTGTCTACTTTCCATACCTTCCCTCCCTCCCCTTCCCTTTTTCCCTCTCCCCCCCCCCCCCTGTCCACTAAGCTACCTGATTCATATATATATTGAGATATATCCTCAATATCTAATCTAACAGCACTTCTGGCGGAATATGCTGATAAACACTTCCTTACTTCACTGTGTTCTCTTTAAAAATATTATGTACACTTTGAAAATATTTTGCACATTTTAAAAAATATTTTGTACAATGAGACATATGTACCTGTACTGTTACATGTTACGTGTTTTTTATACACGTGTGTTTTTTATGAAAATAAAAACCATTAATTGAAAAAAAATAAAATAAAGGGCCACTCTGAAATGTGCAGTTTGATCACGCAGCACAATGCCACAGATGTCACAACGTTTGAGGGAGCGTGCAATTGGCATGCTGACTGCAGGAATGTCTACCAGAGCTGTTGCCCGTGCAATAAATGTTCATTTCTCTAACATAAGCCGTCTCTAAAGGTGTTTCAGAGAATTTGACAGTACATCCAACTGGCCTCACAACTGCAGAACACGTGTAACCACACCAGCCCAGGACCTCCACATCCAGCCTGTTCACCTCCATAATCATCTGAGACCAGCCACCCGGACAGCTGCAGCAACAATCAGTTTGCATAACCAAATAATTTCTGCACAAACTGTTAGAAACCGTCTCAGGAAAGCTCATCTGCATGCTCGTCGTCCTCATCAGGGTCTGGCCTTGACTGCAGTTCGTCATCATAACCGACTTGCGTGGGAAAATGCTCACATTTGATGACCTCTGGCACATTGGAGAGGCGTTCTGATCACAGATGAGTCCCGGTTTTAACTGTTGTGGATCGAGTGGCCCATTGTGGCGGTGGGGTTATGGTATGGGCAGGCGTATGTTATGGACAATGAACACGTGTGCATTTTATTGATGGCATTTTGAATGCACAGAGATGCCATGACGAGATCCTGAGGCCCGTTGTTGTGCCATTCATCCATGACCATCACCTCATGTTGCAGCATGATAATGCACGGCCCCATATTGCAAGGATCTGTACACAATTCCTGTAAGCTGAAAACATCCCATTTCTTGTATGGCCAGCATACTCACCGGACATGTCACCCATTAAGCATGTTTGGGATGCTCTGGATCGGCATATACCATAGCAAGTTCCAGTTCCTGCCAATATTCTGCAACTTTGCACAGCTATTGTGTCACGGGGCGCTAAAGGCGCACTCGGTCTCCTATCAGCCGCAGACCTGCTGCTTAGCTTCGGGAGTGAGGATCTGTGTTTGGCCTCGTTCCCAGGGCGGCTTTGCTAGCTGGGAGGCTCCCTGTTCCTAGGTCTGCCTTGAGCGCCGAGCTGATCACTCGGTGCTCGACTTGTCTGTCTGTCGGCCATGTGACGCTGGCCACGTCACATGACCCTCACTCCCCACTATAAATACAGTCAGCCTGCTGGCCACAGGTTGCCTGTTAATTCTAGGTTCCTGGCTAATTGTTGGACTACTGAATACTCACCTGATCCTGTTCCCTGACGATCCTTTGCCTGCTCCTCCTGTACTGCGCATCTCTCCTGGTATCCTTACCCCGGCTTCCACCTGACAATTCTTTGCGGACTCCTTTTGTACTTCATTTCTCTCCTGGTATTTGACCTCGGCTTTTCATGACTATTCTCTGCTCGTTCCTTAGTACTGCGTAGCTCTCTAGGTATTGACCCGGTCCGTTCACGTTCCGTTATTTGTCTTGTCTGTCTTCCCAGCACGTATTCTAAGTTAGGGACTGCCGTCTAGTTGTCCCCTGTCATTAAGACTTGGGAGGCAAGTAGACAGGGCCAGGGGTGAGGGTGGAGCGCAGTGGTCACTATCCTCCCCCCTGTCTGTAGTGTACGTGACCGTCACATATTGAAGAGGAGTGGACCAATGTTCCACAAGCCACAATCAACAATATGGTTAACTCGATGCAACGTAGGTGTGTTGCAGATACTGACTGGTTTTCTGCCCCCCCCCCTCCCGCCCTTCCCCTGTAAGGCCAAAATGTGCACATTTCAGAGTGGCCCTTTTATTTTTGGCAGTCTGAGGCGCGTCTGTGCAACATTCATGCTGTCTAATCAGCACCTTGATATGCCACACCTGTGAGGTGTGATGGATTATCTAGGCAAAGGAGAAGTGCTCACTAATACAGATTTAGACAGATTTGTGAACAATATTCGAGAGTAATGGGTCTTTTGTGTATGTAGAAAATGTTTCAGATCTTTGAGTTCAGCTCATGCAAAATGGGAGCAAAACCGAAAGTGTTGTGTTTATATTTTTTCTCAACTTTATGGCAACCATTTTCAAGTGAGTACATACACTAACTTTGCAGAATCATTTGCAAAAGATGGCTGGAACTTTAAGAATGATAAATACAAGTACATACAAATACAGTATATACAACCCCAATTCCAAAAAAGTTGGAATGCTATGTAAAATGTAAATTAATGTGAATTAAAAACAGAATGCTATGATTTGCAAATCCTATAGACTAGTGTTGATCGAGCATGCTCTGCAGAACACCAGTATCTGCTCGAGCATCGCTATGCTTGGCCAAACACCACGTGTGCTTGATCACAATGCTCGAATCAGTCTATTTAAATGAATTTAGCATCTATTTCTGAAAAATTTATGCCAGGATTTGACATGCTAACCGCTTGTACATTCGAGGCAAGGACCTTGTCCACTCAGCTATAAAGCTGAATGCTAAACTGTGTCAGAAAAACATCATAGTAGTTTCTGATGTAGTTAGTATTACTCACTACATCAGAAACTAGTATGAGGTTTTTCTGATACAGTTTAGCATGCCTTCTTGCCTCTAATATACAAGGTTGGGCATTCAAATCCTGGCAGAAACTCTTTAGAAATAAAGATTACAGTTGTATATTTTATATTTTTTTGGGCAATTGTAAAAAATGTATGGCACAAAATAAATGTGTGATTATTACTAAAAAAAAAACAAAAAACAAATACATATATTGTAGGAAGGCGCATGGGTCCGTCATTGACGGAATGTATGTGTCACCGAGATTCCTGGCCTCGGTGAGGTAAGAGACGGTAATTTCATGTGTCAGCGGCAGCTAGTGCTGGCTGACATGGTTTCGCTATTTAGTATGGCTATAAAGCCGATCCGGGACGGCTCTTACTGGTAGCGGCCAAAGTGCAGAGTGGGTGGCTACTCCCCACGTTCCAGACCGGGTCTTGGTTTGGGCTATAAAATACAGGCAGGAATTTACTCCTCTCTGACAGTGAAGCTCCGTCAGTCTCTGTGTTGGGACCTGGGAGTTTGGGCCTGGGTAAAGACCTGCTGCCTTGTTGGCGTGAGAGCAGGTGGTTTCCACTATGTCCAATGACTTCTGCATTGCTGCATGATGTGAACAAACACCAGACTCAAGGTAACTGTTTTCCTTGAAACTGAATTTTAGTTTGCTTATCCTTATGTGTGAATAAAACACCAAACTGGTTATGTTAAAGACGTTGTCGTTGCCTCTATACTGCGTCCGCAAACCTGTCTACCAGAGCAAATCCCCACAATATATATAATCATACTTCTGATATATATGAATGCATAATATGTGGGAAACTACTACTGATGTTTTTAGCCATAATATATTTACATATATTATAATATATTATATATTCTAAATATATAATAATATATGTAAATAGTGATAGACGAACATCGGCCGGGACGGTTCACGAACGCGGTCAAATGTTTGCGAACCGCATGTTTGCGGTGGGCCCCATTCACTTTAATGGCAGGCAAACCTGAAAAACCTTCAGCTCATATTTGCAGCCACCAAATACTTAGTAGAATTATACAAATAGTCCCACAACATGGACAGTGACGTACTAGAGGGGGATCAATGACAAAAAAAATCCAACCAAAAATATGTATCTTAATCAAGCAACAATGTGCCCTGTCGGAGCATAGAATTTTTTTATTTTAGGCCACAGGAGTACGGGCCTTAAAAATTAGACATTCACCTTGTGATTATGTGGCTCGAGGTACATTATGTGGTCACTGAATAACATTTTATGCTACAAAGTATATTATAAGTATATTACACCCTTCAGTATGTCACACCTATTGATAGCACTCCTATACCAGTCCTTAAATAGACTTTTGTCGCCCTATTAGCTAGTGATTTGTGTCCCTAACAGTCTGTCCCTGCTCCACACAGCAACCTCCCCCTACACTGGCAAAAGACTGAATGTAAAATGGTGGCCAGATCTGGTATATTTATAAGGTAGGTGGTATTTTCATGTGCTGAAACTTCTCAATTGGCTGTCCTGTACCAACTGATGGATATGTCAAAGTTCTTCACAATGTGAAAGAATATGGCACCGGCAGACATCTCCATATGTTCGCCCATTTGGCGAACCATGAACGAACAAAGTTTTCCGCGAAACGACCGCAGGGCGAACCACAAGGCCATCTCTATATTTAAAATATATATATAAATAAATGTTTCTGCCAGGATTCAAACTCCCAACCTTGTATATTAGAGGCAAGTACCTTACCCACTAGCTGTAAAGCTGATGAATGCTAAACTGTTTCAGAAAAAACTCATAGTAGTTTCTGATGTAGCGAGTATTACTCACTACATCAGAAAGTTCTTTGAGGTTTTTCTGACACAGTGTAATGCAAGGCACCAACAAACAGACCAGTGATGAAAGCAAAAAGGTGTTTATTCACCAGAAACATAAATGTCCAGGACACTTGCTGGTAACAAGGAATAATAACAAAAAAACAGGCAAGGAGATTCCAGGAATAGTCCCAACCAGTGCTGAATGATGCTGTGCACTTGGCAGTCGAGTCACTCCAGATCTTGGGTCCGCTGTAAGGACAAAGTTCCTGGCAGTCTTCAGTCACTAGGACTTGTGACCTATACCTGGTTGAGGGAAAATAACAGTGGGCACTGATCACCCTGAGAGACCTCCTTTTAAATGCCTGCTGACCAATCCCAGGGTGCCAAGTGGACCCAGATGCGGAAACGGAAGTCGCAGGAGACACCGGAGACAACCCTGGCCGCGGCGTCTTGTCACTCGCCTGGCCACTCTGTCCCCGGGACTCCGACGGTCCTCCCCTCCGATGTCCACGCGAACGCATCTCCGCACTGGCTCGCAAAGGGGTCAGCGCTGGTGCATCAGAGACACGCATAACCTGTCCCGCAACTCCACGAGGACCCCTCTTGGCTCCCCTGGAGTGCAAAGCAGGTGAGGATCTTACACATAGTTTAGTATTTGGCTTTATAGCTGAGTGGATAAAGTCCTTGACTCTAATATACAATGTTGGGAGTTCAAATCCCAGCAGCCAATTTTCAAAAATTAGATTTAAACAAACTGGGGTGTCACAAGCACTGACTCTATATATGGAGTCAGAGCAGGGACTCCTAAGCCAAACTAGAGTCCTGAAACCCTCCGCTCTTCAGAGCAGGGGGTGCCTGCGGTTCTTCCATTGTGCTCGGTAGAACACACAGGCATAGCAAAGTGTTCTACTCAAGCACACAAGCACTTTGGTGCTCGATCAACACTACTATAGACATATTTTATTTACAATAAATCATAGAGCACATCAGATGTTCAAAATGAGACATTTTACAATTTTATGAAAAAAAATAACTCATTTCAGATAAGTTGGGACAGGACCATTTCGACCACTGTGCAGCATCCCCTCTTTTTTACAAACAGTCTGTAAACATTCAAGAAGTGAGGAGACCAATTGTTGGAGTTTTGAGAGATGACTGTTGTCCCATTGTTGTCTAATATAGGATTCTAGCTACTCAAAATTCCTTGGTTTTCTTTGCCAGATCTTTCATTTAATGATGTGCCAAATATTGGAGAAAGGTCTGGACTGCAGATAGACCATTTCAGCACCTGAACTCTTGTTCTAAAAAGCCATGCTGTTGTGATGGATGTAGGATGTGGTTCAGCATTGTCTTTAAATATGCAAGACTTGCCTTGAAAGAGACATCTGGATAGGAGAATACATTGTTCTAAAACCTCTAAATACTGTTGGCATTGATAGTGCCTTTCCAGATGTGTAAGCCACCCACATCATAGGCACTAATGCAATCCCAAACCAAACACAAGCTGAATAGTCCCTCTTCTCTTGAGTCTGCAAGACACAACATTCCTCATTTCCAGACAGAATTTTCAGTTTTTATTCATTTGACCACAGAACAGTTTTTAATTTTGCCTCAGTCCACTTTAATAAGCTTTAGCCCAGAGAAGACAGAAGACTTTAACTTGCTTTTGTGGATTGCATGGCAAACTATGTTCACAGACAATGATTTCTGGAAGTGCGCCTGAGCCCATTCATTGATTTCCAACACAGAATCAAGTCTGTTTGTAATGCAGTGCTGAGCTAGTCGAAGTAAAACAAAATGAATTTGATCCGAATTTCTGGAAAACATTGCTTTGTCATAAATCTGAATTTACTAAAATGGCAGCTACACATGTTGCGAAGTGAAAATAAAAAGCTTGGGAAGGAGATGTGGGGGGCGGGTGCACGATCTTCCGCCCGCCCCCCGTTTATTCTCAGGATGACCGAGAGGTTGAATCAGAGTGTCAACTCATTGCTGATTCAAATGACTGACATCTGTGTCAGCTGTTTTAACCCCTTCCATACCATTCCATTAGGTATCCCTGCATCCGTAAAAAACCTGCTCTATAAAAATAATACATGATCTAATCTGTCAGATGAACGTTGTAAATAATAAAAAATAAAAACGGTGCCAAAACATTCCATTTTAATCCATTTTTTCCCGTAACAAAGCAAGTGTTAACAGCCAAAGAAAACTCTATATTTATTGCGCTAATTCTTTAGTTTACAGAAACACGCCATATGTGATGGTAAACCTCTGTACGGGCACACGGCAGGGCGCAGAAGGAAAGGAATGCCATATGGATTTTGGAAGGTAGTTTTTGCTGGACTTATTTTTTGACACCATGTCCCATTTGAAGCCCCCCTGATGCACCCCTAGAGTAGAAACTCCAAAAAGTGACCCCATTTAAGAAACTACAGCCCTCAAGGTATTCAAAACTGATTTTACAAACTTTGTTAACCCTTTAAGTGTTCCACAAGAGTCAATGGCAAATGGAGATGGAATTTCAGAATTTCTATTTTCTGTTACTTTGCTTCACAAAAAGTGTAATATAGAGCATCCAAAAATCATATGTACCCTAAAATAGTACAAAAACTGCCACCTTATCCCGTGGTTTCCAAAATGGGTCACGTTTTTGGAGTTTCTTCTCTAGGGGTGCATCAGGGGGCTTCAAATAGGACATCTGCCTTCGAAAAACCACACAGCGTTCCTTTCCCTCTACACCCTGACGTGGGGCCGTAGAGTGGTGTACGACCACATATCAGGTGTTTCTGTAAACCGCAGTGTCAGGGCAATACATATAGAATTTTGTTTGGCTGTTAAACCTTGCTTTGTTAGTGGAAAAAATTGATTAAAATTGAAAATTTGGAAAAAATTGAAATTCTGAAATTTCATCTCCATTTGCCATCAACTCTTGGGGAACACCTAAAGGGTTTATAATGTTTGTAAAATCAGTTTTGAATACCTTGAGGGGTGTAGTTTCTAGAATGGGGTCACTTTTGGGTGGTTTTTATTATGTAAGCCTCACAACGTGACTTCAGACCTGAACTGGTCCTTAAAAAGTGGGTTTTTGAAAATTTCAGAAAATTTTCAAGATTTGCATCTAAACTTCTAAGCCTTGTAATGTCCCCCAAAAATAAAATGGCATTCCCAAAATGATCCAAACATGAAGTAGACATATGGGGAATGTAAACAAATAGCTATTTTTAGAGGTATTACTATGTATTATAGAAGTAGAGAAATTGAAACTTGGAAATTTGATTTTTTTTTATATATTTTGGAAAAGTTGGTATTTTTTTAAATAAAAATGCATTTTTTGGACTCCATTTTACCAATGTTATGAAGTACAATATGTGACGAAAACACAGTCTCAGAATGGCCTGGATAAGTAAAAGCATTTCAAAGTTATCACATAAAGTGACACTGGTCAGATTTGCAAAAAATGGCCAAGTCCTTAAGGTGAAATAGGGCTGAGTACTTAAGGGGTTAATTTGCTTTTAATTTAATTAGTTCAGCTAAAAATAGGTCAGACAGAGAAGTGCCATGCAATGCAAGGAGGAGTAGCAAAGGCATAAATGTTTTTGGCACAGGCAGAGGTCGCAGCAGAGTAAGGGGGAGTGGCAGCAGGAGTCGCAGCAAAAAGCCTGAGCTCCCGTTGTCTTTTAGCGGTCATGTATTGAGCAGCAACCTAGCGGTTCTTGATTGGTTAACTCTGTCATCCACTTCATCCCAAGTGACATCAGACACCCCAAGCCAACAGTCGGTGTGTTCGTCAGACACAACCCTTAGTTGGCATGGCCGGGAGCAGGTCCTGTGCCCTCACCTGTTCTCAACCTGCCTCTTTCCTTTCCTCCGCTAGGCAGGCAAGTAGTGATAGGGAGAGTGCCGTGGGAGCTGGTGTTGTGAGCGGTCAGGCTCCTGACCCAGAGACGGTTGAGAAGGACATCAATGACGTGCAGACAGTACTCGATGATGATGATGTAGCTGATCGCACTTGGGAGCCGGGTGAGGAAGTGGTTTCATTTTATTTTATTTTTCTTTAAATAATAATGTAATATTATACAATCCTGTGTCTCCATGATAAATCTGCAGCATGGCAGCATGGGGGCCCCGTGTGGTGTCTACACGCTTTCAAAATAATTCTTCAGCAGGGCGAATAGATGACAGATGACTGAGACGCTCCATGACCTTCCCAGGAGCTTCTGTCTGGAGCACCTCTTCATTTCTGAGATGTCCGTATAGTGCAGGGTGTATCCGAAGACTCTCTCCATCTCCACAGGATGTCCTCCTTTCCATCCATGATGACTGGGAACTCGTGTTGCTTCCCCTGACAAAAAGACCATGGGCTGTTATGGTTTGAATCTTGATGAACTTCGCTACTCTTCCGGACTCCAAGCAATCTTGAAGCTTTGTCGTCTCATTGTCTGTAGCTACTAGAGGACTGTTCATACCAGGCAGGTTCCCTCAGGAGTAGCTCGATGAGCAGCCGATACCGCACTTGCATCAATCTTGACCATATTCATCTGCAGGTTGGGAGAAATTGATTTTTGGAATGCTTTCTCCATCGCAACTATGTTCTCGAATAACCAGAAGTCTGGCCGATTCTCTCCTGTCTTAGGCAACACTTTAGTGAGTAATCGTGAAAAGTCAAAAAAATTGTTGTCCACTGCCCCCATAAAGGCCTTTCCGATGTGGGTTAACCATAGATAATTCCCTACAGGGAATGCAGCCAATTATCGGATCAAATTGTCCCCATTCTTCAATCTGTTTCCTGGTTATATTCTGTATGTCGCCGACATATACAATCTGCCCTGAATGGTGTATCCATCCTATCGTGATGGCGTCTTCACACACCTCTGTTGCCATATATTTTTCAACGTTGATACTAATCTTTTTCTATGAGGACTGGGAACTCATGATGTTTTCCCTGACTAAGAGAAATTGTTATGGTTTGAATCTTGCAAAACTTTGTGACTCTTCCGGGCTCCAAGCAATCTTGAAACTTTATCTTCTCATTATCTGTAGCTTCTAGAGGCCTGTACATGCGAGGCAAGTTCCCCCAGATGTATATGGCTCAATGAGCAGCCGATACCGCACGTGCATAAATATTGACAGAATTCATCTCCAGATGGAGAGATATTGTTTTTTGGAATGCTTTCTCTATTGCAACCACATAGTCGAATAACCAGAAGGCTGGCCTATTCTCTCCTGTCTTAGGCAACACTTACACTTTTTTTTTATGAAATTTATTAAATATTTCATATTAAATGGAACCAATCTCTCATTGTTGTGCTACTCTGTGGCATCCTCATGCTGCTGCCACCTCCACAATCTCTCATCGTTGTGCCACTCTGTGGCCTCCTCATGCTGCTGCCACCTCCACAATCTCTCGTCGTTGTGCTACTCTGTGGCATCCTCATGCTGCTGCAACTTCTACATTTATGTCATTGGGCCACTCTGTGGTCTCCTCATGCTGCTGCCATCTCCAGACTCTGTCATTTTGCCATTCGGTGGCCTTTTCCTGATGCTGCCTCCACCTCCAGTCTGTCATTGTGCCACTCGGTGGCTTCCTAATACTGCTGCCACCTGAAGACTCTGTCATTGTGCCACTTGGTGGCCTCCTCATACTGCTGCTACCTTCAAACTCTGTCATTGTGCCTCTCAGTGGCTTCCTCATACTGCTGCCAACTCTAGACTCTGTCATTGGGCCACTTGGTGTCCTTCTTCTGATGCTGCCACCTCCAGACTGTGTCATTGTGCCACTCTGTGGCCTCCTCATACTGCTGCCACCTCCAGACTTTGTCATTGTGCCACTCGGTGGCCTCCTCACACTGCTTCCACCTCCAGACCCTGTCATTGGGCCCCTCTGTGGTCTCCTCATGCTGTATACACCTCACCACTATGTCATAGGTCCACTCTGAAGTTCTCATTCTGTTCCCACCCTCCCCACTTTATGTCTGGTCCACTATTTTGGCTTTCGGCCTGGCTGACATCATCATTTATTTGACCTTTCTTCTAACCTGTCAGAAGGAAGGAAAAATGAGACGCACAATGGATCCTGTCTGTGTAGCAGCTGTAAGGCCTGTATGGTCCCATCAGAATTGACTTGTGATTTGGTAGCCAAAAGGAGGAGTCGGTACAAAACACAGAAGACATGCAAACATTCCATTTACGTGTCATCTCTGTTTTATATCCACTCCTATATTTTTGTCATTAGCAATACTGATGGATTATTGAGCAAATGCTGACCGAGTGAAGGCGTATGCTCCACAGACAGGATTCGTATTTTGTGGGTTATTGTTCTGACGGATCAGAGGAAGGGAAAATTAATTAGTGACTTCAACACAAACTTACTGCTGACACCCTTTCCCCTCTATCAGGGTGTATCTACTTGTATAAGCGTTTAATAGAACAGGTTTAGTAGACATCTATGTGGAATCAGCTGACGACTAGTGATGAGCGGGAGGTGCCATATTTGATTTTGCGATATTTTGCAAATATTCTATTTAATATTCGTCACATTTGTCGAAATCGAATATTCGTCATTATTCTATTTATCGCAAATAATATGTGATTTAATTATTTTCTTATTGCGAGTTTAACTGTATAAGGCAACTTTCCTATTGGTTGGCTATCTATAGTATATGTGCATTCATACTTCATATGTTACATTATGGATTCAGTTACTGTACACTATGGGCAACAGACAGTTGCCTGGGCACGGAACGGGCAGTGGCAAAAATTTTACCATAGCCTACACAAGTAGCAGCAGAAGAATGGGTGGTGGTATCAGCAGCAACAGGCCAGAGCTGCTACTGTAATCTAGCAGTCATGTTTTGACAAACTTGCCAGTTGTACTGTAATTGTTGACTCGGTCTTCAACATCATCTCAGATAAAAACAGATACAAAAAGTCAGGAATCAGTGGGTTCCTTTGACACCACACTTAGTTGGCATGGCCCAGGAACAACCCGTGTGCCCTCACCTCTACTGCAACTGCTTCTTTCTTTTGCTGATTCTTCTGCTCTAAAAGTTATACATGCTGCCTTCTCTTCTCCGCTTTTTAACAAGGACGAGTTTAGTGAGGACATTCAGCAGCTACAGGCCAGTACAAACTTGGAGGAAATGTCCTCTGCATCAACACTTAGCAGAGGACATTTGTTTTCTTGATTGTGAAAATCGGCAATGTAATTTGCTCATATTGCGGTCACAATACAGGCATGGCTCACTTTTGCTAGATTTGTCTAGCTGCTAGAAGTTTCCTGAGACTGGAGAAAATGGTCGGCAGCAACTTTTATGACTGTGAGGAAGAACTCCTGATAGAGTGCTCCAATATATTTGCAATTGCGCAAATCGGCACTATTTTTGCCAAATACGTGCAACTTCACATTTGATCATGTCTGAGTAGATATTACTGATTGGTGCACTAAGTATTGTTGTGACATCATAGCACTATGCCTGTAGCATGTATGTAACACATATGTGTGCACAGTAATTCCTATCGCAATACCTAATAGTAGGGATGAGCGAACTCGAACTGTATAGTTCGGGTTCGTACCGAATTTTGGGGTGTCCGTGACACGGACCCGAACCCGGACATTTTTGTAAAAGTCCGGGTTCGGGGTTCGTCGCTTTCTTGGCGCTGTTGTGACGCTTTCTTGGCGCTTTTTGAAAGGCTGCAAAGCAGCCAATCAACAAGCGTCATACTACTTGCCCCAAGAGGCCGTCACAGCCATGCCTACTATTGGCATGGCTGTGATTGGCCAGAGCACCATGTGACCCAGCCTCTATTTAAGCTGGAGTCACATAGCGCCGCCCGTCACTCTGCTCTGATTAGCGTAGGGAGAGGTTGCGGCTGCGACATTAGGGCGAGATTAGGCAGATTAACTCCTCCAAAGGACTTGATTAATCGATTGATCTGCAGCTGTGCATCAATGAGCTGCTGAAATTCAAATGCTCACTGTTTTTAGGCTGCCCAGACCGTTTGTCAGTCACTTTTTTCTGGGGTGATCGGCGGCCATTTTGTGTCTTGTGCGGTGCTGCGACCAAGTGCATCCAAGCTGCGACCAAGTGCATTTAACCCTCAATGGTGTGGTTGTTTTTTGGCTAAAGCCTACATCAGGGTGAAGCTGTCACACCAAGTGCATTTAACCAGCAATAGTCTGTTAATTTTTTGGCCATATACTAAATCAGGGGCAAGCTGCGCCCGTCACCAAGTGCATTTAACCAGCAATAGTCTGTTCATTTTTTGGCCATATACTACATCAGGGGCAAGCTGCGCCCGTCACCAAGTGCATTTAACCCTCAGTAGTGTGGTTGGTCAAGCTGTCACACCAAGTGCATTTAACCAGCAATAGTCTGTTCATTTTTTGGCCATATACTACATCAGGGGCAAGCTGCGCCTGTCACCAAGTGCATTTAACCCTCAATGGTGTGGTTGTTTTTTGGCTAAAGCCTACATCAGGGTGAAGCTGTCACACCAAGTGCATTTAACCAGCAATAGTCTGTTCATTTTTTGGCCATATACTACATCAGGGGCAAGCTGCGCCCGTCACCAAGTGCATTTAACCCTCAGTAGTGTGGTTAGTCAAGCTGTCACACCAAGTGCATTTAACCAGCAATAGTGTGGTTATTTTTTGGCCATATCCCAGTCTAATTCTGTCACTAAATCCATACCGGTCACCCAGCGCCTAAA
The DNA here is from genome assembly GCF_014858855.1 of Bufo gargarizans. Classification (NCBI taxonomy): domain Eukaryota; kingdom Metazoa; phylum Chordata; class Amphibia; order Anura; family Bufonidae; genus Bufo; species Bufo gargarizans. The sequence continues at coordinate 161,898,352 of NC_058083.1, forward strand.
TACTAGGCCTCAAATTTATATCCCGCTAAATCTGTCGTTACCGCTGTACTGTTGTGGCTGAGCAAGTTATTTAGTGTCCGTCAAAGCACATTTTTTGTTCTGGGTTGAAATACAATTCCCAATTTAGCAATTTCATAATTTAGTGGTTTCTGCTATATCAGAGCTATTTGAAATCTATCCCTAAAAGGGTATATAATATTCAAGGTGCACATAGGGTCATTCAGAATAACTTCACACACACGCTACTGTGCATTTCCAAGTCTAATTCTGTCAGTAAATCCATACCGGTCACCCAGCGCCTAAATACTAGGCCTCAAATTTATATCCCGCTAAATCTGTCGTTACCGCTGTCCTGTTGTGGATGGGCAAGTTATTTAGTGTCCGTCAAAGCACATTTTTTGTTCTGGGTTGAAATACAATTCCCAATTTAGCAATTTCATAATTTAGTGGTTTCTGCTATATCAGAGCTATTTGAAATCTATCCCTAAAAGGGTATATAATATTCAAGGTGCACATAGGGTCATTCAGAATAACTTCACACACACGCTACTGTGCATTTCCAAGTCTAATTCTGTCAGTAAATCCATACCGGTCACCCAGCGCCTAAATACTAGGCCTCAAATTTATATCCCGCTAAATCTGTCGTTACCGCTGTACTGTTGTGGATGGGCAAGTTATTTAGTGTCCGTCAAAGCACATTTTTTGTTCTGGGTTGAAATACAATTCCCAATTTAGCAATTTCATAATTTAGTGGTTTCTGCTATATCAGAGCTATTTGAAATCTATCCCTAAAAGGGTATATAATATTCAAGGTGCACATAGGGTCATTCAGAATAACTTCACACACACGCTACTGTGCATTTCCAAGTCTAATTCTGTCACTAAATCCATACCGGTCACCCAGCGCCTAAATACTAGGCCTCAAATTTATATCCCGCTAAATCTGTCGTTACCGCTGTCCTGTTGTGGATGGGCAAGTTATTTAGTGTCCGTCAAAGCACATTTTTTGTTCTGGGTTGAAATACAATTCCCAATTTAGCAATTTCATAATTTAGTGGTTTCTGCTATATCAGAGCTATTTGAAAGCTATCCCTAAAAGGGTATATAATATTCAAGGTGCACATAGGGTCATTCAGAATAACTTCACACACACGCTACTGTGCATTTCCAAGTCTAATTCTGTCACTAAATCCATACCGGTCACCCAGCGCCTAAATACTAGGCCTCAAATTTATATCCCGCTGAATTTGAATACAATACATTGGGCCAAATAATATTTCTGTTGTTGTGGTGAACCATAACAATGAGGAAAACATCTAGTAAGGGACGCGGACGTGGACATGGTCGTGGTGGTGTTAGTGGACCCTCTGGTGCTGGGAGAGGACGTGGCCGTTCTGCCACATCCACACGTCCTAGTGTACCAACTACCTCAGGTCCCAGTAGCCGCCAGAATTTACAGCGATATATGGTGGGGCCCAATGCCGTTCTAAGGATGGTAAGGCCTGAGCAGGTACAGGCATTAGTCAATTGGGTGGCCGACAGTGGATCCAGCACGTTCACATTATCTCCCACCCAGTCTTCTGCAGAAAGCGCACAGATGGCGCCTGAAAACCAACCCCATCAGTCTGTCACATCACCCCCATGCATACCAGGGAAACTGTCTCAGCCTCAAGTTATGCAGCAGTCTCTTATGCTGTTTGAAGACTCCGCTGGCAGGGTTTCCCAAGGGCATCCACCTAGCCCTTCCCCAGCGGTGAAAGACATAGAATGCACTGACGCACAACCACTTATGTTTCCTGATGATGAGGACATGGGAATACCACCTCAGCATGTCTCTGATGATGATGAAACACAGGTGCCAACTGCTGCGTCTTTCTGCAGTGTGCAGACTGAACAGGAGGTCAGGGATCAAGACTGGGTGGAAGACGATGCAGGGGACGATGAGGTTCCTAGACCCCACATGGAATGAAGGTCGTGCCACTGACTTTCACAGTTCGGAGGAAGAGGCAGTGGTGAGACCGAGCCAACAGCGTAGCAAAAGAGGGAGCAGTGGGCAAAAGCAGAACACCCGCCGCCAAGAGACTCCGCCTGCTACTGACCGCCGCCATCTGGGACCGAGCACCCCAAAGGCAGCTTCAAGGAGTTCCCTGGCATGGCACTTCTTCAAACAATGTGCTGACGACAAGACCCGAGTGGTTTGCATGCTGTGCCATCAGAGCCTGAAGCGAGGCATTAACGTTCTGAACCTGAGCACAACCTGCATGACCAGGCACCTGCATGCAAAGCATGAACTGCAGTGGAGTAAACACCTTAAAACCAAGGAAGTCACTCAGGCTCCCCCTGCTACCTCTTCTGCTGCTGCCGCCTCGGCCTCTTCCTCTGCCTCTGGAGGAACGTTGGCACCTGCCGCCCAGCAAACAGGGGATGTACCACCAACACCACCACCACCTCCGTCACCAAGCGTCTCAACCATGTCACACGGCATCGTTCAGCTCTCCATCTCACAAACATTTGAGAGAAAGCGTAAATTCCCACCTAGCCACCCTCGATCCCTGGCCCTGAATGCCAGCATTTCTAAACTACTGGCCTATGAAATGCTGTCATTTAGGCTGGTGGACACAGACAGCTTCAAACAGCTCATGTCGCTTGCTGTCCCACAGTATGTTGTTCCCAGCCGCCACTACTTCTCCAAGAGAGCCGTGCCTTCCCTGCACAACCAAGTATCCGATAAAATCAAGTGTGCACTGTGCAACGCCATCTGTAGCAAGGTCCACCTAACCACAGATACGTGGACCAGTAAGCACGGCCAGGGACGCTATATCTCCCTAACTGCACACTGGGTAAATGTAGTGGCAGCTGGGCCCCAGGCGGAGAGCTGTTTAGCGCACGTCCTTCCGCCGCCAAGGATCGCAGGGCAACATTCTTTGCCTCCTGTTGCCACCTCCTCCTTCTCGGCTTCCTCCTCCTCTTCTTCCACCTGCTCATCCAGTCAGCCACACACCTTCACCACCAACTTCAGCACAGCCCGGGGTAAACGTCAGCAGGCCATTCTGAAACTCATATGTTTGGGGGACAGGCCCCACACCGCACAGGAGTTGTGGCGTGGTATAGAACAACAGACCGACGAGTGGTTGCTGCCGGTGAGCCTCAAGCCCGGCCTGGTGGTGTGTGATAATGGGCGAAATCTCGTTGCAGCTCTGGGACTAGCCAATTTGACGCACATCCCTTGCTTGGCGCATGTGCTGAATTTGGTGGTGCAGAAGTTCATTCACAACTACCCCGACATGTCAGAGCTGCTGCATAAAGTGCGGGCCGTCTGTTCGCGCATCCGGGGTTCACATCCTGCTGCTGCTCGCCTGTCTGCGCTACAGCGTAACTTCGGCCTTCCCGCTCACCGCCTCATATGCGACGTGCCCACCAGGTGGAACTCCACCTTGCACATGCTGGACAGACTGTGCGAGCAGCAGCAGGCCATAGTGGAGTTTCAGCTGCAGCACGCACGGGTCAGTCGCACTACAGAACAGCACCACTTCACCACCAATGACTGGGCCTCCATGCGAGACCTGTGTGCCCTGTTGCGCTGTTTCGAGTACTCCACCAACATGGCCAGTGGCGATGACGCCGTTATCAGCGTTACAATACCACTTCTATGTCTCCTTGAGAAAACACTTAGGGCGATGATGGAAGAGGAGGTGGCCCAGGAGGAGGAGGAGGAGGAAGAGGGGTCATTTTTAGCACTTTCAGGCCAGTCTCTTCGAAGTGACTCAGAGGGAGGTTTTTGGCAACAGCAGAGGCCAGGTACAAATGTGGCCAGCCAGGGCCCACTACTGGAGGACGAGGAGGATGAGGAGGAGGTGGAGGAGGATGAGGATGAAGCATGGTCACAGCGGGGTGGCACCCAACGCAGCTCGGGTCCATCACTGGTGCGTGGCTGGGGGGAAAGGCAGGACAATGACGATACGCCTCCCACAGAGGACAGCTTGTCCTTACCCCTGGGAAGCCTGGCACATATGAGCGACTACATGCTGCAGTGCCTGCGCAACGACAGCAGAGTTGCCCACATTTTAACCTGTGCGGACTACTGGGTTGCCACCCTGCTGGATCCACGCTACAAAGACAATGTGCCGACCTTACTTCCTGCACTGGAGCGTGATAGGAAGATGCGCGAGTACAAGCGCACGTTGGTAGACGCGCTACTGAGAGCATTCCCAAATGTCACAGGGGAACAAGTGGAAGCCCAAGGCCAAGGCAGAGGAGGAGCAAGAGGTCGCCAAGGCAGCTGTGTCACGGCCAGCTCCTCTGAGGGCAGGGTTAGCATGGCAGAGATGTGGAAAACTTTTGTCAACACGCCACAGCTAACTGCACCACCACCTGATACGCAACGTGTTAGCAGGAGGCAACATTTCACTAACATGGTGGAACAGTACGTGTGCACACCCCTCCACGTACTGACTGATGGTTCGGCCCCATTCAACTTCTGGGTCTCTAAATTGTCCACGTGGCCAGAGCTAGCCTTTTATGCCTTGGAGGTGCTGGCCTGCCCGGCGGCCAGCATTTTGTCTGAACGTGTATTCAGCACGGCAGGGGGCGTCATTACAGACAAACGCAGCCGCCTGTCTACAGCCAATGTGGACAAGCTGACGTTCATAAAAATGAACCAGGCATGGATCCCACAGGTCCTGTCCGTCCCTTGTCCAGATTAGACATTAACTACCTCCCCTTAACCATATATTATTGGACTCCAGGGCACTTCCTCATTCAATCCTATTTTTATTTTCATTTTACCATTATATTGCGAGGCTACCCAAAGTTGAATGAACCTCTCCTCTGTCTGGGTGCCGGGGCCTAAATATATGCCAATGGACTGTTCCAATGTTGGGTGACGTAAAGCCTGATTCTCTGCTATGACATGCAGACTAATTCTCTGCTGACATGAAGACAGATCCTCTGTTACGGGACCTCTCTCCTCTGCCTGGGTGCTGGGCCTAAATATCTGACAATGGACTGTTGCAGTGGTGGCTGACGTGAAGCCTGATTTTCTGCTATGACATGCAGACTGATTCTCTGCTGACATGAAGCCAGATCCTCTGTTACGGGACCTCTCTCCTCTGCCTGTGTGCTGGGCCTAAATATATGCCAATGGACTGTTGCAGTGGTGGCTGACGTGAAGCCTCATTCTCTGCTATGACATGCAGACTAATTCTCTGCTGACATGAAGCCAGATTGTCTGTTACGGGACCTCTCTCCTCTGCCTGGGTGCTGGGCCTAAATTTATGAAAATGGACTGTTGCAGTGGTGGGTGACGTGAAGCCTGATTCTCTGCTATGATATGAAGACTGATTCTCTGCTGACATGAAGCCAGATCCTCTGTTACGGAACCTCTCTCCTCTGCCTGGGTGCTGGGCCTAAATATCTGACAATGGACTGTTGCATTGGTGGCTGACGTGAAGCCTCATTCTCTGCTATGACATGCAGACTAATTCTCTGCTGACATGAAGCCAGATTGTCTGTTACGGGACCTCTCTCCTCTGCCTGGGTGCTGGGCCTAAATTTATGAAAATGGACTGTTGCAGTGGTGGGTGACGTGAAGCCTGATTCTCTGCTATGATATGAAGACTGATTCTCTGCTGACATGAAGCCAGATCCTCTGTTACGGGACCTCTCTCCTCTGCCTGGGTGCTGGGCCTAAATATCTGACAATGGACTGTTGCATTGGTGGCTGACGTGAAGCCTCATTCTCTGCTATGACATGCAGACTAATTCTCTGCTGACATGAAGCCAGATTGTCTGTTACAGGGACCTCTCTCCTCTGCCTGGGTGCTGGGCCTAAATTTATGAAAATGGACTCTTACAGTGGTGGCTGACGTGAAGCCTGATTTTCTGCTATGACATGCAGACTGATTCTCTGCTGACATGAAGCCAGATCCTCTGTTACGGGACCTCTCTCCTCTGCCTGTGTGCTGGGCCTAAATATATGCCAATGGACTGTTGCAGTGGTGGGTGACGTGAAGCCTCATTCTCTGCTATGACATGCAGACTAATTCTCTGCTGACATGAAGCCAGATTGTCTGTTACGGGACCTCTCTCCTCTGCCTGGGTGCTGGGCCTAAATTTATGAAAATGGACTGTTGCAGTGGTGGGTGACGTGAAGCCTGATTCTCTGCTATGATATGAAGACTGATTCTCTGCTGACATGAAGCCAGATCCTCTGTTACGGAACCTCTCTCCTCTGCCTGGGTGCTGGGCCTAAATATCTGACAATGGACTGTTGCATTGGTGGCTGACGTGAAGCCTCATTCTCTGCTATGACATGCAGACTAATTCTCTGCTGACATGAAGCCAGATTGTCTGTTACGGGACCTCTCTCCTCTGCCTGGGTGCTGGGCCTAAATTTATGAAAATGGACTGTTGCAGTGGTGGGTGACGTGAAGCCTGATTCTCTGCTATGATATGAAGACTGATTCTCTGCTGACATGAAGCCAGATCCTCTGTTACGGGACCTCTCTCCTCTGCCTGGGTGCTGGGCCTAAATATCTGACAATGGACTGTTGCATTGGTGGCTGACGTGAAGCCTCATTCTCTGCTATGACATGCAGACTAATTCTCTGCTGACATGAAGCCAGATTGTCTGTTACGGGACCTCTCTCCTCTGCCTGGGTGCTGGGCCTAAATTTATGAAAATGGACTCTTACAGTGGTGGCTGACGTGAAGCCTGATTTTCTGCTATGACATGCAGACTGATTCTCTGCTGACATGAAGCCAGATCCTCTGTTACGGGACCTCTCTCCTCTGCCTGTGTGCTGGGCCTAAATATATGCCAATGGACTGTTGCAGTGGTGGGTGACGTGAAGCCTCATTCTCTGCTATGACATGCAGACTAATTCTCTGCTGACATGAAGCCAGATTGTCTGTTACGGGACCTCTCTCCTCTGCCTGGGTGCTGGGCCTAAATTTATGAAAATGGACTGTTGCAGTGGTGGGTGACGTGAAGCCTGATTCTCTGCTATGATATGAAGACTGATTCTCTGCTGACATGAAGCCAGATCCTCTGTTACGGAACCTCTCTCCTCTGCCTGGGTGCTGGGCCTAAATATCTGACAATGGACTGTTGCATTGGTGGCTGACGTGAAGCCTCATTCTCTGCTATGACATGCAGACTAATTCTCTGCTGACATGAAGCCAGATTGTCTGTTACGGGACCTCTCTCCTCTGCCTGGGTGCTGGGCCTAAATTTATGAAAATGGACTGTTGCAGTGGTGGGTGACGTGAAGCCTGATTCTCTGCTATGATATGAAGACTGATTCTCTGCTGACATGAAGCCAGATCCTCTGTTACGGGACCTCTCTCCTCTGCCTGGGTGCTGGGCCTAAATATCTGACAATGGACTGTTGCATTGGTGGCTGACGTGAAGCCTCATTCTCTGCTATGACATGCAGACTAATTCTCTGCTGACATGAAGCCAGATTGTCTGTTACGGGACCTCTCTCCTCTGCCTGGGTGCTGGGCCTAAATTTATGAAAATGGACTCTTACAGTGGTGGCTGACGTGAAGCCTGATTTTCTGCTATGACATGCAGACTGATTCTCTGCTGACATGAAGCCAGATCCTCTGTTACGGGACCTCTCTCCTCTGCCTGTGTGCTGGGCCTAAATATATGCCAATGGACTGTTGCAGTGGTGGCTGACGTGAAGCCTCATTCTCTGCTATGACATGCAGACTAATTCTCTGCTGACATGAAGCCAGATTGTCTGTTACGGGACCTCTCTCCTCTGCCTGGGTGCTGGGCCTAAATTTATGAAAATGGACTCTTACAGTGCTGGGTGACGTGAAGCCTGATTTTCTGCTATGACATGCAGACTGATTCTCTGCTGACATGAAGCCAGATCCTCTGTTACGGGACCTCTCTCCTCTGCCTGTGTGCTGGGCCTAAATATATGCCAATGGACTGTTGCAGTGGTGGCTGATGTGAAGCCTCATTCTCTGCTATGACATGCAGACTAATTCTCTGCTGACATGAAGCCAGATTGTCTGTTACGGGACCTCTCTCCTCTGCCTGGGTGCTGGGCCTAAATTTATGAAAATGGACTGTTGCAGTGGTGGGTGACGTGAAGCCTGATTCTCTGCTATGACATGAAGACTGATTCTCTGCTGACATAAAGCCAGATTGTCTGTTACGGGACCTCTCTCCTCTGCCTGGGTGCTCTGCCTAAATTTATGAAAATGGACTCTTACAGTGGTGGGTGACGTGAAGCCTTATTCTCTGCTATGACATGAAGACTGATTCTCTGCTGACATGAAGCCAGATTGTCTGTTACGGGACCTCTCTCCTCTGCCTGGGTGCTGGGCCTAAATTTATGAAAATGGACTGTTGCAGTGGTGGGTGACATGAAGCCTGATTCTCTGCTATGATATGAAGACTGATTCTCTGCTGACATGAAGCCAGATCCTCTGTTACGGGACCTCTCTCCTCTGCCTGGGTGCTGGGCCTAAATATCTGACAATGGACTGTTGCATTGGTGGCTGACGTGAAGCCTGATTCTCTGCTATGACATGCAGACTAATTCTCTTCTGACATGAAGCCAAATTGTCTGTTACGGGACCTCTCTCCTCTGCCTGGGTGCTGGGCCTAAATTTATGAAAATGGACTGTTGCAGTGGTGGGTGACGTGAAGCCTGATTCTCTGCTATGACATGAAGACTGATTCTCTGCTGACATGAAGCCAGATTGTCTGTTACGGGACCTCTCTCCTCTGCCTGGGTTCTGGGCCTAAATTTATGAAAATGGACTCTTACAGTGGTGGGTGACGTGAAGCCTGATTCTCTGCTATGACATGAAGACTGATTCTCTGCTGACATGAAGCCAGATCCTCTGTTACGGGACCTCTCTCCTCTGCCTGGGTGCTGGGCCTAAATATCTGACAATGGACTGTTGCATTGGTGGCTGACGTGAAGCCTCATTCTCTGCTATGACATGCAGACTAATTCTCTGCTGACATGAAGCCAGATTGTCTGTTACGGGACCTCTCTCCTCTGCCTGGGTGCTGGGCCTAAATTTATGAAAATGGACTGTTGCAGTGGTGGGTGACGTGAAGCCTGATTCTCTGCTATGATATGAAAACTGATTCTCTGCTGACATGAAGCCAGATCCTCTGTTACGGGACCTCTCTCCTCTGCCTGGGTGCTGGGCCTAAATATCTGACAATGGACTGTTGCATTGGTGGCTGACGTGAAGCCTCATTCTCTGCTATGACATGCAGACTAATTCTCTGCTGACATGAAGCCAGATTGTCTATTACGGGACCTCTCTCCTCTGCCTGGGTGCTGGGCCTAAATTTATGAAAATGGACTCTTACAGTGGTGGCTGACGTGAAGCCTGATTTTCTGCTATGAGATGCAGACTGATTCTCTGCTGACATGAAGCCAGATCCTCTGTTACGGGACCTCTCTCCTCTGCCTGTGTGCTGGGCCTAAATATATGCCAATGGACTGTTGCAGTGGTGGCTGATGTGAAGCCTCATTCTCTGCTATGACATGCAGACTAATTCTCTGCTGACATGAAGCCAGATTGTCTGTTACGGGACCTCTCTCCTCTGCCTGGGTGCTGGGCCTAAATTTATGAAAATGGACTGTTGCAGTGGTGGGTGACGTGAAGCCTGATTCTCTGCTATGACATGAAGACTGATTCTCTGCTGACATGAAGCCAGATTGTCTGTTACGGGACCTCTCTCCTCTGCCTGGGTGCTCTGCCTAAATTTATGAAAATGGACTCTTACAGTGGTGGGTGACGTGAAGCCTGATTCTCTGCTATGACATGAAGACTGATTCTCTGCTGACATGAAGCCAGATTGTCTGTTACGGGACCTCTCTCCTCTGCCTGGGTGCTGGGCCTAAATTTATGAAAATGGACTGTTGCAGTGGTGGGTGACGTGAAGCCTGATTCTCTGCTATGATATGAAGACTGATTCTCTGCTGACATGAAGCCAGATCCTCTGTTATGGGACCTCTCTCCTCTGCCTGGGTGCTGGGCCTAAATATCTGACAATGGACTGTTGCATTGGTGGCTGACGTGAAGCCTGATTCTCTGCTATGACATGCAGACTAATTCTCTTCTGACATGAAGCCAAATTGTCTGTTACGGGACCTCTCTCCTCTGCCTGGGTGCTGGGCCTAAATTTATGAAAATGGACTGTTGCAGTGGTGGGTGACGTGAAGCCTGATTCTCTGCTATGACATGAAGACTGATTCTCTGCTGACATGAAGCCAGATTGTCTGTTACGGGACCTCTCTCCTCTGCCTGGGTTCTGGGCCTAAATTTATGAAAATGGACTCTTACAGTGGTGGGTGACGTGAAGCCTGATTCTCTGCTATGACATGAAGACTGATTCTCTGCTGACATGAAGCCAGATCCTCTGTTACGGGACCTCTCTCCTCTGCCTGGGTGCTGGGCCTAAATATCTGACAATGGACTGTTGCATTGGTGGCTGACGTGAAGCCTCATTCTCTGCTATGACATGCAGACTAATTCTCTGCTGACATGAAGCCAGATTGTCTGTTACGGGACCTCTCTCCTCTGCCTGGGTGCTGGGCCTAAATTTATGAAAATGGACTGTTGCAGTGGTGGGTGACGTGAAGCCTGATTCTCTGCTATGACATGAAGACTGATTCTCTGCTGACATGAAGCCAGATTGTCTGTTACGGGACCTCTCTCCTCTGCCTGTTTTACAGTCGTTTTAGTGCCGAAAAGTTCGGGTCCCCATTGACTTCAATGGGGTTCGGGTTCGGGACGAAGTTCGGATCGGGTTCGGATCCCGAACCCGAACATTTTTGGGAAGTTCGGCCGAACTTCTCGAACCCGAACATCCAGGTGTTCGCTCAACTCTACCTAATAGCCTGCACTGGAACCTACAGTATCAGCTACACTATATTACAATCTACTGACTATCTCCCACTAACTATCTGTATTATATACAGTGCCTTGCAAAAGTGGGGATTGTCATAATTTAATTTACAGAACATACCTTTTTTTACAAATCGGACAAAATAACAGAAAAAGTCAATGTGCAGAACTATTCACCCCCTAAAGTCAATACTTTGTAGAGCCACCTTTTGCGACAATCACAGCTCTAATTTGCTTTGGATAAGTCTCTATGAGCTTGCCACATCTTACCACTGGGATTTTTGCCATTGCTCCTTGCTCCAGCTCCTTCAAGTTAGATGGTTTGCACTTGTGAACAGTAATCTTTAAGTCTGACCACAGATTTTCTATTGGATTGAGATTTGGGCTTTGACTAGGCCATTCCAACACATTTACATGTTTGCCTTTAAACCACTAAAGTGTTGCTTTAGCAGTGTGTTTGGGGTCATTGTCATGCTGGAAGGTGAACCCTAGCCTCAAATCACATACAGAGTTGTACAGGTTTTTCTCAAGAATATCCCTGTATTTAGCTCCATCCATCTTTCCCTCAACTCTGACCAGTTTCCCAGTCCCGGCTGCTGAAAAACATCCCCACAGCATGATGCTGCCACCACCATGTCTCAGTGTGGGGGATGGTGTTCTTTGGGTGATGTGATGTGTTGGGTTTGCGCCAGACATAGCGTTTTCTTTGATGGCCAAAAAGTTACATTTTAGTCTCATAAGACCAGAGCACCTTCCTCCATACATTTTGGGAGTCTCCCACATGCCTTTGCACAAACTCACAACATGCCTTTTTGTTTTTTGCAAAAAGTAATGGCTTTCTTCTGGCCACTCTGCCATAAAGCCCAATTTTATGGAGCATAGGGTTTATTGTTGTCCTATGTACAGATACTCCAGTCTCTGCTGTGGAACTCTGCAGCTCCTCCAGGGTTACCTTAGGTCTCTGTGCTGACTTTCAGATTAATGCCCTCCTTGCCTGGTCCATGAGTTTTGGGGGGCCATGTTGTGCCATGTTCTTTCCATTTGCTTATGATAGATTTGATGGTGCTCCTGGGGATCATCAAAGATTTGGATATTTTTTTTATAACCTAACCCTGACTTGTACTTATCAACAACATTGTTGCCTCTTTTAGATTGAGCACTCCCCGCCCACCTGCCTGGGGCTTCTGAGCAGAGTATATATGTAGCTGGTTCCTGCACTGCCCTGAATATTGTAGTCTTAGTCAAGCCCAGGTGAGGCAGTTCTGTTAGTGTTAGGGACCCATCTGAAGAAGCCACCTTGATGCCTGGTAGATGGGCCCGACACACGTTTGATCAAAAATGTGCACATAGAGCTTCTATTTTTTTCATTTATAGTAGGTATAATACCATTATAAGTTAGAATGATCCTTATTTCTCAGTTTCTTTTATTGTTTGTATGTGAACTACTGTACTGCCGTACCATTTTTGTTTGCTTACTCCTGTTATTTGGTCAGTTATTTCTATAACTTATTGTAAGGCAAATTCAGGAGCCATGCCTGCTTTCATATTAGGTTTCATGAATAGATCTGATTCTGCACGTGTTCTGTGGGTTTGACCTGCAATGGCTTTGGGCTGACAATTACTGACCAAATTAGTGAAGTCTACATTAAGCCTAATAGTGACACACAGTCATTCTACATGCAACAGAAGGGATTCAAATGTATGTATTTGCAATGCCATGACATGGATTAAAATAACCTTTTTTTTCCTCCGCTACTTTATTGTTGCTGCTACCACGTCCTTACTTTGTTTAACTAAGGGCTCATGCACACGACAGTATTTTGCATTCAGTATACTGGCCGTTTTTTGAGTTCAGTATGCTGTACATATACTGAACCATTCATTTCAATGGTTCAGCAAAAAAAAAAATAATGAAGTGTCTCCGTGTGCATTCCGTTTCGGTATTTCAGTATTTCCGTACCGTGAAAAGATAGAACATGTCTTATTCTTGTCCGCAAATCACGGTGCTTGGCTCCATTCAAGTCAATGGGTCCGCAAATTACATAGCATCCCAACTTTGTTCTAGAATTGGGGTTGTAATAACCAAGCCCTGATATAATCATTAGCAGGTTTGGAAGTTCAATAGGTATTTTTTTACGGCACTACACTGAGGTGCTGTGCACTATGTCAGAACAGCAGAAAGTAGGAGAAGCACTAGCAATCATTCCCTTTATAAGCATTGCCTTACTTAAATGAAGACGCAGGGGCAGGGGCATTTATCATGACCAAAGTTTTCATCACCAGTCTTGATTCCCCTTGTGCAGCTGGAGGATGTGCCAAAGTTATGTTGTGGTGCAGGCCTTGGCTTAGATTTGTTGAATCCTCCTGATGGGATATAGGTAACTCCATCTTGTCTCTCTAAACTGACCAGTACATCTGTTTCAAGATCTCCCTTCCCCCTTTGGAATGTGAGAAACTTCCTGAGCGGTTTCAAGAACACCCAAACATTCCTAAAAGTTGGAAGTTTCACCTTATAAGGTCATCAGGATTTTAAATGCATAGTAGCCCATGTGTCCATACCTGATTGGTCAAATGCTGTTACTACTGCATCTTTTATGTTAATGCAGAGCTCATGTGTATGAATACTATAGGTTGTGATAAATGCTAACATATGATTGGATGTAAAGAAAGTTCAACCCCTCCTATATCAACTGTTGCTCCCCTGCAATTAAACAGAGTGAATTGTAATAAGGCACATGTTTGTCATTCTCTTTCACACTGCTGGTACCAGTTCAAGACTTAATCCAAGCTTATTGCCGAGATCATTTACAGGGACACTAAGGTAAAGGGGCCCTATTTTGTCCATCACCTCCCACTGGCCATATGTCATACTAAAATCTTTGTCAGCCTCCAATCTGCCATAGATTTCTATCTTTAGTCCCATCAGAAAACAGTCATGAATGAAGATAAATGTACTGGTCCTGCTCGACACGGTCCCTCCTGCCCTCGCAAGTCCCTCTTTTCTCTCCAGTTCAGAAAAATGTTGTGAAAAGTCGCAAGCTATGCCGCAAATACGGTGTTCGACATAAATTACCACTTTATAACACTGTAATAGTGCAGTTAATAGCATGATAAATATCCCCATAAAATATGCATAGTGCATATACAGAATTATAGCCTGGATAGAACTCTCTAATATATATGCAACCTTTTTCTCATGGAAACAATACAAAATATATCAGTGTTAATGACTCTCTGGCATGTGCTGACTTATTCTAAATAACAGAAAACAAATATTGGATGTCTCATAATTACTAGAAATCAATGTGGTGCAGCTCAGCCAAGAAACAATCAAAGAAAGGAAGGATCTTTATAAATACACACATACAAATTACATGCTGCTAAGTACAGTATCAAGTCAGAGCATTGAGCCGTACTAATTACTACTGGAAGAAACTTTTATCTGTCAAAATTGTGACAGCCCCTTCAAACAGCTTATTAGTGGGGTGCCAGGAATTGTACCCCGACTGATCAGATATTGAGGATAGACCATCAATATGTAATTTCATGAAATCTATTTTAATGGAAAAATTATCAGAAAAGAGTTTTATAGCAATATTTCAGCTGTCGCCTCTGATCTCTCTAACTGTTCCTGACAGCTCACAGAACACATTTATTTCCCCTCTCTCATAAACAAACCCCCCTTTCCCTATTTCTGAACCCTTTGGAATTACATGGATTTCTAAATGTATTGCCAATTAAATCTGGTTTGACTGTTTTTTAAAGGCCCCTTTAACCTGTCTGAACAGCAGGCAGATTATTGCTAACAAGCATTAGTAGGAATGGTCTTTAGCAATAATCTGCCTGTGTAAAGGTGCTACTGATTACCCAATGGACGAGTGAATCAGTTCATGCAGTCATCTAAATCATTGTTTGCTGACAGCAGGTTACGTTGTCTAAACAGTACTCTGTATGATCCTGTATGGGGATGAGTGATGGAATTAACAATCGTTCCTCCTCATACTTTTTTTTTTTTTTCTCTGCTTAATTAAGGGGAGTGCCCTGGGCAACCAGGTGCTATAAATTAACCCACTAAAACTCTAGAGCCTGCTCTTCCTGGGGATTGCTCTACTGAGTGGGCTTCTTATTAAGTGGAGTTAAAAAAACAAGGAGTTTAAGAAAAGGAGTTTGGAAACTAAGGTTGGATATAATTTCCTTGTGTGTTGTTGGCTTGGTTTTGCGTAGCCCTTCGGCTACAGCAGACAGGGTCTAGGTCTGAATCTTATATACTGTTTTACTTTTTTACTGTTGTAATCCCCATTTAGTATGTGTTGCACAATTTACAACGCAGTCCAGTGCACATCTTGCATGATGTATGCAGTCCTGGAACAGGAGTTCAAGGGTGCATATCTTTGTTCTAGATGTGAGCAAATAACCCGTTTGGAATCGCAAATCGAGTCTCTAAACGGGCAAGTTGCAACACTGAGAGGCATTGATAATTTGCAAAAGAGTTTGCTTCTCACCGAGCAAGCACTCTTTGGGGTAGATGAGGGGGAGGGTGACAGAGAGGAGGCTGAGGAAAGTGAGGTAGCTAGCTGGGTAACATTAAGAAAGCGGGGTAGAGGGAAGAGTGTCAGGGAGGCTAGCCCTGATCTGACACACCCCAACAAGTTTGCACGTTTGGCAGATGAGGGGGATGTCAGTCCGGGGACGGCACTGCTGCAGCCGGACACTTCCTCTGCCAGTCAGGGGAATGTCAGCTCCAGTAAGCAGGGAACCAGGAGAGCAGGGCAGGCCAGACAGGTGCTGGTAGTGGGCGACTCCATTATTAGGGGAACAGATAGGGAAATCTGTCACAAAGACCGTGATCGCCGAACAGTGTGCTGTCTTCCTGGCGCTAGAGTTCGACACATCGCGGATCGGGTTGACAGATTACTGGGAGGGGCTGGAGAAGATCCAGCAGTCATGGTCCATATCGGAACCAATGACAAAGTTAGAGGTAGGTGGAGAGTCCTTAAAAATGATTTCAGGGATTTAGGTCAAAAGCTGAGGGCAAGGACCTCAAAAGGTAGTATTTTCCGAAATACTGCCTGTACCACGAGCCACACAAGAAAGGCAACGGGAGATTATGGAGATTAACAAGTGGCTCAAGAACTGGTGTAGGAAGGAGGGGTTTGGGTTCCTGGAGAACTGGGCCGATTTTTCTATCGGCTACAGGCTCTATCGTAGGGACGGGCTGCACCTCAATGGGGAAGGGGCAGCTGTGCTGGGGAGAAAGATGGCTAGAAGGTTGGAGGAGTGTTTAAACTAGGGACTGGGGGGGAGGGTAATTACGTTATAGGACGGGAAGATAGCGCAGATAGAGACCGGGGGCAAGGTAATGGGACTGGGGGAGGAATGGAAGGAGGGACTAGAACAGTTCAGAAGGAAAGGTGTAGGGTAAAAAATATACATAAACCTCTCAAATGTATGTATACTAATGCCAGAAGTCTGACTAATAAAACTGGTGAACTGGAATTAGTGATGTGTGAGGAGAACTATGACATAGTGGGAATAACTGAGACATGGCTGGATGATAGCTATGACTGGGCGGTTAATGTACAAGGTTACAGTCTGTTTAGAAAGGATCGTCAAAACCGGAGAGGGGGAGGGGTCTGCCTTTATGTAAAGTCCGGTCTAAAGCCCACACTCCGCGAAGCTATAAGTGAGGGACATGAACATGTGGAGTCAGTGTGGGTAGAGATACATGAAGCTAAAGACAACAATAAATTACTAATAGGAGTTTACTATAAACCACCTAATATACCAGAGTCCACAGAAAATCTATTACTAAACGAGATAGACGAGGCGGCAAATCATAATGAGGTGGTTATTATGGGGGACTTCAACTACCCAGATATAGACTGGGAAACTGAAACTTGTATATCTCATAAAGGAAACAGGTTCTTGGCAATAACCAAAGACAATTACCTCTCCCAACTGGTTCAGGACCCGACTAGAGGGACGGCCATACTGGACTTAGTATTAACCAATAGGCCGGACAGAACAACAGACGTGCAGGTTGGGGGACACCTGGGAAATAGTGACCACAAAGTAATAACCTTCCAATTATCATTCAAAAGAGCGTTTCTACAGGGAGGAACAAAAATACCAAACTTCAAAAAAGCTAAATTTAGCCAACTAAGAGAGGCCATAGGCCAAACTAACTGGGACAAAGTCCTCAAAAATAAAAATACAGCCACAAAATGGGATATCTTTAAAAACATCCTAAAATCTCATTGTGAGAGGTACATACCGTATGGTAATAAAAGGTTAAGGAACAAAAAGAAACCAATGTGGATAAATAAAACTGTAAAGAAAGCAATAAATGACAAAAAGAAAGCATATCATTCACTGAAACAGGAGGGGAGCACGGAAGCACTGAAAAACTATAAGGAAAAAAATAGAACATGTAAAAAACAAATAAAAGCGGCCAAACTAGAGACCGAGAGATTAATTGCCAAAGAGAGTAAAACTAACCCTAAAATGTTCTTCAATTATATAAATGTTAAAAAGTATAAATCTGAAGGTGTCGGCCCTCTAAAGAGTAATGAGGGGGAAGTCGCAGAGAGCGATGAGGAGAAAGCAAAGCTGTTAAATATTTTTTTCTCCAATGTATTCACTGAGAAAAATAAATTCTCAGATGACATGCAGAATGCAAAAATAAATTCCCCATTAAAAGTGTCCTGTCTGACCCAGGAAGAAGTACATCAGCGACTTAAAAAGATTAAAATAGACAAATCGCCAGACCCTTATTTCTGATATTTGCAGACTCTATACTGACAGGGAATGTCCCACAGGATTGGCGCATGGCATATGTGGTGCCAATATTCAAAAAGGGGCCAAAAACAGAGCCTGGAAACTATAGGCCGGTAAGTTTAACATCTGTTGTGGGTAAACTGTTTGAAGGTTTTCTGAGAGATGCTATATTAGAGCATCTCAACAGAAATAAGCAAATAACGCCATATCAGCATGGCTTCGTGAGGGATCGGTCATGTCAGACTAATTTAATCAGTTTCTATGAGGAGGTAAGTTCTAGACTTGACAGCGGCGAATCAATGGATGTCGTATATCTGGATTTCTCCAAAGCATTTGACACTGTACCATAAAAGGTTAGTATATAAAATGAGAATGCTCGGACTGGGAGAAAACATCTGTATGTGGGTAAGTAACTGGCTCAGTGATAGAAAACAGAGGGTGGTTATTAACGGTACACACTCAGATTGGGTCACTGTCACTAGTGGGGTACCTCAGGGGTCAGTATTGGGCCCTATTCTCTTCAATATATTTATTAATGATCTTGTAGAAGGCTTGCACAGTAAAGTATCAATTTTCGCAGATGACACTAAACTGTGTAAAGTAATTTACACTGATGAGGACAGTATACTACTACAGAGGGATCTGGATAGACTGGAGGCTTGGGCAGATAAGTGGCAGATGGGGTTTAACACTGATAAATGTAAAGTTATGCACATGGGAAGGAAAAATGCAAGTCAACCGTACATACTAAATGGTAAAACACTTGGTAACACTGACATGGAAAAGGATCTAGGAATTTTAATAAACAGCAAACTAAGCTGCAAAAACCAGTGTCAGGCAGCTGCTGCCAAGGCCAACAAGATAATGGGTTGCATCAGAAGGGGCATAGATTCCCGTGATAAGAACATAGTCCTACCACTTTACAAATCGCTAGTCAGACCGCACATGGAGTACTGTGTACAGTTCTGGGCTCCTGTAAACAAGGCAGACATAGCAGAGCTGGAGAAGGTCCAGAGGAGGGCATCTAAAGTAATAACTGGAATGGGGCAACTACAGTACCCTGAAAGATTATCAAAATTAGGGTTATTCACTTTAGAAAAAAGACGACTGAGGGGAGATCTAATTAATATGTATAAATATATCAGGGGTCAGTACAGAGATCTCTCCCATCAGCTATTTATCCCCAGGACTGTGACTGTGACGAGGGGACATCCTCTGCGTCTGGGGGAAAGAAGGTTTGTACACAAACATAGAAAAGGATTCTTTACGGTAAGAGCAGTGAGAATATGGAACTCTCTGCCTGAGGAGGTGGTGATGGTGAGTACAATAAAGGAATTCAAGAGGGGCCTGGATGTATTTCTGGAGTGTAATAATATTACAGGCTATAGCTACTAGAGAGGAGTCTTCCTCTGGATCAACTTGCGGGATAACAGGCCGAACTGGATGGACAAATGTCTTTTTTCGGCCTTATGTACTATGTTACTATGTTACTAAATGCAGCAAGTGGTTGTTGGGAAGACTTCCTTCCCAACAGTCATCTGCTTAGTGTAAAGGGGCCTTAAAGAGGACCCTTCCTGTGAAAAACTATTGGTATAGGAGGGTGGTGTTATCAGAGACTGATAGCATTGGATGTATAAGTCTGCATAAGAGATAGCTGTCAGTCCCTGACAACACCTCCTCCCTGTACCGATAGCGGTTATTAGGAGGTGAAAAAAGCAAATATATATATATATATATATATATATATATGGTAAGTGTGTAAATTACAGGTTTTACAGAACCTTTTACCACAAAACTATATATCAATCTGCTCGGCTTTTTTTGCTCTATAACGTGGTGCTGTCAGGTTGCATTACATTCTGTGGTGACAGGTCCTCTTTGAGTCACAATTATGGGCACACACAATCTAACTATAATGGCACACAATTATACTATTCTAGTCTTTTATCAGGCACACAGAGTAAACATCTCACTGCAGAGCTGCTCCCTTGATCCCATTCCGTTTCATCTCATTCCTAACCTGTCCGCAGTTTTCATCTTGGTATTGACAACTCTCTTTAACCTGCCCAATTTACTAGTATTTTCTAGCAATGATATATGCTGCTGCACAACTCATCTGCCTTCTCTTGATCCTCATGTTATCCCCATTTGTCAGTCCCTCCACTGGCTACCTACAAAGAATCAACCTCGTCTTTACCACTCTAATCATCTCCTCACACTCTTGCATACAAATTCTCTCTCATTTCAGTTGTAAACATGTGTTGAACTTCATGATTAGGCTTGAGTAAATCGACCTTTGGCTCATAAATCCGAAGGGGATTCATTAAAAAACTTAGTTTAAAATGTATGAGCTCTGTGTAGCCAAACTTTGTCCCAGTCGAAGTTGCACAAGACTTTGGTGAATGACTACGAGAAATTCCTATCTGCATATTTAAAAACATTTTAAAATAGGAATCTGAGGTGGGCTTTGATAACGAGGTAATATCAATTCTAAACAAATTACATTTGGTATGAATTTCCCAAAAGTTGTAATTCCAAAAGAAGCCAGTTTGATTCAAACTGAGCAAAATTGCACCCACCATTTTACATATCTAATTCAGTACTCTAGTGAGGGAAACAGGGCAGGGAAGAAGAAGACAGGGATGATGTGACCTTAGGCACGGCCATGGCCGGCAGGCTTGCCCTTAATGCCTTGCAATCATCCTCACAGAAGGGAGGGATGATATTGACTTGTCTATTAGGCACTATCTAAGATCTCAAGCAGAGAAGCCATTCTGAGGTTAGTCACAGATGTGATAGGATATGTCTTTCACAGATGCAGAAGTTTTCCTCTCTGCCACTGGCCGGGTACATAATGAGCTCTCAGCAGTAATTAACATTGTACAAATCAGGTTATGTACCGAGTCAGCAGTTGAACATGCCTTTTGTGAATTCAACTGCTGTGGCCCGCATTTCACATCCTAAGCCCCCTGCTCCATATTTTAATTAGAGACAAGGGGAGGAGAAGGAGGGCGATAGCAATCGCTAATGGCTACCACAGTGGGACAGCTTTGGGGACAGTATATTAGCTGCACTGTGGTATTTGGTTCTGCTAGGAGGCCATTTTGTAGTCTTCCCATCTACATGATGTGTTGCTCCACCTTCTGTCAATTTGGACCTGCCTACAACATGAGGACACTTTTAGTTTTTGTTTTTTTTATCCAGGGTCCCAGTCCACCTCTGCAAATAAGCCTATTTTATTGCATCAGGGTATATTTTGGCCTCAGATTTTTTCCAGTTATGCTTTTTCCCCTCAAAATCTTGTTGCAAATTTTCTACAGTTAACAAGCATAGAAATAAACATATATTGCTAATGCTGTTTGCATTTAACAGCTTCAAAGGCAAGAGAGATAAAATAACTTATAAAAAGTAAAAAGAGAAAGATGAGAGAAAAAGATCCTAAGAAACCTCAGAGTGTCATAAATAAATTTGCAGGCCAATTCTAGCACTTTCAATTCAAATCAAATTTATCCATACCTAACACAAAAATCTGTTTCTTTATACATATTCATTCCTATAAAACTCCTATGGACTTGGAGGTTTCCGTAGGACTTAAAATCAGAATCTGATTCTAACACTGATTCATATGGCACATGCTCCCATGCTCATTACTAGGAGCCTATTTAATTCAAAACATGTTACTGCACATCTGGGCTTCTACCTCTACTTATCATCACAAGAATTTACACTTTTTCTTCAATTAAGATGGCTGCAACAGTCTCTCTATGGTCAAATGGAAGAGGTGAGTATATATAGTATATATATTTTTTAACCGCTGATTAACCCCCCCGATAGGCTGAATGTGACTCTCACCTGCTACGATCAGCGTTGAACATGGCATCTGCAGGTTTAAATAACGAGGGGCAGCACGATCGCCGTTCCCTGTCATAGCATCCTCTCCATACAATGGAATGCGATTTGTTACAAAGTAATTTGTAATGAACCAAATTTCTTGTTGAAGTTTGGCAAAGCACCTATGGGACATAACTAACACTAAAAAGTTTAACGACAGGATGCCAAGGCTTATACTTTGTCTTTCATATTTTTACAAATTCTGATGTAAAATACTGACCCAAATATAAAAGTTTAATTAAAATTAAATAAAATTAATAGTTACCATTAGTTTGTTTACTTGACTATTTTAAAAATACTTTCATTTAATTCTGCTACATTTAAAAATTACTCAGAAAAAAATCAAGTTACAGGTTGATTTGGGACTAAAAAAGGGATTGTATTTATTTTTTATTTTTTATAAGCAACAGTCCCCCAGCTTGCCATAGGCTGTTTTGGGTTTTGAGATTCAGCTTCATTAACTCAATCGGGGATGTGGTGCAATATCAGACACAGCCAAAGGGTAGACATGCAACTGTTTTTGAAAAACAGCAGAATTTTTTTTTCTAGTCTTGAACAACCATTTACTGTAATTAGCTTACTGTACTGTATAATTTTTTATTGTTTTCAAAATTAAGAGCAATTTACCTAATCTGTCCACAGATCGATCTGGGTGTCTTAAGTTTTAAATGATTCATTTTTATAACTATTTATATAAGTATATTTTTTATAAATATATTATTGGCAAAGATTTGAAACGTAATTTGCTGATTCTTGTATGGCAAAATCTGTGTATGTGCTAATCATGATACTTATCCTATTTGTCTCAGAATAATAACACATATGAAAATTTTTATATTAATGCTAAAAATGCTATTATGCTGGGGCAGTTTTATTACCCAACATATTCAACATGCTTGCACTAATTAAAAGAAGATTTTAAACATTCACTACCTCCAGTTGCCTTGCTCTGTGCCCCATGCTGGCGTGGATCTGTGCTGTCTACAGAAAATCGTATCTTTACAATAAAGGAGAAATGATAGCAGCATATTGGCCATGTCAAAAGCTATCGTAATCTTTGCTTGCTGTTGGTAACAAATTTTACCTTTGAAGTTTTGCTGCCTGTGTTATTTTTATTTCAAAACACTTAAAATTAACTTTAACAAAAACTTGTTTGCACATACCGATTTGATTCCCATACGGACATTATTAGAGCCATATTTTGCAGCAATAACAAAATATAAGCAACCGTCCTGTCATTTTGATGTTGGGTCACTTTTCATAAAATGTCAGGGGCTCAATTTCAGCTATGACATTTTATTCATATGACAATCACGGTAGTGGAGAACAACTGCTACTATGATAATTGCTGTAGTCATGGAAATGGATATTGCCATAACTCCAGTCTACTGCTTTCTCCCATGAGACAATGGGAAAAGCTGTAGTCAGCAACCACCTTCAAAACTTTTCTAATGTCTAATATTAAATTCCAACTCAGTCTCTTCTATAGTGCAGGCATGATTAGGGTTGTGACATCTTTCACTAGTGTCTGCCATCTCAATCCACACTGCAGCTCTTTAAAGTGAAATACAGAGACTGAAATTTTACTTTGCACCCATGTAAAAGTCTCTACAGGTATTAAAACATATAAAAGTGCATATACCTTAGCTTAAATTTTGTTAAAAACTCACATGAAATTTCATATAAAGTAAACAATGCAATATTGCTACATGCTAGCAAAACCCTTGACAAACTGCAATTTTCAGCACTGGGTGGCCATACACAGACATATAGCATAGTAATCTCATAACACAATATCAATATATATATATATATATATATATATACACACACACACACACACACACACACATACACTTTACTCTTTAGTTTCTAATTACTCTTATTTTGCTCCTGTTGTGAATCTAATTGCTGCTGTTATGCCCAAATTTCCCCACTAAGGGACAATAAAGGGATTTTCTTCTTCTTCTTCTTCTTCACAAAAGTATTAACTTAACAAACCAAATTTCCTTTTATTTTAAAATTTAGTAAATCAACTTATAACACAAAGCTTTTTATGCCAGTTTATATAACAGTGGAATAGAAGATTCTCTGGTTTGTGATAAACTATTTATCATTCTAGTCGGTTTCTTTGATCAGAAGCTTACAAAAAATGTAATTAGGTTCTAGATATGCCTCATTGCATCCCAGCTACTGGACAGGTATTATACAACTGGTTGATTGAATTGCTAAATAAAGTTGACATTCCTCTAGGAAACTGTTGCCTCAATTTTTATCACTTTGTTCTTACATATATAGCAACCAAGCTACTACTTTTACTTATGAAAAACTAAATCCAGACAATTTATTCTCATATATACAGAATCAAACAAAATGTGGATTAAATAAGCTCCATAATTAATAAGCGAGATCTATATCCAAAAATAAGCTAATAAACAACTACAAAGCCAGACAAATGGAAACTAGTGATGGCCTTGCGGTTCGCCCAGCGGTCGGTTTGCGGCGAACTTTGCGCGTTCGCGATTCAAAGAACATGCAAACATATGGTGATGTTTGCGCGCCATATTCTTTTGCATTGCGCCGAACTTTAACCCATGACACATCCATCAGGTGGGACAGGACAGCAAATTGAGATGTTTCAGCACATGGACACACCCCCAACCCTATAACAGAACCCGATCTGGCAGCCATTTTACATTATGTGTTTTGCCAGTGTAGGGAGAGGTTGCATTTTGGAGCAGGGACAGGCTGTTAGGAACTTAGGGACACCAAACGCTAGCTAATAGGGCCACAAAAGTCCTTTTAAGGACTGGCAACGTTGTGCTATCAATAGGTGTGATACACAGAGGGGTGTGATATACTTATAATATACTTTCTAAAATAGAAGGTATATTATAGTGCATTTGTATGCTTCCAGAAAATACTGATTGAGGTTTTCCCTTTACCTGCGTCTACAAAATTACTGCTTGAATGTGATATACCAGCTTCAACTAACAACTGATTGAGGCCTGCCATATATCAGCTTCCACAAAATAGTGATATAGGTTTTCCATATACCTACATACGTCCACAAAATTACTGCTTGAGGGTGATATACCAGCTTCAACTAACAACTGATTGAGACCTTCCATATATCAGCCTCCACAAAATAGTGTTAGAAGTTTTCCATATATCTGCGTCCACAAAATACAGATTGCGAGTTTTGATATACCTGCTTCAACTAACAACTGATTGAGGCCTGCCATATATCAGCTTCCACAAAATAGTGATAGAGGTTTTCCATATACCTGCATCCACAAAATTACTTCTTGAGGGTGATATACCTGCTTCAAATAACTGATTGAGGCCTGCCATATATAGTGATTGAGGGGTGTGATATACCTGCTTCCACCAAATATTGTTTAAAGGATTCTATATAACTGCTTACACAAAATACTGATTGAGGGGTGCAATATACCCGCTTCTACAAAATACTGATTATTGGGTTCTATATAACTGCTTCCACAAAATACTGATTGAGGGGTGCGATATACCGGCTTCCACCAAATACTGATGGAGGCCTGCGATATACCTGCTTCCACAAATACTGCTCTTCACTAGTGAATTTGGCACAGGGACATTTTGAAAATGACAGCCAGAGGAGAAGCCAGGCTGTTCCACAGGGGATGAGGGGGTCGGGCAGGTGCACCAGGCCGGAGCCTAAGTGGGAAGTTTGAGAAGGTGCATGCAATTATGTAAAAGGACGCACCACAGCCGGTTGAGTGGCTCACTCAGCCTGCTGCTTCAGCAGCCTCCTCACTCTCTGCTGTGTGCACCCCTAAAAACACCACCAACGCCACCATCACCATAGCCTATCCAATCGAGTCAGAGCAATTATTTCCCCATCCATTCCCAGACCTTACCGATGCGCAGCCATTCTTGGCATTGAATGAGGAAGAGGAGGAGGCGATGCCCGCCACCCAGCGGTCTGATGACAGTACCCAGATCAGCCCAAGGAGGGCTGTTGCTGACTACTCAGAGATCTCTAATGTCAGTGGTGGTGAAGGTGACGATGATGACGTGTCGATGGGTGTCAAGTGGGTGCCCACAAGAGAGGAAGAGGAGGGGAGTTCAGAGGGAGACCCGGAGCAGCAGATAGGGATGAGAAGGAGGAGAAGCAGTCAGAACTTGCGGTGCACAGGAGGCAAAAATCAGACTGCAAATATATCTGGAGCGAGCCATCCACCATGCACGGTCACATCTTGCGATCCCAGGATGCCAGCACATGGCTCCACAGTGTAGGACTTTTGTTTAACGTGTCCGCTGCTGAAAATAGTATTGCCTGTGCTGCCTGTGCTGTCAATGCATAAGTCACGGTAAGCCTAACACTCACCTAGGGACGACCGCCATATGAAGGCACCTGGCCTCCCATCACCAAGCCCAGTAGGAGCAATGCCATTAGTACCCACAAAGCCACACTCCTGGCGCTCCACATCCTTCCTCTTCTTCTTCTCATCTCGCCTCCCATTTGTCATCTACTCCACCTTCCACCGTGCCGTCGTCGCATTCATCTGGCACAAGGCAGGCTTTCATGGCCCAAATGTTTAAGCATAAAAAAATGATGATGCCGGGTAATCCTCTTGCCCAATAGCTGACCGCTGTCTTGTCAGAACTGCTAGCCTGCCAACTACTGCCATATAAACTGGTGATCTCAGAGGTCTTTAGAAAATTTGTGGCCATTGACACACCACAATAGAAAATCCCGGGAAGGAAATATTTCTCCCAGAGGGGCATCCCTGAACTATATGGCCACGTTCAGTGGAAAGTTAATATATCTCTGGCACATAGTGTCGGTGCCAAGATATATCTGACCAAAGACACGTGGTCTAGCAAACAAAGGAACAGTAGGATTGGTACCCGCACCTGTTTCCCTGTGGTTGGAAATTCCACTGCCAGTGCCCCAGTGCCCGCAACAGCAGAATGCAGCATCTCTCGCAGCAAGGCCTGGAAATGCTGCATTCTGACAGCCCTCTGTGATACTCATAACATGTCTGCCATTTTGCGTTTGTAACGGGGGTCTAAGTTGCCACCCAGTACAGGTCATTGACCTTTATGCTTTTAATACGGAGGTCCCTCTTCCTCACCCTTGCCCTGGACAACACCAGGGATCCCTAAAAAGTTTAAATCCTGCTCTTCTTGCTCCTCCTCCTCCTCCCTCCTGCCATCATCCTCCTCTGACTCCTCTTCAGACTCCTGCTGACTTACCTCAGATGGAGTCGTATTCCCTGAGTATTCATTCAGCATTGCGACTTTCTCATCTTCCAGCTCCTGATCCTCGACGGCTTGATTAATGACACAACACAATGCACGATCCAGAAAGAAGGCGTAGGGTGATAGCGCCCTTGCTGTGACTGAGCAGTTTGGTGATTTCATCAAATGGCCGCAGAAGTCTGCATGCATCGCTCATGAGCAGCCACTGGCGCAGTGAAAAGAAACCACGCTCCCAAGAACCTGCCCTGCTGCAGAGTTTGTACAGGTAGTCGTTAACTGCGCAATTCTGCTAGAGCAGCCTATCAAGCATATACAAGGTGGAGTTCCAGCGTGTCGGCCAGTCACAAATCAGATGTCTGACTGGCAAGTGTTGTAACCGCTAAAAATCAGCAAGGCGAGCCATGGCCGTGTAAGATCTTCTAAAATGTCCAGAGATTTTCCTGGCCTGCCGCAAGACATCCTGGACCCCAGTATATTTGGCAGCAAATCGCTGCACAACTAAGTTCAGCATGTGTGCCATGCACGGCACGTGTGTCATTTTGCCCTGTTTCAGAGAGCTCAGCAGATTGGCACCATTGTTGCACACCACTTTTCCAACTGTCAAATTAAGCAGGATTAGCTGAAACCAGTGCAGTACCGGTGTGGCTCTTGGCTTCCAGGAACACCAGCCGCAGCACAGCATGGCATCTCACCTGGCACGTCGAATAGGTTCTGTGATACTTGGGGGGGTGCAATGGAAGAGGCGGTAGCAGTGGAAAAGGAGGAGTCAGCCAAAGAGGAGATGGAGGATGGAGTAGGAGGAGGAGAAGAAGAGGCAGGCCTGCATGCAATCTGGCGTTAACACCAAATCCACACAGGTGCCACGGATTACATGTTTTACGGCCGTCAGAAGGTTCAAGTGATGTACCTTCCCTGCCTGTGTTTGCTAGACCACGTGTCTTTGGTCAGATATATCTTGGCACCGACACTATGTGCCAGAGATATATTAACTTTCCACTGAATGTGGCCATATAGTTCAGGGATGCCCTTCTGGGTGGACTATTTAAAGGCACAGTAACAGGTCTTTGGGAGCCAGAATTCTTGCTGTTTCTCAGGTGTTCAAATACTTAGGTTCAGCAGTGCAAGACAAATAAATTCTTTAAAAATCATACAATGTGATTTCCTGATTTATTTTATTTTATTCTGTCTCTCAGAGTGGGAATGCACGTGCATTTTAAGTGGGAGAACTTTCAAAATCGAAGGATGTTCAAATACTTCTGTTCCTCACTGTACATACCAATAATATGCTTTCTATATAGTGCATTTGGGTAGTGCAGCATTTGTTTGCAGTTTTGCTGCGTTACCACAGCTATACAGAGTGACAAACGCTATTGGAACAAATAATTTCTACTGGTGTGATATACCAGTTGCCCCCCCCCCCAAAAAAAAAAAAACAGATTGAGACAGGGGTGTTATATACCAATAATATACTTTCTATATAGTGCATTTCGGTAGTGACGCATTTGTTTGCAGTTTTACTGCGTTACCGCAGCTACACAGAGTGACAAACGCTATTGGAACAAATAATTTCTACTAGTGTGATATACCAGATGACCCCCCAAAAAACTGATTGAGGCAGGGGTGTGATATACCTTCTTCCACAAAGATTTCTCTTTTATAGTGAATTTTATCACAGGGTTATTTTGAAAATGTCAGGCAGAGGAAGAGGCAGGCCATTCCACAGGGGTGGTAGGTGTCAGACAGGTGCACCAGGCTGGAGCCTAAGTGGGAAGTTGCAGAAGGTGCGTGCAATTACGTCAAAGGATGCAACATAGTTGGTTGAGTGGCTCACTCAGCCTTCCGCTTCTGCACCCTCCTCACCCTCTCTATCTGCACCCTCTTCACTCTTTGCTGTGTGCACCCCCAAAGACACCACCACCACCATATCCCCTCTGCTCGAGTCAGAGGAATTATTTTCCTTCCCATTCCAAGACCTTACCAATGCTCAGCCATTCTTGGCATCGGATGAGGAAGAGGAGGTATTAATTGTCACCACGCAGCAGTCTGACGACAGTACTAAGATCAGCCCATGGAGGGTGGTCCTCGATGTTGCTGCCTACTCCGAGATCTCTTATGTCAGTGGTGCTGAAGTTGACGATGACGTGTCGATGGACGTCACATGGGTGGACATCACATGGATGCCCACAAGAGAGGAAAAGGAGGGGAGTCCAGAGGGAGCGAAAAAAGAGGGTCAAACATCGAAGGCAATGGAGCCCACCTGAATACTGCTCAAAAAAGACAACAAGTGAAACTATAAAGGGGCAGTACACTGAAATAAAACATCACTTTTATTTGTAGAGGAGATAAAAAGGCCCCTACAGACGGACAAACAAGTAAGACATACACACCCTCAGCCTGATGCAAGGCAAAGATGCTGAAGGCTAGAATGACAACATTAATATTAATGGTGGGCTAGGCAAAAACTGGACGTAGAAGGTCAGAGGGGGGTTGTTGGTACAATATACCCACTAGCCCTAGTGACTCCCTACTTGTTCAAGTCCACCCTAATAGTGTATCCAAGGGACAGGGTCCAAAAAGCCTCGCAAGGGGTGGCCCAGACTGGAGCTCTAAACCTGCACTGGAAGCCCTAGTAAGGCCCTAACCAGTGACGAAAAAAGACCATGCGTCCAATTGGAATAACACATTGATACAAGTTGTTAAAAATATGCCCCAACCAAAACCAGAAAGGATTAGATAGGTAATACTCAAGTGTCCCGACGCGTTTCTTCGATAAAGCAAGATTCTTCAGGGGACACGGGGCGTAAATGATGGTTACCCCAGCTGGCATATGGCCCAACAGCTAGGAAATAACCTGTACGGTTGCTACAGTCAGTGTGTGGCTGAGCCTAAAAGCAACAACAACAGAAAGCAAAAAACGTAAGTATAATAACCAAATAGGTCACCACTAATCATCCAACATGGGACGATGGAGGAGAGTGACTTACTGTTTGGTGGCTGCGGTCAGTGTATGGCTGTGGACCCAAACACAAGCGAGACCCAGGGTGGTGGTGTCTGCAGGAGTAAATAGACTGGCAGCAAATGGGGCTGCACTGCCCTATTATAAAGGCAGAGGGGCCATGTTAAACACATCTCCAGCGATCAGCTCCAGCTGACAGTGCGTCCGCTGATGACGTCATACGATGCGCCTCACAGTCGCGGTCACGTGATCGGGTGAACTTCCGCATCACATGACATATGAGACGCGCCGATGTCAGAGGCGGCAGCGTCATACAAACAGCCACATGATCGGAGTAAGAACCAGCCGCACTTGCGCAGTAGTGCATTGGAAGACAGGTAAAGAACGGCAGTCCAGTCTGGATTGTGTCGATTTAATAGCCCGTCTGGCTAAGTTACATTAATGTCATGCAAAACCACTCCTCTCGTCTGCATGACGTCACAACGGGAACGCCCCCTATTGGTTAGTCTAATAAAGACATAGCCACAGGAAGAACTCAGCTCCAGTATAGATAAAATAGATGTGGAGAGGGGAGGAACAAAGGGGGAGAAGACTACTCATTGGTCCAGCAAGACCATAACCCCAATTATCCCTCTCACATAATGTTGAGGGGCATGACAGTGTGTGTCCATTGGAGATGCGTCTCACATGGCCCCTCTGCCTTTATAACGGGGCAGTGCAGCCCTATTTGCTGCCGGTCCATTTACTCCTGCAGACACCACCACCCTGGGTCTCACTTGTGTTTGGTCCACAGCCATACGATGACCGCAGCCATCAAACAGTCACTCTCCTCCATCTGAAATAGAAATAAATAGTTGTAATCAGCTTGCATCAAAGTTTATGTAGGGAAAAAGGTAAATCCATCTTCCCTCAGCTGCAGTAAGAGACAGACCCAGTTGTTACCATCTTGATTGAATTCTTGCTGAGCTTCCGCCCCGCCCTGCTCAGTGTTATCACTTTTATTAACTAACCAAAGGTGTAAAAGGGGCTGGCCCAAGACAAGGATGCAGGAAGTGATGACATACAGGAAGTGATGACATAGGAAGACAAGACACCATCATTTAGAATAACATAGCTAACAAACACATGTATACAATAATCTAACATTACCACTGGAGTGAACTTTATCCAGCCTTGCTCAGTGATCAATGCCAGATAAAGTTACTATGATCCACATGCATGTTTATTTACAGTACAGCATCATTATCTCCAGCGGCTGATCAGGCGCACTAGAGACAACAAACGCAGGTTCCTTTTGTTTATATTGTTCTCTTAACAAATGCATCCATGCCAAGCCAATAAATCCGCGTCTTGCGCGGGGGCCCTAGCCGGCTGCAATACATGAGCCAACAAAACACTGCTCTGCTGAACACATCAGTCTCCCCCGGCCCACAGCCTAGTGCTTAGCACATGGACCATTCACCGACGGAGACCCCTGCGCCCAGCAGCTGTGACAGGACATACACGGGAAGATATCCACTACAATGGTTTACCCTGACACTGAGAGACATGATGACTATACACAATATATCAAATACACATCCTAATAAAATTTCCACAACACATTGTCCCAAGTTGGATGATTAGTGGTGACCTATTTGGTTATTATACTTAAGTTTTTTGCTTTCTGTTGTTGTTGCTTTTAGGCTCAGCCACACACTGACTATAGCAACTGTCCAGGTTATTTCCTAGCTGTTGGGCCATATGCCAGCTGGGGTAACCATCATTTACGCCCCGTGTCCCCTGAAGAATCTTGCTTTATCGAGGAAACGCGTCGGGACACTTGAGTATTTCCTATCTAATCCTTTCTGGTTTTGGTTAGGGCATATTTTTAACAACTTGTATCAATGTGTTATCCAATTGGACGCATGGTCTTTTTTCGTCACTGGTTAGGGCCTTACTAGGGCTTCCAGTGCAGGTTTAGAGCTCCAGTCTGGGCCACCCCTTGTGGGGCTTTTTGGACCCGTCCCTTGGATACACTATTAGGGTGGACTAGGACAAGTAGGGAGTTACTAGGGCTAGTGGGTATATTGTACCAACAACCCCCCTCTGACATTCTACGTCCAGTTTTTGCCTAGCCCACCATCAATATTAATGTTGTCATTCTAGCCTTCAGCATCTTTGCCTTGCATCAGGCTGAGGGTGTGTATGTCTTACTTGTTTGTCTGTCTGTAGGGGCCTTTTTATCTCCTATACAAATAAAAGTGACATTTTATTTCAGTGTACTGCCCCCTTATAGTTTCACTTGTTGCCTTTTTTGAGCAGTATTCAGATGGGCTCCATTGCCTTCGCTGTTTGACCCTCTTTTTTTGTTTTGAAGTATAGGGGTATGTCAGTATTTTTGACCACGGGCCTGGATAGGAACATATGGGTATCTGAGGCGAGTATGGTGTTTTCTGAACAACTATTTGTACAGAAAAAATACACCCCAACACTGAATGGTGCCTTCTCAGAACTTACCAGATTATATAAGGAACATATTAGCTCCTGGTGGGAGATGCAGGGGTTGGAACATTATATAAGACAGGGGATTGTACCTAGGGGTCTTCGTATCATCCTTACCCCAGCACATCGTATTAGGAATCCGGAGTTCCTGAAAAAATGGGAAAGGGAGTCTACATCTAGCTCCTTGAAACGGATGCAGCTACTCCTGGATGAGGAGAAGGTGGTTCTGGAACGGGCAGAGGGCAGTCTAACTGAGCAGATTGAAATTGCAAAGAAATTTCAGTCGGAACCTGAATTCTCTTTTAAAGAGGAGCAGTTACAAAATACTGAGGAGCGATACCAGTACTAATTGAAAGATCGTAAGCACAAACAGTTACAACAGGGACTTTCAGGATTTCTGTGAAAATAAGGTAAATACATTTTTAACAAATCCACCCGTTACCCAGAACACCAACCTTTCATCCACAGATACAGAATCTTCCGACGCAGAGAAAGAAAGGTACCCTAAAAACAGGGGCCGCGGCCGTGGATCTTACAGATCCAGGGGACGGGGCAATCGCTCTAGACATGATCCACATAATCCCCCCCAAACTTTGCCTGCATCTACGTTGGGCTCTCCTATTTTAGATCAAGGGGCACACTACCCTCTGAGGAGCCGGAACACCCAACAATAGGTACCATATGCCCTGTTTCTTTGGATAAACGGGTCATAAATTTATCCTCCCGCGTTTTGTCAGTCAATTGAACTTAGGTTGCTTGGACGTGGACTTTCTTTTGTTCCAACTAATAAATTCTATATTTTTCGGTGGACAAGAGACCTCCATCTCTTTGCCCGCAAACTTAAGTGGCATAAGTTTCACAAACTAAAAGACAAAAGGGAAAGCCGTGAATTGGGCGTTCCTGTGGAAATCTTGAAGGACGTCCACCTTCTCTTTAACCTTGACCACTCACCACCCAACGCCAAAGGCTTGGGTCCCTTTACGTCCCTGAAGAATAAAAACGTTAGAATGCTCCCAATGGGCAATGTCTCCTGTGTGTATGTGTTTGTGCAACACACTACCTCTGATTTAGCCACTATACACTCGACTCCACCCAGATTCAATTGAAGTAAAGAGTAAAGGCTAGCCATCAAGACTTGAAAACGATAAGAGTATTATAATTAAACCGTCGGACAAGGGCGGCAACGTGGTTATGATGGATATGCCTGTGTATAGAGAAAAGTGTCTTTCTGTCCTGACGGATGAAACCGGTTATGAGATACTTCCCACTAACCCCACTAGTGGGCTACAAAGGACACTAAGACACATTTTACAGCGAGCCCAAAGTGGCAACTTGATTAGCGGTGAGGAATCAGATTTTCTCTACCCACACCACCCCCACCAAGGGACGACTGATCGTCTCGGGAGTTGGTAGCCTGTCACAAAATTGTGGGATTTATGTAGACAAGGAGCTGCGCCCCTTTGTTGTGGCATTGCCGTCCTATGTGAGGGATACGGGTGACCTGTTGGGTAAACTGGACGATATCTGTATCGAACCACACTGATTCTTGGCCTCCATTGATGTGGAGGCTTTATACTCCTCTATCCCACACGATCGGGGTCTGGAGGCCACCAACCATTTCCTGAAGACTAGGGGGCAGCAATTTACATTGCATAATGCTTTTACTCTTGAACTTCTGGAGTTTACCTTTAAGATGCATAAAAATGGCCCCTGATTAAAATCCATATTTTTGGGGGGAATTTTTGCCAATGATCCCCCTTTGGTACCGTATGTCACTGTCCAAGTTGTGGGACTATTTCTGCACTTCTAGTAAGTATTTAGTGGCTGCAAATATGACCTAAAGGTTTTTCAGGTTCGCCTGCCATTAAAGTCAATGGGTCCCACCGCAAACGCTTGGTTCGCGAACATTTGATCCCTGCAGATGTTCGTCCATCACTAGTGAGATATTCTCTTAACTTTTTTTATAATGGTGCTTCCTGGTATATACTCTGCATAGTAATGTGAGGTGGTCTCAAATGCTCAGTTTCATCTTTCAACTGCTACCAGCCATATCTACTGTTAGATGCTCTAACAGGAAAGAGTTGTGACACAAAGGACATGTCCCTCTCTATTGAAATTGCAACACGAAGAAGGAAAAGTTGGGAAATTATGGAAAGAGCATGATTTATAGACAATATTAATGATATGCAAATGATTGGTTTAATAGGGTTGATTGGCTGAGGAATTATCTGTCAGACTGAATGTACTCTAGCACGCAAAGCATTAAGATCCACTGCTGGCCACTCCCTTTGCAATTGCTGACCAATAATGTTCCAGATATGTTCTATATGAGACAGGTCCGCAAATGCTGCAGGCTATAGTAGAACATTTAGGCCACACATGCTGCTCATAGTAACACAAGCCACATGCAGCCTGACATTATCCAGTTTG
Source organism: Bufo gargarizans (assembly GCF_014858855.1). NCBI lineage: Eukaryota > Metazoa > Chordata > Amphibia > Anura > Bufonidae > Bufo > Bufo gargarizans. The sequence goes on from NC_058083.1 coordinate 161,933,036, forward strand.
AAAAAACAGCTCCTGGGATACTTTGTAAAAAAAAAACTGCTCCACTGGGTCTATGACTAAATCAATGTAACACTGAGCTGTTAGTGTACTAATAATGATGACTAGAGTTGGCTGGCGAACATATATTATGCCACCCTACACCAAAATCCCAAGAGTATGACCAGTGTGATTTTACCTTGTGAAGGCATCTTCATGTCGTTTCCCATGTGGTCTCCAGACCAATCTCTGACTAAAATTCGATCCAAAACAAAAGCATGACTCATCACTGAAGATGATAGACCTCAATTTCAGGCTCGATTGCCGCCTTGCTGTGAGCCTTTGAGAACAGTGTGTGAAAGCAATGAAACTATAGCTATTAGTTTGGGCCTAGCCACATATGAATCTGTTGGAGTGATAAACCAAGAACTCCTGGTTCAAGAATTCTGTCCTTCTCATTTTGTGAGAGGCGATAACTGGCACGTTAATGAGCAGAAGGAATCATACTATCAAAACAGCTTAATCTAATTTTTGAGGTTTCATGTGGCTAAAAAAAAACTTTCCTTTCAATATGTATTTTATGCTCCTCCCACGTACCACAAATTGGAGCCAGGTGCTTAAAAATTTGATAATCTTCAGATCTTAATAGCACCTGCTATACTACTACTGGAATGAAACGTAGGTTAAGGACAAAACCAGAATTCAGTGAATAAGAATCTTTATAAAATAACAAAAAAAAAATACATCTAATTAATAAATTGCCCATTATTCAGTGATAGAAACAATAGGGTACAGAACTGAACATGAGCTACTTGATTACTAATACTGATCTTATTGCTGTCCTAGTTCTTCCTAGGTATCACAGAGCAACCATACCAAAAGGGGCAACTCTTCTTTCCAACCTCACCTTAAAGGGAACTTGTCATCAACTTTATGCTGACCTCACTGAGGGCGGCATAAAATAGTGACATAAATGCAGAGAACCAGCATCATGATCATTGCAGCTTATGCCTTGAAAAGAGTAAATTTACTTGAGAAGAGTCATGGTTATTCATAATCTCCTGCGCTCCCCTCTCATCTGCTGATGATTGGCAGTTCTTTCCTAGAGAGAAAGGGATGAAACAAGGTAGAAGACTGTCAATCATCAGCAGGTGGGCAAGGAGAGCAGGAATTTATGAATAACCATGACTCTTCTCAGGTGGCCATGACTCTTTTACAGGTCCAGTCTGCAATGATTGTGATGTTGGTTCTTGGCAACCACTTACTTTTAACTTTTAAACGACAGACCGCTGAAATCAACTCACCTGTCACTACTTTATTCTGCCATTAGTATGGGCAGCATAAAGTTGATGATAGATTCCCTTTAATGCATTGTGTATGTTCTACTATAGTAATCAACATCATCATGCCCTAGTTGTCTACTGGTCCAGGGATCTGAAGGTCACTGAAACAGCAGGCCACTATTCTTTGAAGCATTCTTCATTTAGTGACAGCTAACCCAGGCAGGTCAACAGACACCTATGTGTGGCACCAAGTGAACAAACAAAAGGGTGGTCTGTGGACAAATCAGGATAAGGGTAGGCAGAATTCATTCAATCCAGTAAACAGGCAGTCAGGGCAAGTAGCACAAGGTCAATATCATGAACAGGCAGAGGTGAGGATGGATAGATCAGGTTTAACACGGTAAAGAGGCAGAAGACACAAACATCTTTGCAGGCATTAGACAACCTAAGAACCTTTGTGGTCAAGCACCTTCCCATATTGTAAGTTGCCTTAAATTACCCATGCAAAATAGCCATTGGCTTGGGGCTGATTATGCCATGCACGCCCTGGCTCTTTAAGAGTGCAACCTAATGGAGCAGACTAGCAAGCAGGAGACAGAGGTAAACAGAAGAGGCCTACAAAGTGGGAAGAGTAAGGCAACCCACACTCCGATGGCTGTCCCAACAGAAGCAAAATGTTGGCTGTGGACAAGGACAACTGGCAGAACAGAGCAGCAGGAGGAGTGAGTATTCCAGTAACTGACCAGTAAGAGAGGAGAGACACTGGCGGGCATTGCACACATGGCATTACAACAATTATGCTATAATAACAGCTTGAGTTTTAATATGATTTTCTATTTTTATTTTTAGCTGTAGCTATCTCTCTCAATGTCCCATAAAACCATGACTAGTAAAGTACCTGCTTGCATTGTTTTCACATCCTCTGCTATCTCTGCTATTGATTTTCTGCAATTTTTTCTGAAGCAACATATTTGTGGTCTCTCTTGGTGGACTCGTTTCAGAGTTTTTTTTGTTTTTGTAATATGTCTAATAGAAGGCATCAAATATCAGAAATCATTTAGTATAATCTAATATATAAAGCTGAGTGTATGAATGTATGTATGTGTGTATGTCCGCTAAATTAATCCACACCGTCACATTTACAATCACTAAATTTGGCACACAGGTATATCAGGTGTCCGGGAAGGTTTTAGACAGGGTCTCAGCTCTCTAGCACGTACCGTTCCTGAGATATTCCACAAAAAATGCAAATATGACACTATCACATGACCTACATTAGCCAATAGAAGCCTGCGGGTCTTTCTCCTCATATCCCAACTGCCATACACACAGTTACATGACCCTTATCAGCTAATAGAAGCTTGCAGGCCTTTATTCTCCACATACACACAGTTTTACTCCAGGTTTCATAACAACCCAGCCATTTTTCTTCACTGCTGTAGGTCAGCTTTAAAGAGGCAGGGTGCTGTGGATGACACTGTTAAGGGAGCGTAGTGCTGTGGAGGTCACAGTTAAGGGGCCACACTGCTGTGGAGGTCACAGTTAAGCAGATGGTCCTCTATGGAGGTCACTGCTAAGGGGGAAGAGTGTTGTAGAGGTCAATGATAAGGGGCGGGCACTGTAGAGTCCACTGTTAAGGGGGTGCGTTATTGTGGAAATCACTGTGAAAGAGATAAGGTGCTGTGAAGGTCATTAATAAAGGGACGGCTGCTGTGGAGGTCACTGTCAAAAGTATGAGCCGCTGTGGAAGTCACTGCTAAAGGGGTGGGATGCTTTAGAGGTCACTGTTAAAGGGGTGGGCACTGTGGTGGTTACTGTTAAGGAGGCAGGAGACTGTGGAGGTCACTATTAAAGGGGCAGCCGCTGTGAGGGTCACTTTTAAGGCAGCGGGGTACTGTGGAGGTCACAGTTAAGGACGCAGGCTACTGTGGAGGTCACAGTTAAGAGGACAGTCCGCTATAGAGGTCAGTGTTAGGGGAAGATTGCTGTAGATGCCATGGTTTTAGGGGGTGATTTCTTGTGAAAATCCCTGTGAAGGAGATGGGGTACTGCGGAGGTCACTAATAAAGGGGCGGCCACTGTGGAGGTCACTGTGTTAAGGGGCGGGTTACTGTGGAGGTCACTGTTAAAGGGGTGGGCGCTGTGGAGGTCTCTGTTAAGGGGGCAGGGAATGGTGGAGGTCACAGTTAAGGGGATGGTTCACTATGGAGGTCAGTGATAAGGGGCAGGGTGTTGTGGAGGTCTTAAGGGAACGGAGCTCTGTGGTGGTCACTGTTAGGAGGGCGGGTTATTGCGGAAATCACTGTTCAAGAGACGGGGTGGGTTCAAGGGTGGCCGCTGTGGAGGTCGCTATTAAAGGGGCAATTGAAGAGAAGACCACGGCACTCTTGTTTCTGTTGCGTCAAATGCTTATTTTTATTATCAAAACATTTTGATTTTTGATTTTTTTGTATCTTTTTAATCCATCCAGCCATACTACAAGCACCATGACTAAGGTCGTGATCAAGGTCTATTGTGGCTAAATATTTGTTTTCTGGATGGAGGAAATTTTTTAAAAAAATTCCAAATAGTTTTTCTACTAATAATAAAAAATAAGCATTTGACACAACAGCAACTAGAGTGCCGTAGTCTTTTCTTCAATTGCATGATCTTTATATACCACCAAGCACCACTTTCATTACAGAGGTGTTCCTTTCCACTCTCTCCTCGCTATTAAAGGGGCAGCTGCTGTGGAGGTCACTATTAAGGGGGCAGGTTATTGTGGAAATCACTGTTAAGGAGACGGGGGACTGTGAGGTGACTAATAAAGGGGCGGCCGCTGTGGCAGCGGGTACTGTAAGGTCACTGTTAAGGCAGCGCGTACTGTGAGGTTACTGTTAAGGGAGTGGGGTACAGTGGAGGTCATTGTTAGGAGAACAGGGTGCTGTGGAACTCACTGTTAAAGGGGAAGGCTGCTGTGAAGGTCAAATTTAAGGGGATGAGCTGCTGTAAAGGTCCCATTTTAAGGAGGCAGGGCACTCTAGGGGGTCAATGTTAAGGGGTGGAGGGCTCTGGAGGTCACTGTTAAGTGGTCGGGGTACTGTAGATGTTACTGTTATAGGGGATACTGTCAATATCTTTTAACGACACACCCAAACATTAAATTAAATAGATTAAATATACCCATGTGAAGCCGAGTCCTTCTGCTAGTATTAATACAGGTCCTTCTAAAAAAATTAGCATATTGTGATAAAGTTCATTATTTTCTGTAATGTACTGATAAACATTAGACTTTCATATATTTTAGATTCATTACACACAACTGAACTAGTTCAAGCCTTTTTATTGTTTTAATATTGATGATTTTGGCATACAGCTCATGAAAACCCCAAATTCCTATCTAAAAAAAATAGCATATCATGAAAAGGTTCTCTAAACGAGTTATTAACCTAATCATCTGAATCAACTAATTAACTCTAAACACCTGCAAAAGATTCCTTTTAAAAACTCCTAGCCTGGTTCATTACTCAAAACCGCAATCATGGGTAAGACTGCCGACCTGACTGCTGTCCAGAAGGCCATCATTGACACCCTCAAGCACTCTGTTCCCAGAGTGCTGTATCAAGGCACCTCAGTGGGAAGTCTGTGGGAAGGAAAAAGTGTGGCAGAAAACGCTGCACAACGAGAAGAGGTCACAGGACCCTGAGGAAGATTGTGGAGAAGGACCGATTCCAGACCTTGGGGGACCTGCGGAAGCAGTGGACTGAGTCTGGAGTAGAAACATCCAGAGCCACCGTGTACAGGTGTGTGCAGGAAATGGGCTACAGGTGCCGCATTCCCCAGCTCAAGCCACTTTTGAACCAGAAACAGCAGCAGAAGCGCTGGGCTACAGAGAAGCAGCACTGGACTGTTGCTCAGTGGTCCAAAGTACTTTATTCGGATGAAAGCAAATTTTGCATGTCATTCGGAAATCAAGGTGCCAGAGTCTGGAGGAAGACTGGGGAGAGGGAAATGCCAAAATGCCTGAAGTTCAGTGTCAAATACCCACAGTCAGTGATGGTCTGGGGGGCCATGTCAGCTGCTGGTGTTGGTCTGCTGGTGTGTGTTTTATCAAGGGCAGGGTGAATGCAGCTAGCTATCAGGAGATTTTGGAGCACTTCATGCTTCCATCTGCTGAAAAGCTTTATGGAGATGAAGATTTCATTTTTCAGCACGACCTGGCACCTGCTCACAGTGCCAAAACCACTGGTAAATGGTTTACTGACCATGGTATTACTGTGCTCAATTGGCCTGCCAACTCTCCTGACCTGAACCCCATAGAGAATCTGTGGGATATTGGGAAGAGAAAGTTGAGAGACGCAAGACCCGACACTCTGGATGAGCTTAAGGCCACTATCGAAGCATCCTGGGCCTCCATAACACCTCAGCAGTGCCACAGGCTGATTGCCTCCATGCCACGCCGCATTGAAGCAGTCATTTCTGCAAAAGGATTCCCGACCAAGTATTGAGTGCATAACTGAACATAATTATTTGAAGGTTGACTTTTTTTGTATTAAAAACACTTTTCTTTTATTGGTCGGATGAAATATGCTAATTTTTTTAGATAGGAATTTGGGGTTTTCATGAGCTGTATGCCAAAATCATCAATATTAAAACAATAAAAGGCTTGAACTACTTCAGTTGTGTGTATTGAATCTAAAATATATGAAAGTCTAATGTTTATCAGTACGTTACAGAAAATAATGAACTTTATCACAATATGTTAATTTTTTTAGAAGGACCTGTATATAATGGGGCATATATAGAAGGTTGCAAATACTGTACTTTATCCACAGCACTGTACAATTATCTGAATATAGTGCTGCTATAAACATCATTGCTTCAATTATTGTCAGCTTGTAATAAACAACTCTATGATATTAACTTTATAAAGATATTTAGGCTAAAAACTTTTTAACTGTATGACTTACTAATACCCAATATTTCACTCATCTGCTCATTTATGCTGGACTGATATGTCCCATTTTATACTGTAGTAGATGAAGAAGGTTATCATGACAGAAGTTAATAAAATTCAACATAATTTTTATAGTGAAGTTATACGTTTAAGCTTTAACAACCTTAAATATTTTAGTAGTTTGTATATAAAAATGTGATATGCAGACATCCCTAACTACATGATATAAATTTTCTAATAGTTTGCAATGTTGCAAATGTTATTATCACTCACACAATCAGTTACTCTTGTCTAAGCTTAGTCTAGGTATAGAACACAACTTTGCAGTGCATTGTGTGAATATTGCATTAGATGCTTAAAGGGCTTCTCTGGGCTTTTAATATTGATGATCTATCCTCAGGGTAGGTCATCAATATCAGTTTGGCAGGGGTCCGACACCCGGCACCTGTGCTGATCAGCTGTATGAAGGGTAGGTGCGCAGAGTGTGCATGTGCTGAATACCATCTCTCTTCCTGCTTGCTGCTACTATGTCTATAGCAAAGCAGCAGTGAGCATAAAGAGAGCAACGGGAGACAGCATATGCACACTCTGCGCGCCTTCCCTTCAGACAGCTGATTGGCAGGGGTGCCGGATGTTGGACCCCCACGGATCTGACATTGATGACCTATCCTGCTAAAGGTGAGAGCACTGCAGACAATATTTTTAAATCATCTGTCAAAAATAATAACCAAAATGTATTAAGGGGTGCTTTATTGACTATTACAGTAGGTCTTTATCTCATAATTTTAATTCAGACACAATACTTAAAATGACAGTCTGGTTCAACAACAAAAAAATCACATTAATTGGGGAATGAACAGAACACGTACATGGTGACCTCCTCATCTTTTTAGTTACAGATCTGCTAATTCTCTGGCTTGTCTTCTGCAATCTAAGATGGTCACAGCACTTCTTAGACTATTGGTAGCCAAAGATACATCCTATTTTCCACCCTGCTCTTGGATCGGCTAGCAGTGCTCACGTGCTAAATTCACAACCAATACATGCCAGTACATCTCTGAAATGTCCTTCATGATCCTGAGGAATAGTTCTGAGTGAGTAAGAGAAGGTTAGGAAACAGAGTCTCCTCTACTTTTTCTGTTTAGCTGATAGCAGCTAGTCTCTACCCGCCATATCTAAGAAATCTAAAACCTAGGTGTTCATAATGTACAGAAGAAAACTTTTAAGCAATGCAAGATACAAGTGACACAGTGGCTAGAAATAATGTTATCCCTTATTAGGGATGAGTGAAGTTCTCAAAAATTCGATTTGGCTGCTTCGCCGAATTACACAAAGAAATTTACTTTGTGACGAATTACTTTACCATGAATAGTGATCAGTGGCATAGGCAGTATTCAAATTTGCGATATTTCACACATTTTTGACCGAATATTCACCATAAATTATCAAATTTGTGATTTGTGATCTCCAGTCATTATTTACTTGATTGCAAAAATAGGCAATGTGATATATTCGCAATACAAATTTGTGATTAGAATATTCGCGATCAACACTAAGGGGTAGGCAACTTTCCTATTGGTTGCTTGGGATGTTGCTAAGTGCCGATATTCACGATAAATTTGCGATTAGAATATTTGCGATCAACACTATTCGCAAATACAAATATATAGCACTATATTCTAAATATTAGCGAATTCTAGAAATGGCGATATTCGCAATGAAAATTCGCAATTCGAATATTTGAGCTCACCACTAGTCATTAAGCGCATAGTGGGTGAAATGACGGGGAATGTAGATTGTGCCGACCCCCATCATTGAACTCCTCAGATGCTGCATTCATCACTGATCAAGGCATCTGAGATGACCATTATAGGTTGTCAGAGGTTAATCTGTGGGTAAAAGAACATGATAAAAGATATGATAGACAGACGGACTGATGAAGACCATAGCAAGTAATGACGTGCACTACTCATCATACATAGCATTACCGACATGGCATGATTATTATTATAGATGAGCGAATTCAAGTTGACGAAGTGGAATTCGATCCGGATTTCATGAAAAATTTGATTCGCACTGAATCCGAATTTCCTTGCGCTTTTTTCCTAAAATGGTCTGAGAACATGGAGCAAGGAACTCTAGGAAGGCAGGATCACCCATAATTCCATGCATGCAGCTAATCAGCAGCCAGCCAGCTCTGTGATGTCACAGCCTTATAAATAGCCTCAGCCATCTTGGAATCTGCCATTTTCCAGTGTACTTAGTGCAGGAAGAGACGTCAGCAGGCACTAGTGATGGTGTTAGGAAAGACTTAATTGTGCTAAAAAATTATTTACAAGTCCAGGGAAAGATTATTCAAGGTGTAGGTAAAGGATAGGGAGGAATTATTCCACAGCATTTATGTAGAACAGGGTTCAGTAGGGGGGATACAGTCTGGGTAATAGGAACAATCCTATTACACCTTGCTGCACTAACTGGGGATCCAAATTGCCATTATACAACTCTGTAATTCCAGCAAACCATTCTTGTTATTGGGGTGCAAGTGCTGTTTGATACAGCCATTAACAGGGCTTATTACAAGGAAATATTTATCTTAAATATAAGTCTTATTTGTCATTGTGAGGTGCAGTTATACGTTCTAAAGCATTTTTGGGCTTATATTAGTGGAAAAAAGGGTTTATTAGCCGTTGTGTGGTGAAGTGTGAAATTGACAGCTCTTTTTGGCATGTATTAGAGGCACAAAAATAAAATTTATTTGCCGTTTAGCGGTGCAGTTATATGTTCAAAAGCAGGGCTGGCCAACCTGTGGCTCTCCAGTTGTTGTAAAACTACAATTCCCACCATGCCCTGCTGTAGGCTGATAGCTGTAGACAGTCTAGGCATGCCGGGAGTTGTAGTTTTGCAACAGCTGGAGAGCCGCTGGTTGGCCATTCCTGTTCTAAAGCCCGTTTTGTTGTGTATTAATGGCAAAAAAAAATATTTGCAGTTCAGCGGCGAAGTTCTGTTGTACTACAGCCAATTTACAGGGTGTATTAATAGGATAGATATGTACGTCCTATTAGCAGTTCTGCGGTGAATTGTGATTGTTATATTTATTTTTTGGGGGTGTATTAACAATAAAAAGAATACAAAAAAATTGATGGGTGATTGTAGACTTTCTTCTGTATGAACTGAATTACGTCTATTAGCCATTCAATGGTGAAATTTGTTTGTGATACAGCCTTTTTTGGGGAAATTGTGCAAATCGGCAATTAATGATGCGCATATTTTGGCGCAATATGTGCAACTTCACATTTTAGCAGGTCTGACTACATATTACTGATTGGTGCACAAAGTATTGTTGTGAACTTGTGACATCATAGCACCATGTCTGTAGCCTGTCTGTATGGACAGCAGAACCTATCAGCTACACTTCATCACGATATAACCTTCACTGACTATCTCCCACTAACTTTCTGTATTATATATGTAGGCTAACTAACTATCTAATGTAATTAAACAGTAAAGCACAGAGCACAGCAAAGACACTGCTGTCTCTCTCAGAACTCCATAAAATTACAGAAAATAGCTGCTGGGGAGGTTTATATATAGTAAGGGGTGGACAACTTTTATAAGGTTGTTAGGGATGTTGCTTAGCTCAGACAAAGACATTGCAGCCTTCTCATTGGCCCACAAGCAAGAAGGGAGGTTACTGATGAAAAAAAAAAAAATCTAGAATATTCATGAATACGTCTTGATAGCACTATATTCAAAATCTTCGCAAATTTGCGATAAAAATTTGCGATTCAAATAGTTGCGCCCAGCACTGCTCCTGATGCTGCTATCACCTCCACACTATGTCACCTTGCCACTCTTTGGTCTCCTGATGCTGTTGTCACCTCCGCACTATGTCACCTAGCCACTCTGTGGTCTCCTGATGCTGCTGCCACCTCCACACTGTCATTGTGCCACTCTATTGCCTCTTGATGCTGCTGCCTCCACCTCCACACTTTCATTGTGCCACCCTGTTGCCTTCTCCTGATGCTGCTGCCACCTCCACACTGTCATTGTGCCACTCTATGGCCTCTTGATGCTGCTGCGTCCACCTCCACACTTTCATTGTGCCACCCTGTTGCCTCCTCCTGATGCTGCTGCCACCTCCACACTGTCATTGTGCTGCTCTGTGGCCTCCTTAATGCTGCCGCCATCTCCACAGTGTCATTGTGCCACTCTGTGGCCTCCTCCTGATGCTGCCGCCACCTCCAGACTCTGTCATAGGTCCACTCTGGGGTCTCCTCATGCTGCTTCCACCTCACCTCTATGTCATAGGGACACTCTGTGGGCTTCTCATGCTGTTCCCACCCTCCCCACTTCATGACTGGGCCACTATTTTGCCTTTCGGCCTGGCTGACATCATCATTTATTTGACTCTTATTCTGATTTGTCAGAAGGAAGGAAAAATGAGATGCACAACAGATCCTGTCTGTGTAGCAGCTGTAAGGCCTGTATGGTGCCATCAGAATTGGCTTGTGATTTTGTAGCCAAAAGCCGGAGTGTGTACAAAACACAGATGAAATGCAAATATTCCATTCAAGTTTCATCTCTGTTTTGAATCCACTCCTGTTTTTTGTGCATTAGCAATACTGATGTATTACTGACCAAATGCTGACCGTGTGACTACAGATGCTCAACAGACAGGATCCGTTTTTTGGGGGTTATTGTTCTGCTGGATCAGAGAAAGGGCAAAGTAATCAGTGACGTCAACACAAACTTACTGCTGAAACTCTCTTCACTCTGTCAGGGGGGCTCTACTTGCATTAGCGTTTAATAGAACAGTTTCTGTAGACATCTACTGTATGTGGAATCAGCTGACGACGGTGTAAAAGAAGTGCGCTTCTTCTTGACGCTAACATCGACCTGTAAGGCTGAGTTCATACTTAAGTTATTTGGTCAGTTTTGGCCCTTGTGACTGCCTAAATAAGTGAAGTGTGCAGTGATTCTAAGAGCTACGCCTGTCATCTGCATGTCATACTGACTCACAGTATCATTTCACTACCACAGCAGACTCCCTATGCGTGTTACTGCAAGGCACTGTTTTCTACACCATTAAAAAGGCTCTATGCAGCCAGGAAATAGCTGTTTTTACCCGATTCGCCGCAAATAAATTCGGATTGAACCAAATTTTTTCCAAAAATTCTGCATATATGCCGAATCTAATTTTTTTAAAATGTGCTCATCTCTAATTGTGAATTATGTTATTATTATATTCAAAAAAAAGTATTAGCATTGCATGGATGTGAACTAATCTTCATAGATCACGAGTAATAAAAATCAGAATTTTTGTTCTCCATACGTTTCCCCGCTACTATTATACTGTATAATTTGCTGCAAACGCAGTTTAGATCGCGCAGGGCAAGGGCTCTTTTGTTTACAATAATACACTGTCGGGCGGAAGCTTCCGCCCGGGAATGTGTTCGGTGATGTCACCGGATGTAATGGGCGTGTTTTAGCGCTGTCCTAACCGTTTTACTGGCTAGGGCAGAGCTAAAGCCTGCCCATCAGTGCCGGTGACATCACCAAGCTTTCTGGCAGCCCCATGGAGAGCCCGGTTCGTCACCGGAACTCTTGCAAATGCCTTTTCCCTGTGCGATTTAGCGCAGGGCAAAGGAGAGCATTGGAGCATGAAGTGCTCCGATGCTGAAGTCAGGGGGGCTGCCAGGGTGAAAATGGAGGCATGTCCAGGTTCAGCTCTGAACCCAGACAACCCCTTTAATGGCTTCCTAAAACTTCATTTCACTTACTTCCCCTATTTACAGTAATGGTACTCTTCCTATAAAAGCAATATTGTCAAAACCTCAATGTGAAGAATAGCAATAATAACACTGGTATGCTATTGACCTGGAAACTAAAACATAAAAAAATCCAAATATAATTAAAATGCAATATTAGCCCAACACATCCTATGTCCCTGCTTCCTCAAAATTGGAATAATGGATGCAAATTTAACTAGAGACAATTCTACAATGTGAACAAGTTCCAAATGTGATAAATTCTTAACAACAGAATGTTTAGATAGATGAAACAGTGCATGGAGGAAATCTCCTGTAACAGAATGCCAACACTCCAGGGGATTAGTGCTCTGCTCTGTTTCCTTCATACAAATTTCCCTGAGGGTAATGAGAAATCACCCTTATTCTGTATAAGTAAGAGTTTTCAACACAGAAACTCTGTTTTGTTGATATGAAATACACAACTGTTTTGCATTAAAAAGTATTAAAACATCTTCAAATTCTGTGTCAGAATGATGCATTTTTTTAAGTGGAAAATGACTGCGTAAAAAACAATGTCTAATAGATCAGTATATTTATATATAGTCCTGCTATGCAAATATTTGACCAAAAGCTACCCTTACTGACTTAATTCAAAGACATAAATATTTATGCACATCAATTCTAATATGTATAGATGTTTGTTTTATTCACCTTATTGTCTTATCTTGAAAGGAAACCATTATTCAAGATATATGCGTAATGACCCAGAATGCCATTACCACTCTTTGGCACCTTTCTAATGTCTCTAATATTCTAACTTATGTCGCCAGAATTTATTTTGTGTCACCTCTGAATAATGTGCATATTTATGTTTATGAAACTGGTTATGTTCATGTAAATGCCTGGTCTACCAGCAGATGGCGGCAACATTGGTAATGTTAGTTTTCCTGGAGAGAAACCTTCTAGTTCTATTCCAGCCCTCTCTAGAGAGGGAGGACTGTAGTGTTAGTGAGTCAGTCTAGCTTACTCTTCCAAAGGGAAGGTTGCGTGTCGGCCAGCAGGGCACTGCCTGCAAGTTCTACATGGTTGATTGTCCCTTCGTGGGATCACATTGCCTAAAACCAGGAACAGAGGGGGAGGGATCTGAAGCACCGCAACACGCTGGAAGAGGCAGTGGGGTTGCAAAAAGGAGAAGTCAGCCCACACTAAACAGGCCCACAACCATTACATCGAGCACCCCCATGCGTAAATCTAACTTGCCAAGGGGTAGGTGTTCCGCAGTATGGCAATTTTTTGAGGAAAGTGCAGACGACAAAAGAGTGGAAGTTTGCACCCTGTGCCATACCAAAATGACCCGGGGCATGAACACTAGCAACCTCACCACCACCACGATCCGCCACATGGCATACAAGCACCCTAACAAGTGGGCTGAACTCCAGGGTCCACAATCTGGGTTTTTCGGGTCACACCACTGCCTCCTCTTCCCCTGTGTTACGCACTGCTGGCCAATCCCCTGCCAAAGGCACAAGCCCAGATGCCCCTCGTCCTGCACCTGGACAGTTTGCATGAACCATCAGCAACAACATCCACTTCCCTGTCCTAGTACATCGTCCAAATGTCCATAACACAATCATTTGAACGCAAGCGCAAATACTCATTCACCCACCCACCCACCCACAGGCCATAGTACTAAATACGCAACTTTTAAAATTACTGTCCCTTGAAATGTTGCCTCTTAGGCTTGTGGACACTGAGGCCTTCTGCAGCTTGATGTCTGCAGCCGTCCCTCAGTACGCAGTCCCCAGCCGCAACTGTTTTTCACGGCGTGTCATGCCCGCCTTACAACAGCATGTGTCCCAGAACATCACCCGTGCCCTGACTAACGCAGTTACTGGGATTGTCCACCTAACCACGGACACATGGACAAGTGCTGGTGGCCAGGGACGCTACATTTCCCTGACCGCACACTGGGTGAATGTTGTGGAGGCTGGGAGTGATTCGTACCCTGGGATGGCACAGGTGCTACCCATGCCCAGGATTGTGAGCCCTAGGTCTATCAGGGTCTCCACCAGCAGCTATATTACTGTCTCCAACCCCCACCTCCAGCAGCAGAGCCATCAGTCGCTAGCTGGAAGCAGTGTAGCACTGCTGTGGGTAAGCGTCAACAGGCCATGCTGAAGTTGATCTGTTTAGGGGACAAACAGCACACCACCGCAGAACTGTGGCAGGGTATAAGGGACCAAACCGAGCTCTCGCCACTCAACTTAACACCAGGCATGATTGTGTCTGACAATGGCCGTAACTTGGTGGGCAGCTTTGGAGCTCGGCAACCTGACACACATCCCATGCCTAGCCCACGTCTTAAACGTAGTGGTTCACCAGTTTATCAAAACCTACCCCAATTTGCCAGAGCTACTAGTGAAGGCGCACCATGTGTGTGCCCATTTCCGCAAGTCGTCCACAGCTTCAGCTGGTCTGTCAACGCTACAGCAGCGATTGCAGCTTCCAGCTCACCGATTGTTGTGTGACATGAGCATGTGCTGGAACTCTACATTCCACATATTGGCCAGGCTTTGTGAGCAGCAGAGGGCAGTTGTGGAATAACAGCTGCAACATGTTCATCATCTTTCGAGTCAACTGCCACTATTCACAAGTGAGGAGTGGGCATTGATGTCAGACATCTGTGAGGTTTAAAAACTTTGATGAATCCACACAGATGGTTAGTGGCAATAACGCTATTATCAGCGTAACCATCCCACTGCTGTTTCTACTGAAATGATCGCTGCTCACAATTAAAAACAACGCTTTGAATGTGGCAGACGAGTAAATGGGGGAGGAAATTACACAGGGTGATAGCTATCCCACCCTCAGTTCATCTTCTCAGTGCAAATTGGACCATGAAGAAGAGGAGCTGGAGACAGTTGCCTCTGCTACAGAGGGTAAACTTTAATTCCATCTGTTCAGCGTGGATAGGCAGAAGAGGAGGATAAGGAGATGGAGATGTCTTGTCTGTTGGTACTCTGACACACATGACTGACTTCATGTTAGGCTGCCTTTCCAACGACCCTCACTTTATATGCATTTTAGATAAAACGGATTACTGGGTGTTCACCCTTCTCAACCCCTGCTACAAAGAGAACTTTTCATCTCTCATTCCTCTGGTGGAGAGGAAGAGTAAAATGGTGCAATATCAGAAGATCCTTGTTGGAAAATTGCTCCAAAATTTTCCATCTGACAATGCTGGCGGCAGAGTCCATACTTCCTTAGGCAACCGAGGAAGGGAGACAAGGGGAATAAACAACAGTTCCAACAAAGGCAGTGCAACACTCTCTAAGGCATGGGACACTTTCATGACACCCCACCAGCATTCTCACCCTGAAGCACTGCCTGGTGGTACAAGGAGGGAAAGGTTTTGGAAAATGGTGAAGGAATACATAGCAGACGGTATCAGCGTCCTAAATGATCCCTCAGTGCCTTACAACTACTAGGTGTCCAAGCTGGACAGATGACACAAACTTGCGCTCAATGCCTTGGAGGTGCTGGCCTTCCCTGCCACGATCGTTTTGTCTGAGGGTGTATTTAGAGCTGCTGTGGCATTATAACAGGCAATGGTGATGGGTTGACTCAGATAAAAATGAACAAGGCCTGGATTGCCCCTGACTTTTCAACTCCACCAGAGGAGAGCTGAGCTGATGATGAACATAAAGACAATTTCAATCTATCATTTATAATGTACTCAATCTACTGTAGTGTATTCCAATGGACTTTTTCCACTACCAAAAAGTATATGGTTGGATCTTGTTTTCTCCTCCTCCTCATCCAGATTGTCTATATTCCCTCCACTCCACTAAATTTTTTCTTTATAGGGTCAGTTTAGCAGCAGACCCTCACCCATAATGTTTTAGAGGGTCAGCTCCGCAGCAGGCCATTGCATATGTTTTAGAGCCTCAGCTCAGCAGCAGGCCCTCCCCTATAATGTTTTAGAGGGTTAGTTCAGCAACAGGCCATCGCATATAATGTTTTATAGCTTGCAGCATTCTCAAAGTGCAGCATTACTAAGTGTATCTGAGATATTTAGGAGATACTCAGGAGGTAATCTGGAGGTTGATGAAATCTAAAAAAGTAAGATTTGCTTGTTTAAAATCTTTCCCCTCTTTAAAATTGCAGACCTGGTTCTGTGCAGGAATTGTTGTGCTTTTATTTCAGGTTCCACTCTTCAGAGGTTTGGATGCTGTCTGATGTGTAGACAGCTCTCCGTAATGTAGCATGAAATTGCATTTTTGAAATCTGAGATTTGTAAATTAACTGTTAAACAAACTCAGGCTGGGAACATTGCAATGCCACTGCCACAGAGGCCCCCTTGAAATGGAAGATGAGTTACTGCAGGTTCTGGTATACTTAGAGTTGTTGATAGAAGACATGTCCCACTGTGGCTTTCCATAATTCATTTGCAGCACTTTCAGAGTGCAAGAGCAACATGGAGGATGGCTCAGGCCCAGTGGGTGAGGAACAATCATCTCTTATGCCTAAAGTATGCAAGACTGCAGCCAAAGACAAAAAGGATAAGGTGAGGACTGATAGTAAGCAGCTGTTGGTGAGCGATTTTATCATAAGAGGTGTGAAGTTTGAGGAAAATGGTTTTGTGAGATGTCTCCCTAGTGCTACCGCTAGCAGGGACAGACGACTCCGCCTTAATATTGTTAGGCAAGCAAAGCAGGAAAGGGAGGTAGATGTTATTGTCCATTTTGGGACAAATTATATGGCTTGCAATGAGGTTTCAAAGGTGAAGGAAGCTTTTCACACACTTGGTAATGATATACGAGAGGTTGCATCGACTGTTTCATTCTTTGCAGTTTTGCCTGTGCATAACCTTAAGCATGACAGGAAGATGCACATTAAGGAATTCAATGTATAGCTTGGGGAATGGTGTCTGAACCAAGGGTTTGGCTTTGTGTCTCATGTTAGCTCTTGTTGGAATGGAAAAGAACTGTGCAAGAAAGATGGTTTGCATCTTTCTCTCAAGGGAACGAATGTCCTCAGTGAACAGTTCAAAGTATTTGCTAAGGAGCATTTAAACTAGAAAAGGGGGGGCAAAAAAATGATAATCCAGCAGTCCAACTGCCCCCCGGAACAATGCCAGAAGATGCCAGTAGCACATAGGTTAATAAATTACAAGCTCAGAGTCTTTTCTACAAATGCTCGCAGTTTAGGGAAAAAGATCAATGAACTTGATTCTATAATGGCATCTGAGAATACAGATTTAGTGGCTGTTACTAAGACATGGTTCAATGGGAGCAATGACTGGGATATAACAATACCAGGGTTCTCTCTATATAGGAAAGACAGAGAAGGCAAGAAAGGGGGAGGGGTGGCCCTGTATGTGAAAGATAGCATAAAATATAATTAAAAAAAAGTTAGCGCGACCAATTTAGAGTACGTTTGGGTTACGTTGCTGCTTGATAATCATAAGGTAACTCGTGTAGGTGTGATATATAGACCACCTAGCCAAGTCAAATAATTAGATGATCTACTAGTTGAGGAAATAGCTAAAATGACATTGAAAGGGGAAGTTATCATTATGGGAGACTTTAATCTTCGTGATGTAAACTGGAAAATCAAAATAGCTAGTTCTGCCCGGAGTACAGATATTCTAAATTCCCTACTGGGATTATCTCTACAGCAAGTAGTGGAGGAGCCAACATGGAAGGAGGCCATTTTAGATTTAGTATTCACAAATGGGAATTTGGAATCTGATATTATTGTAGGGGAAAGCTTGGGATCTAATGATCACCAGTCAGTGTGGTTTACTATAAGTACAGCGACTAAGTCAAACAACACAAAAACAAAAGATTTAGATTTTAGAAAAACTGACTTTTCTAAAATTTGATTAGAGGTATATGAGTCCCTATCAGATTGGAACAGTTTCAGTGGAGTCCAGGAGAAATGTGACTACTTAAAAGTGGTACTATTGAAGGCAACAGATAATTGCATTAGGCTTGTCAGTAAAAGCAAAAAAAAAAAGAAGAGACCACTGTGGTACTCAGCTGAAGTGGCCAAAATCATTAAAAACAAAAAGATAGCATTTAGTAAAAAAAACAAGGATGACAGGCAAATTTATAAGACTAGGCAGAGAGAGGCCAAGCAAGTTATAAGAGCTTCTAAAGCACAGGCAGAAGAGAAATTAGCTCAGTCAGTGAAAAAAGGCGATAAGACAATCTTCAGATACGTAAATGAAAAAAGGAAGCTAAAACAAGGAATTACCAAATTAAAAACAAAAGAAGGAAGGTATATGGAAGAAGGTAAAGAACTAGCTGACTGCCTCATGGAATAGTCAGGAAAGGAAAATGAAGGAAAAGTACCTCAGTTAGGAAGGAAGACTAATAAATCTTTTGATGCATGTGTCTTTGCAGAGGAAGAGGTTCTAAGTCAGCTGTCTAAAATTAATATAAATTAGTCACAGGGGCCTGATGGGATACACCCAAAGCTATTAAAAGAGCTTAGTGGTGAACTAGCAAAACCATTAAAAGATTTATTTAACCAATCTCTGGTAACAGGAGTCATCCCAAAAGATTGGAAATTAGCAAATGTTGTGGCCAGTAACAAGAAAGGTAGTAGGAAGGAATTAGGCAACTATAGGCCAGTAAGACTGACATCAATAGTGGGGAAATTAATGGAAACCATACTTAAGGAGAGGATTGTGGAACATCTAAAATCCCATGGATTGAAAGATGAAAAACAGCATGGGTTTACTTCAGGGAGATCATGTCAAACTATTCTTATTGATTTTTTGGATTGTGTGACTAAAATAATAGATGGCGGAGGTGCAGTAGACATCACTTATCTAGACTTTAGTAAGGCTTTTGATACTGTCCCACATAGAAGGCTTATCAATAAATTACAGTCTTTGTGCTTGGACTCCCATATTGTTGAATGGATTAGGCAGTGGCTGAGGGACAGACAACAGAGGGTTGTAGTCAATGGAGTATATTCAGACCATGGTCTTGTTACCAGTAGGGGACCTCAGGGATCTGTTCTGGGACACATATTGTTTAATATCTTTATCAGCGAAATTGCAGAAGGCCTCGATGGTAAGGTGTGTCTTTTTGCTGATGACGCAAAGAATTGTAACTGGGTTGATGTTCCTGGAGGGATACACCAAATGGAAAAGGATTTAGGAAAACTAGAGGAATGGTCAAAAATCTAGCAACTGAAATGTAATGTTGATAAGTGCAAGATAATGCACCTGGGGCGTAAAAACCCAAAAGCAGAATATAAAATCAGTGATACAGTTCTATCCTCAGTATCTGAGGAAAGGGATTTAGGGGTCATTATTTCAGAAGACTTAAAGGTAGGCAGACAATGTCATAGAGCAGCAGAAAATGCTAGCAGAATGCTCAGGTGTATAGGGAGAGGCATTACCAGTAGAAAGAGGGAGGTGCTCATGCCACTCTACAGAGCACTAGTGAGACCTCATTTGGAGTATTGTGCTAAGTACTGGAGACCATATCTCCAGAAGGATATTGATACTTTGGAGAGAGTTCAGAGAAGAGTTACTAAACTAGTACATGGATTGCAGGATAAAACTTACCAGGAAAGATTAAAGGACCTTAACATGTATATCTTGGAAGAAAGACGAGACAGAGGAGATATGATAGAAACGTTTAAATACATAAAAGGGAATCAACAAGGCAAAAGAGGATATAATATTTAAAAGAAGAAAAACTGCTACAAGAGGACATAGTTTTAAATTAGAGGGGCAGATGTTTAAAAGTAATATCAGATGGTATTACTTTACTGAGAGAGTAGTGGATGCATGGAATAGCCTTCCTGCAGAAGTGGTAGCTGCAAATACAGTGAAGGATTTTAAGCATGCATGGGATAGGCATAAGGCCATCCTTCATATAAGATAGGACCAGGGGCTATTCATAGTATTCAGTATTGGGCTCACTAGATGGGCCAAATGGTTCTTATCTGCTGACACATTCTATGTTTAATGTGGACACCTCACAAGCAGTAAAATGAGACATCTCTTTCCCATTATATTAGAATAATCTTGGGCCACTGCACGGGTAAGTACATTATCCCTGATGCCAACATTGACCTGTAAGGCTGAGTTCACAATTTTGTTCCACTAAAGATTCATTGGGACACAGATCCTGCAGTGGCACAGTGTTTTTATTTTCCTTTACTAAGGGCTGCTGTATGCTTTTATTTTGGATTAGCTAGGGCTGTTAGTGACCTGCCTGAGGATGTGCATGTCCATATCCTGTATGAGACCTCCATTTCATACTGATGCACAGTAACTTTTTCACCAGAAAGGACTAGCTATACAAGTTGCTGCAATGCACAGTACAGTGTATCGAGATACACTCTCCCTGCAGGCTGGGATATAGCTGATTTAATGCTCTTTGCTGCAAATTAATTCTGCAAGAAGCAGATTTCTTGGATAAATTTGATGAAGCCTCTGAATTGAATTTTTAAAAAATATGCTCATCTCTGGTTGGAAGGATTTATGAAATGCATTAAAAATGCATTATAAACCCTGTCCTCGAGGACAGTGAAACCAGGTAGAATAGTATTTGTTCGTACATTTCGGTATGCAAGATGCCTTAAAAAAGGTTTCCTGGACATAGCAATAAACACTCTTTTGTGCAATCTATATAGAATCCAGCTACATTCCTCAGTTTTATTTTGGCTTCTAGCATTAACATTACAGAAAGATAACGATGCCTGGAGGGTGAGATAATGTGTGTGTCAAAGGTGGGAGCAGGTCGTGGAGGGAAAGGGGAGACATATGGGGTAAAAGACAAATGATAGGAGGTGGTAAGTGGTGGTAGCTTTTAAACCAGAACAGAAAGCTAGTAATTTGTCGACACAACATAAGTCAAAACAACACAAGTATTGCTGGCCCAAAGAGGGGGTAATGGAAGTCAACAACAGATACAAAATCACCTACTAGTTCTTTTCTAAAGGATAGTATACAGTTATAAGTGGGTAGCAAAAAAACTGTCTGATGAAGAGACAGATTAAAACTGGAAGCCTGTGGCGAGACCTCCGCAGATTGGTAATCTGGGCATGAAAAAAACTGTAAAAGGGGGCACCTAGGTTATCAAACTAAAGAATTCTCACATGGCCCCTACAGAATACAATAAAGAACAAGTCCCCTAAAAAATGGATACTACAGAACTGCAAAAATCCCTAAATCATCAATCAAGTGTTACATGGTCTCAGAGAAAGTCACTGTTGTTTAAATGCGGCCATCTGTCAACGATCCCTTGGCAGATGGTGGATCTGGGCATAGGCCAATCCAGAAGAGTGAACATGGATATTACCAGAGTGCCAAGAAACTCAAAAATTCCCCAGAGATTTACATGTTGCCAATTTGCCCTCTTTCCTCACTGTAAGATATAAAAGGTAACCCCATAAGAACGGAATGTCTCTTTAACAGAAGGCTTCCAATAGTGGACTCAGGGCTCTTCATAGTTGAAGAGTATGCCTGACTAGGTCCGGGAGGATAGTAAGGGCTACAACTTCATAGATGGTCTGCTCTGCAGATCTGATGGTCTTTAGGATAACCTCTTTATTTTTTTATTTTTTTATGTGTATTCTACATACCACATCCCAAGGACTGAAGGAGTCATATGGGTTGAGGCCCAAAGCCCAATGGATTTGATAGATTTAGATCTCCTGGTCAGGTGGCCTGCTCAGTAATGATCAGAAAAACTTGTAGGCCCACTGCTCTAACTGGTGAGCCTCCACTAATCCAGGCAAGCCCATTATACAGAGAATGTTTTTCCAATTCTGATTCTCCATGTTGTCCATGTGAGTCAGAATGTCCATAATTTGAGAGTAGTGTTCCTAGATAACAGTAGCATGAGAATCCAGAAGGTACAACATGGTTTCTTGTTGCTTTTCTATCCTAGAAATATGCTGGCCAACATGCTGGATATCTTTCTGAAGAACCCAAATGTCCTTATTATGTGATGACTTCAATTTAGAGAACAAGTTAATTTCATCCTTAGTGGACATCATCTTAAGGTGAGCTCTCCAGTTTCAGTCTTCATCAGGCAATATATGTTTTGGAGCACCTGTAGAGCTGTTTGAAAGCGCATGGGAGCATCAAGCAGATGAGAAGGACCAGCCTGAGTTTGCCACCTGAATCAAGTGTGGCAGAGTATCTAGAGAAAGCGTCCCTGATTCTGTCACCACTGCATATGTCAGCAGCTGCAAGCAACCCTTGGGTGGAGTGTGCAGGGATAGGTGCAAAGGGTGGTGGAGAAGGAGCGCTGTGGGCTGCTGGCTGAGGAGTAGCTGCCTCCTTATTGGTAGGTGATGGCGCAGGAGGC
Organism: Bufo gargarizans; assembly: GCF_014858855.1. NCBI lineage: Eukaryota > Metazoa > Chordata > Amphibia > Anura > Bufonidae > Bufo > Bufo gargarizans. Next base: position 161,955,327 of record NC_058083.1, read on the forward strand.
AAAGAGGTCTGAGAGGAATGGCCAAATAAGCAAGTGATATTGCTGTAATCACTTTGAAAATGGGCTGGAATTGAGGTGGGATGCTTCTTGCGGACCATGGTTTGGAGACCTGACAGGACATTCTGCCCAAATGCTGCTTAGAAGACTGGAAGATTCGGGAGCTCACGCCAAACACTGCTTATGCCGCCATTAGTAAGTCAAGCCCATGTAATCTGTATATTTAAACGCACATAACATAGGAAAAAATCTTTTACTGGCTTTTACTGCATTGTTTTATTGCTGTTGTGGGGGAAGGGGGAATAATCACACATCAAGTTTACAGTGTGTTTTTACACTAAAAAGGTCTTTTTGGAATCTGCGGATTTAAACACACATAACACAGTAGGCAGAAATCTTTTACTGGCCTTTACTGTATCGTTGCTGTTGTGGGGGAAAAATGGGAATAATCTAATACCAGGTTTGCAACCTGTGTTGTACAGTAGGGAAACATGCATAACACATTAGGTAGAAATATTACCGGTGACTATATTGCAATATTCCCAAAGTATATAGCAGTGTTCAATGTGTTTGAAAAAGGGGAATAATATTTAATTGTTCTTCTGTCTCTAAGTTAAAGATAACAAATTAGCTTTGCTATAACTGTTCTATACTTTGCATAACTATGTACCAAACCCATTATTTTTTATTTAGGACAAATGTAAGTGGCCTCATAATAAATGTCTGAATGAATGAGTGCAAAATGTAATACCCACCTGGCCAAGTTGCTGGCAGTGCAGTTGCTGATGTGGCATTTAGTTGTGGTAATGGTGGTCTAGCTCAAATTTCATTCTGCTGGATGATATTCATGATTCTGCCCATCTGTCAATCACAGAAGAAATGCACCAAACGGATATGCCACTGACTATACTGGCTAGTCATAAATGCAGATATTAAAAGCTGAGACTTTTGCCAATATATTCCTGTCAGGAAGATATCGGAGCCCATCATGCACTACGTCACGGTTCTCAGCATGGCAAGGGGTCCTACCACTAAGCTACCTATGGTGTGAACAAGGTCTGAAGGTGATGTAATCCAGCTCACAGCCAAGCTTCCGCACAACCGCCCAGCAGGACAACTAGTGCAATGTGAACAAAGCCAGACTGTAAGCCACACCCATATCAGACCATGTGATGGAGGTTACCAGGTGCAAAGGAGAGTGTTTGAATGCTAGGTAAAGGCACATACACTACATATAAAACAAGATAAAAACACAGAAATATAGTGGCAAATCTGGGGGAGCTGCTCAACCCCTAACACTGTAGCGTGTTTTTCATTGGGGGAGCAGCCCCACCGCATGTGGACCGCAGCAAACGACTATCCCCTGCAAAAAAAATTGCATACGGTGGAGGATGTCGGCGCGGTCCACATGCACCACAAAGGCATCCTACACAAAACGGAGCATTGTGCGAATGAAAATATAATCATATAAATCACAGAAGAAATGCACCAAACGAATATGCCACTGACTATACTGGCTAGTCATAAATGCAGATATTAAAAGCTGAGACTTTTGCCAATATATTCCTGTCAGGAAGATATCGGAGCCCACATGCACCACGTCACGGCTCTCAGCATGGCAAGGGGTCCTACCACTACGCTACCTATGGTGTGAACAAGGTCTGAAGGTGATGTAATCCAGCTCACAGCCAAGCTTCCACACAACCGCCCAGCAGGACAACTAGTGCAATGTGAACAAAGCCAGACTGTAAGCCACACCCATATCAGACCATGTGATGGAGGTTACCAGGTGCAAAGGAGAGTTTTTGAATGCCAGGTAAAGGCACATACACTACATATAAAACAAGACAAAAACACAGAAATATAGTGGCAAATCTGGGGGAGCTGCTCAACCCCTAACACTGTAGCGTGTTTTTCATTAGGGGAGCAGCCCCACCGCATGTGGACCGCAGCAAACGACTATCCCCAGCAAAAAAAAATTGCATACGGTGGAGGATGTCGGCGCGGTCCATATGCACCACAAAGGCATCCTACACAAAACGGAGCATTGTGCGGATGAAAATATAATCATATAAATCTGGGGATAGTCGTTTGCTGCGGTCCACATGCGGTGGGGCTGCTCCCCCAATGAAAAACACGCTACAGTGTTAGGGGTTGAGCAGCTCCCCCAGATTTGCCACTATATTTCTGTGTTTTTATCTGCCCATCTGTCCACTTCTTTTTTTTTTTATCAAAACAATTGTTTAAAATTGTGATTCTCAATGTGCAGCAAAGTGCATGACCAGCTGTTATGGGCAGGGACAGTGTATTTCTTCCACTGGGTCAATGTTTTCATGGCAGCGGCAAGGCAGCACATCAGCAACAAAGCCAGGTCCTATTGAAACCTCCACATTTGTGTAGGTCTGGTTCCCTCACCAGGTGCTTATCCACCTCCTCCAACTTCGCCTCCATGGACATCTTCCTGTCACCAAATAAAGACAGAGGGGAACAATTATAAAATCTGCTATGCCAGTTTTGTGACATAAAAATGTTGTAAGGTGATGTCTGCATACGACATTTGGTGCATATTTTTGTGGCATTTGGTCAAATTTTGTGGGATTTGGTGAGCCTTGCTACTTTTAGTAGGTCAGGATTTCTGATTAGAACACCTTTAAATCTCATTTATAATGTGAGATATTTTAAAAAGTTGCAAAAAAATCAATCTCCATGCCAGGCAACCCCCGGTGTACTGTTACAAACATAGACATATACCACATTGCACATGCACCAAATATGTTATTACTGTGTACCATTTCATAAATTTGGTGTAATCTCACAAAGCTTAAAGAAACACTCCCATGGTGTTTTTTCCAGACTTGCATTTGAAATAGACATTATAAACTGCCTAACTAATAAAGTTAAATTTATACAGAAATGCTCATCTTCATTTTCAAACACTGCATTAGATGACTTAGATAGGCCTAACCATTCTGTGCTTATACTTATGTCTTCCTCAGGAAGCCAGTTTCTCTCCTTCTTGTGCAGCTGGAAACTACAAGCAGAGTCTGAAGGAAGACTGCCATCTGCTGTATCTCCACCCTCAGCAGCGCTTCATTCTTCCCACTACATCTCCTCCTCCACACTAGAATGGAATGGTTAGAATCACTTAGCTGCGAGGTCATGTGACCAGATCAAGTCACATGGGTTACACTTGACTGAAAAATGAAACAACCAGCACATGCATAGATCTATTTTAGCTATTCTATAAGTCCATTCAAATTAGGAAACCAAACATAGTTTGATTAAATAGGTGTCTTCATGTTTGGAAGTCAGAAAACAGGTGTCACATGACTGAGCAACATCATGAGGTCCTGTCAGATGGAGGATCAGTGGGTAGAAAGATTATGGAGGAAATTTCCACCCTTATTTACACTCTCCCTCTTCGGACAGGGGTAACCAGAAAGGAGACTTGTAACTGGGATGAAGCAACACAAAACTGTTTTCACTTGTAGATATATCTTCAGGTTTAAAGGGGGAAATAACATGGGAGAGCTTCTTTAAAACTGACACCAAAACCTCTGCAAATTATGAATTCCCCCCAGAGTACATAACTACACTAATTCTCTCAGATTTTTTTTTTATTCATTACAACACATCAGATGTTAGCATTTCTACTCTGTAGTGCTCACACAATAGGAGGATCCTCATTTTCCCATTTTGTCTCACCTCAAAAAACCTGAAAGAGCAACAGGCCCAACAGCTTCCAAATTGAGTATCAGCTTTGGAAGCATAATATAAATCCATGTCTTCCCTCAGTCTATCACAACAGCTCATGGAAATATGGTTCCAATTGTCTTCTTTTCCCCATAAATGCCAGTTAGGACTTTCACAAAATAAAGCTAAGTATTACTATTTAGGAGATAGAGCAGGAGCACTTTTAACAAATTGGTTGAAAAAAAAGGGCAAAGCATGAATGGAACATTAAAAAAGAAAACAAGAAATGTTTTAATGGTAAATTTTGTTAAAAAATGGGTCAGCAATCCACAAAGTTCAGATCTAATCAGGCTATAGAGTGCGTCGCCAGAGGTGAGAGGTTTGTATGGATTATCTGTCCTAAACAACCTCTGTAGATGTACTGTTTGAGGGGGGGTGACAGATGAGAGGAATTCACCAGGTAACCCGATATATCCACAGCACCCAAACGGTATCAATCCCTGCACATGAGCGATATCCCCACCACATAGACTAGGGGATACCGCTAATGCTCCTGCAAATGATATTTGCCACTCAGAATAGAGGCTGCAATAAATTCAATACAGGATCAAGACACTAGTCACACCCTGAGAGGCTACTTAGGATAGGTGCCACAAGTTTAAAAGGTGTACACAGACACAGTGTTGTATGCCTGTGTGCTACAGAGGACTCTTTTCCAGGACCCTGCTGATGTGAACCTCCAATATGCCCTGTTATAAATAGGGACGTATAGCTACATCTAATTTTTGTTTTGGTTAATAATGAAAAAAAAGATCCGTGTCCCGGATGGCGCTATTACCACTCACGCATTACTCACCCACTCAGAGGCTTTTGTAGATTATTATCATAAATTGTACAATCTAAGAGAAGGTCCTGTCATGCCTCAACCCACTGAACATATATCATCATTTTTGGAATCTATGTCCCATATCTCGCTTCTGAAGACCTAGCGGTTAATGGCTCTGTCTCGAAAACAGAAGTGCTTTGCGCAATCAAGACCCTTAAATCCAATAAAGCCCTCAGTCCTTTTCTTGTAATTATGACAACACTTTTTATTTTTTTTATTTCTGCATATGACCTGTAGTGAAACCGGATGAACAAACTACCAATTTATGTATTGTATTGCCTTTAGATATTATCTCACAGCGATAAATATGGACCACAGTATCATTGTAACTTGTAAGTGCTACATTAATATTTATTGTAACATTCTCTTGGAGCTTCTACTCTAATCCACTTGTATATAACTTGTTATGCTCTGCTACCCTGGAGGCCTGTGCCTGTGTCCACTGCTCCACTCACTATATGTCTGTCCTTTTAGTGCATATGTATGAACAGGAGCAGTTAATCAGATCCCCTATAAATACCTTCTTGTTTCTCTCACTGTTTGCCTGATCAACACAGGTCCTTCTAGTGTGCTTTACCTTGCTATCTGAGCTATATTCCTTATATATACCTGTTAGAATAATGACATTTGCCTTCCTGGATTTTGACCTCAGCCTGTTCTGACCATGAGTAAGCCTGATTCCTCTGGTACTCTGAATCCACATCGACAGATCATAACTAGTGATGATCGAGTATGCTCGGCCGAACACCTGTTCGGCTTGAGCAGCTTGATGCTCGGCACATGGTGGTAATGGGGCAATAAACGTGCAGGTAAGTACTGCCCTCACTGTAATGCCAGTAGATTCCAGGAAACAGCTCTCCCTGACTAGCTTATTCATAGTCAGGGAGAGCTGAGCATAGGAAGGGACAGAGAGTGTAGGAAGTGTAATTGAATATTTTTTTTTGTACAAAAACATTTCAGAGACCCAAAAGTCCTTGTAAGTACTATTGTGTGTGACAGCAGCAATATATGTTTGTAGCGCAACCTGCACAAAATTGCTCAGTGTTAGGGAGAGCTGTGCATAGGAAGGGACAGACAGTTTAGAGAGTGTAATAGGAAGATTTTTATACAAAAAACTTTTCAGAGACCCAAAAGACCTTTTAAGGCAGAATATATTTTTAGCACATCCTGCGCTAAATACCGTGAAATAGGCCGCTGCGGACAGTTAAATTCTTCGCGCCACATCTCAACAAAATCAAGTGTACTCTTTCAATAGACGGTGTCCGTTTCTGACAGTGAGCTTACCAGGGCCACACCTGCAGTGTAACCTGTGCGCTTCAAACATTTTTCTGTGACATACATTGTAATTTTTCCGTAGACGGTGTCCGCTTCTGACAGTGACCATACCAGGGCCACATCTGCAGTGTAATGTGTGTGCTTCAAAAATGTATCTGTGACATACAATGTAATTTTGCCGTAGACAGTCTCCGCTTCTGACAGTGATCTTACCAGGACAACATCCGTAGTGTAACGTGTGCGCTTCAAAAAAAATTCTGTGACATACTTTGTCATTTTTACGTAGATGGTGTCCGCTTCTGACAGTGACCATACAAGGGCCACATCTGCAGTGTAACGTGTGCGCTTCAAAAATGTATCTGTGACATACAATGTAATTTTTCCGTAGAAGGTGTCTGCTACTGACAGAGACCTTACCAGGGCCACATCTGCAGTGTAACATGTGTCCTTCAAAAATGTATCTGTGACATACAATGTAATTTTTTCATAGACGGTGTCCGCTTCTAGCAGTAACCATGCCAGGGCCACATCTGCAATGTAAAGTGTGCTCTTCAAAATTTTATCTGTGACATACAGTGTACTTGTAACCATACTCCCACTGGAATCCAAAGACTTTGGTTTCCTGGAAGCAGCACGGTGGGTCATGGGAATACCGCCGCCGGATTGCAGATATCGTCGGAACTACGACGATATCTGATTGTCTTTGAATCTCCGACTTTCGTTTTTAATTAATGAAAACATTCTTGGCAAATGCATTCGCTTTGGTTTGTCTTGCGCCGGTACAAGAATTTCCCCGGCCATCCCTCTTAATCCTGGCCCCAGTTCCAAAAACCAACAACATAGAACCAGAGTCCTTTTCCAATATTCCTAGCTGAAGTATTCAGACGGCCAGGCCTGCTTTGAACACTGTAAATCTTTTCAATAGTCAGCTCAGCAGCAGGCCCTTAACCATAATGTTTTAGAGGGTCAGCTTCCTGCAGGCGCTTGCATAAAATTTTTTAGAGGGTCAGATCATCTGCAGGCCCTCGCATATAATGTTTTAGAGGGTCAGTTCACCTGCAGTCCCTCACCTACAATCTTTCACAGGGTCAGCTCACCTGCAGGCCCTCACCTAATTTTGCCTAATAGGTAATTTGCGCACATGCTGCCTTGCTTGAATGTGGTAGCCGTAGCCGTTTCTCAGACTCCCTCTCGGAATCAGACACTGATTCCGCCTTACCCGCGGTCACCGTGTTTGGCGCTGAAAATAACATTGAAAGTTTATAGGGCAGATATCCGAATGGATCGTCGCAGTCACAGGGACGTGCAATCGGCCCCGGGTTATCTACAGTCACCAAAGCGGCAGCGGTCCCTCGCCCATAAGATGGTCAGATCAGCAGGCGCTTGCTCCAAATGTTTTTGAGAGTCACCAGCATGCCATCAATCGTAATTTTTCAAGGGTGTGTATGATGCCCTCCTTTATGTGTAACAAAGGGTGTATTGAAGTGCTGGTTCCTTGTAATTTTTGGCAGCCCTTTCACTTATGAGTGTAGGAGTCCCACTACCTGAACAATTGTACCACAATGTGAATGAGGCCTTCCTTTATGTGATATACAGGTTGTATCAGAGTGCCTCTTCCTTGTAATTTTTGGCAGCCCTTTCACTTATGAGTGTAGGAGTCCCACTACCTGAACAATTGTACCACAATGTGAATGAGGCCTTCCTTTATGTGATATACAAGTTGTATCAGAGTGCCTCTTCCTTGTAATTTTTGGCATGAACTTGCACTTTATATACAAGTAAATATACAGGAAAGAATGTTTCTTAACAATTTTTTCTCTAAAATCGATTTTATCTTCGGTTTGGTGCGTTTGTCAGTCTGTAAAAGTGGTGTACTACTCGGACAAAATCGTTCCCAGCAGCAACCTGGGGGTCCAAGATGCTTCCAGACATCCTCCCCATGCTGTTCCCGAACAATTTCGGTGGTGTTTCCATCATTTTCTGACCTTTTCCTAATGAACCAGGCACTCTCCCCTCTTCAGAGCAGGTGGTGCCTGGTTTAATGCTCGGGTTCTCCCATTGACTTCCATTACACTTGGTTGCTCGGTAAAGCACCCGAGCATCCCAATGTGTTTGGCCCGAGCCCCTGAGCACCTGAGCACTATGGTGCTCGATCAACACTAATCATAATGTGTTCTATGTATCCTTTTTGAAAAACCTCAATAAAAATTACAGTAAAAAAAATATAAAAAATGTCAAGGTAAATGCTGAGGAAGCTAATATCATTTCACTGAAGTGCATGACCACACGTTCTGAGGGTTTATTTTCACTTGATGCCATTAATATTACAGATCCTACTTCTGCTTTGTCACTTTGCTTTTACAATTCACAAGGTTAATGATGATGATGTTCTATTTCTCCGAGTGCCTCATAAGTAATTGCATTATACCTTAGACAATCAGGCACTAGAGGGGGAGTTAAAAAGATATATATTTTGTTTGCATAATTATGATTCATGATGACTGCTGTATTATGCATGAATTTAAACTAAAGAATGAGAAAGCAATATATCTAAAGGAAAACATGTAGGATAACAATTACAGTATGGAAAATGTAAGAACTGATATGATGAAATGGGAAAAATAAACATTTGTCTAACCACTTCCCATCTGGGCCATTTGCCCCCTTCCTGACCAGGCCTAATTTTGCAAAACTGACATATCTCACTTCATGTGGTAATAACTTTGGAACGCCTTTATTTATCCAAGTCATTCAGAGATTGTTTTCTCGTGACACATTGTACTTCATGATAGTCATAAATTTGAGTCAAAATATTTCACCTTTATTTATGAAAACATCCCAAATTTACCCCAAAATTTGAAAAATTCGCAATTTTCTAAATTTCAATTTCTCTGCTTTTAAAACAGAAAGTGATACCTCATAAAATATTTATTATTTAACATTCCCCATATGTCTACTTTATGTTGGCATCATTTTGGAAATGTCATTTTATTTTTTTAGGACGTTAGAAGGCTTAGAAGTTTAGAAGAAATTCTTCCAATTTTTAAGAAAATTGCCAAAACCCACTTTATAAGGACCAGTTCAGGTCTGAAGTCACTTTGTGGGGCCTACATAGTGGATACCCCCATAAATGACCCCATTGTAGAAACTACACCCCTCAAGTTACTCAAAACTGATTTTACAAACTTTGTTAACCCTTTATGCGTTCCACAAGAATTAAAGGAAAATGGAGATCAAATTTTAAAATTTCACTTTTTGGGCAGATTTTCCATTTTAATCCAATTTTTTCTTTAACACATCGATGGTTAACAGCCAAACAAAACTCAATATTTATTACCCAGATTCTGCGGTTTACAGAAACACCCCACATGTGGTCATAAACTGCTGTATGGGCACACGGCAGGGCACAGAAGAAAAGGAACTCCACGTGGTTTTTAGATGCCATGTCCCATTTGAAGCCCCCTGATGCACCCTTACAGTAGAAACTCCCAAGAAGTGACCCCATTTTGGAAATTAGGGGATAAGGTGCCAGTTTTATTAGTACTATTTTTGGGTACATATGATTTTTTGATCATTCATTATAACACTTTATGGGGCAAGGTGACCAAAAAATTGGTTGTTTTAGCACAGTTTCTATTTATTTATTTTTAGAGCGTTCACCTGAGGGGTTCAGTCAAGTGACATTTTTATAGAGCAGATTGTTACGGACGTGGCGATACCTAATATGTATACTTTTTCTCATTTATTAAAGTTTTACACAATAATAGCATTTTTGAAACAAAAAAATTATGTTTTAATGTGTCCATGTTCTGATAGCTATAGTTTTTTTATTTTTTGAGAGATTTTCTTATGTAGGAGCTCATTTTTTGCGGGATGAGGTGACTGTTTTATTGGTACCATTTTGTGGGACATACGCGTTTTTGATCAGTTGGTGTTGCACCTTTTGTGATGCAAGGTGACAAAAATTGCTTGTTTTGACACAGTTTTTTTTTTTTACGGTATTCATCTGAGGGGTTAGCTCATGTGATATTTTTATAGAGCTGGTTTTTACGGATGCGGCAATACCTAATATGTATACTTTTTTTTGTTTGTTTCACTTTAACACAATAATAGCATTTTTGAAACCAAAAAATGATGTTTTAGTGTCTCCATGTTCTAAGAGCTATAGTTTTTTTATTTTTTGAGAGATTTTCTTATGTAGGGGCTCATTTTTTGTGGGATGAGGTGATGGTTTTATTGGTACCATTTTGTGGGACATACGCATTTTTGATCACTTGGTGTTGCACCTTTTGTGATGCAAGGTGACAAAAATTGCTTGTTTTGACACAGTTTTTTTGTTTTGTTTTTTACGGTGTTCACCCGAGGGGTTAGCTCATGTGATATTTTTATAGAGCTGGTTTTTACGGACGTGGCAATACCAAATATGTCTATTTTATTTTATTTTTTTCTATTTTAATTTTTTTTTTTTATTCCTTACTTGGGGACCTTTTTTTTTTTTACATGTGAAACTTTTTTTTATTTTATTTTTTTCAACCCTTTATTTTTTTTTTTTACACTTTTCGTCCCCCATAAGGTCATACAAGACCTCTGGGGGACATTTGCTTCACTTTTTTTTTTTTTTTCACTGTTGATTTCTCCTGTAACTGGGGCTGACATAGTAGCCCAAGTTACAGAAGAAATGTACCCCCCAGAGAGGCTGTACAGCGTGATTCTGCGCTGTACAGCCTCAGAGCAGGGCTGATCGAGGCTCGGTGAGCGCTGTGTCTGCAGCGATCCGGAAGGCAGGGACACCTGGGCACTGTCCCTGCCTTCTCTCTGGGTTGCCCTGCTGTCACTGACAGCGGGCAACCCGATCAGCAGCTGCACGATTAGCGTGCAGCTGCTATTTCTGAAAGGACGTTTTAAAACGTGCTTTCAGAAATAGAGGTCCATCCATAGGACGTTTATATCCTATGGGCGGACTTAAAGCGGCTAAAGAAGTGTATACACACTGCATAAAAAGATAGTAGTAAAGGCCTACATGTTTCTTAATTGTTCTACACCAGTCTGTTGTACTTACCCACTGCTGCCTGTCCTGAATAGAAAAGCACATACAAATATTTAACCCGTTTGCTACCAGTGCCATACATATACAGCTCTGAAAAGAAGTGCAAACATGGTGCCCGCTCGAGCATGCAGTGGGCATCATGGTAGGTGGGTCTCCACTGTTTAAAACAGCAGAAAACCACCACTAAAGACCGGGACTGTCAATAATGCTGATTGCAATCATTAAAGCCTTTAGGTGCCATGATCAAGTGAGATCAGAGCATCTAAAGAGTGAACTGGCATCCTCTGTGGCCAATGAGGATGTGTCACCACCAGACATCTGAGAAGCTCTGTCAGACGTTCTTCAGAACCTCCTGCTTGAGGTTCCTTTTGTTTTGCTTTCGTTTTCTCATCTCGTTAGCCTCTCTCAGCTGTCATGTAGTTGCACTGATTGCATCCCTTTAAATCCCTTCCCATACTGCATCACTTTGCGGTTTATACAACTTCCTGGAGTTTGTGCATGCTGGATGCTACTACTGAGTCTTCTACAGATAAGTTTTGTTCATTCATTTGTGTTTTCCTGTTTGCTGGATCCCAGGTGACCCTGACTCCCTCCGTATCAAGTGTAGGGAGCCGGTGGTAGTGTCCCCTCACTATTATAGGGTGTTCAGGTGTTATACAGTCGAGGAACGAGGATATGCGATCATCTACCATTGAGATTTTTGCATAGGCTGAGCAGTTCACACTTCAGTGTTTGGTCAGTGATTTCCATCAGTGATTTGTGAGCCAAAACCAGAAGTGGAGCCTCCACAGACATGAGGTAGAAGGGAAAGATCTGCTCCTGTTCTGTGTTTAGAGTTGTACCTGGTTTTGGCTCACAAATCACTGATGGAAATCACTGACTAAACACTGAAGTGTGAACGAGGCCTTAGGGAGAGAGACAGTTCTGTTGCAGGGCTTTCCCTTTCCCTTTCACCTTCCGTGACAGGATGTCGGTAATTGGTTTAAATACGCTGTGGTCTCTCTGAAGAGACCCAGGGTATTAAAGCTGCAATTCTTATTTTGGCAGCAGTTGGCAGGCCAACATATGAAATGAGCATGTATGTATAAAAAATCGGTCAAAAAATGTGTACAAAAAATAAAAGTTTAAATCACCCTTTCCGTAGAATAAAAAAATAAACACATAAATAACAAAAAATATAAACATCATGGGCATCACCATGACCAAAAACGCCCGTACTATTAAAATAAAAAAATATATTTTCAATATGGCTAATAGCGTAATGGGAAAAAAGGTCAAAATGGCCACAAAAATGTAATAAAATGTGATCAAAAAGTCACACACACTCCAAAATTGTATCAATAAAAACTACAAATTGTCCCGCAAAAAATGAGCTCTCACACAGCTTATTACTCATAAATATAAAAAAGTTATGGGGGTCAGAATACGTTGATGTAAAAAAAAGTTTACATTTATTACTATTTAGACATAAAAAACCTATACATATGTGGTATCATTGAAATCGTACTGACCCAGAGAATAAAGGGTACAGGTCAGTTTTGACACAAAGGGAATGCCATGAGAACAAAACCAGTTTTTTTCTCGCTTCCCACTACTTTGTATGCCATATTAAGTGATGGTATTAGAAACTATAATTTGTCCTGCAAAAAATAAACGCTTATATAGCTATGTGAATGGAAAAATAAAAAAGTTATGGTTTAAGGAAGAAAAAAAAATGAAAAACAAAAAACAAAACTCTGGTATCCTAACGGTTAAAGCATAAGTTCACAGATTTTATTTTTAATTATCAACAATCCTTAACCGCAGCATATCTAAAATGCAAAGATTACATAAAGAAACAACAATTTGCCTAGAGAACACTCCTTTTTACATAACAGCAATTTTGGTAGCCAAACTAGACTGGCTTCAGGATCAAAATGTCCTGATCTAGTCCAGTGTTTTATTACATGGATAATGTCGAAGGTTGTTGCTGCAATTTAGGACAAGTCCCAAACTAGGGGACTACATTCGCTTGTCTGTGGGATTCAAATTGGTTAATATGTTTTCCCCATGTGCCAGTGGATGCGGTCGACCTAAAGAATCAAACAGCCAGACAGGTTTGCTGGAATTCTCTGTCGGGCAGCGCCCAATGAGCCAATGTTATAAGACGTACATTGTGGATATAGCCATCCCCTTTAGCCATTATTTTAATATGTCCAATAGCAAATATTTATTAAAGGAACCAAAAATTACACGTAAAAATTACACATAGACAAACACACAGGAATTACTCATATATACAGTTGTGTTCAAAATAATTGCAGTGTGTTTAAAAAAGTGAATAAAGCTCAAAATTATTCTAGTAGCTTCTATTTCCATACACACAAATGCATTGGGAACACTACACATTCTATTCCAAAACAAAACATGAAGAAAAATATATCAAATGTGTGTTGTTCCTCTAAAACAATTGAAGAAAAGTGAATATTAGACTGTTGAAAAAAAAAATAGCAGTGTTTGTTTTCTCAAACATTCACTATATAAACTGAAAAATGTTTGAAGATGTTGATTTCCTTTGAATCACTTAACTAATATTTAGTTGTATAACCACTGTTTCTGAGAACTGCTGTACATCTGTGTTGCATGGAGTCAACCAACTTCTGGCACCTGTGAACAGGTATTCCAGCCCAAAATGATTGGACTACATTCCACAGCTCTTCTCTATTTCTTGGTTTTGCCTCATAAACTGCATTTTTGATGTCACCCCACAAGTGTTCTATTGGATTAAGATCCGGGGATTGGGCTGACCACTCCATAACGTCAATCTTGTTGGTCTGGAACCAAGATGCTCCACGTTTACTGGTGTGTTTGGGGTAGTTGTCTTGTTAGAACACCCATTTCAAGGGCATTTCCTCTTCAGCATAAGGCAGCATTACCTCTTCAAGTATTCTGATGTATTCAAACTGATCCATGATCCCTGGTATGCAATAAATAGGCCCAACACCGTAGTATGGGAAACATCCCCATATCATGATGCTTGCGACACCATGCTCCACTGTCTTCACAGTGTACTGTGGCTTGAATTTAGTGTTTGGGGGTCATCTGACAAACTGTCTCCAGTCACTAGACCCAAAAAGAACAATCTTACTTTCATCAGGCCACAAAATGTCTCTTTAGGCCAGTCAATGTGGTCTTCTGCAAATTGTAACCTCTTCAGCACATGTCTTTTTTTCAACAGTGGGAATTTGAGGGGGGCTTCTTGCAGATATCTTGGCTTCACATAGGCATCTACTAATTGTAACAGTACTCACAGGTAACTTTAGACCTTCTTTTAACTTCCTGGAGATGATTGTTGGCTGAGTCCTTGCCATTTTGGCTATTCTTCTATCCATTTGAATGGTAGTTTTTCGCTTTCTTCCACATCTTTCAGGTTTTGGTTGCCATTTTTAAGCATTTGCGATCATTTTAGCTGAGCAGCCTATCATTTTCTGCACTTCTTTATATGTTTTCCCCTCTCCAATCAACTTTTTAATCAAGGTACTCTGTTCTTCTGAACAATGTCTGGAATGACCCATTTTCAGAATTTCAGAGAGAAATGCTCTGTAACCAGCATGTACAACATTTGCTGCCTTCCTTCCTTAAATAAGGGCAATAATTGCCACCTGTTTTTCAAAGAATGAATGACCTCACTCATTGAATTCCAAACTGCTATTATTTTGAACATGCCCCTTTCAATTAGTGATTCAATTACACAGAATCAGCAGCATGCATGTCATGACTGTTGGGTCTGTTGGATTTCTATTACTCTACTACACCTGCTAGTAAATTATTTGCCATGTAGGAATATTATTTCTACCAAAAACTGTGATTGATCAGGTTAGTGATGTCTGACTGCTGTCAGGCACTACTAGGTATAAGAATCTGGGCCTCAGAAACAGTGTAGTTAAAGAAACTAGGGAACAAGTGATAGAAGTCATCAAGCCGCCTGCTCCAGCCTCTGATAGACTTCAGGCCTAGTGTCTGTGGCCTATCAGAGAGAACGGCTAAGCAGGGAGACATTGCTCCCATACCCTGTCAGAGTATTCAACTGTATCACCGCCCTGAGGACAGTGATACAGTTGAAATTGAAGAGAGGAGCCCTTCCACAATGGAAGCGCTCATTGTCCAAGATCCTGCCGCTGCACTCACTTGTCTTTAGGTGTCACCTCCTGCAGCAATCACCTCACCTTTTCTAATTGGTGGTGCTCCCTGCCTGCTGTAATATTTACTCTAAAGGAAGAAAAAGTATTTTGGTGTTGGCTCTCCTACTGAAGTTTGATTAGACTAGTAGCATTAAGAATAGTAATGGCCAAACATCGGCCGGAACGGTTCACAAACGCAATCAAATGTTCGCGAACCGCAAGTTCATGGTGAGTCCCATTCACTTTAATGGGAGGCAAACCTGGAAAACCTTCAAGTCATATTTGCAGCCACCAAATACTTACTAGAAGTGCACAAATAGTCCCACAATATAGACAGTGACATACTAAAGGGGGATCAATGAAAAAGATTCTGGCAAAATATATGTATTTTAATCAGGGGCCATTTTTATGCATCTTAAATGGAAATTCTCAAAAATGTTCTGGGAGTGACAAATGTGACCGTGCATGGTGGATAGCTCACTCCAGATACATTTGCAGTCTGCTTTTTGCCTCCTGTGCACTGCAAGTTCTGCCTTCTTCTCCTCCTTCTACCCCCTATGTGCTGCTCTGTCTCTCCCTCTGAACTCCCCTCCTCTTCCTCTCTTGTGGGCAGCCATGTGACATCCATCGACATGTCATCATCATCATCACCTTCACCACCACTGACATTAAAGATCTCGGCATTAGCAGCAACAGCGCGGACCACCCTCCTTGGGCTGATCTGGGTACTGCTGTCAGACCACCATTGCTACCTCCTCTTCCTCATCCGATGTCAAGAATGGTTGCCCATCCATTAAGGTCTTTCAATGGATGGGGAAATAATTCCTCTGACTCAAGAGGAGGGGCTATGGTGGCGGTGGTGGTGGTGGTTTCTTTGGGGGTACAAATAGCAGAGAGTGAGCAGGGTGCAGATACAGAGGATGAGGAGGGTGCAGAAGCGGAAGGCTGAGTGAGCCACTGAACCAAATCTGGTGCGTCCTTTGACATAATCAGAAACATAGAATGTATCGGCAGATAAGAACCATTTGGCCCATCTAGTCTACCCAATATACTGAATACTATGAATAGCCCCTGGCCCTATCTTATATGAAGGATGGCCTTATGCCTATCCCATGCATGCTTAAACTCCTCCACTGTATTTGCAGCTACCACTTCTGCAGGAAAGCTATTCCAAGCATCCAATACGCTCTCAATAAAGTAATACTTCCTGATATTACTTTTAAACCTTTGCCCCTCTAATTTAAAACTATGTCCTCTTGTAGCAGTTTTTCTTCTTTTAAATATACTCTCCTATTTTACCTTAGGTCTCCATGCACCTTCTCAGACTTTCCACTTAGGCTCCAGCCTGGTGCACCTGCCCAACTCCTACTACCCCTGCGAAATAGCCTGCCTCTTCCTCTGCCTGTTATTTTCAAAATTACCCTGTGACAAAAACTCTATAGAAGAGCAGAATTTGTGGAAGCAGGTAATTTGCAGGCCTCAATCAATATTTGATGGAAGTGGTATATCAAACCCTTTAATCAATATTTGGTGGAAGCTGGTATATCAATCCCCTATATCAGTATTTTGTGGAAACAGGTATATAGAACCCCTTAATGGGTATTTGCTGGAAGCTGATATATCAAACCCCTTAATCAATATTTGGTGGAAGCTGTTGTATCACATGCCTCAATCAATATTTGGTGGAGTCTGGTATATTAATCCTCTTTATCAGTATTTTGGGGAAACAGGTATATAGAACCCCTTAATTAGTATTTGGTAGAAACTGGTATATCAAACCCCTTAATCAATATTTGGTGGAAGCTGGTATAATAATCCCCTCTATCAGTATTTTGTGGAAACAGTTATATAGAACTCCTTAATTAGTATTTGGTGGAATCTGGTATATCAAACCCCTTAATCGATATTTGGAGGAAGCCAGTGTATCGTAGGCCTCAATGAATTTTTGGTAGAAGCTGGTATGTTAATCCCATTTATCAATATTTTGTGGAAACAGGTATATAGAACCCCTTAATTAGTATTTGGTGGAATCTGGTATATCAAACCACTTAATCAAAATTTGGTGGAAGGTGGTTTATTGCAGGCCTCAAACAATATTTGCAGAATCTGGTATATCAATCCCCTCTATCAGCATTTTGTGGAAACAGGTATATAGAACCACTTAATTAGTATTTGGTGGAAGTTGGTATGTCAAACCCCTTAATCAATATTTGGTGGAAGCCAGTGTATTGCAGGCCTCAATCTATATTTGGTGGAAGCCAGTATATCAATCCTCTATATCAGTATTTTGTGGAAACAGGTATATAGAACCCCTAAATGAGTATTTGCTGGAATCTGATACATCAAACCCCTTAATCAATATTTGGTGGAAGATTGTGTGTCGCAGGCCTCAATCAATAATGTTAGAAGGTATATTATAAGTATATCACGCCCCTCAGTATGTCACACCTATTGATAGCACACCTATACCAGTCCTTAAATGGACTTTTGTGGCCCTATTAGCTAGCTTTGGTGTCCCTAACAGTCTGTCCCTGCTCCACACAACAACCTCTCCCCACACTGGCAAAAAACAGAATGTAAAATGGCTGTCAGATCGGGTTTATTTATAGGGTAGAGGGTGTGTCCATGTGCTGAAATGTCTCAATTGGCTGTCCTGTCCCACCTGATGGATGCGTCATGGGTCAAAGTTAGACACAATGCAAAAGAATATGGTGCCGGCTGACATCGCCATATCTTCGCCTGTTTGGCAAACTGCGAACAAGCAAAGTTCGCCGCGAAACGACCGCCGGGCGAACCGCATGGCAATCTCTAATTAGAAATTCTTTCACTTGCTGTTAAATCATGACTCAGCGTGAAACCAAAAATATGCCTTGCAGCCAATTACCATGAGCTTCTTGTGTATTGTTTGCTCTTGAATCACAATAAAGCAAGGGCCCTTATAAGATATTTAAATTAAAGTGACCCTCTGAGTCAAGAATAATAATTCACATTAACTTGGAAACAGACAAAACACTTACAGTTTGACCTCCTTTTCACTTTTTATCTGCAGATAGGCTAGCTTCCGGGCTCCTCTTCTGCTATTCAAGATGTCTGCATTACTTCTCAGAATGCCTGTAACATACTATGAATTTGCTCCTGCACTTGTATTTATCAGTACTTATCATGTGACTGGATGTTGACAAGCAGGAAGTGTCTCGAGCTACTGAGGCACAGCTGAATTAGATCGTTTCTGAAGTACAGTGGGGCAAAAAAGTATTTAGTCAGCCAATTGTGCAAGTTCTCCCACTTAAAAAGATGAGAGAGGCCTGTAATTGTCATCATAGGTACACTTCAACTATGAAAGACAGAATGGGGGGGGGGGAAATACAGGAAATCACATTGTAGGATTTCTTACTAATTAATTGGTAAATTTCTCAGTAAAATAAGTATTTGGTCACCTACAAACAAGCAAGATTTCTGGTTCTCACAGACCTGTAACTTCTTCTTTAACCCCTTTCCGACCGCAATCTGTATATATACGTGCAGCTACCACGTATATAAACGTCAAACCAGCTCTTTAATCCAAGCGCTGCAAAGTGCTTGGATTAAAGCTTCTGCCCCTGCCCTGTATGCTGTCACGGACAGCATACAGTGCAGTAATGCCGGCAAGGGACCAATCAGAGTGGCTTCTTGCCGGCAATCGATCCAATTGGTTAGTCTGTGCAGACTAACCAATCGGATTGCGGCAGTGAAAAAATGGCGGTTTCTGGCTCTGATCTGCGCTCTGCAGATCAGAGCCTGAAATCACAGTGTCCTCGTGCCCCCCCCCCCGATCCGTGCAGCCCCCCCCCGATCTGTATAGCCCCCCCCGATCTGTGCAGGCTCCCTCCTTGATCTGTGCAGCCCCCCATCTGTGCCCCCTCCATCTGTGCCCCATCTTGTGTCCACAGTGCCCCTCCTTGAGTCCGCCCCCTGAATTCCTCCTGCTGGCTGTGACACCCTCCCCCCCTTCCAGCGCTGACCCCCGCTTGGTCTGCCCCCCTGCTGTGTTTGATGGCGGCGGCTCCATTCCTGAGCCGCCGCCATCATCAGAGTGTCAGCTCTATGCTGACACTCTGCTGTAAGTTCTGTAACCCCATAGATGCCGCGGCAGCGGCATCCATAGGGTTAATAAAGGGAGGGGGCTCCCTCTCTCCACCATTGGGGCTGCTGCCGATTGCCACCTACAGGGCATCTGATTGTATTACACTTTGCAATGCAAGAGCATTGCAAAGTATAGTACAGCCCCACTGGATCTTTAAGATCCAAGAGGGACTTGATAAAAAAAAATGTGAAAAAAAAATAAAAGTAGAAATAAATAAATTAAAATGTAAAATTAAAAAAATAAATAGCCTTTTCCTATAAAAAATTAAAAATGAAAAACTACACATATTAGGTGTCACCGCGTCCGTAACGACCGTCTCTATAAAGATATCACATGATAGACCCCATCCAATAAACACCATACATTTTTTTTTTAAACTGTAAAAAAAAAGCAATTTTTGTCACCTTACATCACAAAAAGCAACAGCAAGCGATCAAAAAGGTGTATGACCCCCAAAATAGTACTAAACAAAACGTCACCTCGTCTCGCAAAAAATTATACCCTATTTAAGACAATCGCCCAAAAAATAAAAAAGCTATGGCTCTCAGACTATAGAAAACACTAAAACATATTTTTTTGGGTTTCAGAAATGCTATTATTGTGTAAAACTTTAATAAATAAGAAAAAGTATACATATAGTACCTATCAGTAGTGCTCCTGACATATTAGATATTGCCACGTCCGTAACAATCTTCTCTATTAAACTATCACATGACCTAACTCCTCAGATGAACTCTGTAAAAATAAATAAATGAAAACTGTTCCGAAACAGCCAATTTTTGTGTCACCTTGCCCCATAAAGTGTATTAATGAATGATCAAAAAATCCTATGTACCCAAAAATGGTACCAATAAAAAACTCAACACTTTCTGCAAAAAACTAGCCCCTGCACAAGACGATCGGCAGAAAAATAAAAAACATATGGCGTTCAGAAAACCAATCCAGCACAATCTGCCTTCCAAAAACCGTATGGCATTCCTTTCCTTCTGCGCCCTGCCGTGTGCGCGTACAGCAGTTTACGACCACATGTGGGGTGTTTATGTAAACCGCGGAATCAGGGTAATAAATATTGAGTTTTGTTTGGCTGTTAACCCTCAATGTGTTAAAGAAAAAAAAAATATAAAATGGAAAATCTGCCCAAAAAGTGAAATTTAGAAATTTAATCTCCATTTTCCTTTAATTCTTGTGGAACGCCTAAAGGGTTAACAAAGTTTGTAAAATCAGTTTTGAGTAACTTGAGGGGTGTAGTTTCTACAAAGGGATCATTTATGGGGGTTTCCACTATGTAAGCCCCACAAAGTGACTTCAGACCTGAACTGGTCCTTAAAAAGTGGGTTTTGGAAATTTTCTTACAAATTTTAAGAATTGCTTCTAAACTTCTAAGTCTTCTAACATCCTAAAACAATAAAATTACATTTTCAAAATGATGCCAACATAAAGTAGACATATGGGGAATGTTAAGTAATAAATATTTTATTAGGTATGACTTTCTGTTTTAGAAGCAGAGAAATAGAAATTTGGAAAATTGCGAATTTTTCCAAATTTTTGGTAAAGTTTGGATTTTTTCATAAATAAAGGTGAAATATATTGACTCAAATATATGACTATCATGAAGTACAATGTGTCACGAGAAAACAATCTCAGAATGGTGTGGATAAGTAAAAGTGTTCCAAAGCTATTACCACATAAAATGACGCATGTCAGATTTGTAAATTTTGACCTGGACACTGGGGCATCAATGACCCTTGGTCATGAAAGGGTTAAGAGGCTGCTCTGTCCTCCACTGGTTACCTGTATTAATGGCATCTGTTTGAACTTGTTATCAGTATAAAATACACCTGTCCACAACCTCAGTCACACTCCAAACTCCACTATGGCCAAAACCAAAGAACTGTCAAAGGACACCAGAAACTAAATTGTAGCCCTGCACCAGGCTGGGAAGACTGAATCTGCAATAGGAAAGCATCTTGGTGTGAAGAAATCAACTGTGGGAGCAATTATTAGAAAATGAAAGACATACAAGACCACTGATAATCTCCGTCGATCTGGGGCTCCACGCAAGATCTCACCCCGTGGGGTCAAAATGATCACAAGAACGGTGAGCAAAGATCCCAGAACCACACGGGGGAGCTGGTGAATGACCTGCAGAGAGCTGGGACCAAAGTAACAAAGGCTACCATCAGTAACACACTACGCCGCCAGGGACTCAAATCCTGCAGTGCTAGACGTGTCCCCCTGCTTAAGCCAGTACATGTCTGGGCCCATCTGAAGTTTGCTAGAGAGTATTTGGATGATCCAAAAGAGGATTGGGAGAATGTCATATGGTCAGATGAAACCAAAGTAGAACTTTTTGGTAAAAACTTAACTCGTCGTGTTTGGAAGAGAAAGAATTCTGAGTTGCATCCAAAGAACGCCATACCTACTGTGAAGCATGGGGGTGTAAACATCATGCTTTGGGAATGTTTTTCTGCAAAGTGACCAGGACGACTGATCCGTGTAAAGGAAAAAATGAATGAGGCCATTTATCGTGAGATTTTGAGTGAAAACCTCCTTCCATCAGCAAAGGCATTGAAGATGAAATGTGGCTGGGTCTTTCAGCATGACAATGATCCCAAACACACTGCCCGGGCAACGAAGGAGTGGCTTCGTAAGAAGCATTTCTTAAGGTTCTGGAGTGGCCTAGCCAGTCTCCAGATCTCAACCCCATAGAAAACCTTTAGAGCAAGTTGAAAGTCCATGTTGCCCAGTGACAGCCCCAAAACATCACTGCTCTAGAGTAGATCTGCATGGAGGAATGGGCCAAAATACCAGCAACAGTGTATGAAAACCTTGGGAAGACCTACAGAAAACGTTTGACCTCTGTCATTGCCAACAAAGGGTATATAACAAAGTATTGAGATTAACTTTTGTTATTGACCAAATACTTATTTTCCACCATAATTTGCTAATACATTTAAAAAAAAAATAAGACAATGTGATTTTCTGTGTTTTTTTTTTTCTCATCAAGTCTCTCATAGTTGAGGTAT
Source organism: Bufo gargarizans (assembly GCF_014858855.1). Taxonomy (NCBI): domain Eukaryota; kingdom Metazoa; phylum Chordata; class Amphibia; order Anura; family Bufonidae; genus Bufo; species Bufo gargarizans. Next base: position 161,977,534 of record NC_058083.1, read on the forward strand.
ACCTATGATAAAAATTACAGGCCTATCTCATCGTTTTAAGTGGGAGAACTTGCACAATTGGTGGCTGACTAAATACTTTTTTGCCCCACTGTAGTATGACCATCCTGAATGGCAGAAGAGGAGCTTTAGAATTAGCAGATCTGCAACTAAAAACATAAAAACTAGTGGGGTCAATTATTAAACTGGTGTAAAGTAGGACTGGCTCATAGCCCATAGTAACCAATCAGATTCCACCTTTCATTTTTGACAGCTCTGCTTTACATCAGTTTTATAAATACTCCCATAGTTTTCCATGTAAATGCTCTATTTGTTCCCCAGTTTATTGCTTAAAGTTTTTTTTTGTTTTTTTGTAAGCTTTTAAATCCTAAATCTTGAAAAAAAAAATCACCACAACTGAATCATCATTTTGACTTTTCTAACCTATTGATATTCCAATCTTTTGGCAATTTCTTTAACTGTCTGTTCAAATAGAATTCCAGATGCAGTTTGTCTGTACTAGAAAGTTTTATCTTTTATTATCATTTTTATGGTGCTTTCATATTATAATCTTTTTTTGCCCTTTCATTTATAATGATACTACATGTAAAATGAGATTTTTACAACATCTTGTTAGTATTATACTTATTATAGTGATAAAGGTTGTGCAAAAACAATTGTTCCATTTAAGAGTGAGAAAAAAAAAACATTGTTCTCTGTATGGCAGTAGAGATTCATTGAAACAAATTGAAAATGAAAGGTTTAACTTGAAGGAATTTGATGAAAAGGTATTACATTGGACAGAGATTATTTTTGCTGAAACTGAAGTTAAAATCCTGCACAGTGTTCCTTTGGTGCTTCAGTGTCTCCACTTCATCTATCCTTCAATTACACTATATTCTTTTAGGGGATCAGCTGGTTCACATCTACATATGAAGTGAATATGTCCAATAGTGTCCACATTTTCAAGGCAAATAGCTTTAAATGGTATATTGTAAATCTTATCCCTTCATGTTCTCCATTTTCCTAACTGCCGTATTTTTTGCTTTATAAGACATACTTTATTTCCCCCTAAAGTGGGGGGGAAAAGTCAGTGCGTCTTATAAAGCGAACCTGCCCAGAAACAAGGCTGCAGTACGGCGGGGCTGAGTGAGGAGCGTGCAGTGCAGGGAGTAAGAAGTGAGTGCATGCACCACACTGCACATATCAAGAGGCTGGCCTAGCCCACTGTTGAAAAATTTGGCAGCACCCCTCACCACCAGTGCTGACTTTTATGAGTCCAAGTTACCGGTTAGTGACGAGACAGATCATTTTGCCACTATGCTTTTTGGAATTTGTGAGTGGCTCGGCTCTGCTCTTCAGGGGCAGGCAGGCTGGCGGCACATTGCTGGCTGATAACCAGGAGCGCACCTGCAGCAAGTGAGGCAGCACACTCTTGGAGAAGTGTGGGGCAGGCGGCAGCCATTGAAGCTGAATGATGCCAGCCTTCATGTCTTGTCCTCTGCAGCCGGGATCCCGCTCCAAGGCAGAGGAGGAGCGATTCTCCCTCTCCTCTCCAGTGCCACCCTGCATGTAAACAGTGCTATCTTTTGGGACTCCTGGACTGTCTACACATGAAGTTCCTGGGTAAGTGACACCCAGGATATGAAGGGGAGCTCAGTAGCCTAAATGTGCATGAAATAAGACTATTAAGCCTCTCACGAATACACCTATGTACTGCACTATATGGGTGCATTCCTATGGATGAGGGAGGTTATAGTCACACTTAATATAAACACTGTCAAGGGATTGTATTGTAGTTGTCCTAAGTGTTTATATTAATTGTGACCATAACCCCTTTCATCCATAGGAATACACCCATTTACTGCATACATTTCAGCACACCTTTTGGTTTTAAATATTTTTTTATTTTTTTCCTTCTCTAAACCCTAGGTGCGTCTTATCATCAGGTGCGTCTTCTAAAGCGAAAAATACGGTACTGCTTTGACTCCGTAAACAAAACACTTATTTGGCAACTATAGAATTTATTTTTTGATACCTCAAGTCTCTAACATGCTATACTTAGCCCAGAAGGTGCTGTGTATTAGTATATTCTATACTCCTGGTATCCATCTCACTCAGTATATATTTTTTGTTCTTTTGTTTTCCTCTAATCTCATTAATATTATGTATCTGAAATCTGCTGTATTGAAATGCCTTACTTTTTTTTTTTTTAATACCTTCATGTGGATATTTGCATGATATGAATGCTAGCACTTTAGTAGTTTTGGTTATTGCTATATGGGTGGCATTTTTAAATAAGTAAAGGTTTGAACAATATCTACGTTATATTACAGAGAAAACAATAACAGCTTGAACTATGAAACTAACAATTATTTTTGTTTAGCTCAACTTAAACTTTTGGGATCTGCCATTAAAGTGAAAATTTAGCTGAAGTTCCTAGGTGTGTATTTGACATTAACAAACCTACATAGGCATGGCCACCTGGCCTATAAAAATCAAAGGTGCCTTGTTTAGGGAGAACACCATACTGGCCTACTTGACCTATGTTACCTGAACCCTGGGCTATTTAACAAAAATGACGTCTGTTCCTGAGGTCTGATACCATATACCTAGCAATTTCTGAGCTCTGGACTATTTAACTATGCTCTTGTTTCTCTTGTTCATTGTCCTGAATCCAGTCCAGGACCTCAACCCAAAATGCAATTAGGTTCAAGGGGACTGAATATAGCTGAATTCTTGATTTTTCATGGAACCATTGGTCTATCACATAAAATCTCAATAAAATACATTTAAGTTTGTGGGTGTAACGTGAAACAAAGGTGGAAAAATTCAAGAGGTATGAATACTTTTTCAAGGCACTGTAGATCTACGGTATTTAGGATTATTGATCATTTATAAAAAATGTCTGTGAACTTATGCATTAGATATCTTTTTGTGCCTTTCTTTTCAGGATAGGCATCAATAGGTACAATAGACTGGTGCAGGGCTATGAAGAAACATGTTGGTCTTTACTACCATATTTGCATACACTTTATATAGAGCACTTTAGACAAATTGTTTTAGGTTTATCTTTCCTCATATCAGGGCTTACAGTTTATAAATACTGTAACTAGAGATGAGCGAATTTTTAGATGGTTCAGCAAATTTTTTGGGGAAAAATTCTGTTTGATCCGAATATATTTGTGGTGAATTATAGAGAGCCTTTATAGTGGTGTAGAACACTGTGCCTTGTAGTAACACGCGTAGGAAGTCTGCTTTGGTAGTGAAATAATACTGTGAGTTTGCATGACCTGCAGATGACAGGCGTCGGTCTTAGTATTACTGCCCACTTCTATTATTTGGGCAGGTCACGGGGCCAAAATTGACCAAATAACTCAAGTATAAACTCAGACTTACAGGTCGATATTAGTGCCAAGAAGAAGCGCACTCCTTTTACATTGTCGCCAGCTGATTCCACGTAGATGTCTACAGAACCTGTTCTATTAAACACTTATACAAGTAGACCCCCCCAGACAGAGTGGAGAGGGTGTCAGCAGTAAGTTTATGTTGACGTCACTGATTAATTTGCCTTTCTTCTGATCCGTCAGAACAATAACCCACAAAAAATTTATCCAGTCTGTGGAGTGTACACCTTCACTCGGTCAGCATTTGCTCAATAATACATCAGTATTGCTAATCCCCAAAAAAACTAAACAAGAGTGGATCTAAAACAGAGATGATACATGAATGGAATATTTGAATGTCTTCTGTGTTTTGTACCCACTCCTGCTTTTCTGCTTTTGGCTACCAAATCATAAGCCAATTCTGATGGGGCCATACAGGCCTTAGAGCTGCTACACAGACAGGATCCGTTGTGTCTCATTTTTCCTTCATTCTGACAGATCAGAAGAAAGGTCAAATAAATGATGATGTCAGCCAGGCCAAAAGCCAAAATAGTGGACCAGTCATGAAGTAAGGAACAGCATGAAAAGTCAGCAGAGTGGGCCTATTACATAGTGGTGAGGTGGAATCAGCATGAGGAGACCACAGAGTGGCCCAATGACAGGGTCTGGAGGTGGCAGCAGTATGAGGAGGCCACCGAGTGGCACAATGACACAGTCTGGAGTTGGCAGCATCAGGAGAAGGCCAACGAGTGGCACAATGGCAGAGTCTGGAGTTGGCAGCAGAATGAGGAGGCCACCAAGTGGCAGAATGGCAGAGTCTGGAGGTGGCGGCAGTATGAGGAGGCCAACGAGTGGCCCAATGACAGAGTCTGGATTTGGCAGCAGTATAAGTAGGCCACCGAGTAGCACAATGACAGAGTCTTGAGGTGGCAGCGGTATTATGAGCCCACCAAGTGGCACAATGACAGAGTCTGGATGTGGCAGTAGTAGGAGGAGGCCACCGAGTGGCACAATGACACAGTCTAAAGTTGGCAGCATCAGGAGAAGGCTACCGAGTGGCTCAATGACAGAGTCTGGAGTTGGCAGCATAAGGAGAGGGCCACTGAGTGGCACAATGACAGAGTCTGGAGGTGGCGGCAGCATGAGGAGACCACAGAGTGGCACAATGACAGAGTCTGCAGGAGGCAGCAGTATGAGGAGGCCAACAAGTGGCACAATGACAAAGTCTGAAGGTGGCGGCAGCATGAGGTGACCACAGAGTGGCACAATGACACAGTCTGGAGGTGGCAGCAGTATGAGGAGGCCAACGAGTGGCACAATGACAGAGTCTTGAGGTGGCAGCAGTATGATGAGGCCAACAAGTGGCACAATGACACAGTCTGAAGTTGGCAGCATCAGGAGAAGGCCACCAAGTGGCGCAATGACTAAGTCTGGACTTGGCAGCATCAGGATAAGGCCACCGAGTGGCACAATGACAGAGTTTGGAGTTGGCGCAGTATGAGGAGGCCACCGAGTGGCCCAATGACAGAGACTGGATTTGGCAGCAGTATAAGTAGGCCACCGAGTAGCACAATGACAGAGTCTGCAGGTAGCAGTAGCACAATGACACAGTCTGGAGTTGGCAACATCAGGAGAAGGCTACCAAGTGGCTCAATGACAGAGTCTGGAGTTGGCAGCATAAGGAGAAGGCCACTGAGTGGCACAATGACACAGTATGGAGTTGGCAGCATCAGGAGAAGACCACCGAGTGGCACAATGACAGAGTCTGGAGGTGGCATCAGCATGAGGAGACCACAAAGTGGCCCAATGACAGAGTCTGGAGTTGGCAACATCAGGAGAAGGCTACCGAGTGGCTCAATGACAGAGTCTGGAATTGGAGGAAGGATGATGAGGCCACCGAGTGGCACAATGACAGAGTTTGGAGTTGGAGACAGTATGAGGAGGCCACCGAGTGGCCTAATGACAGAGTCTGGAATTGGCAGCAGTATAAGTAGGCCACCGAGTAGCCCAATGACAGAGTCTGGATTTGGCAGCAGTATAAGTAGGACACCGAGTAGCACAATGACAGAGTCTAGAGGTGGCGGCAGCATGAGTAGACCACAGAGTGGCCCAATGACAGAGTCTTGAGATGGCAGCAGTATGAGGTATCTACCAAGTGGCACAATGACACAGTCTGGAGTTGGCAGCATCATGAGAAGACCACTGAGTGGCACAATGACACAGTCTGGAGCTGGCAGCAGTATGAGGAGGCCACTGAGTGGCACAATGATAGATTCTGCAGGTGACAGCATCAGGAGGAGGCCAAAGAATGACCAAGTCTGGAGGTGGCAACAGCAGCAGCATCAGGAGGACACCACAGAGTGACAAAGTGACATAGTGTTTATATGGCGGCAGCATTAGGATACCACAGAGTGGCAAAGTGACATAGTGTTGATATGGCAGCAGCAGCATTAGGATACCACAGAGTGGCAAAGTGACATATTGTGGAGATGGCAGAAGCAGCATTATCAGGATACCACAGAGTTGCAAAGTGACATCGTTTTGATATGGCAGCAGCATAAGGAAACCACAGAGTGGCAAGGTAACATAGTGTGGATATGGCAGCAGCATCATGATACCACAGAGTGGCAAGGTGACATGGTGTGGAGATGGCAGCAGCATCAGGATACCACAGAGTGGCAAAGTGACTAGTGTTAAGATGGCAGCAGCAGCTTCAGGATACCACAGAGTGGCAAAGTGACATAGTATGGAGATGGCAGCAGCATTAGGATACCGCAGAGTTTCAAAGTGACATAGTGTGGAGATGGCGCAAGCAGCAGCTTCAGGATACCACAGAGTGGCAAAGTGACATAGTGTTGATATGGCAGAAGCAGCAGCATCAGGATACCACAGAGTGACAAAGTTACATAGTGTTGATATGGCAGAAGCAGCACTATTAGGATACCACAGAGTGGCAAAGTCACATAGTGTTGATATGGCAGAAGCAGCACTATCAGAATACCACAGAGTGGTAAGGTGACATATTGTGGATATTGCAGCAGCAGCATCATGATACCACAGAGTGGCAAGGTGACATAGTGTGGAGATGGCAGCAGCAGCATCAGGATACCACAGAGTTTCAAAGTGAAATAGTGTGGAGATGGCATAAGCAACAGCTTCAGGATACCACAGAGTGGCAAAATGGCATAATTTTGATATGACAGCAGCAGCATTAGGATACCACAGAGTGGAAGAGTGACAGTGTGGAGATGGCAGCAGCAGCATCAGGATACCACAGAGTGGCAAGGTGACATAGTGTGGAGATGGCAGCAGCATCAGGATACAACAGAGTGGCAAGGTGACAGTGTGGATTTGGTAGCAGAAGCATCATAATACCACAGAGTGGCAAGATGACATAGTGTGGAGATAGCAGCATCAGGAGACCACAAAGTAACCCAGTGACATAGTGGGCTGGTGGGTGGCAATACCAATACCCGCTGACTAATGTGGGTGAAAGAAGGAGCACTTAGCATTAGATGTGTGGCATCAGGCACATGGCAGCATCAGAGTAGTAGCTTAGGCAGGTAGCCAGAAGAGACCGGTCTCTTTTTTCATGGTTTGGGTGGGTGGAAATCCTGGCTGATCCACGCCTAATTCATCTTGACAAAGGTAATTCTCTCCACATTTTGGGTGGACAGGCGAGTTCTCCTTGGGGTAACTATGGCCCCCACCGCACTAAACACCCGCCCTGATGTCACACTACTAGCCGGGCAGGACAGCTTTTCCAGGGAAATCTCTGCTAGTTGCGGCCACAAATCCAGTTTGGCTGCCCTGGAGTCCAGTGGATATTCAATGTGGGTTGGCAGGGTGCCGTCCAAGTATGCCACCACATGCTGGTTCAGGTCCGCCTACTGCTGCTGGTGAGTAGTTTCTTCACTATGCGACTGTAGACTCAGGCTGCTGCTGATGGAGCTGGTACTGCTTCTGCCACCCTTTCCCCTCCCCAGCAGCCATGGCAGTGGAACGTGAGCGCAGAGGGCCCCCCCGGTCAGACCTGCAAGAGGATGGACGATGGCGCAGATAGGCACTAGGCAGCGGCCAACTGACTAAATAGGATGTCTCTGTATTAGTTCAGTTTGTCCTCCACAGTGGGTGTAAAAAAGGCCCCCATATCGAGGGTCCAACAAGGTAGAGAGCCAGAAGTCATCCCTCTGCTGAATAGTGACAATTCGGTTGTCATTACGCAAGCAAGTGAGCATGCATCGTGCCATTTGTGCAAATGACTAGAAGGGACTCCCGGCCTCCATCTCCACTACATACTGCCACAGTGTGCCTGGGTCCTCTGTTTCGTCTTCCTCGTCGCTCTGTAGCTCCTCTGACTGCTCCTGCTCCTCTTCTCCTGTCGGCTAAGTAAAAAATCCATCCATTTAGCTACACATTGCCTGTGCTCCAATGTCCTCCTCCCCTCCTCCTCCTCTTCCAGTTCAGCCCCCACAGGGCTCATGTTAGATCTAGGCGCCAAGTCTCTTGTCCTCTGACTAGCCATTGTCACCACCATCTGTTCCAGGACATAAGGCAGTGGAATGACGTTGTTCATCCAATAGTCCTGGCGACTGACAAATAACGTGGCGTTCTTAATGGGCCTGAGCAAACGGTAGGTGTCACGCATGAGCTGCCACTGACTGACATCGAAGTTACACAGCATAGTACCCCTATCTGCTTGGATCATCTAGAAACCGTTGATGGTTTTTCTCTGTTCGTATAGTCGGTCCAACTTATGGAGGGTGGAATTCCAACGGCTGGAAATGTCATATATCAGCCTATGTTGGGAGATGTCGTTCTGCCGTTGCAGATCAAGGAGGGTATGCTTTGCTTTGTACGAGTGGATGAAGTGCATGCAAAGTTTTCTGGACATTTTTAGGATGTCTTGCGGATGGGTGGAAGACTTCAGGAACAGCTTTACAACCAGATTGAACATGTGTGCCATGCAGGGCGCATGGCTTAGCCCTCCTTGACACAGCACCGACACAATGTTCTTCCCGTTGTCGGTCCCCATGGTTCCGATTTTGAGTTGTCATGAGAAATCCAGGATTCGATTTCTTGATAAAGGTCAAGGAGCAGTTCCTCCCCTGTGAGACTGCATTTGCCAGGGAAACAAGGTTCAGAACAGCCAGACATCGCCATGCCCTGCACATGTGGTTTGCTCGAGGGGCACTGTGACTTGTCCCTGCAGTGGAGGCTGAGGACATAGTGGAAGATGAGGAGGCAGAGGCGGACATTGTCGCAGGACCAACGGCGTGACAACGTGGAGGCGGAAACTGCGTGACTTGGCCAAGTTGCTGGTGTAGCTGTGCAAGAACCACATTCACCCAGTTGGCTGTAAAGGACATGTAGTTACAGCTCCACACGTCGGCGCTGCCGTGCACTTTGGCAGATACCGACAGGCTCAAGAACTAGCCCACCTTTTGTTCTACGTAATTGTGCAGGGCTGGTACTTCCTTTTTCGCAAAGAAAGAAGAAATGATGGACTATGCGTCAAACATGTGTAACGCAGGGGGCGCACTAACACAACCAGTCGTATAAGCAATTTTTCAGTTCATTCAAGGACAACGCGTTTCGGGGTACTAGAGACCACTTTTATCAAGTCTAAAAGAAAAGTTAATAAAGACACATATGTAGAATACACGACATGATATGTGTGAACGTATGAATAAATAGAGGTGTGTGACAAATATATAATAAAAGTATATATATATATATATATATATATATATATATATAAATTATAAGGTAAGAAACCAATGGTATTAAAATATCATCCGCTAGGATAAAAACCAGTCTAATATACATAGAAAATAATTCTTCTAAACTAGTAAACCTAGATAAGTTCATACAATATTATGTAATAAATCATCTCTGCTGTAAAACACCAAGACAATAAAATAAAAAGATAAACGTATATAAATATCTATACAGAACTTCAGAAATTTGTGGACTGCAGTGTGATGGCAGAATACATAAAATGCGGCTTATGAATGATGTTATTATATGTACTGTGTGGACTGTAGTAAGGTGATTTGGATTGCCTGAGGCAGGACAGCAGATCGAATGCTGCGGCTGTTGCTCAGCCACATGTGGAAGACGCTGACCTGTGCAGTGCTGGTACGAGTAAAGAGGAGTGGGGAAGAGGACCTGGCTGCGCTCATTGGAGGAGCGTCCATGGAGGGGCGGTGTTACAGAGGGCGCACAGGATGCTGGAGGGGAGAAGAGGCAAGGTGCCGATTGCAGGATGGATTCAGGGATCGAGAAAGGGACCGAGCTGTGCTCATGGAGGGGTGGGGCTACAGCGAAAGCACGGGGGACTACAGGGAAAAAAGGCAAGGTGCCAATTGCAGGTAGCTTGTGGGATGGGGAGATGAAGTGCCTCAGAAGGATGCTGTGTTATTAGCGGGGTATTGCTGGATGGGGGAATTAAGTGCCTCCGAAGGAAGCTGTGTTACTAACGGGGTCTATGCTTGCTGGAGTAGGTGGAGAGAATTGAATGTAAATGATAAATGGCAAATGGTGTAATATAACAGTATGAACCAACCACATTGGAGCAGTTTTTTGTCCCCCTGGACAGAAAGAGGGAAATGGGAGGGGGTACAGGGGGTTAGATAAAAAAAAACTAAAAAATTATAGGAAAAAAAGTAATATACTACTGATGATAGGGTGGCATGCATGATGGCTGTGCTAAAATATCTAATAGTCGCCCTAGTCTGACACAGACATGCAAGACATCCAACCCCTCCTGTACCGGTCAGGACAAGCAATTCATCATGCATAAATATCCACAGATATCTCCCCTTACCGTTAACAAGATTGGCACATTACCAAAGCACTTCCAGTCCACCCGTACCTTGCCCCAATGAGACCTTCCTATCTGGTTCACCCCACTATCCATTACGCCGCTACCAGCACCTTGTCCCCCCTTGAGTCCCGTCTTGGAATGTTCCCAAGGCTGCTCCCTTAATCTGCCCCATACTTCATTTCCATCATTATCTACATCACTGAACCCCACAGAGACTGAACTATCTGTGTTGGAAGGCTCCTTAATCACTCTTTATAATATAAGCAATTCAGATGATATACAGACCTCTCCTCATCATTCCTCCAACCGATCTGTATCTTTTTTATTGCTACCCGGAGGCAACTTATGCTCTCAAACATCCGTCAGGCGGAACAAGGATGTTACTGGATTTTCTCAAACCAAGGGCAAGCCCCCCCCCCCCCCCCCCCCAAGGGCAGGAGAGGACAAAGAGGGGGAACACAAATTTGTGGGACCAGAAAAAACAATAAATATGGAAGAAATGAAATAGAACCCACACAGCCCCAAGAGGAACAAAACCTCACTACAGTAAAGACATTTTATCTATCTGGCTTTAGCCTCTCCGCAGCGCATACGTCAGTCCTCCAGAGGGGCTTGTCTTTCTGTCCTGCAGAGAAATACAATGAATTTGACCTTTCTGTGGATCTAAATACATTTATTAGGAATGTTACACTTCAAATGCATTTCACCATCCAATCAAAACTACCTGTGGCGAGTAAGGGAGAGGAAGTTCCAGTGAACATGGATGTAAAAAATACCCCCCACACCGATTTGAAGCCTAGATCCACTTTTAATCCTACCCACCACAGATGAAACCACATCAACATCTTTGATTCCCTAGTTTCCAGAGAGGCAAGAGACATCAAAAAAACCATTAAGGTCGAGAACAATCTGTCCAAAGAGGAAAAGGACGCATTGATTGAATTGAACAATAATGATCTTCCTGTTATCAGGAATGTGGACAAGAGGGAGGTGGAATAGTTCTACAAAATCAGAATGACTATATAATGGAAGCAAACAGGATACTAGACGATCCTCTATACTATGAACCTCTCTCAGCTAATCCTCTTACAGCATACAAAAAGACTGAATATTTTGTTGAAACAGGCCGAAGAGGATAAAATTCTAACCAAAAAAGAGAGGCAGTACATAACAGTCGACAACCCGAATACGGCACTTTTTTACCACTTACGAAAAATTCATAAAAATATTAGGAATCCACCAGGAAGACTCATCATCTCGGAAATAAATTCTCTCACCAGTAATCTCTACCATTATGTGGAACTGTTCCTACAAAGACACGTTACAAATCTCCCGTCTTATCTGAGGGATATAACACAATTAGAGTTGAGCGAACACCTGGATGTTCGGGTTCGAGAAGTTCGGCCGAACTTCCCGGAAATGTTCGGGTTCGGGATCCGAACTCGACCCGAACTTCGCCCCGAACCCGAACCCCATTAAAGTCAATGGGGACCCAAACTTTTTGGCACTAAAAAGGCTGTAAAATAGCCCAGGAAAGGGCTAGAGGGCTGCAAAAGGCGGCAAAATGTAGGTAAATCCCCTGCAAACAAATGGATAGGGAAATGAATTAAAATAAAAATAAAATAAATTAAAATTAACCAATAACAATTGGATAGAGGTCTCATGGCAGAGAATCAGGCTTCATGTCACCCACCACTGGAACAGGCCACTGTCAGATATTTAGGCCCCGGCACCCAGACAGAGGAGAGAGGTCCCATAGCAGAGATTCAGGCTTCATGTCATAGCAGAGAATTAGGCTTCACGTCACCCAACACTGGAACAGGCCACTGTCAGATATTTAGGCCCCGGCACCCAGACAGAGGAGAGAGGTCCCATAGCAGAGATTCGGGCTTCATGTCATAGCAGAGAATCAGGCTTTATGTCATAGCAGAGAATCAGGCTTCATGTCATAGCAGAGAATCAGGCTTCAGGTCACCCACCACTAGAACAGGCCATTGTCAGATATTTATGCCCCGGCACCCAGACAGAGGAGAGAGGTCCCATAGCAGAGAATCAGGCTTCATGTCATAGCAGAGAATCAGGCTTCACGTCACCCACCACTGGAACAGGCCATTGTCAGATATTTAGGCCCCAGCACCCAGACAGAGGAGAGAGGTCCCATTGCAGAGAATCAGGCTTCATGGCATAGCAGAGAATCAGGCTTCACGTCACCCACCACTGGAACAGGCCATTGTCAGATATTTAGGCCCCGTCACCCAGACAGAGGAGAGAGGTTCCATTGCAGAGAATCAGGCTTCATGGCATAGCAGAGAATCAGGCTTCAAGTCACCCACCACTGGAAGAGGCCATTGTCAGATATTTAGGCCCGGCACCCAGACAGAGGAGAGAGGTCCCATAGCAGAGAATAAGGCTTAATGTCATAGCAGAGAATCAGGCTTCATGTCATAGCAGAGAATCAGGCTTCACGTCACCCACCACTGGAACAGGCCATTGTCAGATATTTAGGCCCCGGCACCCAGACAGAGGAGAGAGGTCCCATAGCAGAGAATCAGGCTTCATGTCATAGCAGAGAATCAGGCTTCATGTCATAGCAGAGAATCAGGCTTCAAGTCATAGCACAGAATCAGGCTTAATGTCATAGCAGAGAATCAGGCTTCACGTCACCCACCACTGGAACAGGCCATTGTCAGATATTTAGGCCCCAGCACCCAGACAGAGGAGAGAAGTCCCATTGCAGAGAATCAGGCTTCATGGCATAGCAGAGAATCAGGCTTCACGTCACCCACCACTGGAACAGGCCATTGTCAGATATTTAGGCCCCGGCACCCAGACAGAGGAGAGAGGTTCCATTGCAGAGAATCAGGCTTCATGGGATAGCAGAGAATCAGGCTTCAAGTCACCCACCACTGGAATAGGCCATTGTCAGATATTTTGGCCCCTCCACCCAGACAGAGGAGAGAGGTCACATAGCAGAGAATCAGGCTTCATGTCATAGCAGAGAATCAGGCTTCATGTCATAGCAGAGAATCAGGCTTCACGTCACCCACCACTGGAACAGGCCATTGTCAGATATTTAGGCCCCGGCACACAGACAGAGGAGAGTGGTCCCATAACAGAGAATCAGGCTTTATGTCAAAGCAGAGAATCAGGCTTCAAGTCATAGCAGAGAATCAGGCTTCACGTCACCCAACACTGGAACAGGCCATTGTCAGATATCCAGGCCCCGGCACCCAGACAGAGGAGAGAGGTCCCATAGCAGAGAATCAGGCTTCATGTCATAGCAGAGAATCAGGCTTCACGTCACCCACCACTGGAACAGGCCATTGTCAGATATTTAGGCCCCAGCACCCAGACAGAGGAGAGAGGTCACATAGCAGAGAATCAGGCTTCATGTCATAGCAGAGAATCAGGCTTCACGTCACCCAACACTGGAACAGGCCATTGTCAGATATTCAGGCCCCGGCACCCAGACAGAGGAGAGAGGTCCCATAGCAGAGAATCAGGCTTCATGTCATAGCAGAGAATCAGGCTTCACGTCACCCACCACTGGAACAGGCCATTGTCAGATATTTAGGCCCCAGCACCCAGACAGAGGAGAGAGGTCCCATTGCAGAGAATCAGGCTTCACGTCACCCACCACTGGAACAGGCCATTGTTAGATATTTAGGCCCCGACACCCAGACAGAGGAGAGAGGTCACATAGCAGAGAATCAGGCTTCATGTCATAGCAGAGAATCAGGCTTCACGTCACCCAACACTGGAACAGGCCATTGTCAGATATTTAGGCCCCGGACCCCAGACAGAGGAGAGAGGTTCCATTGCAGAGAATCAGGCTTCATGGCATAGCAGAGAATCAGGCTTCACGTCACCCAAAACTGGAACAGGCCATTGTCAGATATTTAGGCCCCGGCACCCAGACAGAGGAGCGAGGTCCCATAGCAGAGAATCAGGCTTCATGTCATAGCAGAGAATCAGGCTTCATGTCATAGCAGAGAATCAGGCTTCACGTCACCCACCACTGGAACAGGCCATTGTCAGATATTTAGGCCCCGGCACCCAGACAGAGGAGAGAGGTCCCATAGCAAAGAATCAGGCTTTATGTCATAGCAGAGAATCAGGCTTCATGTCACCCAAAACTGGAACAGGCCATTGGCTTCACGTCACCCAACACTGGAACAGGCAACTTTCAGATATTTAGGCCCCGGCACCCAGACAGAGGAGAGAGGTCCCATAGCAGAGAATCAGGCTTAATGTCATAGCAGAGAATCATGCTTCATGTCACCCAACACTGGAACAGGCCATTGTCAGATATTTAGGCCCCGGAACCCAGACAGAGGAGAGAGGTTCCATAGCAGAGAATCAGGCTTCATGTCATAGCAGAGAATCAGGCTTCACGTCAGCCAAAACTGGAACAGGCCATTGGCTTCACGTCCCCCAACAGTGGAACAGGCAACTGTCAGATATTTAGGCCCCGGCACCCAGACAGAGGAGAGAGGTCTCATTGCAGAGAATCAGGCTTCATGTCATAGCAGAGAATCAGGCTTCACGTCACCCACCACTGGAACAGGCCACTGTCAGATATTTTTAGGTCCTGACAAACAGACAGAGGAGAGAGGTCCCATAGCAGAGATTCAGGCTTCATGTGATAGCAGAGAATCAGGCTTCATGTCATAGCAGAGAATCAGGCTTCATGTGATAGCAGAGAATCAGGCTTCATGTCATAGCAGAGAATCAGGCTTCACGTCACCCACCACTGGAACAGGCCATTGTCAGATATTTAGGCCCCGGCACACAGACAGAGGAGAGTGGTCCCATAGCAGAGAATCAGGCTTTATGTCAAAGCAGAGAATTAGGCTTCAAGTCATAGCAGAGAATCAGGCTTCACGTCACCCACCACTGGAACAGGCCATTGTCAGATATTTAGGCCCCCGGCACCCAGACAGAGGAGAGAGGTCCAATTGCAGAGAATCAGGCTTCATGGCATAGCAGAGAATCATGCTTCACGTCACCCACCACTGGAACAGGCCATTGTCAGATATTTAGGCCCCGGCACCCAGACAGAGGAGAGAGGTTTCAAAGCAGAGAATCAGGCTTCATTTCATAGCAGAGAATCAGGCTTCACGTCACCCACCACTGGAACAGGCCATTGTCAGATATTTAGGCCCCGGTACCCAGACAGAGGAGAGAGGTCCCATAGCAGAGAATCAGGCTTCATGTCATAGCAGAGAATCAGGCTTCATGTCACCCAACACTGGAACAGGCCAATGTCAGATATTTTTCGGCCCGGCACCCAGACAGAGGAGAGAGGTCCCATAGCAGAGAATCATGCTTCATGTCACCCAACACTGGAACAGGCCACTGTCAGATATTTTTAGGCCCCGGCACACAGACCGAGAAGAGGGGTCCCATAGCAGAGATTCAAGCTTCATGTCATAGCAAAGAATCAGGATTCATGTCATAGCAGAGATTCAGGCTTTATGTCATAGCAGAGAATCAGGCTTCACGTCACCCACCACTGGAATAGGCCATTGTCAGATATTTAGGCCCCGGCACCCAGAGAGGAGAGAGGTCCCATTGCAGAGATTCAGGCTTCATGTCATAGCAGAGAATCAGGCTTCATGTCAGCCACCACTGGAACAGGCCACTGTCAGATATTTTTAGGCCCCGGCACACAGACAGAGGAGAGAGGTCCCATAGCAGAGATTCAAGCTTATGTCATAGCAAAGAATTAGGCTTCATGTCATAGCAGAGATTCAGGCTTCATGTCATAGCAGAGAATCAGGCTTCACGTCACCCACCACTGGATAGGCCATTGTCAGATATTTAGGCCCCGACACCCAGACAGAGGAGAGAGGTCACATAGCAGAGAATCAGGCTTCATGTCATAGCAGAGAATCAGGCTTCACGTCACCCACCACTGGAACAGGCCATTGTCAGATATTTAGGCCCCAGCACCCAGACAGAGGAGAGAGGTCCCATTGCAGAGAATCAGGCTTCACGTCACCCACCACTGGAACAGGCCATTGTCAGATATTTAGGCCCCGACACCCAGACAGAGGAGAGAGGTCACATAGCAGAGAATCAGGCTTCATGTCATAGCAGAGAATCAGGCTTCACGTCACCCAACACTGGAACAGGCCATTGTCAGATATTTAGGCCCCGGAACCCAGACAGAGGAGAGAGGTTCCATTGCAGAGAATCAGGCTTCATGGCATAGCAGAGAATCAGGCTTCACGTCACCCAAAACTGGAACAGGCCATTGTCAGATATTTAGGCCCCGGCACCCAGACAGAGGAGCGAGGTCCCATAGCAGAGAATCAGGCTTCATGTGATAGCAGAGAATCAGGCTTCATGTCATAGCAGAGAATCAGGCTTCACGTCACCCACCACTGGAACAGGCCATTGTCAGATATTTAGGCCCTGGCACCCAGACAGAGGAGAGAGGTCCCATAGCAAAGAATCAGGCTTCATGTCATAGCAGAGAATCAGGCTTCATGTCACCCAAAACTGGAACAGGCCATTGGCTTCACGTCACCCAACACTGGAACAGGCAACTGTCAGATATTTAGGCCCCGGCACCCAGACAGAGGAGAGAGGTCCCATAGCAGAGAATCAGGCTTCATGTCATAGCAGAGAATCATGCTTCATGTCACCCAACACTGGAACAGGCCATTGTCAGATATTTTTAGGCCCACACCCAGACAGAGGAGAGAGGTCCCATAGCAGAGAATCATGCTTCATGTCACCCAACACTGGAACAGGCCACTGTCAGATATTTTTAGGCCCCGGCACCCAGACATTGGAGAGGTTCATTCAACTTTGGGTTGCCCCGCAATATAATGGTAAAATTAAAATAAAAGGTCTGCCTTTATGTAAAGTCCGGTCTAAAGACCACACTCCGTGAAGATATAAGTGAGGGACATGAACATGTGGAGTCACTGTGGGTAGAGATACATGGCGCTAAAAACAATAATAAATTACTAATAGGAGTTTACTATAAACCACCTAATATACCAGAGTCCACAGAAAATCTACTACTAAACGAGATAGACGAGGCGGCAAATCATAATGAGGTGGTTATTATGGGGGACTTCAGCTACCCAGATATAGACTGGGAAATTGAATCTTGTATATCTCATAAAGGAAACAGGTTCTTGGCAATAACCAAAGACAATTACCTCTCCCAACTGGTTCAGGACTCGACTAGAGGGACGGCCATACTGGACTTAGTATTAACTAATAGGCCTGACAGAACAACAGACGTGCAGGTTGGGGAACACCTGGGAAATAGTGCCCACAATTAATAACCTTCCAATTATCATTCAAGAGACCGTTTCTACAGGGAGGAACAAAAATACCAATCTTCAAAAAAGCTAAATTTAGCCAACTAAGAGAGGCCATAGGCCTAACTAAATGGGATAAAGTCCTCACAAATAAAAATACAGCCACAAAATGGGATATCTTTAAAAGCATCCTAAATTCTCATTGTGAGAGGTACATACCGTATGGGAATAAAAGGTTAAGGATCAAAAAGAAACCAATGTGGATAAACAGAACTGTAAAGAAAGCAATAAATGACAAAAAGAAAGCATATAAAACACTAAAACAGGAAGGTAGCACGGAAGCACTGAAAAACTATAAGGAAAAAAATAGAACATGTAAAAAACAAATAAAAGCGGCCAAACTAGAGACTGAGAGATTAATTGCCAAAGAGAGTAAAACTAACCCTAAAATGTTCTTCAATTATATAAATGTTAAAAAGTATAAATCTGAAGGTGTCGGCCCGTTAAAGAGTAATCAGGGGGGAGTCGCAGAGAGCGACGAGGAGAAAGCAAAGCTGTTAAATATTTTTTTCTCCAATGTATTCACTGAGGAAAATAAACTGTCAGATGACATGCCGAATGATGAAATAAATTCCCCATTAAAAGTGTCCAGTCTGACCCAGGAAGAAGTGCAACAGCGACTTAAAAAGATTAAAATAGACAAATCGCCAGGACCGGATGGCATACACCCCCGTATCCTAAGGAAATTAAGTAATGTCATAGCCAGACCCTTATTTCTGATATTTGCAGATTCTATATTGACAGGGAATGTCCCACAGGATTGGCGCATGCCAAATGTGGTGCCAATATTCAAAAAGGGTCCAAAAACAGAGCCTGGAAACTATAGGCCGGTAAGTTTAACATCTGTTGTGGGTAAAATGTTTTAAGGTTTTCTGAGAGATGCTATGTTAGAGCATCTTAACGGAAATAAGCAAATAACACCATATCAGCATGGCTTTGTGAGTGATCGATCATGTCAAACAAATTTAATCAGTTTCTATGAGGAGGTAAGTTCTAGACTTGACAGCGGCGAATCAATGGATGTTGTGTATCTGCACTTCTCCAAAGCATTTGACACTGTACCACATAAAAGGTTAGTATATAAAATGAGAATGCTCGGACTGGGAGAAAACATCTGTAAGTGGGTAAGTAACTGGCTCAATGATAGAAAACAGAGGGTGGTTAATAATGGTAAATACTCAGATTGGGTCACTGTCACTAGTGGAGTACCTCAGGGGTCAGTATTGGGCCCTATTCTCTTCAATATAATTATTAATGATCTTGTAGAAGGCTTGCATAGTAAAATATCAATTTTCGCAGATGACACTAAACTGTGTAAAGTAATTAAGACTGAAAAGGACAGTATACTACTACAGAGCGATCTGGATAGATTGGAGGCTTGGGCAGATAAGTGGCAGATGAGGTTTAACACTGACAAATGTAAAGTTATGCACATGGGAAGGAATAATGCAAGTCACCCGTACATACTAAATGGTAAAACACTCGGTAACACTGACATGGAAAAAGATCTAGGAATTTTAATAAACAGCAAACTAAGCTGCAAAAAACAGTGTCAGGTAGCTGCTACCAAGGCCAATAAGATAATGGGTTGCATCAAAAGGGGCATAGATGCCTGTGATGAGAACATAGTCCTACCACTTTACAAATCATTAGTCAGACCACACATGGAATACTGTGTACAGTTCTGGGCTCCAGTGAACAAAGCAGACATAGCAGAGCTGGAGAGGGTCCAGAGGAGGGCAACTAAAGTAATAACTGGAATGGGGCAACTACAGTACCCTGAAAGATTATCAAAATTAGGGTTATTCACTTTAGAAAAAAGATGACTGAGAGGAGATCTAATTAATATGAATAAATATATCAGGGGTCAGTACAGAGATCTATCCCATCATCTATTCATTCCCAGGACGGTGACTGTGACGAGGGGACATCCTCTGCGTCTGGAGGAAAGAAGGTTTGTACACAAACATAGAAGAGGATTTCTTACGGTAAGAGCAGTGAGACTATGGAACTCTCTGCCTGAGGAGGTGGTGATGGTGAGTACAATAAAGGAATTCAAGAGGGGCCTGGATGTATTTCTGGAGCGTAATAATATTACAGGCTATAGCTACTAGAGAGAGATTGTTGATCCAGGGATTTATTCTGATTGCCTGATTGGAGTCGGGAAGGAATTTTTATTCCCCTAAAGTGAGGAAAATTGGCTTCTACCTCACAGTTTTTTTTTGCCTTCCTCTGGATCAACTTGCAGGATGACAGGCCGAACTGGATGGACAAATGTCTTTTTTCGGCCTTATGTACTATGTTACTATGTTAAATGCACGGTAGCGTGTGAAGTTATTGAGGATGACCCTATCAGCACCTTCAATGTAATATACCCTTTTATGGATAGATTTAAACTTGGCCTGATACAGCAGAAACCACTGATTTAGGGAATTGCTAAGTTGGGAATTGTTTTTCAACCCAGAACAAAAACTGTGCTTTGAAGGACACCAAATAACTTGACCAGCCACAGCAATAACCACATATTTAGCTGAATATAAATTGTAGGCCTAGTATTTAGGCCCTGGATGACAGGTATACCTTTACAGACAGAATTAGACTTGGAAATGCAAGGTAGCGTGTGAAGTTATTGAGGATGACCCTATCAGCACCTTCAATGTAATATACCCTTTTATGAATAGTTTTAAACTTGGCCTGCTACAGCGGGAAACCACTGATTTAGGGAATTGCTAATTTGAGAATTGTATTTCAACCCAGAAAAAAAAATATCCTTTGCCAGACAGCAGACAGTATTACAATTGGCTAGCCACAGCTGAAACACCCATTTAGGGTACTGCTATTTTGGCAATTGTATTTCATCCCTCAATAAAATAGTAAGCACAGCCAAGCCCCTGATATAGGATATAGCAAAAAAAAAACAAAAAAACACTATTGGTTAAATGTACTTGGTGGCAGCTTGTGCTGGCGCACCACAAGACACAAAATGGCCGCCGATCACCCCAGAAAAAAGTGACAGAAAAACGCTCTGGGCAGCCTAAAAACAGTGAGCATTTAAATAGCAGAGGTTGAATGATTCAAAGCTGTAGATCTATCACTTCATTAAGTGTTTTGGAAGAGTAAATCCCTGCCTAATCTCGCCCTAACAGCAGCAGCTGCATCCTATCCCTACACTGATCAGAGCAGAGTGACGTGCGGCGCTACGTGACTATAGCTTAAATAGAGGCTGGGTCACATGCTGCACTGGCCAATGACAGCCATGCCAATAGTAGGCATGGCTGTGATGGCCTCTTGGGGCAAGTAGTATGACGCTTGTTGATTGGCTGCTTTGCAGCCTTTCAAAAAGCGCCAAGAAAGCGCCGAACACCGAACCCGAACCCGGACTTTTACGAAAATGTTCGGGTTCGGGTGCGTGTCATGAACACCCCAAAATTCAGTACAAACCCAAACTATACAGTTTGGGTTCGCTCATCCCTAAACACAATCAGTTTACTAAAAGATATTAATTGGGAACCACAATATAGTTGGTTGACATTGAACATTGCAGCCCTCTACTCCAATATCCCACATGCAGCAGGCATTAAAACTGCAAATCATTTTCTAGAAACAGATGACCGCCTCTCCTTCAAGCACAAGTTCATATTGGATGCAATTTATTTTATCCTTAAGCACAATGTGTTAACATTCAAGGGGAAGATTTACAGGCAATGAAACAGGACCGCAATGGGGATGAGTTTCGCGCCAAGCTTTGCAAACTTATACATGGGCTGTTTTGAAGATGAATTTATTTACACCGGTCATAGTTGGAGAGACAATATCATCTTTTACAAACAATATATTGATGATTTAATTTTGATTTGGAATGGTCCCAAGGAAGAAGCTCAGGTATTTTGTCACCTACCTCAACACAAATTCATGGAATCTTTCTTGTACTTCCAATCTAACAACTTCATCTACCAAATACTTAGACCTGATTTTTTTATTCAGATAATAAGACCATTAAGTCCAAGATGTATTTTAAAAAGGTTGATGGAAATAGTTACCTTGACTATAGGAGCGCCAACTATAAGAAGTGGAAAGATAATATCCCGTTCAGCCAGTTTAAACGTGTAAGAAGGAATTGTACTGACGATAGCGATTTCCTCTCTCAGAGCGAGATATTACGCTCTAGGTTTACAAATAAAAAATATTATAGAAAATGCGTTTATGTGGGCAAGTAACCTTAGCCAAGAAGAATGTCTGAATACCAAAGAGTTGAAACATTAAAGACCACGGAATACAAGACTTCCTTCATCACTACCTATAACCCCAACCACGAAGCTCTAAGAACCATTCTAACAAAGCACATTTGTGATCCATATCTGAAAGACATCATACCATCCAAACCCCGGATAACTTTCAGGAGAGCAAAAACTCTGAAAAATATACTTGCACCGAGTAAACTGAAGAAGAAAAAGAACATCAATACAACTCCAGCTGATACGATTTGTCATCTGAAATTTACAGGCAGCTACAAATGCAACCACGGGCTATGCAAATGCTGTAACAATATTTCAAACCAGGTACAGTCATTTAGGAGCAACGTGACGGGGGAGGAATACTCTATCAAAAGATTTCTGAACTGCTCATCTTCCTACATTGTGTATGTGATGGAATGCGAATGTGGGTTACAATATGTGGGTCACACTATCCAGTCCCTGAGAAAAACACTGAATAATCACCATTGGAATATTTCATAGGGGTACCGCCATTTTCTCTCGACCAATCTCTAAACTAAATAACACCAATTGAAATTGTCACGGAAACTGTCTCAGAAAGATTCAGGACATTACAGAAGAGGGAAATCTTTTGGATTTTCAAATTAGAAACTTTGGAACTTTATGGATTAAATGAGTCTCTGGTAAAGCAAATATTTCTGACTGAGTTTTTAAAAAATCTATCCCCCACATCCTTTTGTTCACTTCACAAACCCTCCATGTACACACAGCCATAGCCCATTCCGACATATGGTCCTGGTACACCTCTACAGACAAAAGTTTTTGACATATATCCTACCCTGCCCCCACCACACACAATCATAAACCCCTCCCCCACCCCTCAAATTGTCAAATTTAATCCCTCCCCTTTATTTCCCCATACCCCTTCCTTCTTTTTCCATCTATCCCCTACCTATCCTGATTTAAAAATGGGTGATATTTTAGAACAGCCACTATGCATGCCACCCTATCATCAGTAGTATATTTAGTTTTTTTCCTATATATTTTTTTTATCTACCCCTGTATATATGCCCCATGTACCCCATCCCATTTCCCCCCTTTCTGTCCATGGAGACAAAATGGGGTGTTCTCGAAAAAACTGCCCCAATGTAGTTAGTTCACACTATACACAGTTATATTACACCATTTGTCATCTTACATTTAAATGCCCCATGTACCCCCTCCCGTTTCCCCCCTTGCTGTCCGGGGGGACAAAATGGGGTATCCTCAAAAAAAACTTCCACAATGTAGTTGGTTCACACTGTTATATTATGCCATTTTTGATCTTGCATTTACATTTAATTCCCCCCACCTACCCCGGCGAGCCTAGACCCCGTTAGTAACAGCATCCTTCGGAGGCACTTAATTCCCCCATCCAGCAATACCCCGCTAATAGCACAGCATCCTTCTGAGGCACTTAATTTCCCCATCGCACAAGCTCCCTGCAATTTACACCTTGCCTTTTTTCCCTGTAGTCCCCCGCTGTAGCCCCACCCCTCCATGAGCATAGATCGGTCCCTTTCCCGATCCCTGCATCCATCCTGCAATCGGCACCTTGCCTCTTCTCCCCTCTAGCATCCCGTGCGCCCTCTGTAACCACACCCCTCCACGGACACTCCTTCAATGAGCGCAGCCAGGTCCTCTTCCCAACTCCTCTTTACTCGTAGCAGCACGTCTTTCACTTGCGGCTGAGCAACAGCCACGGTATCCGATCTGCTGTCTTGCCTCAGGCAATCCAAATCACCTTACTACAGTCCACAAAGTACATATAATAACATTATTCATAAGCCGTATTCTGCCATCACACTGCAGTCCACCTTTGATGGTATATATACATTATACAGTAAGCTGGCACTCCCCATTTCTATCTGACTGTGTAAATTTACCCTATATTCCCCAGACCCTTAGGGATATGGACACTATGCTTTTGGATCGATTGTTTCTTTATATCATCAGTACAAATTTGTGAAGTTCTGTATTGATATTTATATACGTTTCTCTTTTTATTTTATTGTCTTGGTGTTTTATTACATAATATTGTATGGACTTATCTAGGTTTACTCCTTAGAAGATTTTTTTTTATGTACTGTATATCACACTGGTTTCTATCCTAGCGGATGATATTTTTATACCATTGGTTTCTTACCTTATAATTTTTATATATGTATTTTTTATTATATATTTGTCACACACTTCTATTTATTCATATGTTCACACATATTGTGTCGTGTATTCTACATATGTGTCTTTGTTATTAACTTTTCTTTTAGACTTGATAAAGGGGTCTCCAGTACCCTGAAACGCGTTGTCCTTGAATAAACAGAAAAATTGCTTATACGACCTGTTGTGTTAGTGCACCCCCTGCGTTCCACACGTTTGACGCATAGTCCAGCGTTTTTTCTTTCCTACTGTTACCCGAGTGGTGGCGTGGCTCCTGCCCAAGGTGATTGGACAAATTTAGGCTGCACTAACCGTTGATTTCCTTTACTTGGCCTTCATTGTGGTTGTGCTCAATTGGTGCAACCACAATAGGTGAGCAAACCATTTCTTACAGTAGAAATTTGATATGCTGAACATACTTACCCTATGAGCACTTTTCTCTATCCTTTTGGCCATCATTTTTGCAAAGAAATGACGGCTTGGGACTCTACACCTTGGCTCGGCACAAGCCAACAGTTCTCTTAAAGGTGCAGAGTCCACCACGTGGAAAGGGAGGGACTGCAGCATCATCAACTTGGACAGGAGCACATTCAACTTTTGCACTGTTGGATGAGTGCACGCATACTGCTGTCCCTTGGCAATCGCTTCGTTGATCGATTGCCAACGAAATAACTGACAAGGAGGAGGAGGAGCAGGAATATCTGGACCAGCAGAAGATGGGAATGACAGACTGCTCCCTTCGGCTGAGGTGGTCTGAGCCTTGACTAGCTGAAACCGGGTGCATGCTACTGGGTGATGTAGCGGTTGCTGCAGCAGGCTGGACCACCGCATTGAAGCCACAGTTGTTCCAGGCCACTTTATGGTGACGCTGCATATGTTGACGCAGGGCTGTGACACCCTGGCCACGCTTCACCTTCTGCCCACATATTCTACATATGGCCATTTTAACCTCCGCCGGCGTCTTAACAAAAACTGCCACACCCCCAAGTAGGTGTTTTTCCCCCCAACAGTCCGCACTAACTGACTGCTATCGCCGCTGCCTGCGTGAACCCCTGCACCACTACTACCTGGATAGGTAGGCCGCTGCGAAGCAGGTGGTCTACCCTGGGCATGTTTGGCTCCCGAAATCCCACTGCTGCCACACTGCTGATTTCCAGCCATGCTACGCCCTTGCTGGTTCAGCCACTGTCTCACCGGCAAACCGCCACCCTTTTCTCCAGATGATGATGAAGCCCCTTCTGCACCCCGCTCCCAAGTGTGATTGGCCTTATCATCATCGAGTAGTGTCTGCACGTCACTGATGTCCTCCTCAACGGTCTATGGGTAAGTAGCCTGACCGCTCTCAACAACCCCTCCCACGCCACTCTCCTCATCACTACTTACTCACCTAGCAGAGGAAGTGTCGGATGTCTCCTCCAGATCTTGGCTGGGCAGTAGCTGTTGACTGTCCTCTAGTAGCTCGTCCTCGCTGTATAGTGGAGTTGAGCCCACAGCATACAATACTTCTGTGGCTGATGAAACAGCAAAGGTCAGAGGCAGGTTGAGGACAGGTGAGGGCACAGGGACTTCTCCTGGGCCATGCCAACTAGAAAGTTGTGTATGACGAACCTACCGACTGTTGGCTGGGGGTGTCTTATGTCACTTGGGATGTAGTGGATGACCGAGTTAACCAATCAAATACTGCTGGGTTGCTGGTCAAGACACGACTGCTAGATGACACTGGGACCTCAGGCCTCTCAATGAGACTCCTGCTGCCATGCCCCCTTACTCTGCTGCAGCCTCTGCCTGCACCAGAAACATTTAGGCCTCTGCCACTTCTCTGCCTGACATATGTTAGCTGAACTAAATAAATTAACAGCAAATGAAAACACCCCTAAAAGCGACAAATATATTTTTCTTTTTGTACTGAAATAGGCCACTATACGCTTTCACCCCAAATAACAGCAACAGTGAAATGAGTATATATTTTTCTTACTTTTTCTACTGAAATAGGCCATTAAACGCTTTCAACACATAACAGCAGAAGTTTACTAAGAATATATTTTTATTTTTGCATTGTAATAGGCAACTAAACACATTCACCACAAATAACTGCAACAGTGAAATGCGTATATATTTTTCTTTTTATACTAAAATAAGCCACTAAATGTTTTAACCACAAATAACTGCGTATATATTTTTATTTTTGTACTGAAATGGGCCACAAAAAACATTCTACACATATAACTGCAGAAGTAAACTGAGAATATTTTTTTCTTTTTGCACTGAAATAGGCCACTAAATGCTTTCAACACCTATAACTGCAACAGTGAAATGTGTATATTTTTTTCTTTTTGTACTGAAAAAAGCCACTAAACACTTTCACCCACATAACTGCAAAAGTGAAATGCGTATATATTTTTCTTTTTGTACTGAAATAGGCCACTAAACGCTTTCACCACAAATAACTGCAACAATGAAGTGTGTATATATATTTTTTGTACTGAAATAGGCCACTATACGCTTCACCCAAAAAAACTGCAACAGTAAAGTGCGTATATGCACTTATTATATATTTTTCTTTCTGTTCTGAAATAGGCCACTTAACGCTTTCATCACAAATAACTGCAGAAGTGAACTGTGAATATATTTTTATTTTTGTACTGAAATAGGCCACTAAATGCTTTCACCACAAATAACTGAAATAATGAAGTGCATATATATATATTTTTTATAGTGAAATAGGCCACTAAGCATTTTCCCCCAAAATAACTGCAAAATGAGTATATATTTTTAGTTTTGTACTGAAATAGGCCAATAAACGCTTTCAACACAAATAACAGCAGAAGTTAACTGAGAATATATATTTTTTTTTTATTGAAATAGGCCACTTAACACTTTTACCACAAATAACTAGTGATGAGCGGGAGGTGCCATATTCGATTTCGCGATATTTCGCGAATATTCGAATGAATATTCGTGTTATATTCGTCGAAATCGAATATTCGTAATTATTCCAATTATCGCGAATAATATACGAAATTTTTTTTTCCGCGTATTGCGATTATTTATCTTGATAGTATAAGGCAACGTTCCTATGCTAATTGACTATGGCTAGGCTAATATGTGTATTTTACGAAATTTCGTGATTTGCTCTAACTTCGTCTCTTAGAATATTACGAATATTCTAAAAGACGAAGTTAGAACAATATTACGAAATTTCGTAAAATACACATATAGATTGTAATTTAGCTAATATAGTGCTATAATCCCTTTTTTTGCCTCTAATTTTCTTTTGCCTCTTCTGAACTTAAGTTTTGTAAAATATGTACATGTACACTATTAAAAAATATTACTATAGCAGTATATTAGCTTAAATACAATCTATGTGTATTTTACGAAATTTCGTAATATTGCTCTAACTTCGTCTTTTAGAATATTCGTAATATTCTAAAAGACGAAGTTAGAGCAATATTAAGAACATTTGCAAAAGCCGAAATTGCGATGCGAGTAATATAACACGAAATAATCGCATGAAGATTTCAACTTAGCACTGCTATATTCCATATTCTAGCCTAATATGGAATATAGCTGTGCTAAGTTAGCACTGCTATATTCCATACTAGGCTAGAATATGGAATATAGCAGTGCTAAGTTGAAATCTTCATGCGATTATTTCGTATTATATTACTCGCATCGCAATTTCGGCTTTTGCAAATGTTCTTAATATTGCTCTAACTTCGTCTTTTAGAATATTACGAATATTTTAAAAGACGAAGTTAGAGCAATATTACGAAATTTCTAAAAGACTAAGTTAGAGCAATATTACAAAATTTCGTAAAATACACATAGATTGTATTTAAGCTAATATACTGCTATAGTAATATTTTTTAATAGTGTACATATTTTACAAAACTTAAGTTCAGAAGAGGCAAAAAAAATTAGAGGCAAAAAAAGGGATTATAGCACTATATAAGCTAAATTACAATCTATATGTGTATTTTACGAAATTTCGTAATATTGCTCTAACTTCGTCTTTTAGAATATTCGTAATATTCTAAAAGACGAAGTTAGAGCAATATTAAGAACATTTGCAAAAGTCGAAATTGCGATGCGAGTAATATAACACGAAATAATCGCATGAAGATTTCAACTTAGCACTGCTATATTCCATATTCTAGCCTAGTATGGAATATAGCAGTGCTAACTTAGCACAGCTATATTCCATATTAGGCTAGAATATGGAATATAGCAGTGCTAAATTGAAATCTTCATGCGATTATTTCGTGTTATATTACTCGCATCGCAATTTGCGAAATTTCGTAAAATACACATATAGATTAGATTGTAATTTAGCTAATATGGAATATAGCAGTAAGTTGAAAACGCCACTGACTGGAGCAGCCAGGAAGCCAGGAATCCAAAGGACAGGTAAGAACAACTTTAGAGAAGTGGGAAAGAAAAAAATATAATAATAAAAAAAAAAAACGAATATTCGAATTCGCGAATATATAGAACGATATTCTAAATATTCGCGAAATCTCAAAATTGCGATATTCGAGAAAAAAATTCGCAATTCGAATATTCGCGCTCAACACTACAAATAACTGCAGAACTCAAGTGCATATATATTTTTCTTTCTGTATGGAAATAGGCTACTGAACGCTTTCACCACAAATAACTGTAGCAGTGATGTGCTTATATATTTTTCTCTTTTTACTGAAATAAATCACTAAATGCTTTCACCACAAACAACTGCAACAGTGAAATGCGTATATTGTTTTCTTTTTGTACTAAAATAGGACTCTAAATGCTTTCACCACAAATAACTGTAACTTTTAAATGCGTATATACAGTGGATATAAAAAGTCTACACACCCCTGTTAAATTGTCAGGTTTCTGTGATGTAAAACAATTGAGACATGTATAAATCATTTCAGAACTTTTTCCACCCTTAATGTGACCTATAAACTGTACCACTCAATTGAAAAACAAACTGAAATCTTTTTAGGTGGAGGGAATAAAAAATAAAAAATGTGGTTGCATAATTATGCACACCCTCTTATAACTGGTGATGTAGCTGTGTTCAGAATTAAGCAATCACATTCAAAAGCATGTTAAATTGGAGTCATCCTGTATCTGTTTGTACTGAAATAGGCCACTAATCACTTTCATCACGAATAACTGCAACAGTGAAATGCACATATATTTTTCTTTTTGTACTGAAATAGGCCACTAAACGCTTTAACCACAAATAACTGCAACAGTAAAATGCGGATATATTTTTCTTTTTGTACTGAAAATGGCCAGTAAAAGCCTTCACCACAAATAACTTCAACAGTGAAGTACGTATATATTTTTGTTTTTGTGCACTGAAATAGGCTGCTAAATGCTTTCACCACAAATAACTGTAAATTTGAAGTGTGTATGTATTTTTCTTTCTGTACTAAAATAAGCCACTAAACACTTACACCAGAAATAACTGCAGCAGTGAAATGCGTATATATTTTTCTTTTTGTACTGAAATAGGCTACTAAAGCCTTTTACCACAAATATCTGCTACAGTGAAGTGCCTATATATTTTTCTATTTTCTCCTATCCTATAGTATCCTATGCCTACTTCGGTGCAGATGATGGCTGAACACCCTATGCTTAGCATCCCTCGTGTGTATAGACGGCAGCATTGGCGCCAGAATGGCTGTGACCTTGGATCCAGAATCAATATTTTAAAAGAGAAGGCCACTCCACCATGAGGTGGATAAAGTCACTGGGACGGCCGATGACAGAGCAGGAGGCGCGGACCCTGCCGTGGCCAACCACCGCTCTGCCGACCCACCAACATCGAGGACAATCCTGCATGAGTGTCAAAACACTCAATACAAGCAGGAAACATATAGGCGGTTATGCAGACCGCTACAGAACAAAGGCACCAAAGATTAACCCCTTCAAATGAAGGTAGTATAATGTGTGTAACACAGGTACAGTGAGACATCATGTATTGAGAACTTAGGAGGGCATATCATGCTAGAAGCAAGACTCAAAAGTATACCCCTACTAATTAACCCCTTCCAAGCCCTGGGAGGACGTGAAGGGGAATTATAAAAACAAAGTGCCACAAAGGTTCAGAAATAGGGGTTACCCACAGCACGTATTGGCCAGAGCATACCAACATTCATTAGTGGTCAATCGTTATACCTTGCTGGTACCGAAGTCAAATGAAATAGACAGTGATCAGGTCCGCATCATTGCAACCTTTGATGATGCTCATGATACTGTGTGGGAGGTCTTTTTTTTATTCTGGGGTATTCTTAAATCTGACCCAGATATTGGTCATGAGGTGGGGGATAAACCGGCGATCACGTTTCATCGTGGATGCAATATGAGGGATAGGTTGGTGCATAGCCTTTACCAATCTCCAGTGTCAACTGCAGATGTCACATGGTTAGTAGAGATGTCCCGAACTATTCGCCGGCGAATAGTTCCCAGCGAACATAGCTTGTTCGCGTTCGCCGCTGCGGGCGAACATATGCGATGTTCAGTCCGCCTCCTATACGTCATCATTGAGCAAACTTTGACCCTGTACCTCACAGTCAGCAGACACATTCCAGCCAACCAGAATACCCTCCCTCCCAGACCCTCCCACCGCCTATCAAAAAGCAAGGACAGCATCCATCTTAGATTAATTCTGAAGCTGCAGTGTCACAAAGTTGTAATTGCAATGCGATTAATACAGGTTATATTAATCACATTGCGATTACAACTTAGAGCTGGGTTCCTAATGGTTATATTGATAGAATATAACGAAGATTGAGAATATAGTGCTATATTCGTTGTCAATTCTAGCAATACAACCATTAGGAACTCAGATCTAAGTTGTAATCGCAATGCGAATAATGCAGGTTATATTAATCGTATTGCGAATTCAAGCTAGCGAATGCAAGCTAAGTTCCTAATGGTTGTATTGCTAGAATTGACGAATATAACGAATATAGCACTATATTCTCAATCTTCGTTATATTCTAGCAATACAACCATTAGGAACCCAGCAGCTCTAAGTTGAATTCGCAATGCGATTAATATAACCTGCATTAATCGCATTGCGATTACAACTTTCTCAAATCCGATAGTACATTCTAGCATGGAGCCGTTCCCATGGTGATGGGGACGCTCCATGAGCACGGAAGTCAGCAGAAGTTCTGTTGAAATCGCAATGCGATTAATTCAAGTTCTATAAATCGCATTGCGATTTCAACAGAACTTCTGCTGACTTCCGTGCTCATGGAGCGTCCCCATCACCATGGGAACGACTCCATGCTAGAATGTACTGTCGGATTTGAGAAAGTCGAAATTGCAATGCGATTAATTCAAGTTCTATAAATCGCATTGCGATTTCAACTTACCAGACTCTGCGTCAACTACGTAATTTTCCATGGGTGTTTTGCCATGGATCCCCCTCCGGCATGCCACAGTCGAGGTGTTAGTCCCCTTGAAAACAACTTTTCCATCACTATTGTGGCCACAAATAGTACCTGTGGGTTTTTAAATTCGCTTTCCTATTGATGTCTATTGTGGTTCGCCCGGTTTACACGTTTGTTAACATTTGCGGAAATTCGCGTTCGCCGTTCGCGAACGGGAAATTTTATGTTCGCGACATCACTAATTGTTAGCACTCCTTTTTTCTGAGATTTCGAAGTTTGGTTATCTAATCTAAGCAAACACCTTCAATTGCTTTTCAATGGCTTTTGTCTCAAGATAATGAAGTGAGTTGAGAAATTTGAGTTAACAGCGGAAGTGCTAACCATGGTACATCTGTGTACTGGTCTTGAAGTCAGACCAGTGCGACCAGATGGTTGGTTAGATTGCAGCAGATAATGCTTCCAGTCGGTTAAGCACCACCCTGTCTTCCACCAAGTCCAATCTCGGTAGTCAAGAGTCTGCTCAACCCAATCCTCACCCTGATCCTCCTTACTCCCACCATGGAGAGTCTGGGCAAACAAGTGATCCCATACTTGGATATTCCGAGGAGCTCTTTTCTGCCATTCCTTGATTTGGCCCTCTTGACAAGCACACTTGAAGAGGGACAGATCTTGTGCCCTGATTCCCAAACTCTTGAGGATCCACAATCACAAGAAGATGATGGTGGGGAACGGCAATTACTGTTTAATTAGGTAGATGATGATGAGACACAGTTGCCAATAACTCAACGGCAATTACTGTCTGAAGAGGTTGATGAAGAGAATGAGACACAGTTGTCAATCACTGAGGTTATGGTTAGGTCAACAAATCAGGAGGATGATCAGAGTGAGGAAGTGGAAGAGGAGGTGGTGGACGAGGAGGTCACTGACCCAATCTGGGAAGGTGGAAAGCCGAATGAGGACAGCTGTACAGAGGGGGAAGGATCTGCAGCATCGCAACAGGCTGGAAGAGGCAGTGGGGTGGCAAAAGGGAGAAGGCGGGCCACACTACACAGGCCCGCAACTGTTCCACGGAGCAACCCCTTGTGGAAATCTTGCCAAGTGGTAGATGTTCCGCAGTATGGCACTTTTTTGAGGAAAGTTCGATCGACAGTTCCCGGGCCAGCAGGGAACTGCGCGCACGCGGGATATAGGCCAGTCCTGTGGATCAAGCAAGGGACTTGCAGGGCGGGCGAAGTAAGAGGCTGGGGAGAAGTTATGTAACAAGAAGGCAGAGCAGCCTGGGCTCCTACACACCAAAGCTGCCTCTAGGCACTTGCACGCTCTCTAGGCACTTGCACTAGCCGTAGCTGTTACTTAGGCTCCCTCTCCGGAATCGAACCATGATTCCCCCGTTACCCATGGCCTACATGGTTTGGGCTGAAAATAAAATTGAAAGTTGATAGGGCAGAGAAGAAAGACGAGACAGAGGGGGATATGATGAAAACTTTTAAATACATAAAGGGAATCAACACGGTAAAAGAGGAGAGACTAGTTAAAAGAAGAAAAACTGCTACAAGAGAACATAGTTTTAAATTAGAGGGGCAAACTATTAGGACTGTTTCACACGAACGGATGCCGTGCGTGACATCCGCAGCATTATCAATCATGTTACTGCTCCGTGCTTCTGCTGTCCTCATCGGGTCTTGGCTTTCATTCACGCAGCGGATGTCACGCACGGCATCCGCTCGTGTGAAACAGTCCTTACTTTACTGAGAGACTAGCGGATGCATGGAATAGCATTCCTGCAGAAGTGGCAGCTGCAAATACAGTGAAGGAGTTTAAGCATGCATGGGATAGGCATAAGGCCATCCTTCATATAAGATAGGGCCAAGGGCTATTCATAGTATTCAGTATATTGGGCAGACTAGATGGGCCAAATGGTTCTTATCTGCCGACACATTCTATGTTTCTATGATCGTCGCTGTCATGGGTACGTGCAATCGTCCTCAGGTTATCTAGAGTCACCAAAGCGGCAGCAGGCCCTCGCCCATAATGTTTTAGATGGTCAGATCAGCAGCCCCTTGCTCCAAATGTTTGAGGGTCACTAGCAGGCCATCAATAATAATTTTTCGAGGCTGTGTATTATGCCCTCCTTTATTGGAGTGCTGGTTCCTTGCAATTTTTGGCAGCCCTTTACATAGTGCATAGGCTTTATGAGTGTAGTAGTCCCACTGCTTGAACAATTATACCACAATGTGAATGAGGCCCTCCTTTATGTGATACACAGGTTGTATCGGAGTAATTTGTATCTTAATCCTGGCCCCAGTTCCAAAAACCAACAACATAGAACCAGAGTCCTTTTCCAACATTCCTAGCTGAAGTATTCAGGCGGCCAGGCCTGCTTTGAACACTGTAAATCTTTTCAATAGTCAGCTCAGCAGCAGGCCCTCAACCATAATGTTTTAGCGGGTCAGCTTCCTGCAGGCGCTCGCATATAATTTTTTAGAGGGTCAGATCACCTGCAGGCCCTCGCATATAATGTTTTAGAGGGTCAGTTCATCTGCAGTCCCTCACCTACAATCTTTTACAGGGTCAGCTCACCTGCAGGCCCTCACCTAATTAATAGGTAATTTGTGCACATGCTGCTTTGCTTGAATGTGGTAGCCGTAGCCGTTTCTCAGGCTCCCTGAGAAAGTGTCTGATTCCTCCTTACCCGCGGTCACCGTGGTTGGCGGCGGAAAACAACAATCAAATTTAATAGGGCAGATATCCGAATGGATCGTTGCAGTCACAAGGACGTGCAATTGGCCCCAGGTTATCTACAGTCACCAAAGCGGCATCGGTCCCTCGCCCATAATGTTTTAGATGGTCAGATCAGCAGCCCCTTGCTCCAAATGTTTGAGGGTCACTAGCAGGCCATCAATAATAATTTTTCGAGGCTGTGTATTATGCCCTCCTTTATGTGTAATAAAGTGTGTATTGGAGTGCTGGTTCCTTGCAATTTTTGGCAGCCCTTTACATAGTGCATAGGCTTTATGAGTGTAGTAGTCCCACTGCTTGAACAATTATACCACAATGTGAATGAGGCCCTCCTTTATGTGATACACAGGTTGTATCGGAGTAATTTGTAATTTTTGGCAGCACTTGCACTTTATATACAAGTAAATATACAGGAAAAAATGTTTCCTATCAATTTTTCCTCTAAAATTGATTTTATCTTCGGTTTTGTGCGTATTATTATCAGTCTGTAAAAGTGGCGTACTATTCGTACAACATCATTCCCAGCAGCGACCTGGGAGTCCAAGATGCACCCAGACATCCTCCCCATGCTATTTCAGTACCATTTTGGTGGTGTTTCCATCAATTTCTGATATTTTCCTATGATCCAGGCACCCCCCCCCCCCTTCCCTCTACAGAGCAGGGGATGCCTGGTTTAAAGCTCGGGTTTTCCCATTGACTTCCATTATACTTCAGTGCTCAGTCGAGCACCCGAACATCCCGATGTGTTTGATCCGAGCACCCTGGCACTATGGTGCGCGATCAACACTAATGACTACATCCCTAATCATGAGCAGAAAACAATAAATCTATATTCAATAGTGTTGAGCGCGAATATTCGAATCGCGAATTTTTTTCGCGAATATCGGCACTTCGCTAATTCGCGAATATTTCGAATATAGTGCTATAAATTCGCAATTTCGAATATTCGTTTTTTTTTTTTTTTTTTTTTTTTTTTTTTTTAATTGTTATATTTTTTCCTTTCCCACTTCCCTAAAGTTGTTCTTACCTGTCCTTTGGATTCCTGGCTTCCTGGCTGCTCCAGTCAGTGCCCGTTGCCGCTTCTGCCGCCTTCCGTGCTCATGGAGCGTCCCCATCTCCATGGGAACGTCTCCATATACTAGAATGTACTGTCGGATTTGAGAATTACGTTGAAATCGCAATTGCGATTAATATAACACGAAATAATCGCATTTGCGATTTCAACGTAATTCTCAAATCCGACAGTACATTCTAGTATATGGAGACGTTCCCATGAGCATGGAATATAGCATTACTAAGTAAAAATCGCAAATGCGATTATTTCGTGTTATATTAATCGCATTTGCGATTTTTTTTTTTTTTTTTTTTTTTTTTTTTTTTACTATGGTTGGCTTCAATGGTAGAATTAGCGAATATGACGAATATATTCGTTATATTCCACAAAACGAATATACGAATATATTCGTTATATTCCACAAAACGAAGATAACGAAGTATTCTGCATCTCAGTTATATCTACCTATTCATCAACTTCGCTAATTCTAGCAATCATATAGGAAAGTTTACTATAGAGACAGATAAGTATAATTCGCTATGCGATTATATTACTTTGCTTTTTTATATAAATAGATTATAATAATTATCAGGTATTATAATTATTCTATTTATATTTAAAAAAAAGCAGTCATATAATCGCATAGCGAATTATACTTAGCTGTCTCTATAGTAAACTGTCCTATATGATTGCTAGAATTAGCGAAGTTGATGAATAGGTAGATATAACTGAGATGCAGAATACTTCGTTATCTTCGTTTTGTGGAATATGACGAATACATTCGTATATTCGTTTTGTGGAATATAACGAATATATTCGTCATATTCGCTAATTCTACCATTGAAGCCAACCATAGTAAAAAAAAAAAAAAAAAAAAAAAAAAAAATTCGCAAATGCGATTAATATAACACGAAATAATCGCATTTGCGATTTTTACTTAATGCTATATTCCAGGGATCAGCAACCTCCGGCACTCCAGCTGTTGTCAAACTACGACTCCCAGCATGCTCCATTCACTTCTTTGGGAGTCCTGAGAACAGCCATGGAGGTGTGCATGCTGGGAGTTGTAGTTGCACCACAGCTGGAGTGCCGAAGGTTGCTGATCCCTGCTATATGCCATGCTCATGGAGCGTCCCCATCACCATGGTAACGTCTCCATATACTAGAATGTACTGTCGGATTTGAGAATTACGTTGAAATCGCAAATGCGATTATTTCGTGTTATATTAATCGCATTTGCGATTTCAATAGGAGAGTAGCCTTTAAGTTTAAAAAAAAAAAAAAAAAAAAAAAAAAAATTTAAAAAAATCGCATATGCGATTTTTTAAATCGCATATTATTCGCGATAACTAGCATAATGACGAATATTCGATTTCGACGAATATAAAACGAATATTCTATCGAATATTCGCGAATTTCGTCGAAATCGAATATGGCACCTGCCGCTCATCACTAATATTCAAGAATCTACAATCTGAAAATAAAAACATTAGAAAAAAAAGACTATTTTCCAGTATATAATCCAATTAGTGACCTAGAAGATTCAATCTAGAAGATTCACATGGCTTATTGTAGGTTTGCTGCTGCCTAAGGTGAATATTAATATAGCACCCTCCTTACCAGCTGAACCGTTTAAGACATATTTGGATGAACATTACATTTTGTGCTACCAAACATACAAGAGACTACAACACCACATACCTCTTACATATATTGATATCCTCTGATGTACAGTAGACATTCTCTTTCCTCATCTCCTCCACTGGGAGCAGACTGCAATGATAAGTTCTTTCAGCCATGTCTCGCCTCTGCAGAGTTTGCCACACATGTTAGATTCCTCACTTTTCAATTATTCTCCTCCTCCTACTGGTGCCCCAACAATATAATCCTGCTGCTAACCCCAATACTATTCCCACTGTGCTCCCAAATGCCCTGAAATACTAGATTGCAGAAAGGTAGTGCCACACATAATAATAGTGCTCCCAGACAGACTCATTATTAATAGTGCCCGCAATAGTGATAATGCTCCCTAAGAATTCCCACATTAGTTCCAAAGCACTCAATATTGCCTATAGTGCCTCCTGTAGTCCTCTGCAGTTATTACTCCCCTGTAGAGCCCTTATCATAATGCCTACTTATTGTGCCAGTATGTTTAATTTCCCTTCCATAGTGCCCCCTATATGCTGCCTCTGTACTGCCAGTATGTATAAGACCCACCAGTATTGTCAGTATATGTAATACTGCCCTGCAGTGCCATTATGTATAATGCTCCCCCTTGTAGTGCCAGTATGCATAATGCTCCCCTCCTGTAGTGCCAGTATATACAGTGAGGAACAGAAGTATTTGAACATCCTAAGATTTTGCAAATTCTCCCACTTAGAAATCATGGAGGGGTCTGAAATTTACATTGTAGGTGCATTTCCACTCTGAGAGACAGAATAAAAAAATGAAAAAAATCAGGAAATCACATTGTATGATTTTTAAAGAAATTATTTGTCTTGTACTGCTGAACATAAGTATTTGAACACCTGAGAAACAGCAAGAATTCTGGCTCTCAAAGACCTGTTACTGTGCCTTTTAATAGTCCACCTCTACTCCACTCATTAATCTAACTTAGTAGCACCTGTCTGAGCTCTTTAAAGACACCTATACACCCCACAGTCAGTCAGTTAAACTACTACCATGGGCAAGACCAAAGAGCTGTCAAAAGACACCAGAGACAACATTTTGTACCTCCACAAGGCTGGAAAGGGCTACGGGGTAATTGCCAAGCAGCTTGGTGAAAATAGATCAACTGTCAGAGCAATTGTTAGAACATGGAAGAGGCTAAAGACGACCATCAGTCTTCCTCGGACTGGGGCTTCATGCAAGATCTCACCTCGTGGGGTATCACTGATAAGAAAGGTGAGGAATCAGCCCAGAACTACAAGGAATGAGCTGGTCAATGACATGAAGAGAGCTGGGACCACAGTTTTAAAGGTCACTGTCAGTAGAACACTGTGCCGTCATGGTTTCAAATCATGTGTTGCATGGAAGGTTCCCCTGCTCAAATCATCACATGTCCAGGCCCATCTGAAGTTTGCCAATGACCATCTGGATGATCCAGAGGAGGCATGGGAGAAAGTCAGAAGGTCAGATGAGACCAAAGTAGAACTTTTTGGTCTAAACGTCACTTGTCGTGTTTGGAGGAAAAAGAAGGATGAGTTGCATACCAAGAACACCTTCCCTACTGTGAAGCATGCTTTGGGGTGCTTTTCTGCCAAGGGGACAGGATGACTGCACTGTATTAAGGAGAGGATGAATGGGGGACATTTATTGTGAGATTTTGAGCAACAACCTCCTTCACTCAGTCAGAGCATTGAAGATGGGTCGTGGTTGGGTCTTCCAACATTACAACGACCCGAAGCACACAGCTAGGATAACCAAGGAGTTGCTCCGTAAAAAGCATAACAAGGTTCTGGAGTGGCCTAGCCAGTCTCCAGACCTAAACCCAATAGGACATCTTTGGCGGTAGATGAAACTCTGCGTTGCTCAGCGACAGCCCCGAAACCTTACAGATCTAGAGAAGATCTGTGTGGAGGAGTGGGCCAAAATCCCTGTTGCAGTGTGTTAAAACCTGGTCAAGAACTACAGGAAACGTTTGACCTCTGTAATTGCAAACAAAGGCTTCTGTACCAAATATTAACACTGATTTTCTCAGGTGTTCAAATACTTATGTTCAGCAGTGCAAGACAAATAAATTCTTAAAAAATCATACAATGTAATTTCCAGATTTTTTTTTTATTCTGTCTTTCAAAGTGGCAATGCACCTACAATGTGAATTTCAGACCCCTCTATGACTTCTGAGTGGGATAACTTGCAAAATTGCAGGGTGTTCAAATACTTATGTTCCTCACTGTATAATGCTCCACCATCCTTCCTGTACCTGTAGTGCCAGAATGTAATGTTTCTCTATCCCCCCTGTAGTGCAACTTTGTCCCTCCCATAGTGCCAGTATATATAAATTGTCCCATACTCTTTATAGTGCCAGTATATAATGCTTGCCTGTCTCCCCTGTAGTGCCAGAACATAATCCACCTTCACCCCTCCCTGTACCAGTATAATCTCCTCCCCTGTAGTGCCAATGGCCTGAGTTTACCCCTCTGTAGTGCCAGTGACCTGAGGCAGAACGGCGGGGAATGGAACCAGAAACTCCCATACCCTACCATAAGGGTACACCTTAAAGATGTCAGCCATAGTTATAACTGCTTAAAATAGAAATGATTTATTTGACCATTGCTTTAATGTAAGAAGATGTGCTTCTGACACAGTCTTTTGACAGTATAAGGTTGATGGACATGTGTTTATTTTTAATTTTTTATAACTACATCATATAAATAAAAAGCAGAATAACTTTACAAAAAAATAAAAAGATGATGGATTCATCACGTTCTGGACATTTTTCATTTTATTGACATTGTACATAATAATCATCTTACACAAAGGCACAAATTATTCACTGATCTTTTCACTGACGGTTTAATTATTATGTTGGCATACCTAGGATACAGGGATATGGTACAGATCAGAACATAAAGAGATCAGCAACGTTTAAATAATAAATATTTCATTTTTTTCTTGTCTAAAAAGCTATAGCCAGAAGGATCAATTGTGCATAAGATGACATTAAATTTAAGATTCTGTGACAAGTTGTAAAAAAAAAAATTCAATACCAGTACAAGCATAATCCTCTGCATTCCAGGCTTGAAATGATGCATTTTTCAAATAGTTCTATTAAAAGTTTGATGCTTGACTTGGAAAAATATATATCCATCACGTGCCAGAATCGTAAACAGACTAAGAGGAATCTTTTATATGAAGTTTAGTGTTAACAATAGAAGAATCAAAACAAGTCTAATAATTTGGTAAACTACAATTTCAAATTGCCTAAAGGATGTTTAACTTTATACTTTTAATTATTTTTATTGGAAATTACTTGAAAGAAAAAATAACAGGCATAATAAAGGTAGAACATGGTATAAACAGCAGTGAAGACGTATAATATCAGAGTATAAGGCTAGGTCTATAAAGTGACTAAACCTTCTGGTAAGAGCACTGCTGCAATGCAGCCCTATTGTCAACCTTATAGAAAATGTTAAACTATTTTAAGCGTTAAATAACAAAATTTTATACACCAATCAGCCAGTACCACAGCTGTGACAAATGCCTCCAACCTATATAATACCTAAACATATGAGGATACAGAAAAACTTAAAACATAACTTTTATTCAAGAATAAAATAAAATAATAACTTCAGTGTTTTCCTTATAAGGTACAAAGGGGAACCAAGAATTAAAGACAGTATAGAAAGGGTATTCACTGAAAAATAGATAAGTGCTCCAAGGACCCTAACATTGGGGCCCAAAGATTGCAAATTTCCTATTTTAGGAAATTAGCAGTGGCCAGATATTTCTTGCCATATTGGTAATTGAGCATCTTTCTATATATGAAGGGGGATGTGTCTCCTAGGCATCTCACCAGTCTTCTTCTGAGATGGCACTAGGCCAAACGCCATCCCTCCATTTAAAACATGCCAGCCCGTCCCTCGTGGCTTCCCCGCCTCCCGTACCTTTCGGTTGGGAACGCATGCCGAAGTGCGTGCTTCCGTTCTGCACGTGGCAGAGGCCGGAGCCACATACTGGTAAGGAGGGCCAGGCAGGATGTGACACGATGCAGGACGCATAACAGTTGCTTAGCAATGTGTTGATCCTGCTCTGTCACATAAATGTAATGGTGATTATGGTAATATGTCTTCAATGCTAGATAGGTGCAGGCCCATCTCTCGAAACCCCTGAAGTAAAGGAGGGCACATGAAGCAAGCACAGCAACCCTCCAGTCACCACTTTGGGAGTTTAAAAAAAATAGCCAACTGCTGCTTCAGCTATTTCTGACAGCTCCATGTCAGAAATAGCCGTGAATGGAGAGGTAGTCATACATGTATTGTACACTCTCCATTCACCTTTATGGAACGTCCAAAAAAAGCAGAGTGTGCTCCTTTAGCTATTTTTCAACTCCCCTAGCAGTGAATGGAAAGCATAGTGTAATCTCCTTCAAATCGGAGGCCCCATTCTAGAGATGAAAACAGATCCAACTTATCTCATATTGATTACATATCCTAGCGATATGCTATCAGTGCCTGAGTTGGGCCACCCCCTTTAACCACTTCAGCCCCGCTAGCTGAAACACCCTTAATGACCAGGCCACTTTTTACACTTCGGCACTACACTACTTTCACCGTTTATCGCTCGGTCATGCAACTTACCACCCAAATGAATTTTACCTCCTTTTCTTCTCACTAATGGAGCTTTCATTTGGTGGTATTTCATTGCTGCTGACATTTTTACTTTTTTTGTTATTAATCAAAATGTAACGATTTTTTTGCAAAAAAATGACATTTTTCACTTTCAGCTGTAAAATTTTGCAAAAAAAACGACATCCATATATAAATTTTTCGCCAAATTTATTGTTCTACATGTCTTTGATAAAAAAAAAATGTTTGGGCAAAAAAAAATGGTTTGGGTAAAAGTTATAGCGTTTACAAACTATGGTACAAAAATGTGAATTTCCGCTTTTTGAAACAGCTCTGATTTTCTGAGCACCTGTCATGTTTCCTGAGGTTCTACAATGCCCAAACAGTAGAAAAACCCCACAAATGACCCCATTTCGGAAAGTAGACACCCTAAGGTATTCGCTGATGGGCATAGTGAGTTCATAGAACTTTTTATTTTTTGTCACAAGTTAGCGGAAAATGATGATGATTTTTTTATTTTATTTTTTTCTTACAAAGTCTCATATTCCACTAACTTGCGACAAAAAATAAAAAATTCTAGGAACTCACCATGCCCCTCACAGAATACCTTGGGGTGTCTTCTTTCCAAAATGGTGTCACTTGTGGGGTAGTTATACTGCCCTGGCAATTTAGGGGTCCAAATGTGTGAGAAGAACTTTGCAATCAAAATGTGTAAAAAATGACCGGTGAAATCCGAAAGGTGCACTTTGGAATATGTGCCCCTTTGCCCACCTTGGCAGCAAAAAAGTGTGACACATCTGGTATCGCCGTACTCAGGAGAAGTTGGGGAATGTGTTTTGGTGTGTCATTTTACATATACCTATGCTGGGTGAGAAAAATATCTTGGTCAAATGCCAACTTTGTATAAAAAAATGGGAAAAGTTGTCTTTTGCCAAGATATTTTTCTCACCCAGCATGGGTATATGTAAAATGACACCCCAAAACACATTCCCCAACTTCTCCTGAGTATGGCGATACCAGATGTGTGACACTTTTTTGCTGCCAAGGTGGGCAAAGGGGCACATATTCCAAAGTGCACCTTTCGGGTTTCGCAGGCCATTTTTTACACATTTTGATTGCAAGGTACTTCTCACACATATGGGCCCCTAAATTGGCAGGGCAGTATAACTACGCCACAAGTGACCCCATTTTGGAAAGAAGACACCCTAAGGTATTCCGTGAGGGGCACTGCGAGTTCCTAGAATTTTTTTTTTTTTGTCACAAGTTAGCGGAAAATGATGATTTTCTTTTTTTTCTCTTTTTTCCTTACAAAGTCTCATATTCCACTAACTTGCGACAAAAAATAAAAAATTCTAGGAACTCGCCATGCCCCTCACGGAATACCTTGGGGTGTCTTCTTTCCAAAATGGGGTCATTTGTGGGGTAGTTATACTGTCCTGGCAATTTAGGGGCCCATATGTGTGAGAAGTACTTTGCAATCAAAATGTGTAAAAAAATGGCCTGCAAAATCCGAAAGGTGCACTTTGGAATATGTGCCCCTTTGCCCACCTTGGCAGCAAAAAAGTATCACACATCTGGTATCGCCGTACTCAGGAGAAGTTGGGGAATGTGTTTTGGGGTGCCATTTTACATATACCCATGCTGGGTGAGAGAAATATCTTGGCAAAAGACAACTTTTCCCATTTTTTTATACAAAGTTGGCATTTGACCAAGATATTTATCTCACCCAGCATGGGTATATGTAAAATGACACCCCAAAACACATTCCCCAACTTCTCCTGAGTACGGCGATACCAGATGTGTCACACTTTTTTGCAGCCTAGATGCGCAAAGGTGCCCAAATTCCTTTTAGGAGGGCATTTTTAGACATTTGGATCCCAGACTTCTTCTCACGCTTTAGGGCCCCTAAAAAGCCAGGGCAGTATAAATACCCCACATGTGACCCCACTTTGGAAAGAAGACACCCCAAGGTATCCAATGAGGGGCCTGGCAAGTTCATAGAATTTTATTTATTTTTCGCAAAAGTTAGCGGAAATTGATTTTTTTTTTGTTTTTTCTCACAAAGTCTCACTTTCCGCTAACTTAGGACAAAAATTTCAATCTTTCATGGACTCAATATGCCCCTCAGCAAATACCTTGGGGTGTCTTCTTTCCAAAATGGGGTCAGTTGTGGGGTGTTTGTACTGCCCTGGCATTTGAGGGTCTCCGCAATCATTACATGTATAGCCAGCATTAGGAGTTTCTGCTATTCTCCTTATATTGAGCATACAGGTAATGAGATTTTTTTTTCCGTTCAGCCTCTGGGCTGAAAGAAAAAAATGAACGGCACAGATTTCTTCATTCGCATTGATCAATGTGGATGAAAAAAT
Organism: Bufo gargarizans; assembly: GCF_014858855.1. Taxonomy (NCBI): domain Eukaryota; kingdom Metazoa; phylum Chordata; class Amphibia; order Anura; family Bufonidae; genus Bufo; species Bufo gargarizans. Next base: position 162,021,330 of record NC_058083.1, read on the forward strand.
CTCTGCCCAAAAAAAAAAATGGAGGGGAAAGGCGTCTGCCAGGACATAGGAGCTCCGCCCTACATCCATACCCACTTAGCTCGTATGCCCTGGCAAACCAGATTTCTCCATTCGCATCAATCGATGTGGATGAATAAATCATTGCCGGGATTTTTTTATTTTTTTTTATTTTTATATATATATATACAAAGTGTTTGCCAAAGCATAGGAACGCCGCCTCCTCCTCAGCTCGTATGCCTCGGCAAACGTATCTGTCACTGCAGAGGAGAAAATCCCGTCTTGCAGCGCCGCATACACCGACTTGCGTGTAATCTGACAGCAGCGCAATGCTTCTGCCAGAATGCACATCGGTGCTGCAGCTGGTCGATCGGTTGGTCCACCTGGAAGGAAAAAAGACAAAAAAAAAAAAAAAAAAACAGGCCGCAACGCAATAATTTTATTAACTTTGCAACAGAACATGTAACTTTAACTTTTTGAACTGAACATTAGCTTGTTTGCTTACTGGTGTGTTTTTTTTTTTTTTTTTTTACCTTTATAGAACAAACCTCTCCTTCCCCATGGGTCAATGTGCAAAGCGCAAATCGCCCAAAGATGTGGCGAAGTGCGTTATGCACTTTGTCCCATGTGAAAGGAGACGTTTGCAGCAGCAGTGAGTGAATGGGCCCTAATAGCCCTGTGTGCCTATCCTGGTGAGATGATCCCTATGCTAATAGTGCACCTGTGAGTGGTACTTCCGGAAACACTCTCCAAAGCATAGGGCAGGGTGGTCAGGACAGTCAGGACAGAAATAGCGGGTGTCACGCCTTATTCCACTCCTGCTACAGACACGACATCTTTTTCGGGGTGACGGTTGGGTTGAGGTACCAGGAACGACATTGGGGAAATGTCGCTCGTGTAGACGGCTAACTACACTGGTGGATGGGGCCACGGAACCTCCTGGGTACAGGAGGTTCTCGATGATCTCTTCCTGAAATTTGAGGAAGGATCCAGTTCTCCCAGCCTTACTGTAGAGAACAAAACTATTGTACAGAGCCAATTGAATTAAATATACAGACACCTTCTTATACCAGCGTCTGGTTCTGCGGGAAACTAAATACGGAGCCAACATCTGGTCATTGAAGTCCACCCCTCCCATGTGGAGGTTATAGTCGTGGACTGAGAGGGGCTTTTCAATGACACGGGTTGCTCGCTCAATTTGTATTGTCGTGTCTGCGTGAATGGAGGAGAGCATGTAAACGTCACGCTTGTCTCTCCATTTCACCGCGAGCAGTTCTTCGTTACACAGTGCGGCCCTCTGCCCCCTTGCAAGACGGGTGCTAACGAGCCGTTGGGGGAAGCCCGCGCGACTAGTTCGCGCGGTACCACAGGCGCCAATCCGTTCTAGAAACAAATGCCTAAAGAGGGCCACACTTGTGTAAAAATTGTCCACATAAAGATGGTACCCCTTGCCGAATAAGGGTGACACCAAGTCCCAAACTGTCTTCCCACTGCTCCCCAGGTAGTCAGGGCAACCGACCAGCTCCAGGGTCTGATCTTTTCCCTCATAGACACGAAATTTGTGGGTATAGCCTGTGGCCCTTTCACAGAGCTTATACAATTTGACCCCATACCGGGCGCGCTTGCTTGGGATGTATTGTTTGAAGCCAAGGCGCCCGGTAAAATGTATTAGGGACTCGTCTATGCAGATGTTTTGCTCTGGGGTATAAATATCTGCAAATTTCAGGTTGAAATGGTCTATGAGGGGCCGAATTTTGTGGAGCCGGTCAAAAGCAGGGTGGCCCCTGGGACGGGAGGCGGTGTTGTCACTAAAGTGCAGGAAACGCAGGATGACCTCAAATCGTGTCCTGGACATAGCAGCAGAGAACATGGGCATGTGATAAATCGGGTTCGTGGACCAATATGACCGCAATTCATGCTTTTTTGTCAGGCCCATGTTGAGGAGGAGGCCCAGAAAAGTTTTAATTTCGGAAACTTGGACTGGTTTCCACCGGAAAGGCTGGGCATAATAGCTTCCCGGGTTAGCGGTTATAAATTGTGTGGCATACCGATTTGTTTCTGCCACAACTAAGTCTAAAAGCTCCGCAGTCAAGAACAGCTCAAAAAATCCCAGGGCCGAACCGATCTGAGCTGTCTCAACCCGAACTCCAGACTGGGCGGTGAAAGGGAAAACTACAGGTGCGGCTGAAGTTGGGGACTGCCAATCAGGGTTTGCCAGCACCTCTGGGATTCTAGGGGCTCTACGGGCACGTCTTTGCGGTGGCTGCGACGGGATCACTACTGCACGTGCCACCGTACCAGCTTCAACTGCCCTTCTGGTGCTCGCTACTTCACCAGGTTGTACGGCAGTGCTGGTACTAGGTCCAGGAGGGCTGGGCTGCTGGTGTATGCCTCACCACGTAATCCGACAGCACCAGCCCCACTCTGCTGCTCTTGAAGCGGATCCTGCGCAACCTGCGGTCTAGCGACACGGGGCCGGGTACGCCTGGTTCTATCAGGGACCTCAGCCTCCTCGTCCGAACTTTGGGTCAGAGAGCCACTGCTTTCTACAGGTTCGTATTCTGACCCGCTGGATTCATCAGATGAGGGTTCCCACTCCTCATCCGACTGGGTCAGAAGCCTGTAGGCCTCTTCAGAAGAATACCCCCTGTTAGACATGTGGGCAACTAAATTTAGGGGTATTCCCTGAGACTACCCAAGAAAAAAAAAGCAAGCCTGTCTTACAAAGGGGAGCCTAGCGAAGTACCGGAGGCCGCTGCGGTTGATAAAAAATATCAAAACTGATCTTTTTATCGCCGCAGTGCGTGTAAATTGAATGTGCAGCGATCAAAAAAAAATTTTTTTTTTGTCACTGCGGTGGGGCGGGTGTGGGCGAACGCACGTGTGGGCGAGCGATCAGGCCTGATCGGGCAAACACTGCGTTTTGGGTGGAGGGAGAACTAAAGTGACACTAGTACTATTATAGATCTGACCGTGATCAGTTTTGATCACTTCCAGATACTATAAAAGTACAAATGCTGATTAGCGATACGCTAATCAGCGAATAACGGACTGCGGTGCGGTGGGCTGGGCGCTAACCGATCCCTAAACTACCTAACCAAGGGACCTAAACTATACCTAAAACCTAACGGTCAATACCAGTGAAAAAAAAATGTGACAGTTTGCACTGATCACTTTTTTCTTTTCACTTGTGATTGACAGGGGCGATCAAAGGGGTGATCAAAGGGTTAATTGGGGTGCAGGGGCGTGATCTGGGGCTAAAGTGTGATGTTTGGTGTACTCACTGTGAAGCCTGCTCCTCTGCTGGATCCAACCGACGAAAAGAACCAGCAGAGGAGCAGGCAGCCATATATCAGATCATATTTACAAATATGATCTGCTATCTGGCACTTTGATTGGATTTTTTAAAAATCAGCAACCTGCCAGCCACGATCATTGGCTGGCAGGTTGCTGACGAAATACTGCTGTGCGAAATGCCGGCGCGAACTGCGCATGCGCGCGCGCATATTCGCGTCATCTCGTGTCTCGCGAGATGACGCGTATATGCGTGACTCTGCGCAGCGCTGCCACCTCCGGACCGCACATCTGCGTTAGGCGGTCCGGAGGTGGTTAAGCTCCATCAAATAAGACCTCTGCTTAACTCATATAGCCCTTTCTCTCCACTCTTTTCCTATTCTCTCGGTAAAATTGTTAAATCTCAGTTCCTATGTCCCTTCTCCAATCCCTGTCATGCAATAGGGTAACAACCATCAGGTTATTACTCTACACTGCATGTTTGCATTTCTATGTGTAGGACTTCATAAAAACTTAAACAATATAAATATGTATCTATATTGTTTTAAGAAAATAACATTACATAAAATAATAAGTAGAAATAAAAGAAATCTAAAATCTGATCTAGGACTGGAGATATGAGATCCTATAGGATACATCAGACTTTCTTCATGTTCTTCGCAAATTTGTTTGTGTGAGCTGTTCCAAGTGAAAGAGGAACAAGACATGTAAGAAACATTCATATTTTTTTATTTATTTTTTTATTCATTGATGTATAACAGCTTGTAGACAGCAGTAGAGAAGGTCAAGTAGAGTCCACAAAAAATGAGTTACTTGTGAACATGGCCTACATGTTTCATTTTAACAAATATTTAAAGGGGTTGTCCCACTTTGCTGTTTCAATCTTACTAGCAGTAAATGTCCTGATAACTTCCTGGTTCTCAGGCAGTTGAGTGAAGGCCACGCCTCCTCATGACTCACTCTGAGAGCTCAGTCCTTGAGTGCTCCATGTGGATGAGTCAACAGTCTGGCAGCCTGCAGAGTATGTAAAGCCGATCCCCCTGCTGGGGAACCACTCGGTGACCACTGACCAATGCTAGTGAACTAATGGAGTAACTTGTGGCTGTCCTGCATTATAATAAATTTTTACACATAAAACCTGTGTTACAAACCCATTCTGTGCAGCGAAAACAATAAATCACTACAGCCCAAATGCATGTTAGCTAGTAGCCATATGATCTGTGCTAGATATAGATAGATATATTCACTGACTTATTACCCAGCTTTCCCGGTGTACAATAATATTACAGACTTATTACCCAGCTTTCCCGGTGTACAATATTATCACTGACTTATTACCCAGCTTTCCCGGTGTACAATATTATCACTGACTTATTACCCAGCTTTCCCGGTATCAGATATTATCACTGACTTATTACCCAGCTTTCCCGGTGTACAATATTATCACTGACTTATTACCCAGCTTTCCCGGTATCAGATATTATCACTGACTTATTACCCAGCTTTCCCGGTGTACAATATTATCACTGACTTATTACCCAGCTTTCCCGGTATCAGATATTATCACTGACTTATTACCCAGCTTTCCCGGTGTACAATATTATCACTGACTTATTACCCAGCTTTCCCGGTATCAGATATTATCACTGACTTATTACCCAGCTTTCCCGGTATCAGATATTATCACTGACTTATTACCCAGCTTTCCCGGTGTACAATAATATTACAGACTTATTACCCAGCTTTCCCGGTGTACAATAATATTACAGACTTATTACCCAGCTTTCCCGGTGTACAATATTATCACTGACTTATTACCCAGCTTTCCCGGTGTACAATATTATCACTGACTTATTACCCAGCTTTCCCGGTATCAGATATTATCACTGACTTATTACCCAGCTTTCCCGGTATCAGATATTATCACTGACTTATTACCCAGCTTTCCCGGTATCAGATATTATCACTGACTTATTACCCAGCTTTCCCGGTGTACAATAATATTACAGACTTATTACCCAGCTTTCCCGGTGTACAATAATATTACAGACTTATTACCCAGCTTTCCCGGTGTACAATATTATCACTGACTTATTACCCAGCTTTCCCGGTATCAGATATTATCACTGACTTATTACCCAGCTTTCCCGGTATCAGATATTATCACTGACTTATTACCCAGCTTTCCCGGTGTACAATAATATTACAGACTTATTACCCAGCTTTCCCGGTGTACAATAATATTACAGACTTATTACCCAGCTTTCCCGGTGTACAATAATATTACAGACTTATTACCCAGCTTTCCCGGTGTACAATATTATTGTACACCGGGAAAGCTGGGTAATAAGTCTGTAATATTATTGTTCACCGGGAAAGCTGGGTAATAAGTCAGTGATAATATTGTTCACCGGGAAAGCTGGGTAATAAGTCAGTGATAATATTGTACACCGGGAAAGCTGGGTAATAAGTCTGTAATATTATTGTTCACCGGGAAAGCTGGGTAATAAGTCTGTAATATTATTGTTCACCGGGAAAGCTGGGTAATAAGTCAGTGATAATATCTGATACCGGGAAAGCTGGGTAATAAGTCAGTAATAATATTGTTCACCGGGAAAGCTGGGTAATAAGTCTGTAATATTATTGTACACCGGGAAAGCTGGGTAATAAGTCAGTGATAATATTGTACACCGGGAAAGCTGGGTAATTAGTCAGTGATAATATTGTACACCGGGAAAGCTGGGTAATTAGTCAGTGATAATATTGTACACCGGGAAAGCTGGGTAATAAGTCAGTGATAATATCTGATACGGGGAAAGCTGGGTAATAAGTCAGTGATAATATTGTACACCGGGAAAGCTGGGTAATAAGTCAGTGATAATATTGTACACCGGGAAAGCTGGGTAATTAGTCAGTGATAATATTGTACACCGGGAAAGCTGGGTAATAAGTCAGTGATAATATCTGATACCGGGAAAGCTGGGTAATAAGTCTTATAGACTTATTACCCAGCTTTCCCGGTGTCTGATATTATCACTGACCTAGTACCCAGCTTACATGGGGGGGGGGGGCATCTGTGGATGGCACTTTTTGGGTGGGGGCATCTGTGGAGGGCACTTATGGGGTGGGGGCATCTGTGGAGGGCACTTATGGGGTGGGGGCATCTGTGGAGGGCACTTATGGGGTGGGGGCATCTGTGGAGGGCACTTATGGGGTGGGGGCATCTGTGGAGGGCACTTATGGGGTGGGGGCATCTGTGGAGGGCACTTATGGGGTGGGGGCATCTGTGGATTGCTGCCTGGACTCCTTCTGGGTGCCGGAGCACACGGCGTCCTCGGTTGCTATGACGCCATGCGCTCCCTCCTGCTGCCGGAAAACAGTAATACACTGCTATGATCTATAAGATGTATCACTGTATTCCGGCGGCAGGAGGGAGCGCACGGCGTCATAGCAACCGAGGACGCCGTGTGCTCCGGCGCCCAGAAGGAGTCGGCCCGTGACTAATAGGAGACCATATGAATCACTAACCTCTGCCCTGTGATCTTCCAGGGCCCTCCTTCCTCCTCTAAATCTGCAGGACATCAGCGTGGCAGGCAGACCGTCTCTCTCCCCGGCACTATCTCCAGCATGCAGGACACGGCTGTTTTACAAGCTGGGGAGGCATGCGTGCGCGTTCTCGAGCGGCCGGCTGGGGAGAAAGTCGGACATTGTGCGCAGGCGCGGCACATACAAGCCCCGCAAGTATCTGGCCGTATCCATGGGATACAGGTAGACAACAGAGGCGCAGATGAAGGCATTTTTCAGGAGAACCGTGCAAGTTAGGAAATAGAAGTTATTTAGAAGATTATTCAAGGACACTTGGGGAAACTGATTAACAGCAATTAATGAAATGGGACAACCCCTTTAAGGGACCTGTCTGAATATATAGAAAATATTTCACTTATAGACCTGGAAATCCCAAAACAGCATGCACACATATCATATTATATGGCCTCCACAGAAATTAACTAATGACAGCCATTCCAGGCAGGCATCCAATATGGATGGCATTAATCATAGCCACCAGAGTCTATCATGAAGTCTCTGGGTATCATCTAAAATTGTTGAGACATAATTAACCAATTTACACTAGGTTAAGTTGTATTAAGTTATAGCTGTTTTTTAAGTTGTAAAATAAAATCATTCTAAGTAACTTATTTTTGCTTGCATCTACTTAATCAGATAATTATATCTCTTTTCTGTCAGAAATAAAATGATAACCCGTAGTTGGTATTAAAGAGGTTATCCCATGACTAATGTAAAAAATGAAAATCAGACATCATATGGTACATGGCAACCTCTTTCTAACAAAGCCAGAACCAGCCCTGTACCTCATATGGATCCAGAGATCTCCTCATTCATTGCTCTGCTAGCGTTATATCAAGCTGACATCTCATGGGGAGTGTCTTTTCTTCTGCAGCTAAGGGGCGTGTCCATGCTATCCCTATCTCAGGAGACAATTGAAGGATGAAACTTATCATGTGCGGCCTGCTCAGTGAGCAGGTCAAAGAAATAAGAAAAACAAACAGCAGGTGGTGCTATACAGATAGATTTTTATTGAATAACTCAGTGGCTATGCTACATTTTTAGTTACATGCAATTACAATAGTATTGGGATCCAGGTGCTGGTTTTAAAATTAAAGAATATGTTTTGTGGGACAACCCCTTTAACCCTTTCATGACCAAGGGTCATTGATGCACCAGTGTCCAGGTCAAAATTTACAAATCTGACATGCGTCACTTTATGTGGTAATAGCTTTGGAACACTTTTACTTATCCAAGCCAATCTGAGATTGTTTTCTCATGACATATTGCAATTCATGATAGTCATATATTTGAGTCAATATATTTCCCCTTTATTTATGAAAAAATCCAAAATGTACCCAAAATTTGGAAAAATTCACAATTTTCCAAATTTCTATTTCTCTGCTTCTAAAACAGAAAGTCATACCTAATAAAATATGTATTACTTAACATTCACCATATGTCTACTTTATGTTGGCATCATTTTGTAAATGTCATTTTATTTTTTTAGGACGTTAGAAGGCTTAGAAGTTAAGAAGCAATTCTTAAAATTTTAAAGAAAATTTCCAAAACCCACTTTTTAAGGACCAGTTCAGGTCTGAAGTCACTTTGTGGGGCCTATATAGTAGATACCCCCATAAATGACCCCATTGCAGAAACTAGACCCCTCAAGTTACTCAAAACTGATGTTACAAACTTTGTTAACCCATTAGGTGTTCCACAAGAATTAAAGGAAAATGGAGATGACATTTCTAAATTTCACTTTTTTGGCAGATTTTCCATTATTTTTTTTTCTTTAACACATTGAGGTTTAACAGCCAAACAAAACTCAATATTTATTACCCTGATTCCGCGGTTTACAGAAACACCCCACATGTGGTCGTAAACTGCTGTACGGGCACACAGCAGGGCGCAGAAGGAAAGGAATACCATACGGTTTTTGGAAGGCAGATTTTGCTGGATTGGTTTTCTGAACGCCATGTTTTTTTATTTTTCTGCCGATCGTCTTGTGTAGGGGTTTGTTTTTTGCAGAAAGTGTTGAGGTTTTTATTGGTACCATTTTTGGGTACATAGGATTTATTGATCATTCATTATTACACTTTATGGGGCAAGGTGACCCAAAAATTGTCTGTTTTGGAACAGTTTTCATTTATTTATTTTTACAGCGTTCATCTGAGGAGTTAGGTCATGTGATAGTTTTATAGAGCAGATCGTTACGGACGTGGCAATACCTAATATGTATACGTTTTCTTATTTATTAAATTTTTACACAATAATAGCATTTCTGAAACCAAAAAAAGATGTTTTAGTGTCTTCATAGTCTGAGAGCCATAGTTTTTTTATTTTTTGGATGATTGTCTTAAATAGGGTATCGTTTTTTGCGGGATAAGGTGACAGCTTGATTGGTACTATTTTGGGGGTCATAAGCCTTTTTGATCGCTCGCTGTTGCACTTTTTGTGATGTAAGGTGACAAAAATAGCTTTTTTGGCACAGTTTTTTTTTTAATGGTGTTTATCGGACAGGGTCTATCATGTGATATATTTATAGAGACGGTAGTTACGGACGTGGTGACACATAATATGTGTATTTTATTTTATTTTTTCATTTTTTTTATAGGAAAAGCCAATTTCTTTTTTTAATTTACACTTTAATTATTTATTTTTATTTTTTATTTTTATTATTTTCACTTTCTTTTTTTATCAAGTCCCTCTTGGATCATGAAGATCCAGATGGGCTGATGGCTGTACTATACTTTGCAATGCTCTTGCATTGCAAAGTATAATACTATTAGATGCCCTTGTTGTGGAATCATATATCTAGTATCAAATGTATACTTGCTTGTATTATATCTAACAGTTTGCTTAACAAAATGGACCCCTGAAGCAGCAGCCAGCTCCCTTAATAATCCCTTACTAATCACTTTATGATATTGAAATTGCTGACATATTGCTGACATAATGCTGACTTTTGCTAAAGTATGGAGTGATAATGTGATACTGTTATCATGGGACTTAGTAATGTGACAATTAGATCATCAAATTAGCCGAGTCATAAAGTTCCCCTTTTTCTGCTATAAAAAATCATGTAATCTGAATAATAAACGGAACATCTAGCATTGACTTCTCTGTGACAGTCTGTGTGTGATCTCTCGTGGGTGGCGTACGTATGCCTATCATTTCATACCATTCGGAGCAGTACATCAACCTTCCCTGACTAATTGGGTCAGATCCAGAATCAGAGCCATATCAGTTGGCGCCCAAACGACGTGGGGCCTGAGGATTGGACCTCCTGCTGGCGTACCCCCAGAGACTGGACCCAGAGAGACAAGCCAACGGACACCGGGACCGCGGCCCGTAATAAGAGGTGAGAAAATATATTCATCTTACCTATTCTGTGTCCCTTGGCTTAGTCTATCCATATTTGTTCTAGGGAGGGGTGCACCGACAGTGAGGCATCCTCAGGGGCATGAAAGTAAGAACCCCATTGTATTGATAAGCTTGATGTATTGTGTTTTATTATTTTTTTTTGTGTATGGTTGGTTTCTCTGGGAGAAAGGAGAGGCATAGACTGACAGAACAATAGAAGTCTCCTAAAGTGCCTACATTGAGGGGTAACCCCGGTGTGTGACCCCAAGAAATAGTAGAAGGGAAGGAGACAGCTTGCTGATAACCCAGTGGTGTGTTAATCTCAAGCTCAAGGTGTTTGTTTGTCAGTGTCTGTGCTAATCCAACTATCAGAGACAGTAAGTGAAGGCTCCAGAACGTGTTGAAGGCTCCAGAACGTGGTGTAAAAAAATGGGTAACCGAAATAGTGTCCCGAAGGGCTATTGTTCACCTGAACAGTACGTGGCGGACCGGAGAGGAAAAGGTTATGTTAAAGGACTAAGCAAGTTAGAAAAGAGTTATGATATTGCAAAAGGAGGTGTATTGTGTTCTGCTATATGGCAGACATTGTTGACTGGTTGACTGAGAAGAGAGGCAAATTGAATGATGATAAGTTGATAGATACAGTTAGGGTATGGCTGGACTGTAGCAAAGAATTTGAACAGACAAAAGGAGAAGCAATGTTTGATGAAAAATCAGGACTCCATTACTATCGGCCTGGCCCAGTCTTAGTACAGGAACAGCCACCGCCCTATAATGGCGCAGCTGAAAGAAAAAGGGGAAGTTGGACTTGTACACATTGTGGTCAGCAGAACCCTGCCCCCCGTGATACGTGCTTAGCCTGTGGTGCTCCACGCCCTCATAATCATGCTCTTTTAGCCCCCCAGCACGTCTCACCAGTCCCAGCAATGACGCCATCTTGTCCTCAGCCAACGCCCAAGGCTGGACTTGTAATCTCCCCAAACCCTGCTCTTTCTGTCATGCCACAAGTCACTACTATATACCCACTTGTAAATCCTGACGGCACCTACATGCTACCCAGTCAGCCCATAGCTCCAGCTCATATAATGGTAGGAGGTAGTGGTGCTGTAGATCAGGAAGATGAGGATGGGGAGAAACAAAAGGAAGATGCAGGGGAAGACTCACAGCAGACAGTGGACTATGCACCTGGTGCTGCAGCACAAACCCCGGGATATCGCAGCCCCCCACCGCACCTTGGACGATTTTCTGATATTACCCTAAGTAGCCAGCAGGGTGCAGCAAGAGCAGTGAATGAGTCTTTTCAAAACCAAATTACAGAGCTGCAAAGAGAGATCCATAACATAGGACAAGGAAATCTTGAAGCCTTAAGGGAAATATACTTGAACACTCGCCCAGTCGGGCCACCTAAGTATGTGTCCTTTACCCCCCAGCAGTTGTTCACCATAGTGAACCTCATGCCTGACCCAGATACTCACCCTATGCCCTTTTACAGAAAATTGGCACAAGTATATCAAACCTACGGGTGTACTTGGTCAGACTTGCAAAGTATTGTACAAAATAAAACTGGTGAATTTTCTTCACTTATAATGGATCACATACGCCAACCAGAACTCCCTGGAGCAAATTATGACACTCGTGATTCAGAATCTGGCCGTGATTTCATTCAGCAATTATATAAGTGGGCGAAAGACAGACTAGCAGAGCAGTCCACAACCCTGCAGGACATGGTACAGGATAAAGCAGAGTCAGTAGAAAAGTTTGTACAAAGAGTTAAACAAAACTATAAAGATATGGGATTCAGTCCAAATGAACCTGTGCACCTAAGACTCCTAGCACGGTCATTTGTAGATGGCCTTAGGCCAGATCTGAACAAAGCTCTTGTAACCTGTCGCCCAGAATGGAAATCATTAACATTGGAAATCTTAGAGCAAGTTGCAAAAGGGCTGGAGAGTAGTACAAAGAAATCCCGCATATCAGTCATGGCAGTCATGACGGGAGAAGGAGGAGAGGAAAGACCCCCGCCCCGTGTCTGTTATGGGTGCGGCAAACCAGGGCACATTAAGAGAAACTGTCGCTCCAAACATCTGTGGCCAGCAGATCAGAGCCAAAGAGGAACTCCTCCTCCATGGCCAGCTCCATCCCACTAGGACGTTGGCAAACCAGTGTTGCTGGGAGGGGACACCCCGTGTATGGCAGTCTCTGCCCCTCCTGCAGGCCCCGCCCCTCGAATCACCCTCGATGTGGCAGGGAAGGAACTCTCATTCCTTGTAGACACTGGTGCAGCCCGCAGTGTGTTATGTGAGACCGCCATACTCCCTTCCTGGCTCACAGATATGCATTTACCCTGCTCTGGTTTAGAAGGGGTCACCCAGCACAACCCTGTTACTAAGCCTCTCTTGATTACTCCCTCCACTAAGTCCCAAAGCCAATCTCCACAGTTACATCTGCCCACTGGAGTAATGTCACAATTTGTTGTAAGCCAGACATGTCCTTATAACCTATTAGGCTCAGATTTTCTTCAGAAAATACGGGCCAACATCCAGTTCAAGGAAAATGGTACAGTTGTTTTAGGTACGGCATTGAGTCCTGAAGAAACCTGCCTCCTAATGGCATTAAAATCCCAGTCACTTGAATCACATGAACAAGGGGATTCGCTGCAAAGCATTTTGCTCCTCATCCCTGATACCCTTTGGACCAAAGGTCCCCAAGACATTGGGCGTCTCAAAGTCCCGCCAGTCACTGTAACCTTGAAGAATCCTAACTTACTGCCATATAAAGCACAATACCCTCTCTCCATTTCCCAGAGAGATGCTATCACCCTCCAGATACAGGCTCTTCTTGCAAATGGAGCTATTAAAATTACCACCTCACCATGTAACACTCCCTTATACCCAATTAAAAAGAAGAGTGTGAAGGGACAGCCTCCTGTATATCGCATGGTACAAGACCTCAGAGCAATTAATGAGGCTACGGTCTTTGAAACCCCCATTGTACCAAATCCCCACACTTTGCTTGCTAGCATTCCTCCTGTGGCTGCTATCTTTACTGTCATTGATCTAGCAAATGCCTTTTTCTCTGTCCCATTACATGAAGACTCCCAATTTCTCTTTGCTTTTACACATGATGGAAAACAATACACCTGGACGGTGTTGCCTCAAGGAGCTCATAATAGTCCTTCCTGCTTTAGCAAAGCAATGGCATCCATCTTACAACCATGGCAAGCAGATCACCCAGAGGTGGAACTCTTACAATATGTCGATGATTTACTCCTCTGTGCTGACTCACACCCCGTCTGCCTGAACTCATCTGCCTCACTTCTTGCCTACCTGGCGGATGCTGGGTGCAGAGTCTCACGTTCTAAATTACAGTTGTGTCTTCCAAAAGTTGTTTTCCTAGGTCACTGTATCTCACAAGGCAGTAAGCATCTTACGGATGCCAGAAAGATAGCAGTCTCAGACATCCCACTGCCAGATACCCCTCACCAACTGCAAACCTTTCTGGGACTAATTTCATACTGTAGACCATGGATCCCTGATGCATCCGTTCTGATGCAGCCACTGTTTGATTGCATACCCCGTATTGCTACTGTCCCTTTCCAAATGACTGCAGAAGCCATAAAAGCATTCCAATCTCTCAAACAAATCATTGTCACTGCCCCAGCTCTTGGCATCCCTAACTATCAGCTTCCCTTTCGCCTTTATGTCATGGAACGTCAGGGTCATGCCACTGGAGTTCTCACCCAGAGCCATGGGGGTCGTAGTAGACCTCTAGGCTACTTCTCAAAACGTCTAGACCCTGTAGCCAGAGCCACCCCTTCCTGTGTCAGGGCCGTTCATGCTGCTAGTTCTCTCCTGAACGCTACCGCTGACATCGTCCTGGGACACCCACTCACCATCATGGCTCCCCATGACATCTCAGCTATCCTGCAACAAACACAACCTAAACACCTCACTGCACAACGCCACCTCAGGCTCCAGTGTAGTCTGCTTCTGCCAGATAATGTCACCATCCAGAGATGCCACATCCTCAATCCTGCTGCACTCCTTCCTCTCCCAAGGGGGGAGTATACTGCAGATGGAGATTCTGAAGATTTTATTGATCTACGTGCTGAAGAAGATCTTCAGGAAGAAGAACTATGGGCCTCAACCGACTCTCTTTACAAAGAACAAGAACATGATTGCATTACAATGATGGAAGCTGAAGTAGGAACTCCACCATCAATACAGGATACTCCTTTGCAAAACCCACACTGGACACTCTTTGTAGACGGTTCAAGGTATGCCGATGACAAAGGGAAATTCCACACAGGCATGGCAGTTACTAGTGAGTATGAAGTACTGTGTGCAAGGCAATTGCGCCCAGACCAGTCAGCACAAGAGGCTGAACTCATAGCCCTTACTGAGGCCTGCCTCATAGCAAAAGACTCCACTGCTAACATCTACACAGACTCCAGATATGCTTTTGGAGTAGTTCATGATTTCGGAATAATATGGAAGGCCAGAGATTACATTACAGCAGCAGGAACCCCAATTAAACATGCTTTAGCAGTGGAGGCTTTGATGACTGCAGTACTCCTGCCCACCAAAGTAGCAGTAATCAAAGTAAAGGCACATACCCGTGCTGACACACCAGAAGCCAAAGGAAATGCATTGGCTGACCAAGCAGCCAAACAGGCAGCAATGGAAGAGGAAAGAGCACAGCCAGATAAAATCATGTTAGCACAACCGGATGTCAAGCAACAAGAAGTATCATGGGATCTACTGAAACAGATGCAGAAGCAAGCCACCCGCTCAGAAAAGGAAACCTGGCTAAAGGAGTCAGCCCTGGAAGAAGAATCCGGACTTTGGACACAAGGGAAGAAAGTGTGCTTGCCTAGAGCACTCTATCCTGTAATAGCCTCTGTGGCCCATGGGCCCACTCATCAATCTAAGACAATAATGAAAGAACTCATCGATAAAATATGGGTAGCCCCAGGAATCACTCCTGTACTAGTGAAATATGTCCAGTCATGTTTAATCTGTGCCCAATGCAATCCAGGTAGGACTGAGCCCACGCCCAAAAAATGTCTCCCAAAAGCCTTATACCCCTTCCAGAGGATCCAGATTGATCATATCCAGATGCCAATGTGCCAAGGGTTTCAATACGTGTTAGTAGTGGTAGACATGTTCTCTGGGTGGCCAGAAGCCTACCCCGTCAGGAATCAGACAGCAACAACTACTGCTAAAAAATTGATACAGGAAACTGTCTGTAGGTACGGGGTACCTGAGGTCATTGAGAGTGATCAGGGCCCAGCATTCACTGCTAACCTAACCCAAGAGGTCTGGAAGATGGTAGGGTCACACCTGGCATTCCACACCCCTTACAGACCCCAAAGTAGCGGCAAAGTCGAGAGACTGAATGGGGTATTAAAGTCAAAAATGCTGAAAATGACTAGGGAGACAGGGCTCAATTGGGTTCAGTGTTTACCAATAGCACTCTTTGCAGTCAGACACACTCCCAAACCTCCCCATAAGCTGACTCCACATGAGATATTGTTTGGGTCGGGACCCCGGATGGGGCTGTACTTCCCTCAACAGTTGCAAATGCATTATGAATCTGTTGCAAAGTATGTGATAGCTTTGAGCAAACAGTTGTCTAACATCCATGTACAAGTCTTTTCTTCCATTCCAGATCCTGACTCCCTAGAAGGCAGCCACACTCTGAAACCAGGAGAGTGGGTAGTGGTCAAGAAACACGTCAGAAGTACCCTAGAACCACGCTTCGAGGGGCCTTACCAAGTACTACTGACCACTCCAACTTCTGTAAAGCTCGAAGGGAGATCCACCTGGATCCACGCCTCTCACTGCAAAAGGATAAGGAACCCGCCAGATTCAGAAATAACAAAATGATTTTCTTTTATCTGCTAGCACTGGTGACACTCACCAGTGCATACATTCCTCCCCCGACAATAAGTTTGTCAAACATCATCAAGTGTTGTATAAAAGCCTGAAGGAAGGTGATTCTGACACCACCACCTCTTCACTAAAAGATTGTTGGATATGTACACATGGCCCAGTAAATGCTAGAGCTATGCCTTATTTAGCTGTGCCCCTAACCTTCCAAGAGATAAAAGATTTGGCAGGATCAGCTGTTTTCCTTTCTAGCATAAATGAGGTTAATACCAAAAATGGCAACAGAAAAGCTTCCCTAATAGTAGCAGCATGGGATGGGTCCCCATGGCTAATGATAAACAGAACAGGACCCTCAGCTCAGAATAGCAATATGCCCTGGAATGACTATATGTGGAGCAATGTATCCTGCTTCCCAAATTGGACCCACTGTTACTGCCTACAGGTACAAACCCATGGTATGGTTTTCAGTTCCCATAACAGATCAGGCTGTAATGATTCCAACCCAGACAGTCCAGTACAGTGCATTGGTATATATGCTGAAGCAAGTGGTGATCTGGCCTGCGCCCGGCGCAGTGTAAGGGACTTGACAATAGGGATAACTAGTAAAACCACAGAGGGTCAAGAAAAGGGTCAAAAACTAGCAGAAGGTATCATATTAGCCCACTTAATCACTCGTTTGTTCAATAGTACAGTGGTTTCGGTCCCAAAAAATATATACCTAGTATGTGGACACAGGGCATATAAATGGCTCCCTTCGGATTTCAAAGGTTTATGTACAATTGCTAGGCTCACACCAGCCACTTTTACACTGCCTCATGGAAAATTAAATGTCAATACTATCCCCAAACACACCTTATATAAAAGAGCCGCAGATAACATTCCTAGACCAAATGGAAAACCCCATCTTGTAGAAATGAGTGGTGCCAACAAGTTCTTTAGTACTCTATTAATCTATCCTATGCTTACACAAACATATGACAAACTAGTAATGGCTACCGACTACTTGGATGATCAGATTTGGGAAATGATGAAACTGATGAATACATCTAATGTTGTCCAGAATCAGCTCATCATAGTCACTAATCAACACACTTTAGTATTAGACTATTTGACTGCAAAGGATGGAGGTATGTGTCAGGTAGTAGGTACTGCATGCTGCCATTATATCGATCCACAAGGTAATCTACAAGTAAAAGCTGGTTTGGAAAAGATGAGTGAGATACGTGATGAATGGCTAGAGGCTCACAGTGCAGATAAGTCAACATGGTGGTCTGACACTTTCTCATTCCTTAATCCCAGTAACTGGTTCAAGGGAATTAGTGGATGGACGATGGGAATAATTCAGGGAATATTACAGATAGCCCTAATATTGATGGTAATCTACATATTTATCAAAGTTGTTGTTTCCTGCATTAACCGCATCACCAACAGAAAGAAGCCTGCTGAGGAAACCATACTACTTCTCTATGAACAAATGGCTAGCACCGCAATAGATGTGGATGTGATCCCTGCATTCCCGACACCCCCGCCTTCTCCAACTCCCGCTGATGAAGCTCCTCTACCCAGGCCTGAAGATCCAAGAGATGATGAGAATTAGGGACAAATGAATCCCAGGGTATTACCAGAAGTCCGCTCAATCGGGAACTTATTCACAAGGGATAAGTTGTCGCCACTGTGGGTGAAGAGGATACGAATGGTATGCCAGGGGATTCGCTAGGTTTAGGGAAAGTCTACAATCAAGTCTACAAGGGGGGACTGTTGTGGAATCATATATCTAGTATCAAATGTATACTTGCTTGTATTATATCTAACAGTTTGCTTAACAAAATGGCCCCTGAAGCAGCAGCCAGCTCCCTTAATAATCCCTTACTAATCACTTTATGATATTGAAATTGCTGACATATTGCTGACATAATGCTGACTTTTGCTAAAGTATGGAGTGATAATGTGATACGTTATCATGGGACTTAGTAATGTGACAATTAGATCATCAAATTAGCCGAGTCATAAAGTTCCCCTTTTTCTGCTATAAAAAATCATGTAATCTGAATAATAAACGGAACATCTAGCATTGACTTCTCTGTGACAGTCTGTGTGTGATCTCTCGTGGGTGGCGTACGTATGCCTATCATTTCATACCATTCGGAGCAGTACATCAACCTTCCCTGACTAATTGGGTCAGATCCAGAATCAGAGCCATATCACCCTGTAGATGGCAACAGCGTACGCTTTTGGAAAGCGTCCGGTTGCAGCACAGCAGCCCCGATGGTTGAAAGAGGGAGCTCCCTCCCTCTATTAACCCAATGGATGCGGCATCTATGGGGTCACAGCAGAGTGTCAGCATAGAGCTGACACTCTGCTGATGGCGGCGGCTCAGGGATGGAGCCGCCGCCATCACACACAGAAGGGGGACTGTGGGCAACGCTGGAAAGGGGGGGTGATGTACGGCTAGCAACATTGAGGGGGGCTTGGCGAGGAGGGGCGGGGAGAATGAATGGGCGGGGAGGGGGCGGAGGACCACATCAGGGCAGAAGATCATGGAGATGAGCAGGAGAGCCGGAGACAAGCAGCAGGTGGACACAAGGGGGGCTTGGCGCACAGATCGGGGGGCACAGATGGGGGGGCATGAGGACAATATGTGATTTCAGGCTCTGATCTGCAGAGCGCAGATCAGAGCCTGAAACCGGCATTTTAACACTGCCGCAATCCGATTGGTTAGTCTGCACAGACTAACCAATCAGATCGATTGCCGGCAAGGGGCCACTCTGATTGGTCCCTTGCCAGCATTACTGCACTGTATGCTGTCCGTGACAGCAGCAGGGCAGGGGCAGAAGCTTTAATCCAAGCGCTTTGCAGCGCTTGGATTAAAGAGCTGCCAGAACGTTTATATACGTGATAGCTGCACGGGGCATGTGCAAATATCACGTATATAAACGTATTGCAGTCGTGAAGGGGTTAAGTATAAAGTTTGATTAGAATATGCCTAATAATTTCAATGAATAAATAAATGTCAAGTTGTAGCATACAGTAGAGATCAGCACATTTCTTGAAATTCATTTCATCCCCTATTTGGCAAATTTTTATAAAAATGTGATTTGAGTAAGTATCAAATTTGCTCCAATAGCCCTGAAAATTAGCATTAGTAGTTAGAATTAGAAAAAATAATAATAATAATAATAATTATTATTATTATAATAATAATAATAATAATAATATATTTGTAACTATTGTTGACTAGGCAACAATCCTCTTTGTTTCTGGCTAAAATATATGCATTGTATAAACTAGAATCAGCAAGAATTACCATGTTATCTTTTTTTTAAATCAGAAAAAAACTTATTTCCATATGCTTGGGTTTCTGGGAAAGATATTTACATTTTTTTTTCGAACAAAGAAAATAAGAAAGGTCATTCTTTATGCCAGCTGTTAGACATGCTAATTTGCATACATTTTCTCCAGAAACCTAGAGGAGCATTCTATAGGTCCCCTCTCTAACTATATTGACTCTCCATGATATGAATGCATAGTGTCAATTGTTTCCATGGCATCCAGAAGCCTTATAATGGTGTATGGCAGCCTAGGAGGCCTAGCACACAGCCAGGGTCTTATAGGTAACTGTTAATGTATTACTGAAAGTTTCAATTCAGCATGCATTGTACTGCAATAACACAGAGATCAGACCCTCAAAAGTGGGAATAAATAAATAAATGAGATTTATAAAAATAAAAGTGTAAAAAAAAGTTCCCCTTTCCCCTCATGAAGCCATTTATGAATGGAAAAATAATTGAAAAAATCCCATACATATTTGGTATCTTTTTGTCCTTAGGTAAATAATATAAAAAAAATATAAAAAATATGCCAGAACAACCATTTTTACATCACGTTGCCTTACAAAAAGCGTAATATTAAGCTAACTTGATGAACCCCAAAATAAGACCAATGAAAACAACACAGAAACCAATAGAAAAATAATAAATAAAAAATCCCTCTCAGAAAAAGTGGACAAAAACATGATTTAAAAAAATGATTTTATTGTGTAAAACTGAACAAAAAAAAAATAGACAAATAATGTATCATCTTGTCTATAATGACCTGCTCTATAAAAATACCCCATAATGTACCAGAACAGCTATTTTTTGTCACCTCGCCTTCAAAAATCATATTATCAAGCGACCAAAAAGTCATATGTACCTCAAAATGGTACCAATGACAATGTCACTTCACCCCGTAAAAAAATCAAGATCTCACATAAAATTTTTGCCAGAAAAATAATAAGATAAATATTTCAGAAAACATTATTTTATTTTTATTTTTTAATACTGTACTCTGGAAAAGTGGTAAAACATAAAAAAAAAACTATATAAAATTGGCATCTCTGTAATCATACTGACCAGCAAAATACGGATAAGATGAAATTTTTGTACGATTTACAATGTACGATATACACTGCAATAACAAGGTCCAAAAAGCAATGACGGAATTGCTGCATTTCTTTATCCTGCTTCCCAAAAAGTAAATAAAAGAAAATCAAAATGTTGTATGCACACCAAAACAGAACCGATGATAATGGCAAATCATCTCGCAAAAAAAAAAAATAAGCACTCACACAGCTTCATTAAGAGAAAGATAGAACATGTACAGTATGTTTCTCAGAAAATGGCTGTACAAATACTGCATGGGCGCCTTAAAAGCAACATAGCAGTTTCCATAAACTAGAATTAGATTAATAAATAATTGAGGTTTGTTTTTCTGTTAACCCTTGCTATGTTACAGGAATGATGGCTTAAAATACGAAATCTGTAAAAGAAAAAAGTGAACCAAAATTCATAGTTAACCCCTTCTGTTAAACAAAAAGAAAAGCATTTGGCACCTTTAAGCAAAGCCAAAAAACCATGTGTGCTCCTGCAGGAGCTGCGTCCAAATGGCTCCTTTGGCCTCTTGTACATGAACGTGTCCGTTCTGTTTTTTTTTTTTTTGCGGACCATATGCGGAACCATTCGCTTCAATGGGTCCACAAAAAAAAGGAAGTTACTCCGTGTGCATTACGTTTCAGTATGTCCGTAGTTCTGTTCCGCAAAAAATACCTATTATTGTTCACATAACAGACAAGGATAGTACTGTTCTATAAAGGGCCAGCTGTTCTGTTCCGCAAAGTACAGAATGCACACGGCTGTCATCCATATTTTTTGTGGATCCGTTTTTTTCGGACCGCAAAATACATACGGTCATGTACAAGAGGCCTTAGTGGAACAAAATAGAGAAATGAAGGCAGCAGCTAAAAAGTTGTGGAGAAAAGAAATCTTCTTTTAATGCATCTTGTGGCAGTCCAAACACATGCTTTCTAATCCCTTCTGTTAGCTGAAGATTTACTTTGCGTCAGTATTCCAGGTCACTGTTTCCGGCAGGACAAATTTATCACCATGGACTTAACCGTGCAGATCCCCAAGATTCAAGTAGTGGCCCCATGACAGAAACAGGAGGGTGGCAGCAGTGGCAGTAACTGTGACAATAGTGCCTAATAACAGAGTTGATATGGGGGCAGCAGCACTGACAGTTACAATAGTGGTCCCATGACAGAGTGGAAGGCGGGCAGCAGCGGCAGTAAGGCTGTGTTTAAATCATTGCTTATGTTTTATTTTTTTGCTCTGTCAGAAGAATAAAATAGAAGTGTTACTAAGGCTCACCAGTCGGTCAATATGGATAGAGGTGCTCTATCACCGGTACACCTAGAAACCGTGAGAAAGTGTTATATTGGAGAAGAAAGTTGTGATGGCACACTCACGTTTGGTTTAATGGACTGTATTTATTATTTTTAGTTAGATAATAGATTTACGTAATTATATATAATTGATTATATATGTAAAAAATATATATTAAAAATAGCATAAAATGGAATTTTAAAAAGGTAGAAAAATTGAATATGTTGTGTTCAAAGTGTTGAGATAGTCTATTCAGTAGATCCTGGAATATAAGGTCATAAAAATGCAGTCGGTTGGAACGTTTTTCGCGGAGTATTGATAATCTTCAGTATATATACGGTGACGATATAAATGGAAGACAGTCCAGTATAAGTCCAATCGCGTGAAAAAGCGTGCAAAATTATATATATACGTGAAAAAAAATTGTATTCAAGAAAAAAGGTATAAATTGGTGCGCATTCGCTCAATTATATTGTGCACAATAAAAAATAAAAATGAAAAATTAGTATTGGTTATAATGTTGAATTTACAAATATTGTGGGTAATGGTTAAAACAATGTCAAACATTTGCTGATCGGGAAATTGCAGCGGTTAATCTTCTATTTGTCGGATTTCCCGGTACTAGAATGTCCGCTCTTTAATGGGAGAGCAAATATCTTACCAATAGTATGTATAGATAAAATCTATTATATGGTTTGCCCGGTATAGCTCTTTCATATATCCGTCTTGCTTGGTAAAATAAATATATTCATATGTGGAGGAATACTTGATAGTTTGAAAAGTTTACTTTACCCCTCTTCATCCGTTGTGATGTACTCCTTTGTGCAAGGACCTGCGTGGCGTCCCACGTGATCGCTCGCCTTACCATGTGATGTAGCACGTGATGGTGATGCTGATCGACGTCACCCGGTGTTTTAGTTCCTGATTGGCCAATCTCTTTTGTTGCTGGACATTTGAAAGATTATCGCCGGGACAGATATGTTCTTTTCCGATGATTTTTTATTCCAAATGGTGGATATCCTTTTAGTCCTCACTAGTTCCTCAGACCAGACGCGTTTCGGGACACTATTGGTCCCTTCCTCAGTGGTCAAGTTGTGGTGTGTCAGGAGCGAGTGAGGATTTAAATGCTGGTTTCTTTAAGGGGTGTTGCTTTCAATTTGTTTGAGTTGTGTATAAGTCCTGGTCTGGATTCGGTTTTTGTAAATCCTGGTCTGGATCAGGTCTGCAATTTGATGTCAGAATGCAGTGAATTGAAGTAGAATAAAAATAAAGGTAAAAAAGGGCCTATTCACATTGTCTATGTGGTAATATATTTCTCACTGAGAGTTTTTTTACAAATCTGGAAGTTATATTGTATATTTTAGATATCACATAAACCGCATCAAAAACGCAATGAATATATTAATACCAAAAATCAAACAATACTCTCTTTAGACACAGATACATACAAGTAAAACAACCAGTTCAACACAAAATAGATCAGGACTACTATCAAACACCTATCAAGCTATAACCAGAAGTAATAGACCATATAACAGAAAGAAACCACCATGAAAACCACCCAGAAAAGACCTAAACAATAAAGTTGCGGTAAAAGATGACACAGATAACTCATACTTCATTTACACCAAAAAATCTGATTCTAAAGAAAAAAACGCACTGTAACCGCATATATATATAACAACCGTCAGCAGTATATAGCGGAAGAACAGTAAATACAAATCCAGGGATGATATCTAAAATATACAATATAACTTCCAGATTTGTAAAAAACTCTCAGTGAGAAATATATTACCACATAGACAATGTGAATAGGCCTTTTTTACCTTTATTTTTATTCTACTTCAATTCACTGCATTCTGACATCAAATTGCAGACCTGATCCAGACCAGGATTTACAAAAACCGAATCCAGACCAGGACTTATACACAACTCAAACAAATTGAAAGCAACACCCCTTAAAGAAACCAGCATTTAAATCCTCACTCGCTCCTGACACACCACAACTTGACCACTGAGGAAGGGACCAATAGTGTCCCGAAACGCGTCTGGTCTGAGGAACTAGTGAGGACTAAAAGGATATCCACCATTTGGAATAAAAAATCATCGGAAAAGAACATATCTGTCCCGGCGATAATCTTTCAAATGTCCCGCAACAAAAGAGATTGGCCAATCAGGAACTAAAACACCGGGTGACGTCGATCAGCATCACCATCACGTGCTACATCACATGGTAAGGCGAGCGATCACGTGGGACGCCACGCAGGTCCTTGCACAAAGGAGTACATCACAACGGATGAAGAGGGGTAAAGTAAACTTTTCAAACTATCAAGTATTCCTCCACATATGAATATATTTATTTTACCAAGCAAGACGGATATATGAAAGAGCTATACCGGGCAAACCATATAATAGATTTTATCTATACATACTATTGGTAAGATATTTGCTCTCCCATTAAAGAGCGGACATTCTAGTACCGGGAAATCCGACAAATAGAAGATTAACCGCTGCAATTTCCCGATCAGCAAATGTTTGACATTGTTTTAACCATTACCCACAATATTTGTAAATTCAACATTATAACCAATACTGATTTTTCATCTTTATTTTTTATTGTGCACAATATAATTGAGCGAATGCGCACCAATTTATACCTTTTTTCTTGAATACAATTTTTTTCACGTATATATATAATTTTGCACGCTTTTTCACGCGATTGGACTTATACTGGACTGTCTTCCATTTATATCGTCACCGTATATGTACTGAAGATTATCAATACTCCGCGAAAAACGTTCCAACCGACTGCATTTTTATGACCTTATATTCCAGGATCTACTGAATAGACTATCTCAACGCTTTGAACACAACATATTCAATTTTTCTACCTTTTTAAAATTCCATTTTATGCTATTTTTTATATATATTTTTTACATATATAATCAATTATATATAATTACGTAAATCTATTATCTAACTAAAAATAATAAATACAGTCCATTAAACCAAATGTGAGTGTGCCATCACAACTTTCTTCTCCAGAAGAATAAAATACTTTTTTTAAAAAGTCCTTTATTTTCAGCATTCATAAAGCCACTTGTAGACAGTCAATATTTGGTCAGTATTTTGCATCATTATTTGATCAGTAATTGCAATCCAAAACCAGGAGTGGGTCCAAAACAAAGATAAAATGCAATAGAAATATTTGCATCTCTTCTGTGTTCTTGATCCACTCCTGCTTTTGACTTGCAAATACTGACCAAATACGGATGCAAAATATTGACCGTGTGAAAGAGGCCTTATGCTCAATTTGCATCCGTTTTGGCCACTTATGTTTGAAATCAGTTTTTAACAAGAAAACAAGTCCGGCATGCAGCACTTTAGTGACTTCCTTCACACTGTAAGTATTTGGCCAGTATTTTGCATCAGTATTTGATCAGTAATTGTAAAAGAAAAAGCAGGAGTTATTCCAAAACAGAGAATGTAATGGAAATATTTGTATCTCTTCTGTGTCTTTCAACCCACTCCTGCTTTTGGCATACAAATACTTATCAAATACTGACCGTGTGAAAGAGGCTTACGGATGCTCAAAATATAGAATCGTTTTTTGTTTTTTCGATTCTTCTGACGGATAAGAAGAATGGAAAAATAAATGGTGTTGTCAACACGAACAAACAGGATAGGGGCCAACAGCAGTGGTAGTAACAGGGACAATAATGGCCCCATAACAGAGTGGGGACAGGGGCAAACAGCAGTGGCAGTAACAGGGACAATAGTGGCCCCATAACAGATTGGATATGGGTATCAACAATAGTTGCAACAATAGGGACAATAGTGGCCCCATAATAGTGTAGGGAGGGGGGCCAACAGCAGTGGCAGTAACAGGAACAGTAGTGGCCCCATAACAGAGTGGTGATCAGAGCCAACAGAAGTGGCAGTAACAGAAGCAGCAATGGCATACAGCACAAGATGGTCTGATGGACTGATCACATTAGTAGCAGAACCCAAAAGCAGTGTGATAGTAAGACCCAGTGATGTGTATATTAGTGATGATCGAGCACAAAATTATTCAGATGTTCGGGCCAAACACATTGCTATATTCGTGTGCTCGGCAGAGCACCCAAGTATAATGGAAGACAATTGGAGACAGCCAGGCACCCCCTGCTCTGAAGAGGGGAGTGTGCCTGGTCCATTGGAAAAGGTCAGAAAGTGACAGAAACACCACCGAAACAGATCATGACAATTTCTGGATGCATCTTGGACTCCAAGGTTGCTACTGGGAACCATGTTGTCCAAGTCACTTTTACAGACTGACAAAAATACTCACAACAAACCCCCCCCCCCCCAAAAAAAAAAAAAAAAAAAAAAAAATTCTATTTTAAAGGAAAAATTGCCACTGAGGAAGAAACATTGCTGCAAGTTTCAGTCCTATTGATATACTGTTGCAGGTCTTAGTACACACATAGTGATCTACATTGCCTGCAACTTTTGGATTGTACATGTTGCATGTCTTAAAATACATTTTGCCTAGCATGCTAGGATTTTATATGCAATATACATGCTATTTGTCCATCAATACTAGGACTGTTTATGTGTGTATTTTATTGTAACATTTTATATTTTATTGATCTCATAATAAATTGCTTTCTGCCTAGTCTGTAGTTTGAGTATCCACCCACAATTCTTTTGTTCTTTATTTATACTGGCAGGGTGAGCCAGGTTGGTTGCACCTACATCCATATATTGTCAGACCTCGAGCTGTCCCTTTTTTGGCTCTACAGATTGTTTCCATCTGCATCTTTCTAAGCAATCTGTGGCCTCAGTCTTTTATCCAGTCATTGTGCCACTATGTGGCCTCCTCATGCTGCCATCTCCACACCATGTTACCTTGCCACTCATTTTTATCACCATACTGCTGCTACTGCTTAAAAGGCCTTAAACTGACCACCAGGCCCACAATCTAATTAAGATTTTACACACAAAACCAAAGTAAACATGGGCGTAAGGATCACCATAGCAGCCATAGCAATGGCTATGGGGCCCTACGCCACTGGGGGCCCGGGCTGCCAGGTGAGGATTATATATTTTTTTTAATTCATGTGGCGTAGCTACAGCGGTCGCACGCCCCTTCCAGACAGACAGAGAAAGCATTATCTGCAGGCTGTGGGCGGTGTGATAGGGCACGGCCGGAGGCAGAGAGGCATACCTGCAATGAGGAGATGGAGCGGTCCCGCTCCCAGTCTGGGCGGCAGTCAAAGTGGCCGAAAGTGGAGGAATGCGGAGCGTACAACGAAGCTGCGTGCTGCTGGGCCTGGCAGCGCTGCTGGAGTGTGGGCGCACAGACGTTCAAGTGGCTGTGAGGTGAGGGCTGGCTGACTCTGGGGCTGGTAAAACTTACTCTGGAGTCCTGGACCATTATATCTGGGGAGGAGGGGGGAGCAGCACCCTGGAGGTCTGGACCAGTACATTTAAGGAGAAGGGGAGAGCAGGACCCTGGAGGTTTGGTCTGGACCATTATATAGGCGGGAACAGGACACTGGAGGTCTGGACCATTATATCTGGGGAGGAGGGGGAGCAGGACCCTGGAGGTCTGGACCATTATATTTAAGGAGAAGGGGGGGATCAGGACCCTGGAGGTCTGGACCATTATATTTAAGAAGGGGGGAGCAGGACCCTGGAGGTCTGGACCATTATTTTAAGGAGAAGGGGGGAGCAGGATCCTGGAGGTCTGGACCATTATATATGGGGAGTAGGGGGAAGCATGAACCTGGCAGGTCTGGACCATTATATAGGCAGGAGGGGGGAGCAGGACACTTGATGTCTGGACCATTATATCTGGGGACTGGCGGTGGGAGATTTAGGGTGGGGGTGGGAGGTCTAGGAGGGGTGTGGGGATGTTGGGGTGGTAGGTCCTGGAAGGGTGTTTGGGTGGGAGCTCTGTAAGGGGTGGGGGTCTGAGAGGTATGTAGGGGTGGGAGATCCGGGATGGGGGGCCCATAAAAAAATGTTGCTATGGGGCCCAGTCATTTCTAGCTACGCCCCTGCTATAGGATCAGCTGAGTTGTCATGTAGAGGCTCGTAACTCTGTACCCCAGAACCTCAATGACATGATGGCTTCCCTTCCAGAAGAGTGGGATGCCATGCCTCAGCAGACAATAACTTGTGAACAGCATGAGACGTCGTTGTCAAGCTGTAATTGATGCTCAAGGCCACATGACAATTTATTGAGACATTACATTTTTTGTGGGGGTATACCCACCACTTTTGGCTTTTGTTTCAATAAATTGTTTGAGGAAATCACCATTGCATGCTTCTACTTCAATGCCCTACTTTCATGATACAATATCACTGTACTGTTAACTTTTTAAGTTTTCCATAAATTTCACCCAAAAGCCAAATGTCCCTAACTTTTTGTGAGTAATATGTATATATATTAATTAGTCTTGAGCGACTCAAGCTTTGGATCATAGCTCCGAAGTTGATTCTTTCAAAAACTTTGATTTTAATGCCGTCTCCATACAGCATTAAAATGTATGGGCTGCGTGTAGGTAAAATTCCAAACCCTACTTCGGATTTCTATTTTAAAATGTTTTTAAATATGCAAATAGGAATACCGAATTAATTCACCAAAGTTTTGCAGCAGCATTAGTATCAAAGTATTTGAAAAAATCAACTTTAAGTCTATGATCTGATATCTCATACATAGATTGGATTCTTGTCATGTAACGGCATTGTTACTGTTTTGCTCCTAAAATACTACATTTTTATTATTTTGTCAGTATTATGCAAATCCACCTTTGGCTTTCCACACTGCCTGAATCCTTCTGGGCATGCTGTTGATTCAAGCATGTCTCAACCAAAATCTGTTCTACATGTTCCCAATGTTGCAATGTTGGTGCATACTGGTCAACTCACTTTGGTACGAAAACTCTACCCACAAATATTTGATTGGGTTGAGGTCTGGGGACTGTGGAGGCCAGTCCAGCACCTCTACTTCATTGTTATTGAATCATTTCTTCATCAATCTCGACATATGCTTCCTGCTGGAACACTATGTTGTCATATGACAGTAACTTGTAAGATACTCACATATGGCTCAGACCACCATCAATCCTGGTCAGGTATCCAACACCTTTGGCTGTGAAAAAACCCCACATCATCAGGTTTTCTCCACCTAACTTGACAGTTCCTTCAATTTCTCGATCCGTTAGCCCCGTTTTCTCTTGTTTCTTCCAGACCCTTTTGCATTCATCAGAACACAGTCTATTGATTTTCGTCTCATTGCTCCAAATCACCAATTTTCAATCTTCTACTGTCCACTGTTCGCAAACTGGAGCCGACGCTTCTTATGACGATATTGAAGTTGAGGCTTCTTCACCTTTTTTCGGGCCACCATTCCAGGCTTGTGTAATGCGCGTTGCACGGTACTTGCATGGATGTCTGTGATTTCACTATTACAAAATATACGAGCTACTTCCACTGTTGTGCTTGCCATGCCAAAATTTATAGACCTTGTGATGAGCCAACTTGTTGACTCTGATATTTTTCCTGGACGTACACCTCTTGGCTTTGGAATGGATGGACGGATTTCATTTTGTATTCTTCTAGCTGTCATAGTACTCACATGATGCACTTTGGCAATTTGTTTGGCTGAGATACCACTATCAATGAGCTGGATGATGCTGATTCTCTTTTCTTGGGAAATCTTCTTCATGGCTGCTTCTGGATTTGAACCAGTGACCTTTCACTTGGGAATCAATCTAATAACAAACTGAGCTATTAGGGAATGTGAGAACAGATTGTTCCACCAGCAGGAGCAAAACATTAACAATGCAGTTACATGACGAGAATCTGCATAACTAATCATATGCTAAATAGTTGCAAGTTATGTATGAGATTGCCAAGATAATTGACTATAAAATGATGGTAATCTCTCGTTTGAAGCTGTAGTGGATGGTGAGATATGGACCCCGAAAGTCAAAACCTCAAAGCATTGTTAACCTTTTACTTGTCTGTGTATATAGTATATCTAGCAGTGTACTGATATGTGAGGTATGAGCTGTAATTTATACCTCATACCTTACATATCAGTACACGGCAAATATTGGCCAGGAACACATAGTGGGAGGGGCTACGAATGGAGCATGTGGGCCTAATTTAGATTCTTGCTATGGGGCCCAATGATTTCTATCTACGCCCCTGAAAGTAAAAAAAAATAAGTATGGATTTTATAGGAAAAATTAATTGAAAACATTCTTTCTTGTATATTTATTTGCATATAAAGTGCAAGTCCTGCCAAAAATAACAATGAAGAGGCATTCCAATACAACCTGTATATCACATAAAGGAGGGCCTCATTCACATTGAGTTGCAGGCCTGCAGGTGACGCGACCAAGTAAAAGATTTTAGGTGCGGTACTGTTGCTGAGCTGACCCTCTAAAACATTATGGCGAGGGCATGCTGCTGAACTGACGCTCTAAAACATTATATGCGATGGCCTGCTGCTGAGCTGACCCTCTTAAACATTAGGGGTGAGGGCCTGCTGCTGAACTGACCCTCTTAAACATTAGGGGCGAGGGCCTGGAGTTGAGCTGACCCTATTAAAAAAATTAGAGTGGAGGGAATATAGACTATCTGTATGAGGACGAGAGAACAAGATTCAACATGATAGATTGTAATTGCCTTTATGTTCATCATCAGCTTAGGTCTCCTCTGGTGAAGTTGAGAAGTCAGGGGCAATCCAGGCCTTGTTCATTTTTATCTGAATCTACCTGTCAGCATTGCTAGTGGACAAGTGGATAAGCTTATCTGTTATAATGCCACCAGCAGCACTAAATACACGCTCAGACAAAACGCTGGCAGCAGGGCAGGCCGGCACCTCCAAGGCATAGAGCACAAGTTTGTGCCACGTGTTCAGCTTGGACAGCCAGTAGTTGTAAGGCACTGAGGGATCATTTAGGATGCTGACACGGTCTGCTATGAACTCCTTCACCATAATCCAAAACTTTTCCCTCCTTGTACCACTAAGCCGTGCTTCAGGGTGAGATTGCTGGCGGGGTGTCATGAAAGTGTCCCATGCCTTGGAGAGTGTTGCCCTGCCTTTGTTGGAACTGCTGTATATTCCCCTTGTCTCCCTTCCTCGGCTGCTTAAGAAAGTATGGACTCTGCCGCCAGTGTTGTCAGATGGAAAATTTTGATGCAATTTTACAAGGATCTTCTGGTATTGCACCATTTTGCCCGTCCTCCTCACCAGAGGAATGAGAGCTGAAAAGTTATTTTTGTAGCCGGGGTCGAGAAGGGTGAACACCCAGTAATTCGTGTTATCTAAAATGCGTATAACGTGAGGGTTGCTGAAAAGGCAGCCTAACATCAGGTCAGCCATGTGTGCCAGAGTACCAACAGGCAAGACGTTGATGTCAACATCAGGATGACTCTCCATCGCCTCATCCTCCTCCTCCTCTTCTGCCCATCCACGCTGAAAAGATGGATTTAAAGTTCCATGGGTACTACCCTCTGTAGAAGAGGCAACTCCTCCAGCGCCTTTTCCTCCTCTTCTTGGTCCAATTCGCTCTGAGAAGACAAACTGAGGGTGGGCTGGCTATCACCCTGTGTAATGTCCTCCCCCATTTCCTCATCTGCCACAATCAGAGCGTCGTCTTTAATTGTGAGCAGCAATCGTTTGAGTAGACACAGCAGTGGGATGGTTACGCTGATAATAGCATTATCGTCACTAACCATCTGTGTGGATTCATCAAACCTCACAGAGGTCTGACATCAATGCCCACTCCTCGCTTGTGAATAGTGGCAGTTGACTCGAAAGGCAACGACCATGTTGCAGCTGGTATTCCACATTTGTCCTCTGCTGCTCACAAAGCCTGGCCAACATGTGGAATGTAGAGTTCCAGCGCGTGCTCACGTCACACAACAATCGGTGAGCTGGAAGCCGCAAGCGCAGCTGCAGCATTGACAGACCAGTTGAAGCTGTGGACGATTTGCGGAAATGGGCACACACGCGGCGTGCCTTCACTAGTAGCTCTGGAAAATTGGGGTAGGTTTTGATAAACCGGTGAACCACTAAGTTTAAGACGTGGGCTAAGCATGGGATGTGTGTCAAGTTGCCGAGCTCCAAAGCTGCCCACCAAGTTATGGCCATTGTCAGACACAACCATGACTGGTGGTAGGTTGAGTGGCGAGAGTCACAGCTCGGTTTGGTCCCTTATACCCTGCCATAGCTCTGCGGCGGTGTGCTGTTTGTCCCCTAAACAGATCAACTTCAGCATGGCCTGTTGACGCTTACCCACAGCAGTGCTACACTGCTTCCAGCTAGTGACTGATGGCTGACTGCTACTGGAGGTGGAAGTGGAGGAGGAGGCGGCAAAGGTGGAGAAGTAGGGGTTGGAGCCAGTAATATAGCTGCTGGCGGAGACCCTGATGGACGTAGGGCCTGCAATCCTGGGCGTGGTTAGCACCTGTGCCATCCCAGGGTATGACTCACTCCCAGCCTCCACAACATTCACCCAGTGTGCGGTCAGGGAAATGTAGCTTCCATGGCCACCAGCACTTGTCCATGTGTCTGTGGTTAAGTGGACCTTCCCAGTAACTGCGTTGCTCAGGGCACGGGTGATGTTCTGGGACACATGTTGGTGTAAGGTGTGCATGGCACATAGTGAAAAATAGTGGCGGCTGGGGACTGCGTACCCCAGTGTCCATAAGCCTCAGTGTCCACAAGTGCCCACAAGCCTCAGTGTCCACAAGCCTAAATGGCAATATTTCAAGGGCCAGTAATTTTGAAAGTTGTGCATTTAGTGCTATGGTCTGTGGGTGGTGAGGGTGGGTATCTGCGCTTGCGTTCAAATGACTGTGTTATGGAAATTTGGACGCTGCGCTGGGACAGGGAAGTGGATGTTGTTGCTGATAGTTCATGCGAAGGTCCAGGTGCAGGGCGAGGGGCATCTGGGATTGCGCCTTTGGCAGGGGATTGTCCAGCAGTGCGTAACACAGGGGAAGAGGAGGCAGTGGTGTGACCCGCAGACCCAGATTGTGGACCCAGGCGTTCGGCCCACTTAGGGTGTTTGGATGCCATGTGGAAGATCATGCTGGTGGTGGTGGTGAGGTTGCTAGTGTTCATGCCCCGGCTCATTTTATTACGGCACGGGTTGCAAACTACCACTCTTTTGTCATCTGTACTTTCCTCAAAAAAGCACCATACCGCGGAACACCTACCCCTTGGCAAGGTAGATTTACGCATGGGGGTGCTCGGTGTAACGGTTGTGGTCCTGATTTGTGTGGGCCGACTTCTTGCTTCTGCAACCCCACTGCCTCTTGCAGCCTGTTGCAGATCCCTCCCCCTCTGTACTGCCGTCCCATGTTGGGTCAATGACCTCATCGTCAACCACCTCCTCTTTCACTTCCTCACTCTGCTCATCCTCCTGACTTGACCTAACCACAAACTCAGTGATTAGTAACTGTGTCTCATCATCATCCACCTCGTGAACGAATGATTGCCGTTCACCACCGTCATCTTCTTGAGACTGTAAAGGCTTAAGAGGTTGGGATTTAGGGCACAATATCTCAGGTCCCTCTTCAAGTGTGCTGGGCGCGAGGGCCAGCATCATTCCCACTTCCACTTACTTTAGTACTCGCCTTCTTCATTTTAATTGTTTTGTCACTAGATGTGGTGCAGATTGTTTTACAGTCCGCTAAAGAAACTGTTTTCGGATGCAGGACAGTATATGTCACAGAAACCCACAGAATATGGACACTAGATTAGGCCCAGATTTTTGGATTTTGCTCTAAAGAAATAGATTTCTGATGCAGGACAGTATATGTCACAGAAACACACAGAATATGGACACTATTTTAGGCCCAGATTATTAGAATCTGCGGTACAGATACTGTTTTCTTTTTTTTTTTTTTTATTCTTTTTTTTCAAATTTTTTCCAATCAAGATACAGAAAAGACAATAGCCTGTTGGCCATAAATTGGGATAACACCAAGTCAATGGCACAAGTACATAGGCATTACAGATAACAATTACTTAAAGTAACATCATATAGCCATATAAGGTAGTTCATGTTATATCAATAAGTGCTAACTCCTGTGTGACTCCTATAAGCATAGGAGGTTTATTCAGTGACAGTCAAGTGCAGTACCTAGAGGGGCTATGGCTATCTGGATACTATGCACAATTATGTACTGTAAAGGAATGAAGAGAAATAAAAGCAAAAGTGGGGTTATAGCCGAGGAGGGAGAAGAGAAGGGGTGGGGGAGAAGGTAGACAGCGTTTAACCCTCCTCTTATGTTAGCTTTCTGTTACTATCCATGATGTTAACGGGTCGGTTTTGACCCGTGTCTTAAATCAGCCATGAAATACCCTCTGAACAATTATTTATCATCCAATTTGTTTCTTACCTCTTGGGGACCTTGTTAGGCTTCTTTATCCTTGAAAATATTGGTTTTAATATTTTTGGTGTGACCCCTTAGACCTTTCTAAATCTTCTCACTCTTGCATGCTGCATATTGGAGATGATTACTCTGCAAGTCAGCAACTCTGAAATGTATTGGTCCTATGTTTCTTTACTTTATTTAGAGAAGCAGACAAGCAGGCAAAGAGATGGGCCCCTCCCTAACTACAGCTCACAGGGTTGAGAGGGGATTGGCTGTCAGTGTTACTAAGCAGAGAGAGTGTTTATGATTTCAGTTTTGGCACTTATTAGTGTCCTATAATCCTATATTATAACTGGGTCAGAATTGACCCTAACACCATAAACGTCTTAATTTTCACCACAGTATTTTATAATTTAGTGAAAAGGATTCTTTTTCTATTACATTGTTTAAATAGAGGTTCCTGACAAAGTAAAAAAAATCTTGATGCAATAAACAAATTTATGTGATACTTATAGACATTCAAAACCTGAAAACGGGTCGGTTCTGACCCTAATACAAGAGGAGGGTTAAGCAGTTTTAGTACGCTGTAGTGTTATATGCGAGTTAAAGGACATAACCCGGAATTAGGGTATCTGTCAGATATTGCCAGCTCTCTTCTAGCTTGTTACACGGGTGTCAAGGGAATTTGCTTCACTGCTTTCGCCTAACAACCTCCAAGGAAGCCAGGTTTTCATAAATTTCTCATGATTTCTGTTGATCCAGCTTGTCATTTCTTCAAATTGGCAAATTTGATTCACTTTAACTATCCATTCCTTCACTGAGGGAGCACGAGGGTCTCTCCAGTGGAGAGGTATGATGGCTTTGGCCGCTGCTATGAGATGGGTTACTAAGTTGTGTTTGGATGGTCTGTAAAGGTCGGAAGGAAGTGAGAAGAATACCATTTCGAGAGTGATCTTTAGCCCAGCCGGTGAGACTTTGTTTATGATCTTATTAACACCTTCCCAAAAAGGGGTGATTAGAGGGCATGTCCACCATATGTGGGATAAAGATCCTTCTCCTCCGCCACATCTCCAGCAAGACCTGTCAGGGGATAGCCCACATTTATGCAAGAACTCAGGAGTTCTATACCATCTGGAAAGGAGCTGGAAATGATTTCCCTGCAGACGCGTGCACGGTGATGAGCCGTGTGAAAAATCTAGTAGTTTTTTAAGTTCTTGCTCTGAGAAAACAATACCAAGCTCCCTTTCCCATTCTCTGACATATAAAGGTTTTTTCGCCTCGCCCTCGGCTCCCACCAATGCATAGATTGCTGAAATTTTCCTCTGTTTACGAAGTGGGGACAACAGAGTCTTTTCAAACTCTGTCATTTGCCTTGCTGAGTTGAGCTTCTCTCTCAGTCCTCCACACACAGCACCTATGTATGCCCTTGTAAGAAAAAAGCTAGGGGAGTTTTTTTATTCATTCTGGAAGCCTGCTTAATATAGACATTTCCGTGTCTGGGGTGAGCTCTCCCAGTCTAACTTGGGCTAGGAGTGACCATACTTCCTGGTTAATATCACCATTGTTACCAAGAGGTCTGGAATGAGGATTCCAGGCAGTAGAGGGGACGGGTCAGGTGCTAACTTTTTGCCTAGTTCCTTCCATGTTTCTCTTATCCCCTTCAATAAGGGGTCAGTAATAGGGATGAGCGAACTCGAACTGTATAGTTCGGGTTCGTACCGAATTTTGGGGTGTCCGTGACACGGACCCGAACCCGGACATTTTCGTAAAAGTCCGGGTTCGGGTTCGGTGTTCGTCGCTTTCTTCGCGCTTTTGTGACGCTTTCTTGACGCTTTTTGAAAGGCTGCTAAGCAGCCAATCAACAAGCGTCATACTACTTGCCCCAAGAGGCCATCACAGCATGCCTACTATTGGCATGGCTGTGATTGGCCAGAGCACCATGTGACCCAGCCTCTATTTAAGCTGGAGTCACATAGCGCCGCCCGTCACTCTGCTCTGATTAGCGTAGGGAGAGGTTGCGGCTGCGACAGTAGGGCGAGATTAGGCAGATTAACTCCTCCAAAGGACTTGATTAACTGATCGATCTGCAGCTGTGGATCATTGAGCTGCTGATCCTCAATTGCTCACTGTTTTTAGGCTGCCCAGACCGTTTGTCAGTCACATTTTTCTGGGGTGATCGGCGGCCATTTTGTGTCTTGTGGTGCGCCAGCACAAGCTGCGACCAAGTGCATTTAACCCTCAATGGTGTGGTTGTTTTTTGGCTAAAGCCTACATCAGGGTGAAGCTGTCACACCAAGTGCATTTAACCCTCAGTAGTGTGGTTGGTCAAGCTATCACACCAAGTGCATTTAACCAGCAATAGTCTGTTCATTTTTTGGCCATATACTAAATCAGGGGCAAGCTGCGCCCGTCACCAAGTGCATTTAACCCTCAGTAGTGTGGTTGGTCAAGCTGTGACACCAAGTGCATTTAACCAGCAATAGTCTGTTCATTTTTTGGCCATATACTACATCAGGGGCAAGCTGCGCCCATCACCAAGTGCATTTAACCAGCAATAGTGTGGTTATTTTTTGGCCATATCCCAGTCTAATTCTGTCACTAAATCCATACCGGTCACCCAGCGCCTAAATACTAGGCCTCAAATTTATATCCCGCTAAATCTCTCGTTACCGCTGTCCTGTTGTGGCTGGGAAAGTTATTTAGTGTCCGTCAAAGCACATTTTTTGTTCTGGGTTGAAATACAATTCCCAATTTAGCAATTTAAAAATTTAGTGGTTTCTGCTGTATCAGAGCTATTTGAAATCTATCCCTAAAAGGGTATATAATATTCAAGGTGCACATAGGGTCATTCAGAATAACTTCACACACCCGCTACTGTGCATTTCCAAGTCTAATTCTGTCACTAAACCCATACCTGTCACCCAGCGCCTAAATACTAGGCCTCAAATTTATATCCAGCTAAATCTGTCCTTAGTGCTGTAGCTGGGCGAGTTATTTAGTGTCCGTTCAAGCACATTTCTTGTTCTGGGTTGAAATACAATTCCCAATTTAGCAATTTCATAATTTAGTGGTTTCTGCTATATCAGAGCTATTTGAAATCTATACCTAAAAGGGTATATAATATTAAAGGTGCACATTGGGTCATTCAGAATAACTTCACACACACCCGCTACTGTGTATTTCCAAGTCTAATTCTGTCACTAAACCCATACCTGTCACCCAGCGCCTAAATACTAGGCCTCAAATTTATATCCTGCTAAATCTCTCGTTAGTGCTGTAGCTGGGCGAGTTATTTAGTGTCCGTTCAAGCACATTTCTTGTTCTGGGTTGAAATACAATTCCCAATTTAGCAATTTCATAATTTAGTGGTTTCTGCTATATCAGAGCTATTTGAAATCTATCCCTAAAAGGGTAGATCATATTGAAGGTGCACATAGGGACATTCAGAATAACTTCACACACCCGCTACTGTGCATTTCCAAGTCTAATTCTGTCACTAAACCCATACCTGTCACCCAGCGCCTAAATACTAGGCCTCAAATTTATATCCAGCTAAATCTGTCCTTAGTGCTGTAGCTGGGCGAGTTATTTAGTGTCCGTTCAAGCACATTTCTTGTTCTGGGTTGAAATACAATTCCCAATTTAGCAATTTCATAATTTAGTGGTTTCTGCTATATCAGAGCTATTTGAAATCTATCCCTAAAAGGGTATATAATATTCAAGGTGCACATTGGGTCATTCAGAATAACTTCACACACACCCGCTACTGTGTATTTCCAAGTCTAATTCTGTCACTAAACCCATACCTGTCACCCAGCGCCTAAATACTAGGCCTCAAATTTATATCCTGCTAAATCTCTCGTTAGTGCTGTAGCTGGGCGAGTTATTTAGTGTCCGTTCAAGCACATTTCTTGTTCTGGGTTGAAATACAATTCCCAATTTAGCAATTTCATAATTTAGTGGTTTCTGCTATATCAGCGCTATTTGAAATCTATCCCTAAAAGGGTATATAATATTCAAGGTGCACATTGGGTCATTCAGAATAACTTCACACACACCCGCTACTGTGTATTTCCAAGTCTAATTCTGTCACTAAACCCATACCTGTCACCCAGCGCCTAAATACTAGGCCTCAAATTTATATCCTGCTAAATCTCTCGTTAGTGCTGTAGCTGGGCGAGTTATTTAGTGTCCGTTCAAGCACATTTCTTGTTCTGGGTTGAAATACAATTCCCAATTTAGCAATTTCATAATTTAGTGGTTTCTGCTATATCAGAGCTATTTGAAATCTATCCCTAAAAGGGTATATAATATTCAAGGTGCACATTGGGTCATTCAGAATAACTTCACACACACCCGCTACTGTGTATTTCCAAGTCTAATTCTGTCACTAAACCCATACCTGTCACCCAGCGCCTAAATACTAGGCCTCAAATTTATATCCTGCTAAATCTCTCGTTAGTGCTGTAGCTGGGCGAGTTATTTAGTGTCCGTTCAAGCACATTTCTTGTTCTGGGTTGAAATACAATTCCCAATTTAGCAATTTCATAATTTAGTGGTTTCTGCTATATCAGAGCTATTTGAAATCTATCCCTAAAAGGGTATATAATATTCAAGGTGCACATTGGGTCATTCAGAATAACTTCACACACACCCGCTACTGTGTATTTCCAAGTCTAATTCTGTCACTAAACCCATACCTGTCACCCAGCGCCTAAATACTAGGCCTCAAATTTATATCCTGCTAAATCTCTCGTTAGTGCTGTAGCTGGGCGAGTTATTTAGTGTCCGTTCAAGCACATTTCTTGTTCTGGGTTGAAATACAATTCCCAATTTAGCAATTTCATAATTTAGTGGTTTCTGCTATATCAGAGCTATTTGAAATCTATCCCTAAAAGGGTATATAATATTCAAGGTGCACATTGGGTCATTCAGAATAACTTCACACACACCCGCTACTGTGTATTTCCAAGTCTAATTCTGTCACTAAACCCATACCTGTCACCCAGCGCCTAAATACTAGGCCTCAAATTTATATCCTGCTAAATCTCTCGTTAGTGCTGTAGCTGGGCGAGTTATTTAGTGTCCGTTCAAGCACATTTCTTGTTCTGGGTTGAAATACAATTCCCAATTTAGCAATTTCATAATTTAGTGGTTTCTGCTATATCAGAGCTATTTGAAATCTATCCCTAAAAGGGTATATAATATTCAAGGTGCACATTGGGTCATTCAGAATAACTTCACACACACACGCTTCTGTGCATTTCCAAGTCTAATTCTGTCACTAAATCCATACCGGTCACCCAGCGCCTAAATACTAGGCCTCAAATTTATATCCCGCTGAATTTGAATACAATACATTGGGCCAAATAATATATTTGTTGTTGTGGTGAACCATAACAATGAGAAAAACATCTAGTAAGGGACGCGGACGTGGACATGGTCGTGGTGGTGTTAGTGGACCCTCTGGTGCTGGGAGAGGACGTGGCCGTTCTGCCACATCCACACGTCCTAGTGTACCAACTACCTCAGGTCCCAGTAGCCGCCAGAATTTACAGCGATATATGGTGGGGCCCAATGCCGTTCTAAGGATGGTAAGGCCTGAGCAGGTACAGGCATTAGTCAATTGGGTGGCCGACAGTGGATCCAGCACGTTCACATTATCTCCCACCCAGTCTTCTGCAGAAAGCGCACAGATGGCGCCTGAAAACCAACCCCATCAGTCTGTCACATCACCCCCATGCATACCAGGGAAACTGTCTCAGCCTCAAGTTATGCAGCAGTCTCTTATGCTGTTTGAAGACTCCGCTGGCAGGGTTTCCCAAGGGCATCCACCTAGCCCTTCCCCAGCGGTGAAAGACATAGAATGCACTGACGCACAACCACTTATGTTTCCTGATGATGAGGACATGGGAATACCACCTCAGCATGTCTCTGATGATGACGAAACACAGGTGCCAACTGCTGCGTCTTTCTGCAGTGTGCAGACTGAACAGGAGGTCAGGGATCAAGACTGGGTGGAAGACGATGCAGGGGACGATGAGGTCCTAGACCCCACATGGAATGAAGGTCGTGCCACTGACTTTCACAGTTCGGAGGAAGAGGCAGTGGTGAGACCGAGCCAACAGCGTAGCAAAAGAGGGAGCAGTGGGCAAAAGCAGAACACCCGCCGCCAAGAGACTCCGCCTGCTACTGACCGCCGCCATCTGGGACCGAGCACCCCAAAGGCAGCTTCAAGGAGTTCCCTGGCATGGCACTTCTTCAAACAATGTGCTGACGACAAGACCCGAGTGGTTTGCACGCTGTGCCATCAGAGCCTGAAGCGAGGCATTAACGTTCTGAACCTGAGCACAACCTGCATGACCAGGCACCTGCATGCAAAGCATGAACTGCAGTGGAGTAAACACCTTAAAACCAAGGAAGTCACTCAGGCTCCCCCTGCTACCTCTTCTGCTGCTGCCGCCTCGGCCTATTCTGCTGCTGCCGCCTCGGCCTCTTCCTCCGCCTCTGGAGGAACGTTGGCACCTGCCGCCCAGCAAACAGGGGATGTACCACCAACACCACCACCACCACCTCCGTCACCAAGCGTCTCAACCATGTCACACGCCAGCGTTCAGCTCTCCATCTCACAAACATTTGATAGAAAACGTAAATTCCCACCTAGCCACCCTCGATCCCTGGCCCTGAATGCCAGCATTTCTAAACTACTGGCCTATGAAATGCTGTCATTTAGGCTGGTGGACACAGACAGCTTCAAACAGCTCATGTCGCTTGCTGTCCCACAGTATGTTGTTCCCAGCCGGCACTACTTCTCCAAGAGAGCCGTGCCTTCCCTGCACAACCAAGTATCCGATAAAATCAAGTGTGCACTGCGCAACGCCATCTGTAGCAAGGTCCACCTAACCACAGATACGTGGACCAGTAAGCACGGCCAGGGACGCTATATCTCCCTAACTGCACACTGGGTAAATGTAGTGGCAGCTGGGCCCCAGGCGGAGAGCTGTTTGGCGCACGTCCTTCCGCCGCCAAGGATCGCAGGGCAACATTCTTTGCCTCCTGTTGCCACCTCCTCCTTCTCGGCTTCCTCCTCCTCTTCTTCCACCTGCTCATCCAGTCAGCCACACACCTTCACCACCAACTTCAGCACAGCCCGGGGTAAACGTCAGCAGGCCATTCTGAAACTCATATGTTTGGGGGACAGGCCCCACACCGCACAGGAGTTGTGGCGGGGTATTGAACAACAGACCGACGAGTGGTTGCTGCCGGTGAGCCTCAAGCCCGGCCTGGTGGTGTGTGATAATGGGCGAAATCTCGTTGCAGCTCTGGGACTAGCCAATTTGACGCACATCCCTTGCTTGGCGCATGTGCTGAATTTGGTGGTGCAGAAGTTCATTCACAACTACCCCGACATGTCAGAGCTGCTGCATAAAGTGCGGGCCGTCTGTTCGCGCTTCCGGCGTTCACATCCTGCTGCTGCTCGCCTGTCTGCGCTACAGCGTAACTTCGGCCTTCCCGCTCACCGCCTCATATGCGACGTGCCCACCAGGTGGAACTCCACCTTGCACATGCTGGACAGACTGTGCGAGCAGCAGCAGGCCATAGTGGAGTTTCAGCTGCAGCACGCACGGGTCAGTCGCACTACAGAACAGCACCACTTCACCACCAATGACTGGGCCTCCATGCGAGACCTGTGTGCCCTGTTGCGCTGTTTCGAGTACTCCACCAACATGGCCAGTGGCGATGACACCGTTATCAGCATTACAATACCACTTCTATGTCTCCTTGAGAAAACACTTAGGGCGATGATGGAAGAGGAGGTGGCCCAGGAGGAGGAGGAGGAGGAGGAGGAAGAGGGGTCATTTTTAGCACTTTCAGGCCAGTCTCTTCGAAGTGACTCAGAGGGAGGTTTTTGGCAACAGCAGAGGCCAGGTACAAATGTGGCCAGCCAGGGCCCACTACTGGAGGACGAGGAGGACGAGGATGAGGAGGAGGTGGAGGAGGATGAGGATGAAGCATGGTCACAGCGGGGTGGCACCCAACGCAGCTCGGGTCCATCACTGGTGCGTGGCTGGGGGGAAAGGCAGGACGATGACGATACGCCTCCCACAGAGGACAGCTTGTCCTTACCCCTGGGCAGCCTGGCACACATGAGCGACTACATGCTGCAGTGCCTGCGCAACGACAGCAGAGTTGCCCACATTTTAACCTGTGCGGACTACTGGGTTGCCACCCTGCTGGATCCACGCTACAAAGACAATGTGCCCACCTTACTTCCTGCACTGGAGCGTGATAGGAAGATGCGCGAGTACAAGCGCACGTTGGTAGACGCGCTACTGAGAGCATTCCCAAATGTCACAGGGGAACAAGTGGAAGCCCAAGGCCAAGGCAGAGGAGGAGCAAGAGGTCGCCAAGGCAGCTGTGTCACGGCCAGCTCCTCTGAGGGCAGGGTTAGCATGGCAGAGATGTGGAAAACTTTTGTCAACACGCCACAGCTAACTGCACCACCACCTGATACGCAACGTGTTAGCAGGAGGCAACATTTCACTAACATGGTGGAACAGTACGTGTGCACACCCCTCCACGTACTGACTGATGGTTCGGCCCCATTCAACTTCTGGGTCTCTAAATTGTCCACGTGGCCAGAGCTAGCCTTTTATGCCTTGGAGGTGCTGGCCTGCCCGGCAGCCAGCGTTTTGTCTGAACGTGTATTCAGCACGGCA
Organism: Bufo gargarizans; assembly: GCF_014858855.1. Taxonomy (NCBI): domain Eukaryota; kingdom Metazoa; phylum Chordata; class Amphibia; order Anura; family Bufonidae; genus Bufo; species Bufo gargarizans. Next base: position 162,064,251 of record NC_058083.1, read on the forward strand.
GGGGGCGTCATTACAGACAAACGCAGCCGCCTGTCTACAGCCAATGTGGACAAGCTGACGTTCATAAAAATGAACCAGGCATGGATCCCACAGGACCTGTCCGTCCCTTGTCCAGATTAGACATTAACTACCTCCCCATAACCATATATTATTGGACTCCAGGGCACTTCCTCATTCAATCCTATTTTTATTTTCATTTTACCATTATATTGCGAGGCTACCCAAAGTTGAATGAACCTCTCCTCTGCCTGTGTGCTAGGCCTAAATATATGCCAATGGACTGTTGCAGTGGTGGGTGACGTGAAGCCTCATTCTCTGCTATGACATGCAGACTGATTCTCTGCTGTCATGAAGCCAGATTGTCTGTTACGGGACCTCTCTGCTCTGCCTGTGTGCTAGGCCTAAATATATGCCAATGGACTGTTGCAGTGGTGGGTGACGTGAAGCCTCATTCTCTGCTATGACATGCAGACTGATTCTCTGCTGACATGAAGCCAGATTGTCTGTTACGGGACCTCTCTCCTCTGCCTGTGTGCTAGGCCTAAATATATGCCAATGGACTGTTGCAGTGGTGGCTGACGTGAAGCCTCATTCTCTGCTATGACATGCAGACTAATTCTCTGCTGACATGAAGCCAGATTGTCTGTTACGGGACCTCTCTCCTCTGCCTGGGTGCTGGGCCTAAATTTATGACAATGGACTGTTGCAGTGGTGGCTGACGTGAAGCCTGATTCTCTGCTATGACATGCAGACTGATTCTCTGCTGACATGAAGCCAGATCCTCTGTTACGGGACCTCTCTCCTCTGCCTGTGTGTGTGCTGGGCCTAAATATATGCCAATGGACTGTTGCAGTGGTGGCTGACGTGAAGCCTCATTCTCTGCTATGACATGCAGACTGATTCTCTGCTGACATGAAGCCAGATTCTCTGTTACGGGACCTCTCTCCTCTGCCTGTGTGTGCTGGGCCTAAATATATGCCAATGGACTGTTGCAGTGGTGGCTGACGTGAAGCCTCATTCTCTGCTATGACATGCAGACTGATTCTCTGCTGACATGAAGCCAGATTGTCTGTTACGGGACCTCTCTCCTCTGCCTGTGTGTGTGCTGGGCCTAAATATATGCCAATGGACTGTTGCAGTGGTGGGTGACGTGAAGCCTCATTCTCTGCTATGACATGCAGACTGATTCTCTGCTGACATGAAGCCAGATTGTCTGTTACGGGACCTCTCTCCTCTGCCTGTGTGTGTGCTGGGCCTAAATATATGCCAATGGACTGTTGCAGTGGTGGCTGACGTGAAGCCTCATTCTCTGCTATGACATGCAGACTGATTCTCTGCTGACATGAAGCCAGATTCTCTGTTACGGGACCTCTCTCCTCTGCCTGTGTGTGTGCTGGGCCTAAATATATGCCAATGGACTGTTGCAGTGGTGGCTGACGTGAAGCCTCATTCTCTGCTATGACATGCAGACTGATTCTCTGCTGACATGAAGCCAGATTGTCTGTTACGGGACCTCTCTCCTCTGCCTGTGTGCTAGGCCTAAATATATGCCAATGGACTGTTGCAGTGGTGGCTGACGTGAAGCCTCATTCTCTGCTATGACATGCAGACTAATTCTCTGCTGACATGAAGCCAGATTGTCTGTTACGGGACCTCTCTCCTCTGCCTGGGTGCTGGGCCTAAATTTATGACAATGGACTGTTGCAGTGGTGGCTGACGTGAAGCCTGATTCTCTGCTATGACATGCAGACTGATTCTCTGCTGACATGAAGCCAGATCCTCTGTTACGGGACCTCTCTCCTCTGCCTGTGTGTGTGCTGGGCCTAAATATATGCCAATGGACTGTTGCAGTGGTGGCTGACGTGAAGCCTCATTCTCTGCTATGACATGCAGACTGATTCTCTGCTGACATGAAGCCAGATTCTCTGTTACGGGACCTCTCTCCTCTGCCTGTGTGTGTGCTGGGCCTAAATATATGCCAATGGACTGTTGCAGTGGTGGCTGACGTGAAGCCTCATTCTCTGCTATGACATGCAGACTAATTCTCTGCTGACATGAAGACAGATTCTCTGTTACGGGACCTCCCTCCTCTGCCTGGGTGCTGGGCCTAAATATATGCCAATGTAATGTTGCAGTGGTGGCTGACGTGAAGCCTCATTCTCTGCTATGACATGCAGACTAATTCTCTGCTGACATGAAGACAGATTCTCTGTTACGGGACCTCTCTCCTCTGCCTGGGTGCCGGGGCCTAAATATCTGAGAATGGACTGTTCCAGTGGTGGTTTCAAAGGAAAGGACCGGCACTTCGCTGATGTAGATCACAATGTAGATTTATTCAGTCACATATTCAAAATGGCATAGTGACGCGTTTCAGCACAGATGTGCTTTCATCAGACTGCATAAAACATCTTACACTCCAGCTATTTATACATAAATGAAACACAAAGGAACTGACATCATCAAAGAAGCTCCGCCTCCCTCATTAAATAAAATTCGCATATCAAATAATCGCAATGAAAAATTCGCATTGAAAAATTCGCAATTGAAAATTCGCAACTGAAAATTCGCAATTGAAAATTGAAAATTCGCAATTGAAAATTCGCAACTAAAAATTCGCAACTGAAAATTCGCAATTGAAAATTCGCAAAAAACATATCCACTCTATACTGGCGAAGATTTTCAGTCGCATAGTCCATTCTTGCAGTGATTAATCACGCTGAAGAAAAAAAGAAATATATTTATCAGATTGCATAAGGCCGAATGCCTTATAGGAAGCAGGACACATTGTACTCACGATTGAGGCCCCTGGGCTCCATTGTCTGAAGACGATGGATCCAGTAAGCCTCCCTTTTCAATAACAATTTATTTCTGTCACCCCCTTGACGGGGTAATGATACACCTTCAATAATCTGATACCTCAACTGCGAGATGTTGTGTTTTTTATCATAAAAATGAAGGGGTATTGGGAGTAATAAATTCTGTTTACGGATAGTAGATTTGTGTTTACTTAGTCTGTCCTTCATTCTCATTGAGGTTTCCCCCACATATAGTAATCCACATGGACATTTAAGAATGTAAACCACAAATCTACTATCACAAGTGAACGTGCCCCTTATTGGAATATTTTCACCTGAGTGAGGGTGGGAGAAACATGAACCCTTTATAACGCTGGAACAATTGACACAGTTTAAACAAGGAAAAGTGCCCCGTCTAGGTGTAGATAAAGTACTCTGTCCTCTTTCTATTTTATTACTTCCCACATCCGCCCGGACTATTTTATCCCTAATATTTTCTGCCCGTTTATAGCATATCATGGGTGGCCTCTGGAACTCTCCTATCCGTGGATAGGACTTAGATAATATGTGCCAATGTTGATTAACAATAGTCCTAAGGCGCTGGGACCAGGGATGGTATTTAATCACTAAGGGGATCCTTGTTTCTTTCTTAGTTCTATCTGGTGGTGTAATCTCAGCTTTATTACGCTGTATTTTCAATAGATCAGGGGGGTAGCCTCGCTCTCTAAATTTATTGGTCATATCGTCTAATCTTGTTTGACACATATCCCTATCACTAACGATCCGTCTAACCCTCTGGTATTGCCGCCCTGCTTCTTACTAGAATTGTTCCAGTGGTGGGTGACGGGAAGCCAGATTCTCTGCTATGGAACCTCTCTCCAATTGATTTTGGTTAATTTTTATTTATTTAATTTTTATTTTAATTCATTTCCCTATCCACATTTGTTTGCAGGGGATTTACCTACATGTTGCTGCCTTTTGCAGCCCTCTAGCTCTTTCCTGGGCTGTTTTACAGCCTTTTTAGTGCCGAAAAGTTCGGGTCCCCATTGACTTCAATGGGGTTCGGGTTCGGGACGAAGTTCGGATCGGGTTCGGATCCCGAACCCGAACATTTCCGGGATGTTCGGCCGAACTTCTCGAACCCGAACATCCAGGTGTTCGCTCAACTCTAGTCAGTAACCATTCCCTGATTTTGGCCAGTGTCCGTTAACAAGAGAAGTCGCTGGAGTGTAGGTCCTACACTATACTGCATGAGTTCAAATACATCCGGTTGTCTCTGGGGGTCCACTGATTCATACCATCTATTTAGTTGTATAGCTTGGTAATATCGCAGAGTGTCAGGAAGTCCTAAACCGCCCCTCGTTCTACTCCTAATTAAAAGGTCATGTGCGAGCCTAGGTTTTTTTCCATTCCACAGGAATTTAAGGAAGAATCTCCTAATCTCTTGAAAGAATGTTTTTGGTAAGTGTATCGGTACAAGCTGTATGACATATAGAATTTTGGGGAAGACATATGCTTTGATCACATTCTTTCTGCCTATCCAGGATAGGTATGGCAGGTTGTATTTCAATAGTAATTGTGTGATATCTTTTTTAAGGGGAATGTAATTACATTTAAATAAGTCCTTGGTCCAGTGAAAGGGAAGGCTATTCTGTAGGGGGGTTGCTCTGGAGTCAGGGAGTGAAATATTCAGAATTTCGGATTTAGAGTGGTTGACCTTAAAGTCAGATATCTGGCTAAATATCTCAATCTTTTTAACCAGTTGGTCGAGTCCTTTATCCGGGTTAGTCACCAGGAATAGAAGGTCGTCTGCGAAGGCAGTACATTTTAGTTCTCCTCTAATATGTTTGACGCCCTCAATTTCCTGAGTCTGTCTGACCAGCTGTATGAGTGTCTCTACTACCAGTATGAATAGGGAGGGTGACAGTGGGCACCCTTGTCTAGTCCCATTTGAAATTTCAAATGTTGGGGACAACGTTCTGTTAACTTTCAGCCTGGCGTGTGGCTGTTGATAAAGTGTGAATATCGAGTGGATGAAGGGGTCAGGGATGGCAAATCTCTCCAAAGTCAGTTTCATGAAGTTCCAGTTGACCCTGTCAAATGCCTTTTCCGCATCGATGCTCAGCAGAGTCAACGGGAACCTCTTTGACTTAGCAGAGTGGATTGCGTGGAAGATCCAGTGTGTGTTATCTTTCCCCTCCCTCCCCTGGACAAAACCCGACTGTTCTGGGCCTATTAGATAAGGAAGTATTTTACTTAATCTGGATGCCAGTATTTTGGCCCAAATTTTCAGATCTAAGTTTAGGAGAGAAATTGGCCTATAGCTTCCACAGTTCTGGGGGTCTTTGCCTTCTTTATGAATGAGTGTTACGTACGATTCCTGTGTCTGTCTAGGCAACGAACCTCCCTGTAGTAATGCGTTGCATACATCAGTAAATCGGGGAGTTAGGATATCTTGGAAACTTCTGTAGTATAATAGGGGCAGGCCATCTGGGCCTGGGCTCTTACCAGGGGGGAAACTGCGAATAATAGAGGACACTTCTTCCAGAGTGACTGGGGTAGTCAATAAGTCTATGTCAGCTTGTTGCACTGCTGGAAGTTTGAGGAGCGTATTTAGGAATTCCCTGATGTGTGCCTGTCTGGAGTCGGTTTGCTCTGTAGACATTGATTTGTTCAGGGTTGTATAACCCTTTATAGAATTGTTGGAAGGCTCTAGCTATTTCGGGTGTGTCCTGGGTAATCCTATTATCAGACTTTTTTATTTTGGGAATATATGTTACGTTTTTTGTCTTTTTTAGCAGCGAGGACATCAACTTGCCCCCCTTATCTCCGTGTGCATACATTTTATGTTGAAAGTTCAACATCTGTTTCCTCACCTTCTGGGCTAAGAGGCATTTTAGTTGAAGTCTGAGTTCTGTTAGCTCCTCCTGTTTCTTTCTACATGCAGATATTTTGTCTATTTTCTCAAGCACCATTATCTGGGTTAGCACGGAGTCTACCTTCTTCTGAAGCTCTTTTTTTACCCTAGTGCCAATAGAGATAAAGCAACCCCTAATGTAGGCCTTATGTCCCATTCAATAGGTGAGGTGCTGTGTGTGGAGGAGTTGATTCGAAAATACAGCTCTAATTGAGACCTGACCTGGTCGAGGTGAAGTCTGTTGTTCAACAGGGATTCGTTGAGTCTCCAGTTCCATTCTCTCCTTGGTAGTGAGGCCAGGGCGAGGGTCAGATGGCATGGTGCGTGATCGGAGACAGTAATACTCCCAATCTCAGCGTTGCTGGAGACAAGTAAAAGAGAAGCAGATGTTAAAATGTGATCGAGCCTCTGGTATGAACCGTGTGAGTTAGAAAAGAAAGAATAATCTCTAACTGTCGGATTGCTAATTCTCCATACATCTAATAGCTGGAGGTCCTGGAGTCTTCTGTGTAATCTACTTATATGTTTCTGCGCTATATGTGACTTGGATGTGGAGGAATCGAGATCTGGGTCTAATACCAGGTTAAGATCTGCCCCTAAGATCACCTGACCTTCTGCAAAATGCTTAACAGTGTCTAGAGCCTTAAGGAGCCATTGTACAGTAGCTGTATTGGGGGCATATAAGTTGCCTAGAGTATATTTTCTGGATGCTATCTCCCCTTTTAAGATCAGGAGCCTCCCTTCCGTGTCTGTAAGCTGTTGAGAGAGTGAAAAAGGTATGGACTGGTGTATGGCTATAGATACACCTTTGGAAGCTGAGGAAGGATGGGCGCTATGGAACCACTGGTTATATGGTCGAGTTGGCAATTTTGGTATCTTTTTCTGGCGCAGATGAGTTTCTTGTAAAAAGACTGTGTGTGAGCCCATTTTCTTCAAGGTTAACATCTCCTGACCTCTCTTTTGAGGTGAATTGAGACCTTTGACATTGAAAGTTGTTACTTTAACCTCTGCCATATCCCACTAGGCAGAGGAACACTCTACTTATGTACTAGAACAAGAAGTTCGTATGCTGTCAAATAGGGGGAGTAAGAGGGGTGTAGGTAGGGCGGGGGGGGGAGAGTAAAGTATAGGTAAGGTAGAGAGAGATCAAGTAGAGGAGAGAAACAGATAAGTGCAAGTATTAAACAATATAACAGTAGCTTTTCCTACCAATATCGTAGGCTTAGATCAGCCAAATCAGGGCGGATACTGGGGGGAAAAAAAAGGTGGGTAAAGGTGGTCTTGAGAGTAATATGAGATCGGTGTAGCCAAACACCCATGCTCATAAACCAGATTGTGACTAGCTATCCGGTTGGTGACCCTACTAATTTGTTCTAATCTTGCCGTCCTCCTATATATTTTTTTTATGTTATTTTTTTAGATTAAGTGCTAAAGGGGGATAGGACATGAAGGGGGGGGGAGTGGCGGGCAAGGGAAGGGGGGGAGGGTAGGCGGGGATGTCTAGATAAATGTATTCTCTTGCTGGGGAAAAGGAGGCATAATATATGAAGTGTTATGATAGCTGCATGAGTTCAGTGGCGCTTACCCATTCGTTCTAGTACAAGAAACGTATATGATAAGTATTAATATGAATACTGTTTCATAGGAGTATGACAAGCAGGGAAAAAAACTGGGGGGGGGAGGAGGATTGACAATAGCTTCATGGCTAAAAAGTTGGGCTGTTAGAGGGAGAAACAAAAGGACCGGCTATGCAGGTGAGCTGAACCATAAACTTATCTAGAACTTGTCAGATAAAACTGGAAACATATAATATTCGCATAGGCACAGTTTCAGGATCGCATCAGAGCCTAAGCGGCTCTTCCTCTTTTTCTTATCATAATCGTGACTAACAGCTGGTAAGTCAATGTTAAGACCCACAAGTCCCGAACATCAAACCTTTAAGATAACAGAGGGTCTTCAAGGGGTCGTGAACATCCGTCGCCGTACCAGCTGCTCATTAGGAAACTGTAGTCCACAGTTCCTGGACCCGTCTTCAGAGTGGTGGGGATCGCACTTCTGCTGTTGCTCTGGACATCTTGGATTTCCCCTTAGGCACCTTCTTCCAGGGTTCGATCTGGGTGAGCCGCGGCAGATCCGTAGGTTGGGCAATCGGCATCCAGGAAGGAACTTCCAGCGGGCGGATTCCTATGGCTTCCCAAGCTCTTTCAAGATCATCTGGGGTATGTATCACGATACGTTTGCCATTTTTTATGATTGCAATACCGAAGGGGTATAGCCAGACGTATTGTATTTTTTGAGCTCTCAGCGCGTCTAGAAGGGGTTTCATAGTGCGCCGTATCGCCAGGGTGGAGGGCGATATATCTTGATAGAGAGCGATGTCCGCACTATCGTATATAATCTGTCTTCTCTCTCTGGCTGCAGCCATTATTCGGGCAGTGTCCACATAGGATAACAGACCGCAGACAAAATCTCTGGGTCTCTCATTCATTCGGCCTCGAGGCCGGTCTTAGAGCTCTGTGGATTCGCTCTATTATAATCAAAGAGGCCGACTCCTGGCCTAATAGATCGGCAAAGATTTCCATGGCCACTTTATTCAGCACTTCAGAGGCCCAGGATTCAGGTAGGCCTTTGATACGGATATTCCGTCGCCTGCTTCTGTTTTCCTGGTCTTCTAACATCAGCATCGCTTTATTGAGCTCTGTGGTGTGGAAGTTAAGATATTCCTCTACTCCCATGGAGTGCGATACAAGCTCTTGCGCCATCTTAGGACCCGCGCCTGGCGAGAGGAGTGCTTTCTTCTTGAGGAAACGCTGCATTGCTTGCTGGCTCTTTTGGGTTCTCGGTGTGTCAGGGGTGTCAGCTCCCCTGTCTCTCCCATATTTGACCATTTTGGGGTGGGTCACCGCTAATTAAATGGTTTAATTTGCTTGAGTGCGGAGGAGCCGAGGTCTCACACAGCCATCTGCAGTCCCGGCTAGGTTCCGCCCCCACAGATACTGTTTTCTGATGTAGTTTATATTTATATTTTTCACTATATCTGGCCCTGACAACAACAAAATGTATTGAAAAGCAGATTACTGATTGCACCGTTGACAGCAAAAATGTGGATAGATTATGGGGAAAAAAATAGTGCTTTCTGTATTCTAATTTTTTACCTATATCTGGCCCTGACAACCACACAGGGTATTGCAGCGCAGATCTGACAAGTCACGGATGACACCGTTTACAGCAAAAATGTGGATAGTTTAAGGGAAAAACAAACTTATTGTTTTCACTATTATTCTTCCTATCTCTGCCCCTGACACACAGAAGGTATTACACAGATGTCACAAGTCACTGCAGACACCCTCTATATAGAAAAATAATCACTATTTTGCAAAGTATGTAAAAACTAATTGAGTACTATTTCTAACATAAATTGCTTCCAACCACACACAATAGTCCTTCAAAGGACTTTTGGGTCTTTGAAACGTTATTCACTTGAATAAAATACGATCACAAACTATACACTATCTGCCCCTTCCTAAGCGCAGCTCTCCCTGACTCGCAATGAGCCAAACCTGCGTCATCGGCCAGCCAATCACTGTAATGCCAGCAGCCAACATGGCTACTGACATTACAGTGATGGCAGTACTTACCCGCAAGTTTATTGGCTGTTTAGCAGCCACAAAACGTGCGGGGAGGCGACTCAAGCATGCCGCTCGAGCACATGTGGTACTCGGCCGAGTACCGCCATGTGCCGAGCATAGCGATGCTCGAGCCGAACAAGTATGCGGCCGAGCATGCTTGCTCATCACTAGTGCATATCCTTTTAAAAATTTAGCATGTACATATCAGTAAGTCAAGAAGCCCCATTGTAGGAATAGGAGTAGAGGCAGCATCATAATGGTGGAAGCAGCACGTGGCTGGAAGTTAAGTCCCATTTTGCTGAATATTCTGGTGTGGCAGCACATTAGAGTATGATTATTAGAGGCAGAATTATTTATTTTCAGGCTTATCGACTCCTGAGTCTTCTTTAAGAAGGTAGTCTCTCAACATTTTGGGAGGAAATGTGATTTCTCTTGGGGGTAACTAACTAACTATGGCCTCCACCGCACTGAACCCTCTCTGTTGCTACACTACTGGCTGGGCAGAAAACATGTTCATGAAAAAATCAGCCAGTTGTGGACACACTTTAAGTTTGCATACCCAGTAGTCCAGGGGACCATGGGTGACAGGGTGCAGACCAAGTATGCCACAACCAGTTGGTTGAGATTCTGCTTCATGTCCTCCTGCTGCTAGCTGGTTTCTTCAGTAGGTGGCTGAAGCAAACTGCTCATCACAGACTCCACACTGAAGTTGCTGCATATGGAGCTGGTGCTGTTTGTGCACACACCCCCCCCCCCCAGTAGACATGGCAGAGAGTCAGTCAGACCTTTTTGAAGAGAGTCAATGTTGCACATAGGCAGTAGGGTTGATTGCAAATATTCTAATCGCTAATTTTTATTGTGAGTATCAGCACTTAGAGCAATTGCTAGGATTTTGAATATAGTGATATATCTTCTTAACCACCTCAGCTCCCCTAGCTTAAACCCCCTTAATGACCAGACCACTTTTTACAATACTGCACTACACTACTTTCACGGTTTATTGCTCGGTCATACAACTTACCACCCAAATGAATTTTACCTCCTTTTCTTTTTACTAATAGAGCTTTCATTTGGTGGTATTTCATTGCTGCTGACATTTTTACTTTTTTTTTATATTAATCGAAATTGACCTAAATTTTGGGAAAAAATTACATTTTTCACTTTCGGTTGTAAAATTCTTCAAATAAAACTACATTTCTATATAAATTTTTCTCTACAATTATTGTTCTACATGTCTTTGATTTTAAAAAAATGCAATAAGTGTATATTTATTGGTCTGGGTAAAAGTTATAGCGTTTACAAACTATGGTACAAAAATGTGAATTTCCGCAATTTGAAGCAGCTCTGGCTTTCTAAGCACCTGTCATGTTTCCTGAGGTTCTACAATGCCCAGACAGTAGAAACACCACGACGCCATTTTGGAAAGTAGACACCCTAAGGTATTCGCTGATGGGCATAGTAAGTTCATGGAAGTTTTTATTTTTATTCCACTAACTTGTGACAAAAAATTAAATTTTACATGAACTCACCATACCCCTCACGGAATACCTAATACCTAAAGTGTGAGAAGTAGTTTGGAATCCGAATGCGTAAAAAATGCCCTGTGAAATAGTAAAGATACTCTTTAGAATTTGGGCCCCTTTGTGCACATAGGCTGCAAAAAAGTGTCACACATGTGGTATCGCCGTACTCAGAAGAAGTAGGGCAATGTGTTTTGGGGTGTATTTTTACATATACCCATGCTGGGCGAGAGAAATATCTCTCTAAAAGACAACTTTTCAAATTTTTTTATACAAAGTTGTCATTTGACAGAGAGATTTCTCTCACCCAGCATGGGTATATGTAAAAATACACCCCAAAACACATTGCCCTACTTCTCCCGAGTACTGCAATACCACATGTGTGAAACTTTTTTGCAGCCAAGATGCACAAAGGGGCCCAAATTCCAATGAGTACCTTTTAGGAGGGCATTTTTAGGCATTTGGATTCCAGACTTCTTCTCATGCTTTAGGGCCCCTAAAATGCCAGGGCAGTATAAATACCCCACAAGTGACCCCATTTTGGAAATAAGACACCCCAAGGTATTCTGTGAGGGGCATGGTGAGTTCCTAGAATTTTTTATTTATTTTTGGCACAAGTTAGCGGAAAATGATTTTGTAAGAGAAAAAAAAACTTGTGCCAAAAAAAACAATTCTAGGAACTCGCCATGCCCCTCACAAAATACCTTGGGGTGTCTTCTTTCCAAAATGGGGTCACTTGAGGGATATTTATACTGCCCTGGCATTTTAGAGGCCCTAAAGCGTGAGAAGAAGTCTGGAATATAAATGTCTAAAAATGCTTACGCATTTGGATTCCGTGAGGGGTATGGTGAGTTCATGTGAGATTTTATTTTTTGTCACAAGTTAGTGGAATATGAGACTTTGTAAGAAAAAAATAATAAATAAATAAATAAATTTCCGCTAACTTGTGCCAAAAAAAACTCGCCATGCCCCTCAATAGTGATCTTTTTATAGTGCCACAGCGATTTTACGGTGTTTTTGCAGTGATCAGAAAAAAAATTAATTATGGCACTGCGGTGGGGCGGACTGAACGCAAGTGTGCACACAAAATCAGGCCTGATCGGGCAAACATTGCGTTTTTTGTAGAGCCTATAGAACATGTCCTATTCTTGCCCGCAATTGCGGACAAGAAAAGGAATTTTCTATAAAGTTCGAGCAATGTGCGAATCCGCAAAATGCGGAAAGCACATTGCCGGTGTCTGTGTTTTGCAGATCCGCGGTGTCCGTGTTTTGCGGATCTGTGGATCCGCAAAACACATACGGACGTCTGAATGGAGCTTTACAGGGGGGTGATCAGGGAGTCTATATGGGGTCATCACCCCCCTGTCATTGATCACCCCCCTGTAAGGCTCCATTCAGACGTCCGTATGTGTTTTGCGGATCCGTGGATCCGCGGATCTGCAAAACACATACAGACGTCTGAATGGAGACTTACAGGGGGGTGATCAATGACAGGGGGGTGATCAGGGAGTCTATATGGGGTGATCACCCCGCTGTAAGGCTCCATTCAGATGTCCGTATGTGTTATGCGGATCCGCGGATCCGCCAAACACATACAGACGTCTGAATAGAGCCTTACAGGGGGGTAATCAATGACAGGGGGTGATCAGGGAGTCTATATGGAGTGATCAGGGGTTAATAAGTGACAGGGGGTGGGGGGTGTAGTGTAGTGGTGTTTGGTGCTACTTACAGAGCTACCTTTGTCCTCTGGTGGTCGATCCAAGCAAAAGGGACCACCAGAGGACCAGGTAGCAGGTATATCAGATGCTGTTAACAAAACATCATCTGATATACCTTTCAAGGGTTAAAAAAATTGCATCTACAGCCTGCCAGCGAATGATCGCCGCTGGCAGGCTGTAGATGAACTAGTTTACCTCCTGTTCCTGTGAACGCACGCTCCTGTGTTAGGCGGTCCGGAGGCGGTTAATTGAGAATATTCTAGATTTTTTTTCAGCAGTACCCTCACTGCTTCTTGCTTGTTGGCCAATGAGAAGGCTGCAATATCTTTGTCTGAGCTTAGCAATATCCCTAGCAACCAATAGGAAAGTTGCCTACCCCTTACTATATAAGAAACTCCCCAGCAGCCATTTTATGCCGTTTTTTGCAGTCATGAGAGAGAGAGCAGTGTCATTGCTGTGCTCTGTACTTTGCTGAGTCATTTACATTGCTGATTCAATTACCTTGGATAGTTGGTTAGTTCACATATATAATACAGATAGTTAGTGGGAGATAGTCAGTGTAGGTTACATAGTGATATAGTGTAGCTGATCGGTTCCAGTGCAGGGTGGTAGGTAGTGTGATAGTAATTACTGTACTGTGCATTTTCTCAAGTCTCAGGAAACTTCTAGCAGCTTGAAAAATATATCAAATGTGACCCATGCCTGTATTGTTCGCCGTGCTAAAGAGCTGAGAGCCGCATTGCTGGGAAGCAGGCCCCTAAAGCCTGTTGTTGACTGCTGCTGACAAAACCGCTGACAAGTTGAATGTTTTTTGTTCTGTGGACTTGCCATGGTGTGGACAGCGAACTGTCATTTTGTTTATGTGTGAATAAACACGGAACTGTTTAAATTGAAGACTTTGTTTTTGCCTCTGTAATGCTTCCGCTAATCTGCCTACCAGAGCAAATCCCCATATATATATATATATATATATATATATATATATATATAACAGTACAGACCAAAAGTTTGAACACATCTTCTCATTCAAAGAGTTTTCTTTATTTTCATGACTATGAAAATTGTAGATTCACACTGAAGGCATCAAAACTATGAATTAACACATGTGGAATTATATACATAACAAAAAAGTGTGAAACAACTGAAAATATGTCATATTATAGGTTCTATAAAGTAGCCACCTTTTGCTTTGATTACTGCTTTTGGCATTCTCTTGATGAGCTTCAAGAGGTAGTCACCTGAAATGGTTTTCACTTCACAGGTATGCCCTGTCAGGTTTAATAAGTGGGATTTCTTGCCTTATAAATGGGGTTGGGACCATCAGTTGCGTTGTGGAGAAGTCAGGTGGATACACAGCTGATAGTCCTACTGAATAGACTTGTTAGAATTTGTATTATGGCAAGAAAAAGCAGCTAAGTAAAGAAAAACGAGTGGCCATCATTACTTTAAGAAATGAAGGTCAGTCAGTCCAAAAAATTGGGAAAACTTTGAAAGTGTCCCCAAGTGCAGTCACAAAAACCATCAAGCGCTACAAAGAAACTGGCTCACATGTGGACCTCCCCAGGAAAGGAAGACCAAAAGTCACCTCTGCTGCGGAGGATAAGTTCATCTGAGTCACCAGCCTCAGAAATCGCAGATTAACAGCAGCTCAGATTAGAGACCAGGTCAATGCCACACAGAGTTATAGCAGCAGACACATCTCTAGAACAACTGTTAAGAGGAGACTGTGTGAATCAGGCCTTCATGGTAGAACATCTGCTAGGATAGGCAACAAGCAGAAGAGACTTGTTTGGGCTAAAGAACACAAGGAATGGACATTAGACCAGTGGAAATCTGTGCTTTGGTCTGATGAGTCCAAATTTGAGATCTTTGGTTCCAACCACCGTGTCTTTGTGTGATGCAGAAAAGGTGAACGGATGGACTCTACATGCCTGGTTCCCACCGTGAAGCATGGAGGAGGAGGTGTGATGGTGTGGGGGTGCTTTGCTGGTTACACTGTTGGAGATTTATTCAAAATTGAAGGCATACTGAACCAGCATGGCTACCACAGCATCTTGCAGCGGCATGCTATTCCATCCGGTTTGCGTTTAGTTGGACCATTATTTATTTTTCAACAGGACAATGACCCCAAACACACCTCCAGGCTGTGTAAGGTCTATTTGACCATGAAGGAGAGTGATAGGGTGCTGCGCCAGATGACCTGGCCTCCACAGTCACCGGACCTGAACCCAATCGAGATGGTTTGGGGTGAGCTGGACCGCAGAGTGAAGGCAAAACGATCAACAAGTGCTAAGCATCTCTGGGAACTCCTTCAAGACTGTTGGAAGACCATTTCAGGTGACTACCTCTTGAAGCTCATCAAGAGAATGCCAAGAGTGTGCAAATGAGGAATCAAAGCAAAAGGTGGCTACTTTGAAGAACCTAGAATATGACATATTTTCAGTTGTTTCACACTTTTTGTTATGTATATAATTCCACATGTGTTAATTCATAGTTTTGATGCCTTCAGTGTGAATCTACAATATTCATATTCATGAAAATAAAGAAAACTCTTTGAATGAGAAGGTGTGTCCAAACTTTTGGTCTGTACTATATATATATATATATATATATATATATATATATAATAAAAAAAAAAATCTAAAAGATCAGCAGCACTCTATATGTATGCCAGGTGCAATTACACAAAAGTTCCCAGACCAGGAACAGTAAGGTAGAAATGATGAAAAACGGGCAGCACTCCGGTCTTGTGGTGAAAATTCAGTGATGTTTATTACACCCCAAAGCAATTCAGCATTTCAGCTCTCTCAATGGAGCCTTTGTCAAGCTTGACAAAGGCTCCATTGCGAGAGCTGAAATGCCACATTGCTTGGGGGTGTAATAAACATCACTGAATTTTCACAAGATCGGAGTGCTGCCCATTTCTATATATATACAATAGTTATATAGGTACATAATTATTTAACAAGCATAAATTTAATACATGTTAATAATATGTGGATAGATAAAGAATAAATAATAAGATAGAAAATAATATGATAAAAAGGTATACATGATAAAAGGCATATATGATATACTCTAATATGATAGGATATGACATGATATAATAAAGAGATGTGTGATAAAAGGTTTATGTAAAAAAAGGGGATATGTGTAGTTTAAATTCACATAAATATTTTTAGAATAAATCTAGTTAAGTATAACATAAATATATAAATATGTAAAACAAAAAGAAAAGGGGGGGCTCCAAAATCTATATAAGAAATATAAATATGTTTATAAAAGATCATAGGTATATACATATATATTAAAATATTCGCAGGGGACGAAATTACACTGTTCCATGGGTCATATCGGTATAACAGATAATTATATAATTGGATATATGATGGTTCCCATTTACTAGTACCAAGGAGGGTAAAATGAGGGTAAAAAAAGGGATACTGCACATGAATCAATAAAAGTCAGTTCTAAAATGTATATTATTAAATATTAAAAGAGTTTTTTATGTGGGATGGAGGTTCTTTTTATGTATTTAGTAATTCACATATTCTAATGATTTGTTCAGTCCGAATGTAACTAGTTAAGTTTATAGATCCAGAACATTTCCTTGCAAAAAAGTGTCTGGTAGGAGTAGGGTTACCTTAATAGAGGTGGGATCAGCATCATGGTAATTAGAAAAATGGCAAAATACGCTGTGAGTGTTGACTTTATGTTTTATGTTGGACCTATGCTTGTTCACGCATTCAAAAAATGTTTGAGTAGTGCAGCCTACAGGGGCGGGCTGGGCCGGGGGGCAGGCAGGCAATTGCCCCCCAGGCCGCCCTACAAAAACGGCCACTGGGCCGCCCATCTTTATAAAAAATTATTTATATATTTTTTCTTCAGGGCCGCACCGCCGATCACCACAGGCGGCGCGGCCCTGGATATAATTGTGGCAGCGGCGGCAGGCTGGTGCTGTGCGCTGTGGGGCAGGGGAGGGACTCAGGGAGAGGCGTGTCCCTCCCCTGTTCTTCTGATAGGCCGCAGGCACTAATGCCTGCAGCCTATCAGAGGCCGGCTCAGGCAACGCGATGACGTCACACAGCAGGGACACAGGCCAGAAGAGGTCTGCATCGCTGCTGATGGAGGTAAGTATTAGTGTTTTTTTTTTGTTTTCTTTGCAGGGGGAGCTGGCACTATGTGGGGGGGGGGGAGCTGGCACTATGTGGGTGGGATCTGGCACTATAGGAGGGATCTGGCACTATAGGGGGGGCTGACACTATTGGGGGGGATCTGGCACTATTGGGGGGATCTGGCACTATTGGGGGGATCTGGCACTATAGGGGGGCTGGCACTATGGGGGAGCTAGCACTATGGGGGGGCTGGCACTATAAGGGGGCTGACACTATTGGGGGGATCTGGCACTATTGGGGCGGATCTGGCACTATTGGGGGGGATCTGGCACTATTAGGGGGAGCCGGCACTATGGGGGAGCCGGCACTATGGGGGAGCCGGCACTATGGGGGGCCTGGCACTATGGGGGATATGGTGCTATTGGGGGGGATCTGGCACTATTGGGGGGATCTGGCACTATTGGGGGGGATCTGGCACTATTGGGGGGATCTGGCACTATAGGGGGACTGGCACTATAGGGGGGCTGGCACTATGGGGGAGCTAGCACTATGGAAGGGCTGACACTATTGGGGGGATCTGGCACTATTGGGGGGATCTGGCACTATTAGGGGGGGCTGGCACTATGGGGGAGCCGGCACTATGGGGGGGCTGGCACTATGGGGGATCTGGCACTATTGGGGGGGATCTGGCACTATTGGGGGGATCTGGCACTATTAGGGGGGGCTGGCACTATGGGGGAGCCGGCACTCTGGGGGGGGGGGGGGCTGGCACTATGGGGGGATATGGCGCTATTGGGGGGATATGGCACTATGGGGGGCTTGCACTATAGAGGGCTGGCACTATGGGGGAGCTAGCACTATGGGGGGAGCTGGCACTATGGGGGGAGCTGGCACTATGGGGGGAGCTGGCACTATGGGGGGAGCTGGCACTATGGGGGGATCTGGCGCTATTGGGGGGGATCTGGCACTATTGGGGGGATCTGGCACTATTGGGGGGGCTTGCACTATAGGGGGAGCTGGCACTATGGGGGAAGCTGGCACTATGGGGGGAGAGCTGGCAATATGGGGGGAGAGCTGGCACTTTGGGGGGGAGCTGGCACTATGGGGGGGAGCTGGCACTATGGGGGGGAGCTGGCACTATGGGGGGGAGCTGGCACTATTGGAGGAGCTGGCACTATGGGGGCATTCGTTACTGGCACATTATGGGGGGGCACCATGGGGGAGAGGAGCACTATGGTGGTATCTTGGGGCTCTAAAGTGGCTTTTTTTTTCATTATTGGCACATTATGGGGGGCACTATAGGGGAGAGCAGCACTATGGGGCATCTGGTGTTACTATAGGGGCATTATTTGGGGGCACTATGGGGAAGTGGGGGCTCTAAAGGGGCCTTTTGTATTGGAACATTATGGGGGGCACTATGGCATTTGGTGGCACTAAGGGGGCATTTTTTACTGGCAAATTATGGGAGGCACTATAGAGGAGAGCGGCACTATGGGGCATTATTTGGGGGCACTATAGGGGAGTGGAGCACTATTGGGGCATATGGTGGCCCTAAGAAGGGGCATTTTTTTACTGGCACATTGTGGGGGAGAGGAGCACTATAGGGGCATCTGCTGGGGCACTAAGAAGGGGCATTTTTTTACTGGCACATTGTGGGGGAGAGGAGCACTATAGGGGCATCTGCTGGGGCACTAAGAAGGGGCATTTTTTTTACTGGCATATTATGGGGGACACTATGGGGAAGGGGGAGAAGAGCACTATGAGGGCATTTACTGGGGCACTATATAGGGGTATTTTATACTGGCATACATTATGGAGACATTAGCTCAACTGCGGGCACTAAGCGGGGGTATTTCATGTACTGTCATATTATAGGGAGAATTAGTACTACTAGGGGGTATTATGGGGAGCTTTACTACTACTGGGGGGCTATGAGGACAATGATTACTAGGGCACTAAAGGGGCATTATTACTACTAAGTGTGCTCTGGCAGAGAATTATTTCTATTGGTGGGATTTTGGGGGGCACCCTGGCATAGTATCAGCTTAGCACAATTATTTTTGGGGGACATTATCTTTATACTATTAGTGTCTGTTTTTGCAGTATAGTATTGGGGGTGGCAGGAAAGGGTGTTCAGAAGATGTGAAGATGATGGAAATGTGGGAAACTAATGTCTGTTTGTCAATCTCTGCAGAGACGGGAGATGGCAGAAAAATCATCATGGCGGTCTGGTCTGAATGGAGAAGATAAAGAAAGAGAACGTCTACAACAAAGGTGACATCACTGGATGTGAGAGTTATGTGGCGCTATGTAGGAGAGGAGATGCTCCAGCTCCTTCCCCTGCCATTTGCAGAAGGAGGATTCAGAGCTGGGTGAGGACGACGAAATGGGGGCAGCAGGCCATGGGCGGGTGGCAGATGGTGGGGGGAACCACAAGCCTTGAGCAGGATCTGGGGAGGGAGGAGAGCAGAGGAGCTTCCTGGCTGTAGCCTGCTGTCTATTGTATAATGTGAAGCAGGCAGTGCAGCCAGGACAGGCCTCCCCTCTCCGTATAATTTGTAGAGACAGGCCTCAACTATAGAATGTCAGCTGTACAGTGTTTGTTGGGAGTGGCCTATTATATGTAGGAGGGGCTTTAATAAAGGGCGGGGCAAAAAATGGGCCATTTGACTGGATTTGCCCCCCAGGACTAAGGCTGCCAGCCCTCCCCTGGCAGCCTACATAGTATATGCTGCAGGTGCATTGTAATAAGTAGATTACATTGGAAGTGCTACAATTCATATCATGTTGTAATAGGATATGTGAGTACAATTCATTACAGCAGAGGTTGGGCAGGAACCCAAAGCATTAAACATCATTATAATACCATGAGTTCATGTAAAAAAAAAATGGTTCAGGTCAATAAATGATGCTCACACGTGGAGTGTGTTTCCCTGAATGAACACACTCATCTGCAGCTAGCCTTAAAGTTGCACCTTGATGTGAATCTCTTCAGGTTACTTTATTTTAACACTATTCAGAGAAGGGGAGTGAAAGTCAATTATTGTCTATAAAAAAAAAAAAAAAGTTTTTGGTTTATTTAATCTTTTTTGGTGTGTGTTTGGTGAATTTAAACTAAGTTTTTTTAAACTTACTGTTATAAGCAAAGACAACAATCAGCAGCATAAATATTTTTAATCTCTTTCAAAAGGTCCTTGGAAACATGTGCCTATAGAATTACTATGACTTTGCAGTGTTAAAATGGTATGAAGGAAATATTAGCATTTAGATTGAGATATATTGAAATCTGTTACTTGTATAAACTAGAGAGTTATTTTTTTTTATGAAAGAGTATTGTATAACAGTAAAGTTTGAGCATTACAAGTTTTTCTTATCAACACATGCTAGTTTTATTTTTTCTTTATTAAAGAAGTTTAAATATTTATGGGATATTGTGAAAAGTGAATGATAAAGTTAGATCTCTTTCATTAGAATAACTTCACAAGGACAGATGTCTTTGTCTTTTTAGATATTAAAGATAGTGTAAAATATATGCTTGATGTTAATACACTATGGTTTTGTTGTTATTACATTTTAAAAAAAATCTATAAGATTGCTCTTGCATTTCATTACCAGGCTTCCATAGTTCAGGTACTGCATTGAATTCAGGAAAATACCTAACAGATGGAAACACAGAAGTAAAAGAAGGGACAGGAGAGAATATTTTATGTGGACTCTGTAGCCATTAGCAATAGTTGTATCTACTTACTGGACCTAACACAAAGAGAAGTTGAAATTGGCTGCCAAAAAGTGAAAAAAATTGTAGAGAATAGTTATAGCATGAGGAGAAAGTATAACATATACAGTAATACAAAGGACTTCTAAGCACCTAATGGCAACTGTAAATTCCAGTATGTCAAACAGCTACTTGATATTTCTCTGCTGGTAATCCTGTAATTTAGAGGTCCTCAATCTTTTCTTTCACACAAGCCATTTTACAATTTGACAAGTGGTATCAAGACACAATGGGTATAAAAAGAAAAATCTTACTATACAGGTTACCAAGTCACATAGCTTTTACCCTGGCACAACCTTCCAGTGATGTGATTTTGACTGCAGATTAAGATCTATAAGCAGGGCCGGACTGGGACAAAAAATAGGCCCGGGCATTTTTGACTGAGCAGCCCAATCACATGACCTCCAACAGGCCCCACCCCCTTGCAGTCTAGGGGCGGGGCCAAACCCGGAAGCACAATTGAGGGGCAGGGCCAGCCACCAGTAAGATAGGAAGGCTTCAGCCAACACACAAGCTTTGCAACAACCAACATACAGATCTTGCAACATTATAGGAAGCTACAGAAAAGTCTTATAATATCCTCAGTGGATCTCAACCTCCCCATACTCACACCCTGTACAGGTCAGTGCCCCCGAAATTGCACTCACAGTTCTCCAGCAACTCTGGCAAATACCACCTATTCCGTACAGGGTGGGTTTACATCTGCGTTATGCCATTCCGTTATAGGTTCAGTTTCAAACGGAATATAATGGAATGGCCAGATGGAATGCAAAACGGAAACCTTTAAGGGTCCATTCACACGTCTGTTGTTTCTTTCCTGATCTGTTCCGTTTTTTGCGGAACAGATCTGGACCAGTTCTGTACCCATTAATTTTCAATGGGTCCTGAAAAAAAATCAGACATTGAGCTGTCCGATTTTTTTTTTCAGGACCAATTGAAAATGAATGGGTACAGATCTGGTCCAGATCTGTTCCGCAAAAAACGGAACAGATCAGGAAAGAAACAACGGACGTGTGAATGGACCCCAAGAGGCATTCCGTTTTGCTCTGTCCTAATAGAAGTTTATGAGAAAGCATAACGGAGCCGTCTGGGTCCCTGTCGACAGGACTTTGTTTTCCGTCTTGCATAACAGGAACCAGATGGATCCGTTTTGATTCCCATAGACTTTTAAGAGGACGGAGAGCAAACGGAAAGCCTCTTGCAGAGTCTGCACTGTAGGAGAGAGAGATAGCAGTGGCTGTGAAGGGAAAAGTACCAGAGCACAATGACAGCCCCAGAGCCTTTCTGCTGCCTGACCGACTGTATGCTGCCACAGCGCCAGCCCAGCCGGCAGGACATCAGAGACGCCTGGGGTCCACATTATAGCACCACTACATTTACTTATTATCAAAAAGCATCATACATAACCAAGCAAAAGCCAGAATATAATAAAAGACAAAAACATTAAACTACATTTATAATAAAACAATTTACTTACAAAAGAAGCGATTCAGTCGTCTGCTGTGCCGTCCTCTGCTTGCTTCCACTGATTATGTGCCCTCCTTTCTGTCTCTCCTCAGTGCGCAGGCGCACTGTTATGGGGGATCTGTGGATGACAGTATGACACACTGTTATGGGGGATCTGTGGATGACACACTGTTATGAGGGATCTGTGGATGACACACTGTTATGGGGATCTGTGGAGGACACACTGTTATGGGGGACCTGTGGAGGACACACTGTTATGGGGGACCTGTGGATGACACACTGTTATGGGGGGACCTGTGGATGACACACTGTTATGGGGGGACCTGTGGATGACACACTGTTAAGGGGGATCTGTGGATGACACACTGTTATGGGGGGACCTGTTGATGACACACTGTTATGGGGGGATCTGTGGATGACACACTGTTATGGGGGGACCTGTGGATGACACACTGTTATGGGGGACCTGTGGATGACACACTGTTATGGGGGACCTGTGGATGACACACTGTTATGGGGGATCTGTGGATGACACACTGTTATGGGGATCTGTGGATGACACACTGTTATGGGGGATCTGTGGATGACACACTGTTATGGGGGATCTGTGGATGACACACTGTTATGGGGGACCTGTGGATGACACACTGTTATGGGGGCATCTGTGGATGACGTACTGTTATGGGGGACCTGTGAATGACACTATTAATGGGGCATCTGTGGATGACACACTGTTATGGGGATCTGTGTATGACACACTGTTATGGGGGACCTGTGGATGACACACTGTTATGGGGGATCTGTGGATGACACACTGTTATGGGGGTATCTGTGGATGACACACTGTTATGGGGATCTGTGGAGGACACACTGTTATGGGGGACCTGTGGATGACGCACTGTTATGGGGGACCTGTGGAGGACACACTGTTATGGGGGACCTGTGGATGACACACTGTTATGGGGGGACCTGTGGATGACACACTGTTATGGGGGGACCTGTGGAGGACACACTGTTATGGGGGACCTGTGGAGGACACACTGTTATGGGGGACCTGTGGATGACACACTGTTATGGGGGGACCTGTGGATGACACACTGTTATGGGGGGACCTGTGGATGACACACTGTTATGGGGGATCTGTGGATGACACACTGTTATGGGGGGACCTGTTGATGACACACTGTTATGGGGGGATCTGTGGATGACACACTGTTATGGGGGGACCTGTGGATGACACACTGTTATGGGGGACCTGTGGATGACACACTGTTATGGGGGACCTGTGGATGACACACTGTTATGGGGGATCTGTGGATGACACACTGTTATGGGGATCTGTGGATGACACACTGTTATGGGGGATCTGTGGATGACACACTGTTATGGGGGATCTGTGGATGACACACTGTTATGGGGGACCTGTGGATGACACACTGTTATGGGGGCATCTGTGGATGACGTACTGTTATGGGGGACCTGTGAATGACACTATTAATGGGGCATCTGTGGATGACACACTGTTATGGGGATCTGTGTATGACACACTGTTATGGGGGACCTGTGGATGACACACTGTTATGGGGGATCTGTGGATGACACACTGTTATGGGGGTATCTGTGGATGACACACTGTTATGGGGGACCTGTGGATGACACACTGTTATGGGGGATCTGTGGATGACACACTGTTATGGGGATCTGTGGATGACACACTGTTATGGGGGATCTGTGGATGACGTACTGTTATGGGGGACCTGTGAATGACACTATTAATGGGGCATCTGTGGATGACACACTGTTATGGGGATCTGTGTATGACACACTGTTATGGGGGACCTGTGGATGACACACTGTTATGGGGGATCTGTGGATGACACACTGTTATGGGGGTATCTGTGGATGACACACTGTTATGGGGGACCTGTGGATGACACACTGTTATGGGGGATCTGTGGATGACACACTGTTATGGGGATCTGTGGATGACACACTGTTATGGGGATCTGTGTATGACACACTGTTATGGGGGATCTGTGGATGACACACTGTTATGGGGGGACCTGTTGATGACACACTGTTATGGGGGGACCTGTGGATGACACACTGTTATGGGGGACCTGTGGATGACACACTGTTATGGGGGCATCTGTGGATGACGTACTGTTATGGGGGACCTGTGAATGACACTATTAATGGGGCATCTGTGGATGACACTATTAATGGGGCATCTGTGGATGACACTATTATGGGGGCATCAGTGGATGACACACGGTTATGGGGGCATCTGTGGATGACGCACTGTTATGGGGGATCTGTGAATGACACTATAAATGGGGCATCTGTGGATGACACTATTATGGGGGCATCAGTGGATGACACACGGTTATGGGGGATCTGTGGATGACACACTGTTATGGGGGGACCTGTTGATGACACACTGTTATGGGGGGACCTGTGGATGACACACTGTTATGGGGGACCTGTGGATGACACACTGTTATGGGGGCATCTGTGGATGACGTACTGTTATGGGGGACCTGTGAATGACACTATTAATGGGGCATCTGTGGATGACACTATTAATGGGGCATCTGTGGATGACACTATTATGGGGGCATCAGTGGATGACACACGGTTATGGGGGCATCTGTGGATGACGCACTGTTATGGGGGATCTGTGAATGACACTATAAATGGGGCATCTGTGGATGACACTATTATGGGGGCATCAGTGGATGACACACGGTTATGGGGGCATCTGTGGATGACGCACTGTTATGGGCATCAGTGGATGACACACAGTTATGGGGGCATCTGTGGATGACGTACTGTTATGGGGGACCTGTGAATGACACTATTAATGGGGCATCTGTGGATGACACTATTATGGGGGCATCAGTGGATGACACACGGTTATGGGGGCATCTGTGGATGACGCACTGTTATGGGGGATCTGTGAATGACACTATAAATGGGGCATCTGTGGAGGACACACAGTTATGGGGCCATCTGTGGATGATGCACTGTTATTAACAGTGCGTCATCCACAGACCCCACCCCATAACAGTGTCATCCACAGATATCCCCTTAATAGACTGTTAAGGGGATATCTGTGGATTGCATGGCACTGTTATGGCGGCATCTGTGGATGACACTGTTATGGCAGCGCAAGCATCTTGTGCTATATATATGTGTCATCTCATCATCCACATGATCCACAGATATCCCCCCCCCCCCCATAACAGTGTCCCTCCCTATTGTAAGACAGGCCCCGCTGTTTCTTATGTAAGTGAGCTATTGAGCTTGTAAATAAACTTGCGCAAAGTATATGAGTAGTTACTAACTACTCATATACTTTGCACAAGTTTATTTACAAGCTCAATAGCTCACTTACATAAGTTACTGTCTAATATTCTATCACTAACTTACTGCCTTGGACAGTCAGTGGGCATGGGCAGGCGGCAGCCACAGCCAGTTGGGCACTACTGGGGCGGGCAGGCAGAAGCTGGTGGCTCCAGTCCCGCTCTTCAACATTCAAAAAAGGCGGCCGGCGGCAGCGTAACGTGACGTGACGTCACTCACTACGTAACGCCGCACGCGCATGCTCCTCCCACTTTATTAATGAAGGCGGAGCAGGCGCGTGACGTCGGAGTGAGCGACGTTACGCTGCCGGCCGCCGGAAGAGGGAGTCACGAAGGCGGAGCACAGGAGGCGGAGCAGTGGGGGTGGACTCACAGTCAGTATCTATGTCTGTGTCTTTGTGTGATGATTAAGCTGTGCGGCCGGGGCTGGCAGGAGGCGGAGCACAGGGAGGGGTGTGATTAGGCCATACCGGCACACCCACTCGAGCCCTGAGGCGGCCCGACCCGCCCTATGGCCAGTCCGGCCCTGATCAGACAGTCATGATGATTATTAAGCTGTGCGGCCGGGGCTGGCAGGAGGCGGAGCACAGGAGTGTGATTAGGGCATACTCGGCACACCCACTTGAGCCCTGAGGCGGCCCCCCTGAGGCGGCCCGGCCCACCGGGCAAATGCCCGGTCTGCCCTATGGCCAGTCCGGCCCTGTCTATAAGACATCACTGGTGTTAGTGGGGGAGAATAACGTTTAGAGGAGGAACCAGGTGGGAAATCACATGCAGGTGGCCCAAGAGCCACCCAGATTGCTAGTCACTTAACATAAAGTATGTCCAACACAATATACAATTGCCTGCAAGTATTCATTTTGTATAGAGTAAGTCATAATTTTTCAGGTCATTCTTTTGGTATATATATTGTGAAAACTTAAGCAAATGTTTCATGATAAATGTTGCATTTTAAAATTCAAGAAACCACATAATGGCCACTACATTGCCATCCCAAGTATGAGTGCCGGAGATAGCTAGATATTACTAATGACAGAAGTGATAGCGCTTTGCAGTTAAAGGGGAACACACCCACAATCCACACAAACACAAAAAAGTATAACTAACAAAACCTAACATTATCTCATGTATTATTGTTATTTGCTCTTGTTTTGCCAGATACTTTATCACTATTGAAGACCATGAAAAATACAATAGAAAAGCAGTGCAATGTTCGCTCTAGCTGCCGCTATGTATTCTACCTCCCTCCTTCTCCATCTCTGATAATAGTACACCTGGGAAACAGGAAGTTTAGGAGGAGAGGGCTGGGTTTAGTCTGAATCAAATTTATCTACACAGTGAGAGTGGCCATTTTGTTGGAAGGAATATCGTACTTAGTATTATTAAAACAGATTTAAAATTACAAGGAAGAGGCACTCCGATACAATCTGTATATTACATAAAGGAGGGCTTCATTCATATTGTGGTACAATTGTTCAGGTATTGGGACTCCTACACTCATAAAGCCTATGCACTAAGTGAAAGGGCTGCCAAAAATTACAAGGAACCAACGCTCCAATATACCCTCTATTATGCATAAAGGAGGTCATCATACACCCTTGAAAAATTATGATTGATGGCCTGCTGGTGAGCTGACCTTCTAAAAAAATATATGCAAGGTCCTGCAGGCGAGCTGACCCTATAAAAGATTGCAGGTGAAGGCCTGCTGGTAAGCTGACCCTCTAAAAAAATATATGCAAGGACCTGCAGGTGAGCTGACCCTGTAAAAGATTGTAGGTGAAGGCCTGCTGGTGAGCTGGCCCTGTAAAAAATTATATTTGAGGGCCTACAGCTGAGCTGACCTTCAAAAAAATTATATGCGAGGGCCTGAAGGTGAGCTGACCCTGTAATAGATTGGAGGTGAGTGCCTGCTGGAGAGTTGACCCTGTAAAAGATTTTAGGTGCTGGCCTGCTGGTGAGCTGACCCAGTAAAAGATTGTAGGTGAAGGCCTGCTGGTGAGCTGACCTTCAAAAAAAATATATGCTAGAGGCTGCAGCTGAGCTGACCCTCTAAAACTATATTTGTGTGAGGCGCTTACGGTAGTACAGTGAAGAACCCTAGGAAATCAGGGAATAAGCGTAGTCGGTTGTGGTGTGCCGAAACCGAGGATGAGGTAGGCCTGAGAAAGAAGAGGGCCCACCCAAGGATAGAGATATGGAAGAAATGAGTTGTAAATGAGTGGAGTGGTGGGAGGGTCAAAGCTCAGACCTCGGACGGTGCAGGAGCCAGGTAAAGGGGGTGCCCTAAATAGGCTGGAGGCGGACCTCAGCCCCTCCCACAAATCCAGGCAAACTGCCTTCACACTTGTGTGAGGCGCTTACGGTAGTACAGTGAAGAACCCTAGGAAATCAGGGAATAAGCGTAGTCGGTTGTGGTGTGCCGAAACCGAGGATGAGGTAGGCCTGAGAAAGAAGAGGGCAAAATGAAATAACCAGTTATTGTAGTCAAATATACATAAATAGCTCAAGCCGACATGTTTTGGAAAGTATCTCTGACTCTTGTGTTGGATTGGGAATGTATCGCGAGTAAGCGGATGACTTCCAGCGCCCCAATTCCCAATGACATGAGTAGGGGCGTTGGCACTGGAGGCCGTGGACGCGGCTCCAAAGTGAAAGGAGTGGCTTGAGTAGTTGGCTGCGTTGAGGCCCAGTTGTGTGAGGGATGACCTGACATGGGTCATGAAGGTGGTGGTGGTGAGTACCGAACCATGTAGTGAAGTAGCGGTTGAGAGGGTAGAAACTTGTGACGTTGTCTGTAAGCATCCAGAACCCTGACTGGACACCATCTGTTGTGCGTGGGGTGATATAAAATGTTGACGGGTAAGTGCTGACTACTCTTGGAGTGAGGTAAGGTCAGGACGTAATGATCCATGTGTTTTGCCAAGTGGGAGACAAGAAGACAAGGTGTGGCTTGGGTCGTGTAGGTTGTAGTGAATTCCCCAGGCCTCAGGAACCGTAGAAGGCCAAGTAAATTGCTGTTTTGAGGATGGAGTTGGTATCTGCTTCAGAAGGCTTGGCGTCTAGTAATTCGGATAATGCCTTGAAAATATGATTGTTAACGGGTAGCCTCTGGGCTGGACGTGCGGGTTCCGCTTTCTGAATACCTCTGAGTATGGTTTTGATTTGGTGAGAGGCCACGCAACTGATGTTATTAGGATGTAAGATTATCATGTGGTGTAAAATGCCAGTGAGATAGAGTATGATGGCGTTGTATGACATTTGAGTTTAAGGTGGCAGAAAGAAGCAAACCCCAGAAGAGAAGATATGACAAAAATGGGCGTGATCTTATGCTCCAGGAGGAATCCGACAACCTAGAAATTAAAAGTAAGAGAAAATGATAACGTGAGAGAGACTCTAATGGCGCAAGCCACGCGTGCGAGTCACCACAAGATAATTGTATTGCAAGCCACAGATGACCGAGCCATGCAAGCGGGTCTGAAGGCAGAAAAGACATGGAACCTGCTGGTTGTGGGACCACGCAGCCGGCCTCGACTGGCGGAGTTATGTGTGTGGAATTTAAATGGGGAAGCGATACGTGAGAGACTCTAATGGCGGAGCCATGCGTGAGAGACTCTAATGGCGGAGCCATCTGTGTAAAATAATACGGAGAAGCCATGCGTGAGAGACTCTAATGGCAGAGCCATGCGTGAGAGACTCTAATGGCGGGGTCGTGTGTGTGAAATTAATACGGAGAAGCCATGCGTGAGAGACTCTAATGGCAGAGCCACTGCGTGAGAGACTCTAATGGCGGGGTCGTGTGTGTAAAATAATACGGAGAAGCCATGCGTGAGAGACTCTAATGGCGGAGCCATGCAGTGAGAGACTCTAATGGCGGGGTCGTGTGTGTGAAATTAATACGGAGAAGCCATGCGTGAGAGACTCTAATGGCGGAGCCATGCGTGAGAGACTCTAATGGCGGGGTCGTGTGTGTGAAATTAATACGGAGAAGCCATGCGTGAGAGACTCTAATGGCGGAGCCATGCGTGAGAGACTCTAATGGCGGGGTCATGTGTATGAGATATATGCAGAGAAGCCATGCGTGAGACTCTAATGGCGGAGCCATATGTATAAACATTAATACGGAGAAGCCATGCGTGAGAGACTCTAATGGCGGCGCCATCTGTGTGAAAATAATACGGAGAAGCCATGCGTGAGAGACTCTAATGGCGGGGTCATGTGTGTGAAATTAATACGGAGAAGCCATGCGTGAGACTCTAATGGCGGAGCCATATGTGTAAAATGCGGAGAAGTCATGCGTGAGACTCTAATGGCAAGGCCGTGCGTGAGAGATTCTACTGGCGAAGCCATATGTGTGACACCAAACGGAGAAGCCATGCGTGAGACTAATGGCGGAGTCATATGTGTAAACTAACACGGCAAAGTGATGCGTGAGAGACTCTAATGGCGGAGTCATGTGTGTGACACTAAAACGGAGAAGCCATACGTGAGAAACTCTAATGGCGGAGTCATATGTGAGAGACTCTAATGGCGGAGTCATATGTGAGAGACTCTGATGGCAGAGTTATTGTGTGAAACTAAAACGGCGAAGTGATGCGAGAGAGTCTCTAATGGCGGAGTTATGTGAGTGAAAGTAAACGGCGAAGTAACGCGTGAGAGACTCTAATGGCGGAGTTGTGAGTGTAACCTAAAACCACGAAGTAATGCGTGAGAGTCTATAATGGCGGAGAAATGTGTGTAAAACTAAAACTGCGAAGTAATGCGTGAGAGTCTGTAATGGCGGAGAAATGTGTGTAAACTAAAAACGGCGAAGTAATGCGTGAGAGTCTGTAATGGCGGAGAAATGTGTGTAAACTAAAAACGGCGAAGTAATGCGTGACAGTCTGTAATGGCGGAGAAATGTGTGTAAAACTGAAACGGCGAAGTAATGCGTGAGAGTCTGTATTGGCGGAGAAATGTGTGTGAAACTGAACCGGCGAAGTAATGCGTGAGGGACTCTGATGGCGGAGTTATATGTGAAACACTGAAACGGAGAAGCCATGTGTGAGACTCTAATGGCGGAGTTGTATGTGAAACACTGAAACGGAGAAGCCATGTGTGAGAGACTCTAATGGCGGAGCCAGGCGTGAGAGACTCAAATAGCGGAGTCGTATGTATACAACTGAACCGGAGAACCATGCGTGAGAGACTAATGGTGGAGTCCTGGGTGCGTGCGAACCGTAGAAGACACGCGTGGGAGACCAATGGCGGAGTGCTGTGAGTGAATCTAAAACGGAGAAGCCATGCATGGACGACTAATGGCAGAATAAAAAGTTTTCTTTTTTTTTTTTTTCTTTTTTTTTTTTTATGCGGCACCAATAGGACTCGCATAATCATGACCATCTCAGACAATGAACATGGGACACTAACCCGCCTACGACCGTATAGTACCCCTAATGGACAACACGAGAACGGTCACCGGGCCTCTGAAGTCAAGGGACTGAACGAGATGACCTCGCGGTGATGATAAGTAGTTTAAACATGAGCCGGACCTGGTGGAAAAATGCATGGACAGTAGTGATCTGCACCATGTGCACAACCGAAACATTAATCAATCGTGAACCGTGAAATTGAACTGATGGAGACAACAAGAGCCAGAGGCATTGCAGCTCGCTAAGAGAAGACCCTTGTCATGACCAACGAATAACCAACTTGTGAACATAGTAGGAACACACTCTCATAGGCCTAGAACTGAAAAGAAATGCAGCTTTAGTGGAAGCAGGGGAAAACGCATGATGAAAGAACAAGTGGGTGAAATGCAGCACTGGATGTGAGTGGTGCCTCACTCTTATAGGCCTGGAAATGAAAAGAAATGCAAATCGTAAGAGCAGGTGTACGTACCTGGTGGTAAGAAAAATCACAGAACACATGTGTGGAGAAAAAAGTCTATGCTAGACCGCCTAAAAGGGGCTTTGAAAGAAAGTGATAAGAAGAGTGTGGACTGTGGTGCAAACGGACACATGACCTGATGGGGACATGAAACATGAGTATGAAACAAGTACATGCTTGCGCGTGTGACCAGTTGGATCGAGACGTGAGAAATGAGGCTTAGCATGTGGGCTGAAATGAACGTGTGCCCGCATGGTCTACGTGGCGCCATACCTTATTTTATTTTATTTTATTTTATTTTTTTTGGAATGTGTGACCATGAGGATTAAGGCGGTTTCTATTTATTTATTCATTTATTTATTTATTTATTTATTTATTTTTTTTTTTTTGGAACATGTGGCCAGGGACTATATGGCGGGTTTCTCTTTTTTTTTTTTTTTTTTTTTTTTTCGTGTGGCCCTGGACTATTATTGCGGGATTCCCTTTCTTTTATCTGTTTATTTGTTTACTTTGGACCATGGGGCATGCGGGTTTGTGTTGTGATTGTGGTGCTGTGACCTGTTGGGCGATCGTGCTGCCTAAGTGAGTGTGGGGTAGGAAGCTGACCGCCTGCTCCGGGCTCTGCCGGCAGCTGGTAGAGACGGACAACCCTGGATGCCGGCGGTCCCCCGTACTTAGCCGCGGCCGCGGATGCCAGGCCGAACACCGCGCATGCGCCGGACGGGACCCGCCACGCATGCGCAGTACCGCCAGGCCGCGTGTGCGCAGACCAGCCAGGAGGACGCGGCTGGCCGCCATTGGCAGCGTGACAGGAGGGACGGAGGTAAGCGGGAGAAGGAGGCGGAGCGGGGGCTCTGTGGTCGCGGCACGTGTGCCGGGCGGTGATGAGGTGGCACAATTATTTCTCTTTCCCTTTTTCGTGTCCCAGGGCTGTATGGCGGGTTTCTACCTATGACGCTATTGGAACTTTAAATAATTGATTTTTTATTTTTTTTTCTCTTGGGGCGCGTGGGTGATGTGGCGGGTTTATGATGGAGGGAACTGTGGCCTGGTGTGGTGGGGGGTGTTGGCGTGAAGGGGGGGGGGGATGTGGAGGGGAAACAGTCTGAGCCCCTCCTGAATTGTGCCGCCTGATGGAGGGGGGCAGCGGCTGAAACCCTAGGGTGGAACACTGATTGACTGGAGCCAAGCAGACTTGTGGCGGCCCCCCACCCACACCCGCGGCACCAGCGGACGGCCGCCGGGATACCGCGCACGCGCTGAGCCGCCGCGCATGCGCAGCACCCCGGCCGCGCGTGCGCAGACCAGGCACCGGGACGCGGGCGGCCGCCATTGGCAGCGCGGCAGGAGGACGGAGGCGCGGCGGTGGGGAAGAGGGGGACCGCGGCAGTGGTGTTGGCTTGTGGAGGGGGAGCGTGTGGAGCGGCCGGGATGAGGCGAGCATCTGATGAAAGTGAGGGTGCGGGCGTGCCGCTGAGCTGGACAAGGGGTGTGAGGGGAGGGGGACGGAATGTGTGTGAGAGAGATGTTGGTGAGGAGGGGAAACGGCGTTGGTGGCCGCCATGGGAACCTGGTACACGTGCTGGTAGTGCTAGGAGTGGGGATGCGGTGTGGTACGCGTGCATGCATGACCGGAAATAGAGGCAGACATGAAAACCGTGACTTGGAGTGAAACTGTGACATGGTTGAAATGAAAATAGTGAAATGAATTGAGCTAGTACAGGGGGCAACCGTGAGGCCCTGTGCTGTACCGCAGACATGAAATGATAGTGACTTGTAACGAGAATTTGTGACATGAGTGCAAAGTTTGGTGAAATGAAATGAGCCAGTACAGGGGGCAACCGTGAGGCCCCAGCTGTACCGTATGGATGACTCATAGTATACCGGGCAAACGTGACCCACAGTGAACCGAGTAACGCAAAACTTCCAAGACTCAGCAACTCGCAGGTAACTCTCCAGTAACTCCACAAGCGACTTCCTCCCTCAAAGCTCAGACCTCGGACGGTGCAGGAGCCAGGTAAAGGGGGTGCCCTAAATAGGCTGGAGGCGGACCTCAGCCCCTCCCACAAATCCAGGCAAACTGCCTTCACACATGCGAGGGCCTGCAGCTGAGTTGTCCCTCTAAAAAATTATATGCAAGGGCCTGCATGTGAGCTGACCCTATAAAACATTATAGGCGAAGGGCATATATGCGAGGGCATTATATGCAACAAATAAGCATGTTGATATGATGAAAGAGGAGGAGGAGGATGAGAAAAGGAAGATTCAACAATATACTCTTGTTTGTGGTGGAAGGGGTGCATGGGAATACAGTGTATTCAGTACATTATAAACAACATATCTAAAGTTCCTTTATGTTCAGCAGCTTTCCTCTGGTGGAGTCGAGAAGTCATGGTCAATCCAGGCCTTGTTTAGCATTTTCAGTTGACAGGCAGATACGCTTATCTGTTTTATATAAAATGGAGAAGAAAAACAAAAAGAAGGGCGGCACTCACCACTGCTGTAGTCAAATCCTTTATTCTTGGTACTTCATGTAAAAGCAATAGGTAGGAGCAAGTATGCATATGCCGGATAGAATAGCGGCGACAGTCGTTTTGTGCAAATCTGCGCTTCATCTGGCCTCTGACCTTACTGCGCAAATATGCGTCAGTGCCTTTTAAACACTGCGTCCGGTTGTCAAGACGACACCGATGCTTACTAGTTACACACTCCTTGTTAAAATTAATAAACGCGGGCATACAGAGTATACAATAACAGAGTATACAACCTACCACTTTATAAATCGCTAGTCAGACCACACATGGAGTACTGTGTACAGTTCTGGGCTCCTGTAAACAAGGCAGACATAGTAGAGCTAGAGAAGGTCCAGAGGAGGCCAACTAAAGTAATAACTGGAATGGGGCAACTACAGTACCCTGAAAGATTATCAACATTAGGGTTATTCACTTTAGAAAAAAAGACAACTGAGGGGAGATCTAATAACTATGTATAAATATATCAGGGGTCAGTACAGAGATCTCTCCCATCATCTATTTATCCCCAGGACTGTGACTGTGACGAGGGGACATGCTCTGCGTCTGGAGAAAAGAAGGTTTGTACACAAACATAGAAGAGGATTCTTTACGGTAAGAGCAGTGAGACTATGGAACTCTCTGCCTGAGGAGGTGGTGATGGCGAGTACAATAAAGGAATTCAAGAGGGGCCTGGATGTATTTTTGGAGCATAATTATATTACATGCTATAGCTTCTAGAGAGGGGTCGTTGATCCAGGGAGTAATTCTGATTGCCTGATTGGAGTCGAGATAGAATTTTTTATTCCCCTAAAGTGGGGATCCTCTGGATCAACTTGCAGGTTAACAGGCCGAACTGGATGGACAAATGTCTTTTTTCGGCCTTATGTACTATGTTACTAAACAGTGGCAGTGTTACAAAACTACCTTAAATAAATACACTCAAGTCATTTTTGTCATTAAGTCCCAGGGTACCGAGTGCGGCTGCCTTTATCATCCACCTGGCTTCCCTGCTCAGGAGTGCCTGGTGTCTGTCACCCCCGCAGGGCATGACAGGCTCCAGTTCTATACCTGAGAAAGTCAGGCAACGAGGATCGCCTCCATGCACATCACGGACATGCTTGATAAGCCTAGTGCAGCCTTTCCTGATCTTCAAGGAGTTAAGATGTTCCCTAAACCTCTCAAAAAGGGGGTGTATCGTTTTCCCAATATAGAACCCCCCACACTTGCATTTAATCAAATAAACCATATAGGTACTTCTACATGTCATAAACTGTGTGGCAGTATGCAATACCCCTCCAAACGTCAAGTATTTGAACTGGCTGTTTAAACCACAAAAAGAGCAGAACCCACACCTGTAATTGCCAATGTATTTAATGCTGGTTAACCAAATACTGGCTCGCTTTGCCCGTATTCTACTTCTGACTAACTTGTCTTTAATGGTATGGCATCTTCTAAAAGCAATTATAGGTCTGCTCTCAGTGAGGTTTCACAGACCAGCCTCATCTTTCAGTATGTCCCAATTTTCATTAATAATGCGCTTAATCAATTCAGCCGCAGGACTAAATTTAAATGTGAACACGAACCTGCCTTCATTTCTATGCGCATTGCATTTTTCTCTGTATAGGAGCTCCTCCTATGAGAATGACCCTGCTTTAATCCTGGCATTCTCTATCACTTTCTCAACATAACCTCGACATAGCAACCTATGTTTTAGTTCCTGCGATTGTCTAATATAGCCTTCCTGCGTAGTATTAGTTCGAATAAATTGGCCATATGGAACCGACTTCTTAACGTTTTTGTGATAGAAGCTACTGAAATGTAAGAGAGAATTAGTGGCTGACGGTTTACGATAGCAAGTTGTATGTAGATCATCTCCTTGTATGGATAGCAAGACATCTAAAAATTCCAGGGAAGTATTCCAAAATTTAAAGAGAACTTCATGTTCATACGGTTGCTATCTAGGTAAGCCACAAAATCCTTACATTGATTTTCTGTACCAGACCAGATTATGAAAATGTCGTCAACATATCTAAGAAAAAGTTGGATGTACTGCACAAAAGGGTTGTCCAGGGAGAACACATATTTATCCTCAAATACCACTAGAAATAGATTGGCATACGTACATGAGACAGGAGTACCCATCTCTGTACCCACTTTTTGCATATAACATTGTTTGCCAAATTTGAAGGAGTTGTTATTGGGGATAAACATAAGTGCCTCCCTGACAAATTCAATATAAGTGAGACTTTTATCAGTCTTATTGAGCACCTTGCCTACAGCCTTCACACCAGTGCTATGAGGTTTATCTGTTATAATGCCACCAGCAGCACTAAATACCCACTCAGACAAGGCGTAGAGCGCAAGTTCGTGCCACGTGTCCAGCTTGGACACCCAGTAGTTGTAAGGCACTGATGGTCATTGAGGACGCTGACACGGTCTTCCTTTATACTCCTTCACCATCTTCCAAAAATTTTCCCTCCTTGTGACACTAGGCCGCACACCAGGGTGAGGGTATTGGCAGGGTGTCATGAAACTGTCCCAGGCTTTGGAGAGTGTTGCTGGGTGTTCCCCTCGTCTCCCCTCCTTGGTTGTCCAAGGAACTACAGACTCTGCTGCCAGGATTGTCAGATAGAAATTTTTCAACAAGGACCTTCTGGTATTGCACCGTTTTGCTCGTCCTCTCCATCAGAGGAATGAGAGATGAGAAGTTCTCTTTGCAGAAGAGGTCGAGGAGGATGAACAACCAGTAATCTGTGCTGTTTAAAATGCGCATAATGCGCGGGTTGCTGAATAGGCAGCCTAACATGAAGTCAGCCATGTGTGCCAGAGTACCAACATGCAAGACTTTGCTGTAGTCATCAGGAGCATGACTCTCAATCTCCTGATCCTCTTCCTCCTCTTATGACCACCCACGCAGAACAGATGGAATCAAACTTCCATGGGTACTACACAATGTAGCAGGGGCAACCGTCTCCTGCTCCTCCTCCTTCTCCTCTTCATTGTCCAATTCGCGCTGAGAAGATGAACTGTGGGTGGTCTGGCTATCACCCTGTGTAATGTCTTCCCCCATTTCCACCTATTCCACATGCAAAGCGTCATCCTTAATTGTGAGCAGCGAGCGTTTGAGTAGACACAGAAGTGGGATGGTTACGCTGATAATAGCGTTATTGCCGCTCACCATCTGTGTTCATTCCTCAAAGTTTCTTAAAACCTCACATAGGTCAAACATCCATGCCCACTCTTTGCTTGTGAATAGGGGAAGCTGACTGGAAAGGTGACAACCGTGTTGCAGCAGTTTTTCCACTACTGCCCTCTGCTGCTCACAAAGCCTGGCCAACATGTGGAACGGCGAGTTCCAGTGCATGCTTACTTCGCACAACAGCCGGTGAGCTGGCAATTTCAAGCACTGCTGCAGCGTTGACAGACCAGCTGAAACTGTCGATGACTTGCGGAAATGTGCACACACACAGCGTACCTTCACCAGTAGCTTAGGCAAATTGGGGTAGGTTTTGAAAAACTGCTAAAACACTAAGTTTAAGATGTGGGCTAGGCATGGGATGTGTGTGAGCTTGCCTAGCTTCAAAGCCACCACCAGTTCTAGGTTGAGTGACGAGCCACAGCTCAGTCTGGTCTCTTATACCCTGCCACAGCTCTGCGGTGCTGTATTGTTTGTCACCTAAGCAGATCAGCTTCAGCACGGACTTTTGATGCTTCCCCACTATAGTGCAACACTGCTTCCAGCTACCGACTGATGGCGGACTGGTGCTCCAAGAGGATAATTCTGAGGTGGAAGTTGAGGGGGAGGCGGAGGAGGAGAAGTGGGGGTTGGAGCCACTAACGTATGTGGTGGCAGAAACCCTGATGGAATTAGGGCCCGCAATCCTTGGCGGTGGTAACACCTGTGCCATCCCAGAATACTCGCTCCCTGACTCCACAATGTTCAACCAGTGTGTGGTCAGGGAAATGTAGCATCTCTGGCCGAATGCACTTGTCCATGTGTCCGTGGTTAAGTGGACCTTCCCAGTAACTGCGTTGGTGAGGGCATGTGTGATGTTACGGGACACATGTTGGTGTAAGGCGGGCATGGCACACCTTAAAAAATAGTGTCGGCTGGAAACTGCGTAATGCGAGACAGCCACCGACATCAGGCTGCGGAAGGCCTCAGTGTCCACAAGCCTAAATGGCAACATTTCCAGAGCCAGTAATTTTGAAAGATGCACATTTAGTGCTATGGCCTGTGGGTGGGTGGCTGGGTATTTG
This sequence comes from Bufo gargarizans, assembly GCF_014858855.1. Lineage (NCBI taxonomy): Eukaryota > Metazoa > Chordata > Amphibia > Anura > Bufonidae > Bufo > Bufo gargarizans. Next base: position 162,102,190 of record NC_058083.1, read on the forward strand.
CACTTGCTTTCAAATGCCTGGGGTAAGGACAATTGTACACTGCGCTGGGACATGGAAGTGGAAGTGTTCGCTGATGGTGCTTGCGAACGTCCAGGCGCAGGGCGGGAGTCATCTGGGCCTGCACCTTCGACAGTGGATTGGCCAACACGTAACACAGTGAAATAGGAGGCAGTGGTGTGACACAGACTGTGGACCCAGGCGTTTGGCCCACTTATTATGGTGCTTGGATGCCATGTGGCTGATCATGCTGGGGGTGGTGAGGTTGCTAGTGTTCACGCCCCGGCTCATTTTGCTACAGCACAGATTGCAAACTACTATTCTTTTGTTGTCCGCACTTTCTTCAAAAAGTGCCAAACTGCATAGCACCTACCCCTTGGCAAGGAAGATTTCCGAAAGGGGGTGCTCCGTGGAACAGTTGCGGGCCTGTTTGGTGTGGCCCACCTTCTCTCTTTTGCCACCCCACTGCCTCTTCCAGCCTGTTGAGGTGCAGCAGATCCCTCACCTTCTGTACTGCTGTCCTTGCTCGGATTTCCACCATCCCAGGTTGGGTCAGAGACTTCATCGTCCATCACCTCCTCTTCCAGTTCCTCACTCTACTCATCCTCCTGACATTGAATGACCTAATCACAACCTTAGTGATTGACAACTGTGTCTCATCCTCTTCATCAACCTCTTGAGACAGTAATTGCCGTTGATTTATTGGCAACTGTGTCTAATCATCATCTACCTAATTAAACAGTTTTGTGACTGGGAATGCTCAAGAGCAGTGATGGACGAACATTAAATGTTCGCGAACCGCAATTTTGTGGCGAGCCCTATTTACTTTAAAGTTAGGCAAACCTGAAAAACCTTCAGCTCATATTTGAAGCCACCAAATACTTATTATAAGTGCTCAAATAGTCCCACAACATGAACAGTGAAATATTAGAGGGGGATCAATGGCAAAAATTCCCCCCAAAAATATGTATCTTAATTTTTGCGCATCTTAAATTGAAATTCTTAGAAATTTTCCCTGTTGTAGCTTAGAAATGTTTTATTTTAGGCCACGGGAGTACGGCCTTAAAAATTAGGCATTCACGTGACCTAAAATAAATTCTGAATTTGTGGCTCGAGGTACATTATGTGGTAAATGGATAAAAATGTAGCTGTAGGCCACTGGTTTATAGACCCCAAACATTAGGCATTCACCGGACAGAAAAGATCAAGTGATTATGTGGCCGGAGGTATATTACACAGTCAGTGGATATTAATTTTACTGCAGGCCAGTACAAATACAGGTCAAATACATATGTTTAAAAGTACTAAATATATAAAATAAAATATAAAACAAGGCTAACAAAATACCTCCTCTAGAAAAATCCCCTAATGATAATAGTTGAAATTTGATTAACTGGTGTTGAATTCCTCCGAGGCCCCAACAATTGTTAATTCACCATACAGAAAAGAAATAGTAAGTATGTGGCTGGAGATAGATTACACAGTCATTGGATATCAATTTTACAGCAGGCCAGTGGACTACAGGCCCCAAAAAATTTGCATTCACCGTACAGAAAAGAACAAGTAAGTATGTGGCTGGAAGTAGTTTACACGGTCATTGAATTTCAATTTTACAGCAGGCCAGTGGACTACAGGCCCCAAAAATTATGCATTCAGCAGAAATAAAAGAACAAGTAAGTATGTGGCTAGAGGTAAATTACACGGTCATTGGATATCAATTTTACAGCAGGCCAGTGGACTACAGGCCCCAAAAATTATGCATTCAGTAGAAATAAAAGAACAAGTAAGTATGTGGCTGGAGGTAGATTAAAATTTCATTGGATGTCAATTTTACAGTAGGTTAGTGGACTACAGGCCCCAAAAATTATGCATTCACCGTAAAGAAAAGAACAATAAGTATGTGGCTGGAGGTAAATTACACGGTCATTGGATATCAATTTTACAGCAGGCCAGTGGACTAAAGGCCCCAAAAATTAGGCATTCAGTAGAAATGAAAGTACAAGTAAGTATGTGGCTGGAGGTAGATTAAAAGGTCATTGGATATCAATTTTACAGCAGGTTAGTGGACTACAGGCCCCAAAAATTATGCATTCACCGTAAAGAAAGGAACAATAAGTATATGGCTGGAGGTAGATTACACAGTCATTGGATATGAATTTTACAGCAGGCCAGTGGATTACAGGCCCCAAAAATTATGCATTCAGTAGAAATAAAAGTACAAGTAAGTATGTGGCTGGAGGTAGATTAAAAGGTCATTGGACATCAATTTTATAGCAGTACAGTAGATTACAGGACCCAAAAATGATGCATTCAGTGGACAGAAAAGAACAAGTAAGTATGTAGCTGGTGGTAGATTACATGATCATTGGATATCAATTTTACTGTAGGCCATTGGACTACAGGCCCCAAAAATTATGAATCCAGTGGACAAAAAAGAACAAGTAAGTATGTGGCTGAAGGTAGATTACACGATTATTGGGTATCAATTTTACAGCAGGCCAGTGGATTACAGGCCCCAAAAATTATGCATTCAGCGGACAAAAAAGAACAAGTAAGTATGTGGCTAGACATAAATTACACTGTCATTTGACATCAATTTTATAGCAGGCCAGTAGATTACAGGACCCAAAAATGATGCATTCAGTGGACAGAAAATATCAAGTAAGTATGTGGCTGGAGGTAGATTACATGGTCATTGAATATACATTTTACTGCAGGCCAGTGTATTTACAGCCCCAAAAATTATGCATTAACGGTAAAGAAAAGATCAAGGGATTACGGAGATATATTAGTCAATGGATATCAATTTTACTGACGTCCAGTACAAATATAGGTCAAATACATACAGTCAGGTCCATAAATATTGGGACAACAACACAATTTTAAAATTTTTGGCTCTATACACCATCACAATTGATTTGAAATTAAACAAACAAGATCTGCTTTAACTGCAGACTGCCGGCTTTAATTTGAGGGTATTTACATTCAAATCAGGTGAACGGTGTAGGAATTACAACAGTTTGCATACATGCCTTCCACTTGTTAAGGAACCAAAAGTAATGTGACAATTGGTTTATCAGCTGTTCCATAACCAGGTGTGTTATTCCCTCATTATCCCAATTACAATGAGCAGATAAAAGGTCCAGGGTTCATTTCAAGTGTGCTATTTGGATTTGGAATCTGTTGCTGTCAACTCTCAAGATAAGATCCAAAGAGCTGTCACTATCAGTGAAGCAAACCATCATTAGGCTGAAAAAACACAACAAACCCATCAGAGAGATAGCAAAATCATTAGGCATGGCCAAAACAACTGTTTGGAACATTCTTAAAAAGAAGGAATGCATAAGTGAGCTCAGCAACACCAAAAGATTCGGAATACCACAGAAAACAACTGTGGTGGATGACCGAAGAATTCTTTCCCTGGTGAAGAAAACACCCTTCACAACAGTTGGCCAATCAAGAACACTCTCCAGGAGGTAGGTGTATGTGTGTCAAAGTCAACAAGATGTAAACCATTGGTGAGCCTCAAAAACAGGAAGGCCAGATTAGAGTTTGCCAAACGACATCTAAAAAAAGTCTTCACAGTTCTGGAACAACAGCCTATGGACAGATGAGAGAAGATCAACTTGTACCAGAGTGATTGGAAGAGAAAAGTATGGAGAAGGAAAGGAACTGCTCATGATCCTAAGCATACCACCTCATTAGTGAAGCATGGTGGTGGTAGCGTATGGCGTGGGCATGTATGGCTGCCAATTGAACTGGTTCTCTTGTATTTATTGATGATATGACTGCTGAACAAAATCAGCAGGATGAATTCTGAAATGTTTCGGGCAATATTATCTGCTCATATTCAGCCAAATGCTTCAGAACTCATTGGATGGCACTTCACAGTGCAGATGGACAATGACCCAAAGCACACTGCAAAAGCAACCAAACAGTTTTTTAAGGGTAAGAAGTGGAATGTTATGCAATGGCCAAGTCAATCACCTTACCTGAATCTGATTGAGCATGCATTTCACTTGCTGTAGACAAAACTGAAGGGAAAATGCCCCAAGAACAAGCAGGAACTGAAGACAGTTGCAGTAGAGGCCTGACAGAGCATCACCAGGGATGAAACCCAGCGTCTGGTGATGTCTATGCATTCCAGACTTCAGGCTGTAATTGACTGCAAAGGATTTGCAACCAAGTATTAAAAAGTGAAAGTTAGATTTATGGTTATTATTAGTTCCCATTACTTTTGGTTATTTAACAAGTGGGAGGCACATATGCAAACTGTTGTAATTCCTACACCGTTCACCTGATTTGGATGTAAATACCTTAAAATTAAAGCTGACAGTCTGCAGTTAAAGCAAATCTTGTTTGCTTCATTTCAAATCCATTGTGGTGGTGTATAGAGCCAAAAATGTTAGAATTGTGTCGATGTCCTAATATTTATGGACCTGACTGTATGTTTGAAAGAACTAAAAATATAAAATTGGATTAAAAACATCGCTAACGAAATACCCCCTTTTGAAAAAAAAAAAAAAACGACAATAGTTGAAACACGTGGTCGTCACAGGTGTTGAATTCCTCTGAGGCCCAAAACATTAGGCATTCAACGGACAGAAAAAGCCTTTTATGCCTCATTATTTATATAAGACATTGACCATTTTTTGTTCTTGGTGTTGTAGGATATGTGTGGGCTTGCAGTGAGGAAATTCAATTAAACATGGTCTTCACATGTGTTGAATTGCTCCAAGATCCATGCCTCATTCATTTTTAGAAATGTGAGCTAGGGAAGTGCGCTTATCGGTCATTATATACCCTGCTGTGCTGAACGTCCTTTCGGACAGGACGCTGGACGAGGGGCAAGCCAAGAGTTCCATGGCAAATTGGGTTGGCCTCAAGAATGATCTCATATCCGAAGTGACCAACACATCTTCAAACCTCCCTCTTCTTGCATGTGCTGTTGGATTGATAGCCACAACTGTTTCTTTGTGAGTGGAAATTCCTCTGCCAGCACCCACAAAGGCAGAATACAGCATTTCTCTCTAATTGATGACCAATTGGTAATATTTATGCACATGCACTTTATATTTATATATATGTATCAACAGTTCACCATCGGTCCTCTTGGTTTTTAATGTGTATTGTAACCTGTGTCTATTGTCTTTTTGTGACCAGTGCTGATCATGTGTCCCTTCTGTGATTTTCAAATAAATTATGTGATTTTTGGACTACTTTGGTATTACTAAATTTATTTGTATTATACCTGTCTCACTCCTTTTGGTCGGTATATATATTGTGATTAGGGGTGAGCCCTGAATTTTGTTTGGGCTATATATAGGTTTCTTTCTAGAAGCAAAGCCTGGAAGTGCTGCATTCTGACAGCCCTCTGTGATGCTGGTAACATGTCTGCTATTTTGTGTTTGTACCGGGGGTCTAAGTACGTTGCCACCCAGTACTGGTCCTTGTCCTTTATGTTTTTTATACAGGGATCCCTCTTCAAACACTGGAGCATGAAGGCCCCCATTTGCACTAAATTGGAAGCAGTGGAGTGGCCTGGCTTCTGCTCATAGTCCAGGATATTGTCATCCTTGGTCTCGTCCCCCAGCCACGGACAACACCAGGGATCCAAGAAAAGTTAAAAGCATGCTCTTCTTGCTCCTCCTCCTCTGCCCCGGCACCATCCTCCTCTGACTCCTCTTCAGACTCCTTCCTGTTGACTTGTCTCAGATGGAGTAGCCCCCCTGGGAATTCATCCAGCATTGCTTCCTCATCTTCCTGCTCCTGCTCCCTGACGGCTTGATCAATGACACAACGCAATGCATGCTCCAGAATTGAAGGCGTAAGGTACGATGTCACTGATAGCGCCCTGGATGCGACTGACCAGTTTGGTGATCCCATCAAATGGTCACAGAAGTCTGCATGCGTTGCACATTTGCAGCCACTGGTGCAGTGAAAAAAATTAAAAATCCCCAGAACCTGTCCTGCCGCAGAGTTTGTACAGGTAGTCGTTAACTGCACGTTTCTGCTGGAGCAGCCTATCAAGCATATAAAAGGTGGAGTTCCATCACGTCGGGCAGTCACAAATCCAATGTCTGATGGGCAGGTGGTGAGCCATGGCCATATATGATCTTCTAAAAAGGCCAGAGATTTTCCTGGCCTGCCACAAGACGCCCTGGACCCCAGGGTATTTTGCAACAAATTGTGCATGACTTAGTTCAGGACATGTGTCATTTTGCCCTGTTTCAGCACATTCAGCAGATTGGCACCTTTGTCGCACACCACCACCGTGACTTATGCGATGACAGCACAGGCTGTAGATGGCAACACTATTGTCAGCAGCGGACACGTAAAAAAAAGCACACACTGTGGAGCCATGTGCTGGCATTCTGGGAGCGCAAGATGTGACTGTGCATGGTGGATGTCTCGTTCCAGATACATTAGCTGTCTGAATTTTGCCTCCTGTGCACTGTAAGTTCTGCCTGCTTCTCTTCCTTCTCCTCGGTATCTGCTGCTCCGTCTCTCCCTCTGAACTCCCCTCCTCTTCCTCTCTTGTGGGCACCCACATGACGTCCATTGATATGTCATCATCATCATCACCTTCACCACCACTGACATGGGGGGCGACCACTGATAATTCCTCTTCCTGATCCGATGCCAAGAATGGCTGTACATTGGTAAGGTCTTGGAATGGATGAGAAAATAATTCCTCTGACTCGAGCAGAGGTGATATGGTGGTGACTTTCGGGGGGCACACAGCAGAGAGTGGGAGGATGAGGGGGGTGCAGAAATGGAAGGCTGAGTGAGCCACTCAACCAACTGTGGTGTGTCCTTTGACGTAACCGCACGCACCTTCTGCAACTTCCCACTTAGGCTCCAGCTTGGTGCACCTGCCCGACCCCTACCACCCCTGCGGAATGGCCTGCCTCTTCCTCAGTCTTTTTTTAAATGACGCTGTGACAAAAGTCCTTATAGAAGAGCAGTATTTGTGAAAGAAGGTATATCACACCCCTGCCTCAATCAGTTTTTTGGGGGGGCAACTGGTATATCACACCAGTTGAAATGATTTGTTCCAATAGCGTTTGTCACTCTGTGTAGCTGCGGTAACGCAGCAGAACCGCAAACAAATGCTGCACTACCCAAATGCACTATATAGAAAGTATATTATTGATACATTACACCTCTGCTTCAATCAGTTTTTTTTGGGGGGCAACTGGTATATCACACCAGTAGAAATTATTTGTTCCAATAGCTTTTGTTACTCTGTGTAGCTTCGGTAAAGCAGCATAACCGCAAACAAACACTGCACTACCCAAATGCACTATATAAAAAGTGTCACGAGGCGCCGGCTTCACATTTTCCCTACTCAGTGCTGCTGGCGCCCTGTGGCCAGTACGGAGTGAGGACGTGCGCTGCATCCTCGTCTCCACAGCAATGGGGGCGGGGAGGACCCAGACTCATTTAGCTCGGTCGGCCTCCTCCACTCTTATTAACAGGTTGCCTGTTAATATGGTCCAATCCAGAGTTCCTAGTGTGATTCCGTGGCTTTTGTCTTTCGAATCGTTGATCGACTCTGTAATTGCTTGCTCCTTGTGTCTGCTTTGCGTCTCCTGCTTTTTTACTTTGGCTTGTTTTTGACCCGTCTTTGCTTATCCTCTTGTACTGTAGTTACCTCCTGGTTCTGACTCGGCTTGTTGACCATTCTATGTTTGTCTGTCTTGTTTCTTCCTCTTCACTTACTAAGGCTAGGGAATACTGCCAAGTTGTGCTCCGTTACTTAGGATGGATAGTGCAGGTAGGCAGGGACAGGGGTGTGGGTGGAGTCAGTGGTGCACCATCCCCTCCCCCAATTTGTGACAGAAAGTATATTATTGGTATATCACACCCCTGCTTCAATATTTTTTTTTTTATATATATATTTTTATTTTATTTTAACCATAAGAGCAGGGATACAGGCAAATGGTGATGGACACAAGTTTGTGTCATGCAGCATCACCTTACATTAGATGATAATATGACAAGTAACATTAATACGAACAGGCGGGAGTCTGCACATTAAATCGAAGACACAGTCTGCATTGAATGGAAACATATAATAACATATCTCAATAAAGAGTTAGAATCACAGAGAATATTTCCTGAAGTCCATCCATAGTTTCCAAAGAGGTTGGAAGTTTCCATTAGAGTGGTTCTCCCAAACGGATAGTTCTTCAAACCTATAAATAGAATCAATCTTGTTAATCCAGTGACTGAGCGAAGGAAGGTCAGGGGACAACCAATGTCAGGGTATCAGCAGGTGGGCAGCTGTCAATAGTTTTTTTGAAAAGTTTTAGAAGATAGGTGCTAAGCAGGGGAGAATAGAGTCCCAAGAGAGCTAGCTTGGAAGAGGGGGAAATTTGAGTTTTGCAAATTAAATTGCATTGATTAAAGATTTCAGACCACCATGATAAAATTGATGGACATGACCACCAGACATGATAAAATGTCCCCCTTCCAGACCCACACCTCCAGCATGTGTCTGAACCCGAAGAGGAGAAATGGCAAGTGACATCTGGAGTTTTATACCATCTGGTAAGGAGTTTGTATCAGTTTTCCTGGATCCTGACGCATCTGGAGGAACAGTGTGGCTCAATAAAGAGGCGTTGTTGTTCTTCTGTGGTAAAAGGTGTGCCCAGGTCCTTCTCCCAAGAACCAATGAAGGACGGTTTAGGCATAGAGACAGGGGAGGTGAGTCTCCTGTACATAAGGGAGATGAGTTTCCAGGGGGGAGAGATTGTACAGATCAAGCTTTCAAACCATGTCAGGGGCCTAAGCAGATCTTTGTATTGGACATGTTTGTAGATAAAGAAGTGGAGAAAGGAGATAAAGAATATGGAAGGAGTGACCATGGGGAAAAAACTAGGATGGCAGTTCTATCAACCAGTTTGCCATTGTCTCCAAATAGGGAAATCACTGGTAATGTAGAATATCTGATTGAGGGAGGAAGGCTTTGTAGTAGTTCTATCTGGGCTAGATTCAAAAGATCTCTTACCTGGATAAGGTGAGAGAGTAAGGGGACAGCTAAATCCGATTTTTGAAATTTATCCCAAGCTTCCAATGTGGCCCTGATATTCAGATTATGATGGATAATGTTCGGGTGGGAGTTTTTGGGGTGTATTCGAAGAACTCTAAATTATTATAGGAAAAATGAAGATTCTATTCCAACCCAGGATTTAAATGGGATTTCTCTAAACCAGTCTATGGTTCTAGACAGTAAGCTGGCCATATTATATCCTTCAGGGTCAGGGAGATTGATACCGCCTGAATATTTAGGGTGTCTGAAGGATATGAAGGCTTAGGCGGGCTTTTTTCTTGTTCCAAATGAACTTACGAATATCTATATTAAGGGACTGGAAGCAAGTATTGGGGACGGGAAGAGGTAGGACCTGTTGCAGATAATTTAGTCTAGGCAGGACAAGCGAAGTAAATAATTTTTTGGGGCCAAACCATGATAGCATTGGTATATATAGGTTATTCATTTGAGATTGCATGGATTGTAGTAGAGGGACATATTTAAGATGGAAAAGATTGGAGATATCAGAACCAATTTTGACTCCTTGGTAAGTTATGGTAGGTGAGTCCCAGTTGAAAGGTGAGCAAGAAGAAAGTTCAGATTTAGTGCGAGAGTTTAATCCTATATCCAGGTAATGGGATTTTTTCATATTAATTTTAAAGTTAGACAGGGGGCTAAACCTGATCATAGATACGGGGCAGAGAGATAGAGGGGTTGGTGGTTAAGAGTAGTAAATCGTCTGCGAAGGCTGCAGCTTTGTGTTCCTGGCCACCTAGTTTGATGCCTTCGATCAGGGGGTCCTGGTGTATGGATTGAAGCAGAGGTTCCATGACCACAATAAAGACTAGAGGGGATAACGGGCAACCTTGGCGGGTTCCGTTCCTAATGGGGAAGGGGATAGAAAAGGTGTCATTTATCAGCAACGACGCCAAGGAATTTAGATACATTGAAAAGACCGCCTGTATGAAGGGGTCGGGGAGCCCAAATTTCATAAGGGCAAGGCACATAAAGTCCCAATTGAATATATAAAAAGCCTTTACGGCATTGGTGCTGACAAGGACTAATGGGCAGGGTTTCCTTTTAGCATAAAAGATAGCATTCAGGATCCTTGTTGGGTTATCCTTACCCTCCCTGTCGGTGATAAAACCTGTTTGGTCTCTGTGGATTAAGGAAGGCAATAGCGGGGATAAGCGGTTAGCAAGTATTTCAGCAAGGAGTTTTAGGTACAGGTTCAATAAGAATATAGGACAATAATTTTCACAATAAGCTGGATCTTTGTCAGTTTTGGGAATAATTAAAATATGTGCTCTGGCCATATCTGGGGTTAAGGGTATTCCTTTAAGAGACTGGTTACAGAGTAAAAGTAAGTGAGGAGCGAGGGAGCCACTAAAGATGCTATAATATATGGCTGAGAGACCATCTGGTCCGGGAGCTTTGCTTCTTGGGAGTTGTTTTATAGCTTCCTTCAATTCTTTAGTCGTAAAAGGGGATTCTAAGGAAATCTTTTGAGATTGATTTAAGTCTGGGAGGGATAGGGACTGAATAAACCTCTGAATTGCTTCAGAGTGGGAGGGAGCCTCAGTTGGAGGGGTAGCTTTAGAACTATTATATAGAGCGTGGCAGAAGTCTCAGAATTGAGAGGCTATATCTTTGGTTTTGATGGCAGTCCCCCCGTTTTTGGTGTAGAGTTTACATATATGGTTTTGGGATCGTCTTTGTTTTATCCTATTCATCATGAATCTTGATGCCTTATCGCCATGGGCAAAAGATTTTAATTGAGAGTTGAGAAGGTGCTTAGCTGAAGCAGTATTTTTTTTTTTATATTTTTTTTTTATATTTTTTTTTTTATTCGGAGCAGAGTCTGGTGAGATCAACAAGTTGTGGGCCAGAGAGAGTTTGTTTAGGTTGAGTCTCCAGTTTTTTTATATTCAGGAGAAGATTATCAATTTGGGCCATTCTTAACTTTTTAACATGGGAACCTAAGCTAATAAGTTGCCCTCGCATATAGGCTTTATAGGTATCCCACAGAGTGTGGGGAGAGGTTTCTGGAAGGGCATTCAAAGTAAAGAAGTCTTCCAGGACTTTTTTTTAGTTTGGAGACATGGTCTGGGTTAGAAAGGAGCTGCTCATTAAGTCTCCACCTAAATGCCCTGAGCGGGTCATGCAGGGGGGAGATGGAAATAAATATTGGGGCATGGTCGGAAAGGTGGATTGAATCAATACAAGGGCTAAGACAAGATTGAATATGTTCCTTAGAAACTAATAAATAATCAAGTCTCTGATATTAACCATGTACATTTGAATAGAAAGTATAATCCTTTACAGAAGGGTTCAGCAATCTCCAAACGTCAACCAGGTGTAAATCAGCTAATGAATTGCTAATTGTTAAGTGAGCATTTAGACAAAGCAGATTTGCTGGTGGATGAATCTAATACCGGGTCTAGAGTGACGCTGAGGTCACCGCCTAAAACCACGGTACCTTCCTGAAAGGGGGTTATAATAGAAATAAGGCTTTTGAACCAGGCCGCCTGGTCGACGTTTGGGGCATATACATTTATAAAGGAGTACATACAATTACCAATAGTGCCCTTTAGTAGTAGGTACCTGCCTTCAGCGTCTTGTTGATGGGAGCAGTATTGGAAAGGTATATTACTGCTAAAGCCAATGCTGATCCCTCTGGAGGCAGATGAGTTTGGCCCGCAGTGGAACCACACTGGGAAACTGGAACAAAAGAGATCCGGATATATATTAAATTTTAAATAGGTTTCCTATAAAAACAGAACTGAGGTATGTTTCTGCTTCATAAAAGACAAAATTTGTCACCTTTTGGAAGGCGAGTTAAAGCCTTTGACGTTAAAAGAGGCAATCTTGAGACTAGTCATAATTTCGGTGTAAAGACATCTGGATCTAGCTGAACCAACCATCGTGGGACCACCTCGAGCCAATAGGGACACAATGAATATCTCTGTGATGGTTTGTTTAAGCAGAATACGGGAATGCAGACACACCAATTAAAAGTGGTAACAGGTATGGCAATAAAGAAAAACCATGGAAACAATAAAAACAGTAACAAATGTGTGGTAGCACAGTTAGTATGATAATATCCAAGGGGGATATGGTAATCAGAAGAGTTATCACCCTAATATACAGCAGTAGTCATGCATAATAAAAGTGGAACAATTAGTGGGGGGGTGGGAAGGGGGAGGGAAAAGGGAAGAAGATCAGCTGATTGAAGGACCAGAAGTGTAACAAAAAAAAGAGTAAGTTAAAGGATGGAGAGAGTTGGGAAAGGAAGTGAGTATGGAGGAGAGGTAGACTAGAGACAGAAATCAGACCCAAAGTTCGGGACTTCTTATTCTCCCATTGGTAGACGTCTTGGGGTGGAGAGGGATACTTCTCTCCTGTGCTTGATGGATCTGGGAGTGCATTGCTTCTCCCAATGTTCGGCTGTAGGTAGACTCGGAAGAGTAGAGAGGTCTTGTACTATGTCCCAGTTCTGGCTATTCAGCTGGCCGATGTTCAGGTGATCATATACTTGATCGAGGTCCGCATAAGAGGAGACAGCCAGCCTATGACCTTTGTAGAAAAAAGATATGCCAAATGGAAAGGTCCATCTGTATACCCAATTGCACTATATAGAAAATATATTATTGGTATATAACACCCCTGCTTCAATCAGTTTTTCTGGGGGGCAACTGGTATATCACACCAGTTGAATTTTTTTGTTCCAATAGCGTATGTCACTCTGTGTAGCTGCAGTAACGCAGCAGAACCACAAACCTTTTTTGAACTACTCAAATGCACTATATAGTAAATATATATTGGTATATAACACCCATGCTTCAATCAGTTTTTTAGGGGGGCAACTGGTATATCACGCCAGTCGAAATTATTTGTTCCAATAGCGTTTGTCACTCTGTGTAGCTGCGGTAACGCAGCAGAACCGCAAACAAATGCTGCATTACCCGAATGCACTATATAGAAAGTATATTATTGTTATATAACACTCCTGCTTCAATCACTTTTTTGGGGTGGCAACTGGTATAGCACACCAGTTTAAATTATTTGTTTCAATAGCGTTTGTCACTCTGTTTTAGCTGCGGTAACGCAGCAAAATCAATAGGTGTTTACCTGACAGCAAAGAACTTTGGATTCTGTGGCTAGAGGTACATTAGGCATTCACAGGATAAATATGTAACTGTAGGCCAGTACTGGCCCCAAAAATTAGCCAATAGGCATTCACCTGACAGCAAAGAATTTGTGATTCTGTGGCTGGAGGTACATTAGGCGGTCACAGGATAAAAATTTAACTGTCGTCCAGTGCAGGCCCCAAAAATTAGCCACTAGGCATTCACCTGACAGCAATGAACTTTGGATTCTGTGGCTGGAGGTACATTAGGCGGTCACAGGATAAATATGTAACTGTAGGCCAGTACAGGCCCCCAAAATTAGCCACTAGGTATTCACCTGACAGCAATGAACTATGGATTCTGTGGCTGGAGGTACATTAGGCAGTCACAGGATAAATATGTAACTGTCGGCCAGTATAGGCCTCAAATATTAGGCATTCAAGGACATAAAATGCCTTTTATGCTGCTGTATTTACCTAAGACAGGGACCATGATTTGTTCTGTGTGGTGGCGGAAATTTGTGGGCTGTCATGAGGAATGCTGCACTACCTAAATACATTATTATAAGCTCTAAACACTGTAGGTTAAAACTAGCTGATGCTCATTATTAATGCCAGATCACTATGTTATTGAATTGCCTTATTTTTAGACGGTGGCTGGGAGTGCACTTCCCCACACCACCGATCTGATTGAAGTGCGCACTGGCACACACTGATCGCTTACAGCATAGCATGTATCTGTGTATTAATCAAACACTTCAAGGCACATAAACATAAGAGGTCAGCAAACTAAAACCTAAGACTGCCCCCCAACATGTTTCACCAGCTAAGCTGGCTTCATCAGGGGTTTGACAACCCCTGCCTAAACCCCTGATGAAGCCAGATTAGCCCCTCAGTATGTCACACCTATCGATAGCACACCTATACGAGTCCTTAAAAGGACTTTTGTTGCTAGCGATTTGTGTCCCTAACAGTCTGTCCCTGCTCCACACAGCAACCTCTCCCTACACTGGCAAAATACTAAATGTAAAATGGCGCCCAGATCAGGTTTATTTATAAGGTAGGGGGTATGTCCATGTGCTGAAACATCTCAATTTGTTGTCCTGTACCACCTGATGGATGTGTCATGGGTTCAATGTTCTTCACAATGTAAAAGAATATGGCAGGCACAAATATTGCCATATGTTTGCATGTTTAGCGAATCGCAAACTCACAAAGTTCGCCACAAACCGACTGCCAGGCGAACCGCAAGGCCATCTCTATCAAAGAATAAAAGGAATACAGATGAACGAAAGAGTGGAAAGGAAAGAGGAGGAGATAGGAATAAGAGGGACACCACAAAAACGAGGTCATATAGAGGAAAGAGGGGAGGAGGTCAAACCAAACCCCAAAAAGAGCAAAGGGGAATATAGGAGTAATTAATTTAAGTAGTAATGTCCTCTCAGAACAAGAAAAGAAGGTATTAGGAAAAGGCCTTAAGTTTGCCCCCATGAAGGCTTTCCTAGACGTCCACAAATATATCAGAAAGCTTAATTTGGCTAAGTATTTTGTAAATAACCATTGAAGAATAGAGAACAGTAAAGTGGGGTTATTCATACACAATTACATGAAAAATCAAAAAAATAAAAATATTGAGTGCATAGAAGCCTTCAAGAGAGGAGTACTAAAAGAGATAGAAAACATCAATGTAAAACCAAGGATGCACAATTTAACAAAGAAAGAAAAAATGGCACTGGAAAAACTGGAGAAAAACCACAATATAGTAATAAAACCAGCAGATAAGGGGGGAGGGCTGGTAATTATGAATACATCAAAGTATGAAGAGGAGCTTCAGAGGCAATTTGAAGACAGAGAGACATATCTCCCATTAAAAACCAACCCAGGAGTAAATAAGTCTGATTTTGATAAGTTGTTTCAAAAAGGTTTTAAAGAGTGAGTCATAGATAAAAAAAAGTGTATCAATATTTAACCATTAAGTCCCCAGTTACACCTGTAATGTACCACTTCCCAAAATCCACTAAAGCCTCGTAGATCCCCCTGAAAGACCTATAGTCTCCGGGATTAATTCCCTTACCAGCAGGCTAACGGAATACATCAACTTTTTTGGCAGCGGTATGTAGTGTAATTGTGGTGATGACGTGTGGCTGGCAACACTTGACGTTACCTCCTTGTATACGGTTATTCCAAAGGAGCGGGGCCTGAGGGCAGTAAGGGAAGAATAAAATCGAGATCTAAATATGTACACATTGCAAGGCAACTTTATTGTACTGCTTGACTCACAACTACTTTTGGTTCAGTGGGGGGTTTTATTTGCAGACGATCGGGGAGGCGATGGGGGCGAAATTCACCCCCAGTTTTGCCAATATTTTTCTGGGAGCTTGGTAAAGGAATTATTTTAACTAGAGTTGAGCGGACACCTGGATGTTCGGGTTCGACGGGTTTGGACCCAAACTTGACCCGAACTTGACCCAGAACCTGAACCCCATTGAAGTCAATGAGGACACGAGCTTTAGAGCACTAAAATGGCTCTAGAAAAGTCATGGAAAGGGCTAAAGGTCTGCAAATGGCAGCTAAATGTGTTCATGAAAAGCATGAAAAGTTCTCTGCAAACAAATGTGGATAGGGAAATGACTTAAAATTACATAAAATACGTAAAAATAAAAAAATATAATCTTGATCTAGGAGGAGGAGGTCCATATGGAGTAGGAGGTTGAAGAGGCGGTGGATGTGGCGGTGTAAGTGGAAGCGGCGGTGCAGGACGAGGAGGTAGACAACACTGGTTTTTGGTTTTGTTTTATATTTACATTTTTATTATTTTTTCTTTAAATTTGGGTAGACCCCAAAACATTGGGAAATATAACCTGTGATAACCCCCTCCAGTCGTGCTAAACACACGTTCAGACAATACACTGGCTGCAGGGTAGGCCAGCACCTCCAAGGCATAAAAGGGCAAGCTCAGGCCATTTACCCAATTTGGAGACCAAGAAGTTGAAGGGGGCAAACCCATCAGTCAGTACGTGTAGGCGTGTGCACACATACTGCTCAAAGATGTCCTACGTCCCCGTGACGTCCACGATCCAATTGGATATCTTCTCTATCAACTCTTGATTTTCTTTTCTGCGCCTACCATGGTGATCACGGGTAGCAGGGAATCAAGGTTCCAGGCAGGAGAGGTAGCCTGAGAAAGGGATACCACATCCTAGGGAGGTCAATGGATGAAATTAAATGTGATTGAGCGGAAATGTGGGACAAATTGTTAAAGCAGAAGCTTCCAATTATATCAGGCCCTGTCACCTATGCAGAGCAGAAGTTTATTCACGGCAAAACTGTGTTCATGTCACCCACCAATTGAACAGACGATTTTACAAAAATTAGGTCCCTGTCACCTATGCAGAGCAGGGGTTTGTATACATCTAAATTGGTAAAATGTCACCTAACAATGTAACAGATGATTTTTTTAAATGTATGTCCCTGTCACCTATGCAGAGCAGGGGTTTATTCAAGTCAAAACTGTGTTCATGTCACCCACCAATTGAACAGATGATTTTACTAAAATTATGTCCCTGCCACCTATGCAGAGCAGGGGTTTGTATATTGCAAAATTGGTAAAATGTCACTCAAGAATGTAACAGACACTTTTGCACCCTGCTCCCTCTTTTGCTATGCTGGTGCCTCTGTGTGACCACCGCCTCTTCCTCTGAACTAGACAGGTCACTCGCATGACCTTGATTCCATGTGGGGTCTAGTATCTCATCATCCTACAAATCTTCCACCCACTCTTTACCCCTGCCCTCCTTGTTGGTCTGCAGACTGCAGAAAGCCGCAGCAGTTGGCACCTGTGTTTTTTAATCATCAGAGACGTGCTGCGGTGGTCTTCCATTGTCCTCATCCTGAAACATAAGTGGTTGGCCATCATTGCACTCAATATCTTTTCCTGTCCACTAGGTAGAGCAGGGGTAAATCACAGCCAAAAATGTGGGAATTTTACCTGACAATGTAACAGATAAATTAGTGAAATGTATTTCCCTGTCCACTAGGTATAGCAGGGGTATATCACAGCCAAAAATGTGTGAATTTCATCCAAAAATGTAACAGACAAATTAGCGAAATGTACTACCCTGTCTACTAGGTAGAGAAGGGGTATGTCACAGCGAAAAATTTGGGAATTTCACCCGACAATGAAACAGACAAATTAGTGAAATGCATTTCCCTGTCCACTAGGTAGAGCAGGGGTATATCACAGCCAAAAATTTGGGAATTTCACCCAAAAATGTACCAGACAAATTTGTGAAATGTATTTCCCTGTCCACAATGTAGAGCAGGGGCATATCACAGCCAAAAATGTAGAATATGTCACCCAACAATGTATCAGACAAATTAGTGAAAAGACTTAAAATTTTATACGTAAAAATTAAAAATAATCTTGATATATGAGGTGGAGGTCCATATGGAGTAGGAGGCGGTGGACGTAGCGGTGTAGGTGGAAACTGCAGTGGAGTAGGAAGAGGTAGCCAACACAGGTTTTTGGTTTTAATATTTTTTTTTTAATTAGGGTACACTCCAAAAGAGTGGGAATATCAAAAATACTATAATAAACAATTGCGCTGGAGTATAACAATGGCTGGGTAAGGCCGGTATACATGTCTATTCTGTACAAGGTACAGACAAGTCCTGTGGGATCCATCCCGGGTTCATTTTAATGAACGTGAGCTTGTCCACATTGGCTGTGGACAGGCGGCTGCACTTGTCTGTGATAGCGCCCCCTGCCGTGCTAAACACACGTTCAGACAATACACTGGCTGCAGGGCAGGCGAACACCTCCAAGGCATAAAGGGCAAGCTCAGGCAATGTGCCCAAATTGGAGACCCGGAAGTTGAAGGGGGCAGACCCATCATTCAGTAAGTGTAGGCGTGTGCACACATACTGCTCTACCATGTTTCTGAAATGCTGCCTCCTGCTAAGATGTTCCATATGAGCTGGTGGTGCTGGTTGTTGTGGCATGCTGACAAAGCTTTTCCACATTTCTGCCATGCTAACCCTGCCTTCTGAGGTGCTGGTGGTGCCCCAGCTGCATTGGCGACCTCTTCCTCCTTCTCTAGCTTCGCCTTGTGCTTCCACTGTGCCCCTGCTGTCAGGTGGGAATGCCACCAGCAGCGCGTCTACCAGAGTGCGCTTGTACTCGTGCATCTGATGCTGCCACCTGCCACACAGCTGCTGCCTCTGCTGCCATCTTCTCCTACTTCTACCCATAATATTTTGCTGTTACTGCCACTGCTGTTGCCTTTCGCCTGCCCACTCTGTGATTGGGCCACTATGTTGGCTCCTCATGCGGGTTCCACGCTCCCCCCTCTGTAACTGGCCCCCTCTGTAACTGGCCTACTATGTTGACTCCTCATGCAGTTACCACCCTCCCCACTCTATGACTGGGCCACTATGTTGACTCCTCTTGCAGTTTCCACCCTCAACACTATGTGACTGGGCCACTATGTTGACTCCTCATTAGTGATGAGCGGCATAGGCAATATTCAAATTTGAGATAGTTCGCAAACTTTTTGCTGAATATATAGTCATAAATTTGCAAATTCGATAATTTGGGATCTCCAGTCATTGTTTACTTGATTGCTAAAATCAGCAATATAATATATTCACGATAAATTTGAATTTAGAATATTCAACACTATTTGCGAATACTAATATATAGCACTATATTCTGAATATTTGCAAATTCTCGAAGTGGTGATATTCGCGATTAAAATTAGCGATTTGAATATTCCAGCTCAACACTACTCCTCATGCGGTTTACACCCTCAACACTCTGTGACTGGGTCACCATGCTGACTCCTCATGCAGTTGCTATCTCACCACTCTGTGACTGAATGATGTGTGAAAATCACAAATAAGTATTCAAAACTGATTGTATTTATGGATGAGAAATTTGGAACGTGAGCTGGCAGAGCTATTGTCCATTCTGATGGATCTTGTACTTTCTCAAAATTGATAAGCTTTATTTACCATTGAGAGGCATGGCCATGTTTGTCCCATCCTGTGAAAAAAAAAAAATCTTGGTCTTTGGGAAACAGATCTGGTACAGGTATCCATGGATGAAACATGGCAACAGATATTATCTTGAATGCAATACATATACAATAGCCTGTTCATTGGGCAAGGATTTAGATTAGAGCAAGATTTATTTTTAAATCACAACAACTTGAATATAACATTGACATATACCATCGTAAAACACCAAATCACCTTTATGGATATCCAAAAGGGGCTAATGTATGTGACCGGCAATAACTTCGACTACAGACACTTAACCCCTTAAGTGGCATGGTCATATGTGACCATGACATAAGAGAGCAATAAAATTGGAAGCTGCAGACTTCCTGGACCAGGAGGATGCCTTCCCCCAGTTGACATAAATAAGACAACTGGTGAAAATACATTGATAAATCGGCTTCCCTTCAATTACCAAGCTGTCTGCCTGCAGCCATCACTAGGAGGATTTCAGTATATAGCAATTTATTCAGTTACCATTTACTGGAAGATGAAATGATCTCTTTGTACTGACCTCTTCCTTGTGGTGGCTGCATGAAAATGCTGTGTTTCCTTGTTGGGAGAAGAAGTAATTCAGTGCCAGGCACCTTTTTTCTCTAGAGCCCTGTAACCGTTGTGTGGTATGGCGCCATTGAAGGTGCACCACTGCACCTGTGTCTTATTAGATGCAAAATATATAGGTTTATTTTCAACGCCTTGAAACACTGCATTATATTTTATAGTTCAGACATAGGTATAAAATACTAACGTATAAAAATGAATGTCTAACACGATCAGTTTGACAGCAAAAGCCAATAACTGTTTTTCTTTTTTTTTCCAATAGCTTGATTAAGCTTGTGGATGTGGATGTTATAATGTAATGTGGCAGTTAATAAACCAATGCTCAGATTTAAACAGGTAATAAAGTCTACAAGGCATTCTCAAAGTCTATACATATTGCATCAAGACAACACATTTGTAGTTTATTACTTTGGTTTAGAACAGAATGTGTTTTGCATTGTGTAAAGAAGTAATCTGTTCCAAAATTATCATTAAAGAGCAGAAAACAAGAAACCAAAATATAAACCATGTTTTGCATCTTCTCTGATAATCTATGATTAAATGCTTATATATAGAAATTGCTAAAGAACAGTCATCAGCTGCAAAATAATTTGTAACACAGTTCAAAGCAATAAAAATTAATCTTAAAGGAAGCCTGTCAGATAGAACATAGTATCTGAGCTACAGGCAGCAGGTTATACAGGAGGAGAAGCTGAGCAGAATGATATACTGAAAATTTTCTCAGAAAAATATAAATTTTCTTCTTCTTGTATACTACAAATTAAATACTGTTCTGATATGACCCTAATAGCTCAGCATGTTATTAGGTCCCAAGTGAAAGGTCACTGGTTTGAATCCAGGATCAGCCATGAGGAAGATTTCCTAAGAAAAGATAAACTGCTTCATCGAGTGGTATCTCAGCCAAGAAAATTGCCAAACTACATCATGTGAGTGCCATGATAGTTGGAAGGATACTAAATGAAGTCCATTCATCCATTCCAAAGAAAAGAGGTGGATGTCCAGACAAAATATCGGAGTCAACAAGTCAGCTCAACACAAGGTCTATCAGTTCTGGAGTGACAAACAGAGCAGTGGAGGTAACTTGTATGCTTCATAATAGTGAGATCACAGGCGCCCATGCAAGCAACCTGAAGAATACATCGAGATTGACAAAGAAATGGTTCAATGACAATAAAGTAGTGGTGCTAGATTGACCCCCACAGTCCCCAGACCTCACCAGTATGCAACAATATAGGGAATGTGTAGAAGAGACCTGAGAACAGATTTTGGTCGATACATGCTTGAATCTGATTGAGAGCATGCCCAGAAGGATTCAGGCAGTGTTGAAAGCCAAAAGGTGGATTTACAAAATACTAACAAACTAATAAAAATTAAAATTTTGAATTTTAGGAGCAAAACAGTAACTATGCAGTTACATGACAAGAATCTGCATAACTAATCACATGCTAAATAGTTGCAAATCCAATTTATGAATGAGATAGCCAAGATGATTGTCTATTAAAATATGGTAGTCTCACGTTCAAAGCTGTAGTGGATGGTGAAATATGGAGCTTGAAAGTCAAAAGTCCAAACATTGTTACTAGAGATGAGAGAATTTTTCAAAAATTTGATTTGGTCAGAATATATTTGCGGCAAATTATATTTAAAAAACGGCTATTTCCTGGCTGCAGAGAGCCTTTATGGTGGTGTAGAACACGGTGCCTTGTCGTTATACTCAAAGGGAGTCTGCTTTGGTAGTGAAATAATACTGTCCGTCTGTATGACATGCAGATGACAGGTGTCGCTCTTAGAATCACTGCACACTTCACTTATTAGGGCAGTCAGGGGGCCAAAACTACTATATATAGGTTTCTTTTTGGACTGAAATAGGCTACTATATGGTTTGACCAGAAAAAACTGTGCATATATATTTTTCTTGCAGTACTGAAAAATGTCCCTATACGCTTTTGCCAGAAATAACTGTGCTTATCTTTTTTTCTTGTAGCACTGAAATACGTCCCTATATGATTTCAGAAGAAGTAACTGCAATAGTGCAGTGCGTATATATTTTTCTTTTTTTTACTGAAATACACCACTATACGCTTTCAACAGAAATAACTGCAGCAATGAACTGAGAATATATTTTTCTTGTTGGACTGAATTAGGATTAGGCCACTATAGGCTTTGGCCACAAAAACTTAAAGAGTGAGGTGCGTATATACTTTTCTTGTAGTACTGAAATACGCCCCTATACGCTTTCACCAGAAATAACTGCAACAGTGCAGTGTGTATATATTTTTTCTTTTTTTTACTGAAAAGCACCACTATACACTTTCAACAGAAATAACTGCAGAAGTTAACTGAGAATATATTTTTTCTCGTTGGACTGAAATAGGCCACTATATGCTTTGACCAGAAAAAACTTCAAAAGTGAAGTGCGTATATATTTTTCTTTTTTTGCTGAAATACGCCCCTATATGCTTTTACCAGAAATAAGTGCAGAAGTGAACTGAGAATATATTTTTCTTGTTGGATTGAATTAGGCCACTATATGCTTTGATTAAAACTTAACATTTAATCATTAATTCACTAAATAGTGGTGCGACAATTAACTGCCATACGATGATAATGTGGTCTAAAAATAGACAGAAGATAGATAAGGATAGGTGTTGATGAGACAGGGATACTGGGTCTCCACCAGCTCAGGGGCACAGTGATGCAGAGCTCGTGTGCCCCATCGTACACTCACTTGTTCCTGGGCTGGTGGGAGAGAAACATTGTCTTTGGAGACATACCAAATATATGCAACCAGCCAGTCGCAGGGGGTACACGTGAGGTTCACGGTAGACCCATGAAGGGTCAAATGGTATAGCACACAGTTAATCAGTTTACTCACGGTTAGCAGATAGCCTCCCTGGGCTGGCAGCACAGTGTTGAGGTGGACAACACAAAATCCTCCGGGACACGCTCTGTGCTAGAAAGCATCAGCCAAGATGGTGGTTGAGGTGCCCTTGATGTTAAGGGTGCTTGTTGCGGCTGAGTCCCTTGATGGTTTTTGTTGTGATGCCAGTACCGTTAATGGTAGTACAACCATAGGTAGTAATAATGAGGTAGATAGTGGTAAAATGCAACTCACAACTTTTACTTTGGATGTCTTTCAGTTGCAGTAGTACAATAATGCAGTCTTTAGATGATACAGAGGTAATTCTGCATATCCACTGTTTAAGGCTTGTCAGGTTTTTGGTGGGTTTTGGAGCAGTGGGTTAGGTGTACCTGGTTCCTTTACATGCCTTGGATCTTATTCCTTGACTTTCCCTACAAGCTAAATATTTTTAGACCGGAAAACTCAACTGTCCCTTAGAACGTTGGTGTGGCTGCCAGAAGCTAATAAACCTCCACCATGCAAAGGTGTCTGTGGCCCTCAATAATGGCTCTTATCAGGGAGGCAAACTCTTCTCCTACTGGTCAGGGATGCAAGTCTATAGTCCAGCTACAGAAGGAACATGCTCTGATGTATAAATTGCACCAAATAGGCATGTTAAAAGGGATTTTGCAGTTACACAAATGCAGAATTATACATGACAACCTAGTGCTTATAATAAAGTAAAAAGTGCTTTTAAGCAGTGCCCACACACACGTAGTGGGACACTGCACATATACACTACTAATGTAGTTACCTGGAATAGGTTTATTGATATATTTTACTGATTTGGAAAGGTACTAAACACGACTATACTGAATTTGTGCAGGAATTAAATATCAATGACATTGGCATGAGATTCACATTTGATTTTAAGACTGATGCTCTCCCATTCCTTGACATTGAGATCACTAGTGATCCGGCGGGGGGGGGGGGGGGGGGAATCAGGACCAGAATAGTCCACAAGTCGATGACCAGCAATTCACTTTTAAATTGGAGGAGTCACCATCCTTTGTCCCTTAAATTAGGTATTCCTGTGGGGAAGTACCTCAGGATGCAAAGAAATTGCTCCACAGTAAAGGACTTTAAAGAACAAGCCATGGACTTGCAAAACAGATTTCTGGAAAAAGGCTACCCTGACCCAATACTCCGGACAGCTTATGGGAGAGCACGTGTAAGTAATAGGACAGAGATGCTGCATCCCAAAACTGATAAAATTGAGACTAACCAAATCCGCCTAATAGGGACTTTTGATTCAGCAGCGAAAAAGGTGAAATTGGTCCTCAATAAATATTGGGGCATCTTACAGTTGGATCCAGACATTAAAAAAATGATCTCAGAAACATCTCAAGTCACCTACCGCAGGGAGCACAGCCTACAAGATCGGCTAGTGCACAGCCACTTCAGTGAGGCACCACCCAGGCCATATACCTGGCTTCAATTAACTAGGGGGTGCTTTCACTGAAGTGGTTGCGTAGCCTGCACAGTGATTACTTAGGGACGTTTCTTTACCAGCAGGGTCACAGGTAAGGAATACCCCATTAGATCCTTTATAAATTGTAGAACAAAAGGGGTTATTTATAAAGCTACCTGTGTGTGTGGCCTAGAATATATTGGTAAGACCACCCGAGAACTACGTAGGCAAATTGGAGAGCATTTGGCCGATTTGAGACACAAAAAAATATACCCCTCTGGCAAAACATATTAAAAAGTGACCATGGGGGAGAATCTTCCAAACTTCGATTCATGGGTATTGAGGCTGTTCAGCCTCTTAAGAGAGGAGGAGACTGGGATAAAAAGTGATTGCAGAGAGAAACCTGGTGGATTTATGAACTTAAAATAGTCCATCCTAGAATGAGGTGCGTATATACTTTTCTTGTAGTACTGAAATACGCCCTTATACTCTTTCAACAGAAATAACTGCAACAGTGCAGTGCGTATATATTTTTCTTTTTTTACTGTAATATGCCCCTATACACTTTCAACAAAAATAACTGCAGAAGTGAACTGAGAAAATATTTTTCTTGTTGGACTGAAATAGGTCACTATACGCTTTGACCACAAAAAAGCTTTAAGAGTGAAGTGTGTATATATTTTTTCTTGTAGTACTGAAATACACCACTATAAGCTTTCAACAGAAATATCTGCAGAAGTGAACTAAGAATGTATTTTTTTGTTGGACTGAAATAGGCTACTATATGCTTTGACCAGAAAGAACGTAGACTGAATTGAGCATATATTTTTCTTGTAGTACTGAAAAATGCCCCTATACGCTTTCACCAGAAATTGCTGCAACAGCGCAGTGCGTATTCATTTTTGTTTTTATTACTGTAATGCACCCCTATACGCTTTCAACAGAAATAACTGCAGAAGGGAACTGAGAATATATTTTTCTCATTGGACTGAAATAGGCCACTATATGCTTTGAACATAAAAAAACTTAAACAGTGAAGTGCGTATATATTTTTCTTGTAGTACTGAAATATGCCCCTATACACTTTCACCAGAAATAACTGCAACAGTACAGTGCATATATATTTTTCTTTTTTTTACTGTAATATGCCCCTATATGTTTTCAACAGAAATAACTGCAACAGTGCAGTGCGTATATATATTTTTCTTTCTTTACTGTAACATGCCCCTATATGCTTTCAATAGAAATAACTGTAACAGTGCAGTGTGTATATATTTTTCTATTTTTACGGTAATACGCCCTTATACACTTTCAATAGAAATAACTGCAGAAGTAAACTGAGGAAATATTTTTCTTGTAGTACTGAAATAGACCACTATACACTTTCACCAGAATTAGCTGCAACAGTGCAGTGCACATATATTTTTTCTTTTTTTTTACTAAAATACACCCCTATACGCTTTTACCAGAATTAACTGCAGAAATGCACTAAGAATATATTTTTATTGTTGTACTAAAACATGACCATATACACTTTGATCAAGAAAAACTTGTGTGAAGTGCATATATATTTTTCTTGTAGTACTAAAATATGCCCTTATTCACTTTTAACAGAAAAAACTGCAACAGTGAAGTACGTATATTTTTCTTTTTTTACTGAAATACACCACTATAAGCTTGCAGCAGAAATAACTGCAGAAGTGAACTGAGAATATATTTTTCTTGTTGGGCTGAAATAGGCCACTATACACTTTGACCAGAAAAACTTAAATAGTGAGGTGCATATATACTTTTCTTGTAGTACTGAAATACGCCCCTATGCTTTTTGACCAGAAATAACTGCAACAGTGCAGTGTGTATATATTTTTCTTTTTTTACTGAAATATGCCCCTATATCCTTTCACCAGAATTACCTGCACCAGTGCAGTGCATATATATTTTTCTTTTTTTAATGAAATACACCACTATAAGCGTTTAACAGAAATAACTGCAGAAGTGACCTGAGAATATATCTTTCTTGTTGGACTAAAATAGGCCACTATACGCTTTCACCAGGAAAAACTGCAACAGTGACGTGCGTCTATATTTTCTAGTGTGGATCGAGTACCAAAGTGCTTGTGTTCTCGAATAGAACACTTCCCAATGCTCGGGTGCTCTACAGAGCACCCGAGCACAATGGAAGTAAATAGGAGAAACCGAGCATTAAACCAGACATCCCCTGCTCTGAAGAGGGAAGGGTGTCTGGACTCTAGTTCAGCTTAGGAGTCCCTGCTCTGACTCCATATATAGCATGTCCATATATGGAGTCAGTGCTTGGAGACACCCAGTTTATTTAAATCTAATTTTGCCTCTATTTCTGAAAAGTTTCTGGTGGGACTCAAACTCACAACCTTCTACATTACTGCAAAGAATCGTATCCACTATACTATAGAGCTACATGGCCAGTAAATAAAATTAATATATTGTAAAAAATAATAATATATATAATATCTACTGTACTGTACTTCTACTGAGACCTATACAGTCGAAGTCTAATTTATATATATTTTTTCTTTGACTGGCTATGCAGATATACAGTGTAATGGTTAACGTTTTGGGCTGTGATGCAGAAGCTGTGAGTTGAAATACTGTCACAAACTTTTTCAGAAATAGAGGCTAAACTTAATTTAAATATATATATATATATATATATATATATATATACACACACACACAGTACAGACCAAAAGTTTGGACACACCTTCTCATTCAAAGAGTTTTCTTTATTTTCATGACTATGAAAATTATAGATTCACACTGAAGGCATCAAAACTATGAATTAACACATGTTATGTGGAATTATATACATAACAAAAAAGTGTGAAACAACTGAAAATATGTCATATTCTAGGTTCTTCAAAGTAGCCACCTTTTGCTTTGATTACTGCTTTGCACACTCTTGGCATTCTCTTGATGAGCTTCACCTGAAAGCGTCACCTGAAATGGTCTTCCAACAGTCTTGAAGGAGTTCCCAGAGATGCTTAGCACTTGTTGGCCCTTTTGCCTTCACTCTGCGGTCCAGCTCACCCCAAACCATCTCGATTGGGTTCAGGTCCGGTGACTGTGGAGGCCAGGTCATCTGGCGCAGCACCCCATCACTCTCCTTCATGGTCAAATAGCCCTTACACAGCCTGGAGGTGTGTTTGGGGTCATTGTCCTGTTGAAAAATAAATGATGGTCCAACTAAACACAAACCGGATGGAATAGCATACCACTGCAAGATGCTGTGGTAGCCATGCTGGTTCAGTATGCCTTCAATTTTGAATAAATCCCCAACAGTGTCACAGCAAAGCACCCCCACACCATCACACCTCCTCCTCCATGCTTCACGGTGGGAACCAGGCATGTAGAGTCCATCCGTTCACCTTTTCTGCGTCTCACAAAGACATGGTGGTTGGAACCAAAGATCTCAAATTTGGACTCATCAGACCAAAGCACAGATTTCCACTGGTCTAATGTCCATTCCTTGTGTTCTTTAGCCCAAACAAGTCTCTTCTGCTTGTTGCCTGTCCTTAGCAGTGGTTTCCTAGCAGATATTCTACCATGAAGGCCTGATTCACACAGTCTCCTCTTAACAGTTGTTCTAGAGATGTGTCTGCTGCTAGAACTCTGTGTGGCATTGACCTGGTCTCTAATCTGAGCTGCTGTTAACCTGCGATTTCTGAGGCTGGTGACTCGGATGAACTTATCCTCCGCAGCAGAGGTGACTCTTGGTCTTCCTTTCCTGGGGTGGTCCGCATGTGAGACAGTTTCTTTGTAGCGCTTGATGGTTTTTGTGACTGCACTTGGGGACACTTTCAAAGTTTTCCCAATTTTTCGGACTGACTGACCTTCATTTCTTAAAGTAATGATAGCCACTCGTTTTTCTTTACTTAGCTGATTTTTTCTTGCCATAATACAAATTTTAACAGTCTATTCAGTAGGACTATCAGCTGTGTATCCACCTGACTTCTCCACAACGCAACTTATGGTCCCAACCCCATTTATAAGGCAAGAAATCCCACTTATTAAACCTGACAGGGCACACCTGTGAAGTGAAAACAATTTCAGGTGACTACCTCTTGAAGATCAACAAGAGAATGCCAAGAGTGTGCAAAGCAGTAATCAAAGCAAAAGGTGGCTACTTTGAAGAACCTTGAATATGACATATTTTCAGTTGTTTCACACTTTTTTGTTATGTATATAATTCCACATGTGTTAATTCATAGTTTTGACGCCTTCAGTGTGAATCTACAATTTTCATAGTCATGAAAATAAAGAAAACTCTTTGAATGAGAAGGTGTGTTCAAACGTTTGGTCTGTACTGTATATATATATATATATATATATATATATATATGTTTTTAGCCATAATATGTTTACACATATTATTATATATTTAAAATATATAATATATGTAAATATATTATGTCTAAAACATCAGTTGTAGTTTCCCACATATTATGCATTCATATATATCAGAAGAATGAGATTATATATATATATATATATATATATATATATATAGAAAAATTGGCGACACCAATAAACAGGTAATACGTTGGGTGCTATGTCCAAGGGTGTAGCTCCTAATAAAATAATCCAAAAAACAGAGCACATCTAGTAGAAAAAAACTGTGGTTTATTCACCCATGTGGTACAGTGAGGCAACGTTTCGGCTCAAACACAGAGCCTTTCTCAAGCATGGAACACAAGTGAAGTGCAAGGTATAAATAGCAAACAATTCATAAAAAGGAAAATTACATGATTAAAAGGTGGAGCAATCAATATACTTGATGATATAAAAAAGACCATAATACATAATAAATACAAGTGAGAAACGACATAATGTGATACATGATTATAGTCATAAAGACATAGTTACATATAAAATGAATTAACAGTGAATATATCTACAAAAAACAATATAATCAATAAGTGAGACCAATTAGACACAAGTGCTGTGTATCATAATAATGATGATAAGATGTCAGTGGATGGGACATAGGAATAAAACATAAACATACCCATCAGATATATTGTGAATCCACGTGTGATCGGCCGCCAAACTCGGCGTGTGATAACTTACAATGCGCAGGCGCCAGGTTGCGTCAGGAGTATGTGACTCGATGCCATCAGTGGAGCATGCGTATCGCCTGCCTCCCCCTTCTCCAGCAATAGAGCAGCAAGTCACAAGTACTAAATCCCAGAGCGCATGCCCATGTGATGTCATAACGGGCAGCGCCATTTTGGATATTGGCAAGATTGCCCAGAGTTATTTTACATTATGATAACGGCATGCAGGAGGACAATGGTAGGGAGGGAATACTCCTTGTCAGGGGGGTACACCCTCCTCATCAATGGGTATACAATGTAAGCACAATCCGCACTGCCATGTAAATCGCACAATACAAGACCGCCCTATATGAACCCCCAGAAACAGGGGTCTCCTGAAAACTCTGGGACATTATAATAGATGCACAATGACACAACCAGGAAAAAGGCAAAAATAAAAGTAAAACAATCAATTAACGATAGCATGGGAACACAATATTATTCCACAGGGCGTGCATGTTCCTTCTCCATATGGCTCTACCTCATTCATCCAAAATTCTGTAAAAACAAAGAAAAGACCACAAATATATGTTAATATGGCTTGCTTATGTTCAAAAAAACATCCACCCACTCAGGATGTAGAAAAAGACATACACATTGTCATCATGGGGCCAACCAATCCTCTATGTATACATCCCAGGGTTATAGTCAATATTAAGACCATTGGGTTTAAGACAATTCAATGTATGAATCCAAAGAAGCTCCTTTTTCTTTAATAGCAAAATTATATTACCTCCTCGCCTAGGTGGGATGTCATAAATAATCCAACATTTTTAACTCACTTTCTGAATGATTAAAATCAGAAAAATGTTTAGGAATGGGCAAATCTTGATGTTTTTTTCCTAATAGTTTACCGATGGTTGTTAAGGTGAGTCTTCAGATCTGTAGATGTCTCGCCCACATACAATAATTTGCAAGGACAGGTGAAAACATAAATAACAAAGTTGGACTTGCACGTAAGATAAAAAGGTATCCAATACCTAATATCTGTCACTGGATGTATAAAAAAATCTGCCCTTGCAAATAGGTCTACAGTTGACACAATTAGGACAAGGGAAACAACCCTGACTTCGCTGGGTCAATGTGCTCTGTGTCACTCTGGGACTAGGACCGATGTCTGCTCTCACTAATTGATCACGCAGATTTCTTGATCTGCGATAAGAGAAAAGGGGTGGGGACCTAAATTCAGGAATTTGACCGAGCCCCTTTGTATAAAATGTATTGACTATGATATTTAGTGTATCATCAAGTACATCAGTGTCAGAGACGATCCTTTTGGCTCTCAAGAAATGGGAAAAAGGTAGGTGTTTTAACAGATTACGTGCGTGACTACTTTCAAAATACAGAAGGGTATTCTTGTCTGTTGGTTTAGTAAATATGTGTAATTGCCCTTCATGGTATCTGATAGTAGTGTCCATGAATTGAATCTCAGTATCTGAGTGTACAAGGGTAAATTGCAACTCCTTATTCACACTGTTCAAATAAGTCTGGAAGTCCATCAATTGGGAGCAGTCACCAGTAGAGTTGAGCGAACACCTGGATGTTCGGGTTCGAGAAGTTCGGCCGAACATCCCGGAAATGTTCGGGTTCGGGATCCGAACCCGATCCGAACTTCGTCCCGAACCCGAACCCCATTGAAGTCAATGGGGACCCGAACTTTTCGGCACTAAAAAGGCTGTAAAACAGCCCAGGAAAGAGCTAGAGGGCTGCAAAAGGCAGCAACATGTAGGTAAATCCCCTGCAAACAAATGTGGATAGGGAAATGAATTAAAATAAAAATTAAATAAATAAAAATTAACCAAAATCAATTGGAGAGAGGTTCCATAGCAGAGAATCTGGCTTCCCGTCACCCACCACTGGAACAGTCCATTCTCAGATATTTAGGCCCCGGCACCCAGGCAGAGGAGAGAGGTCCCGTAACAGAGAATCTGTCTTCATGTCAGCAGAGAATTAGTCTGCATGTCATAGCAGAGAATGAGGCTTCACGTCAGCCACCACTGCAACAGTCCATTGGCATATATTTAGGCCCAGCACCCAGGCAGAGGAGGGAGGAACCGTAACAGAGAATCTGTCTTCATGTCAGCAGAGAATTAGTCTGCATGTCATAGCAGAGAATGAGGCTTCACGTCAGCCACCACTGCAACAGTCCATTGGCATATATTTAGGCCCAGCACACACACAGGCAGAGGAGAGAGGTCCCGTAACAGAGAATCTGGCTTCATGTCAGCAGAGAATCAGTCTGCATGTCATAGCAGAGAATGAGGCTTCACGTCAGCCACCACTGCAACAGTCCATTGGCATATATTTAGGCCCAGCACACACACAGGCAGAGGAGAGAGGTCCCGTAACAGAGAATCTGGCTTCATGTCAGCAGAGAATCAGTCTGCATGTCATAGCAGAGAATGAGGCTTCACGTCAGCCACCACTGCAACAGTCCATTGGCATATATTTAGGCCCAGCACACACACAGGCAGAGGAGAGAGGTCCCGTAACAGACAATCTGGCTTCATGTCAGCAGAGAATCAGTCTGCATGTCATAGCAGAGAATGAGGCTTCACGTCACCCACCACTGCAACAGTCCATTGGCATATATTTAGGCCTAGCACACAGGCAGAGCAGAGAGGTCCCGTAACAGACAATCTGGCTTCATGACAGCAGAGAATCAGTCTGCATGTCATAGCAGAGAATCAGGCTTCACGTCAGCCACCACTGCAACAGTCCATTGTCATAAATTTAGGCCCAGCACCCAGGCAGAGGAGAGAGGTCCCGTAACAGAGGATCTGGCTTCATGTCAGCAGAGAATCAGTCTGCATGTCATAGCAGAGAATCAGGCTTCACGTCAGCCACCACTGCAACAGTCCATTGTCATAAATTTAGGCCCAGCACCCAGGCAGAGGAGAGAGGTCCCGTAACAGACAATCTGGCTTCATGTCAGCAGAGAATTAGTCTGCATGTCATAGCAGAGAATGAGGCTTCACGTCAGCCACCACTGCAACAGTCCATTGGCATATATTTAGGCCTAGCACACAGGCAGAGGAGAGAGGTCCCGTAACAGACAATCTGGCTTCATGTCAGCAGAGAATCAGTCTGCATGTCATAGCAGAGAATGAGGCTTCACGTCACCCACCACTGCAACAGTCCATTGGCATATATTTAGGCCTAGCACACAGGCAGAGCAGAGAGGTCCCGTAACAGACAATCTGGCTTCATGACAGCAGAGAATCAGTCTGCATGTCATAGCAGAGAATGAGGCTTCACGTCAGCCACCACTGCAACAGTCCATTGGCATATATTTAGGCCTAGCACACAGGCAGAGGAGAGAGGTCCCGTAACAGACAATCTGGCTTCATGTCAGCAGAGAATCAGTCTGCATGTCATAGCAGAGAATGAGGCTTCACGTCAGCCACCACTGCAACAGTCCATTGGCATATATTTAGGCCCAGCACACACACAGGCAGAGGAGAGAGGTCCCGTAACAGACAATCTGGCTTCATGTCAGCAGAGAATCAGTCTGCATGTCATAGCAGAGAATGAGGCTTCACGTCACCCACCACTGCAACAGTCCATTGGCATATATTTAGGCCTAGCACACAGGCAGAGCAGAGAGGTCCCGTAACAGACAATCTGGCTTCATGACAGCAGAGAATCAGTCTGCATGTCATAGCAGAGAATCAGGCTTCACGTCAGCCACCACTGCAACAGTCCATTGTCATAAATTTAGGCCCAGCACCCAGGCAGAGGAGAGAGGTCCCGTAACAGAGGATCTGGCTTCATGTCAGCAGAGAATCAGTCTGCATGTCATAGCAGAGAATCAGGCTTCACGTCAGCCACCACTGCAACAGTCCATTGTCATAAATTTAGGCCCAGCACCCAGGCAGAGGAGAGAGGTCCCGTAACAGACAATCTGGCTTCATGTCAGCAGAGAATTAGTCTGCATGTCATAGCAGAGAATGAGGCTTCACGTCAGCCACCACTGCAACAGTCCATTGGCATATATTTAGGCCTAGCACACAGGCAGAGGAGAGAGGTCCCGTAACAGACAATCTGGCTTCATGTCAGCAGAGAATCAGTCTGCATGTCATAGCAGAGAATGAGGCTTCACGTCACCCACCACTGCAACAGTCCATTGGCATATATTTAGGCCTAGCACACAGGCAGAGCAGAGAGGTCCCGTAACAGACAATCTGGCTTCATGACAGCAGAGAATCAGTCTGCATGTCATAGCAGAGAATGAGGCTTCACGTCACCCACCACTGCAACAGTCCATTGGCATATATTTAGGCCTAGCACACAGGCAGAGCAGAGAGGTCCCGTAACAGACGATCTGGCTTCATGTCAGCAGAGAATCAGTCTGCATGTCATAGCAGAGAATGAGGCTTCACGTCAGCCACCACTGCAACAGTCCATTGGCATATATTTAGGCCTAGCACACAGGCAGAGGAGAGAGGTCCCGTAACAGACAATCTGGCTTCATGTCAGCAGAGAATCAGTCTGCATGTCATAGCAGAGAATGAGGCTTCACGTCACCCACCACTGCAACAGCCCATTGGCATATATTTAGGCCTAGCACACAGGCAGAGCAGAGAGGTCCCGTAACAGACGATCTGGCTTCATGTCAGCAGAGAATCAGTCTGCATGTCATAGCAGAGAATGAGGCTTCACGTCACCCACCACTGCAACAGTCCATTGGCATATATTTAGGCCTAGCACACAGGCAGAGCAGAGAGGTCCCGTAACAGACAATCTGGCTTCATGTCAGCAGAGAATCAGTCTGCATGTCATAGCAGAGAATCAGGCTTCACGTCAGCCACCACTGCAACAGTCCATTGTCATAAATTTAGGCCCAGCACCCAGGCAGAGGAGAGAGGTCCCGTAACAGACAATCTGGCTTCATGTCAGCAGAGAATTAGTCTGCATGTCATAGCAGAGAATCAGGCTTCATGTCAGCCACCACTGCAACAGTCCATTGTCATAAATTTAGGCCCAGCACCCAGGCAGAGGAGAGAGGTCCCGTAACAGAGAATCTGTCTTCATGTCAGCAGAGAATTAGTCTGCATGTCATAGCAGAGAATGAGGCTTCACGTCAGCCACCACTGCAACAGTCCATTGGCATATATTTAGGCCCAGCACCCAGGCAGAGGAGGGAGGTCCCGTAACAGAGAATCTGTCTTCATGTCAGCAGAGAATTAGTCTGCATGTCATAGCAGAGAATGAGGCTTCACGTCAGCCACCACTGCAACAGTCCATTGGCATATATTTAGGCCCAGCACACACACAGGCAGAGGAGAGAGGTCCCGTAACAGAGAATCTGGCTTCATGTCAGCAGAGAATCAGTCTGCATGTCATAGCAGAGAATGAGGCTACACGTCAGCCACCACTGCAACAGTCCATTGGCATATATTTAGGCCCAGCACACACACAGGCAGAGGAGAGAGGTCCCGTAACAGAGAATCTGGCTTCATGTCAGCAGAGAATCAGTCTGCATGTCATAGCAGAGAATGAGGCTTCACGTCAGCCACCACTGCAACAGTCCATTGGCATATATTTAGGCCCAGCACACACACAGGCAGAGGAGAGAGGTCCCGTAACAGACAATCTGGCTTCATGTCAGCAGAGAATCAGTCTGCATGTCATAGCAGAGAATGAGGCTTCACGTCACCCACCACTGCAACAGTCCATTGGCATATATTAGGCCTAGCACACAGGCAGAGCAGAGAGGTCCCGTAACAGACAATCTGGCTTCATGACAGCAGAGAATCAGTCTGCATGTCATAGCAGAGAATCAGGCTTCACGTCAGCCACCACTGCAACAGTCCATTGTCATAAATTTAGGCCCAGCACCCAGGCAGAGGAGAGAGGTCCCGTAACAGAGGATCTGGCTTCATGTCAGCAGAGAATCAGTCTGCATGTCATAGCAGAGAATCAGGCTTCACGTCAGCCACCACTGCAACAGTCCATTGTCATAAATTTAGGCCCAGCACCCAGGCAGAGGAGAGAGGTCCCGTAACAGACAATCTGGCTTCATGTCAGCAGAGAATTAGTCTGCATGTCATAGCAGAGAATGAGGCTTCACGTCAGCCACCACTGCAACAGTCCATTGGCATATATTTAGGCCTAGCACACAGGCAGAGGAGAGAGGTCCCGTAACAGACAATCTGGCTTCATGTCAGCAGAGAATCAGTCTGCATGTCATAGCAGAGAATGAGGCTTCACGTCACCCACCACTGCAACAGTCCATTGGCATATATTTAGGCCTAGCACACAGGCAGAGCAGAGAGGTCCCGTAACAGACAATCTGGCTTCATGACAGCAGAGAATCAGTCTGCATGTCATAGCAGAGAATGAGGCTTCACGTCACCCACCACTGCAACAGTCCATTGGCATATATTTAGGCCTAGCACACAGGCAGAGCAGAGAGGTCCCGTAACAGACGATCTGGCTTCATGTCAGCAGAGAATCAGTCTGCATGTCATAGCAGAGAATGAGGCTTCACGTCAGCCACCACTGCAACAGTCCATTGGCATATATTTAGGCCTAGCACACAGGCAGAGGAGAGAGGTCCCGTAACAGACAATCTGGCTTCATGTCAGCAGAGAATCAGTCTGCATGTCATAGCAGAGAATGAGGCTTCACGTCACCCACCACTGCAACAGTCCATTGGCATATATTTAGGCCTAGCACACAGGCAGAGCAGAGAGGTCCCGTAACAGACGATCTGGCTTCATGTCAGCAGAGAATCAGTCTGCATGTCATAGCAGAGAATGAGGCTTCACGTCACCCACCACTGCAACAGTCCATTGGCATATATTTAGGCCTAGCACACAGGCAGAGCAGAGAGGTCCCGTAACAGACAATCTGGCTTCATGTCAGCAGAGAATCAGTCTGCATGTCATAGCAGAGAATCAGGCTTCACGTCAGCCACCACTGCAACAGTCCATTGTCATAAATTTAGGCCCAGCACCCAGGCAGAGGAGAGAGGTCCCGTAACAGACAATCTGGCTTCATGTCAGCAGAGAATTAGTCTGCATGTCATAGCAGAGAATCAGGCTTCATGTCAGCCACCACTGCAACAGTCCATTGGCATATATTTAGGCCTAGCACACAGGCAGAGGAGAGGTTCATTCAACTTTGGGTAGCCTCGCAATATAATGGTAAAATGAAAATAAAAATAGGATTGAATGAGGAAGTGCCCTGGAGTCCAATAATATATGGTTATGGGGAGGTAGTTAATGTCTAATCTGGACAAGGGACGGACAGGTCCTGTGGGATCCATGCCTGGTTCATTTTTATGAACGTCAGCTTGTCCACATTGGCTGTAGACAGGCGGCTGCGTTTGTCTGTAATGACGCCCCCTGCCGTGCTGAATACACGTTCAGACAAAACGCTGGCTGCCGGGCAGGCCAGCACCTCCAAGGCATAAAAGGCTAGCTCTGGCCACGTGGACAATTTAGAGACCCAGAAGTTGAATGGGGCCGAACCATCAGTCAGTACGTGGAGGGGTGTGCACACGTACTGTTCCACCATGTTAGTGAAATGTTGCCTCCTGCTAACACGTTGCGTATCAGGTGGTGGTGCAGTTAGCTGTGGCGTGTTGACAAAAGTTTTCCACATCTCTGCCATGCTAACCCTGCCCTCAGAGGAGCTGGCCGTGACACAGCTGCCTTGGCGACCTCTTGCTCCTCCTCTGCCTTGGCCTTGGGCTTCCACTTGTTCCCCTGTGACATTTGGGAATGCTCTCAGTAGCGCGTCTACCAACGTGCGCTTGTACTCGCGCATCTTCCTATCACGCTCCAGTGCAGGAAGTAAGGTGGGCACATTGTCTTTGTAGCGTGGATCCAGCAGGGTGGCAACCCAGTAGTCCGCACAGGTTAAAATGTGGGCAACTCTGCTGTCGTTGCGCAGGCACTGCAGCATGTAGTCGCTCATGTGTGCCAGGCTGCCCAGGGGTAAGGACAAGCTGTCCTCTGTGGGAGGCGTATCGTCATCGTCCTGCCTTTCCCCCCAGCCACGCACCAGTGATGGACCCGAGCTGCGTTGGGTGCCACCCCGCTGTGACCATGCTTCATCCTCATCCTCCTCCACCTCCTCCTCATCCTCGTCCTCCTCGTCCTCCAGTAGTGGGCCCTGGCTGGCCACATTTGTACCTGGCCTCTGCTGTTGCCAAAAACCTCCCTCTGAGTCACTTCGAAGAGACTGGCCTGAAAGTGCTAAAAATGACCCCTCTTCCTCCTCCTCCTCCTCCTCCTGGGCCACCTCCTCTTCCATCATCGCCCTAAGTGTTTTCTCAAGGAGACATAGAAGTGGTATTGTAACGCTGATAACGGTGTCATCGCCACTGGCCATGTTGGTGGAGTACTCGAAACAGCGCAACAGGGCACACAGGTCTCGCATGGAGGCCCAGTCATTGGTGGTGAAGTGGTGCTGTTCTGTAGTGCGACTGACCCGTGCGTGCTGCAGCTGAAACTCCACTATGGCCTGCTGCTGCTCGCACAGTCTGTCCAGCATGTGCAAGGTGGAGTTCCACCTGGTGGGCACGTCGCATATGAGGCGGTGAGCGGGAAGGCCGAAGTTACGCTGTAGCGCAGACAGGCGAGCAGCAGCAGGATGTGAACGCCGGAAGCGCGAACAGACGGCCCGCACTTTATGCAGCAGCTCTGACATGTCGGGGTAGTTGTGAATGAACTTCTGCACCACCAAATTCAGCACATGCGCCAAGCAAGGGATGTGCGTCAAATTGGCTAGTCCCAGAGCTGCAACGAGATTTCGCCCATTATCACACACCACCAGGCCGGGCTTGAGGCTCACCGGCAGCAACCACTCGTCGGTCTGTTGTTCAATACCCCGCCACAACTCCTGTGCGGTGTGGGGCCTGTCCCCCAAACATATGAGTTTCAGAATGGCCTGCTGACGTTTACCCCGGGCTGTGCTGAAGTTGGTGGTGAAGGTGTGTGGCTGACTGGATGAGCAGGTGGAAGAAGAGGAGGAGGAAGCCGAGAAGGAGGAGGTGGCAACAGGAGGCAAAGAATGTTGCCCTGCGATCCTTGGCGGCGGAAGGACGTGCGCCAAACAGCTCTCCGCCTGGGGCCCAGCTGCCACTACATTTACCCAGTGTGCAGTTAGGGAGATATAGCGTCCCTGGCCGTGCTTACTGGTCCACGTATCTGTGGTTAGGTGGACCTTGCTACAGATGGCGTTGCGCAGTGCACACTTGATTTTATCGGATACTTGGTTGTGCAGGGAAGGCACGGCTCTCTTGGAGAAGTAGTGCCGGCTGGGAACAACATACTGTGGGACAGCAAGCGACATGAGCTGTTTGAAGCTGTCTGTGTCCACCAGCCTAAATGACAGCATTTCATAGGCCAGTAGTTTAGAAATGCTGGCATTCAGGGCCAGGGATCGAGGGTGGCTAGGTGGGAATTTACGCTTTCTATCAAATGTTTGTGAGATGGAGAGCTGAACGCTGGCGTGTGACATGGTTGAGACGCTTGGTGACGGAGGTGGTGGTGGTGGTGTTGGTGGTACATCCCCTGTTTGCTGGGCGGCAGGTGCCAACGTTCCTCCAGAGGCGGAGGAAGAGGCCGAGGCGGCAGCAGCAGAATAGGCCGAGGCGGCAGCAGCAGAAGAGGTAGCAGGGGGAGCCTGAGTGACTTCCTTGGTTTTAAGGTGTTTACTCCACTGCAGTTCATGCTTTGCATGCAGGTGCCTGGTCATGCAGGTTGTGCTCAGGTTCAGAACGTTAATGCCTCGCTTCAGGCTCTGATGGCACAGCGTGCAAACCACTCGGGTCTTGTCGTCAGCACATTGTTTGAAGAAGTGCCATGCCAGGGAACTCCTTGAAGCTGCCTTTGGGGTGCTCGGTCCCAGATGGCGGCGGTCAGTAGCAGGCGGAGTCTCTTGGCGGCGGGTGTTCTGCTTTTGCCCACTGCTCCCTCTTTTGCTACGCTGTTGGCTCGGTCTCACCACTGCCTCTTCCTCCGAACTGTGAAAGTCAGTGGCACGACCTTCATTCCATGTGGGGTCTAGGACCTCATCGTCCCCTGCATCGTCTTCCACCCAGTCTTGATCCCTGACCTCCTGTTCAGTCTGCACACTGCAGAAAGACGCAGCAGTTGGCACCTGTGTTTCGTCATCATCAGAGACATGCTGGGGTGGTATTCCCATGTCCTCATCATCAGGAAACATAAGTGGTTGTGCGTCAGTGCATTCTATGTCTTTCACCGCTGGGGAAGGGCTAGGTGGATGCCCTTGGGAAACCCTGCCAGCGGAGTCTTCAAACAGCATAAGAGACTGCTGCATAACTTGAGGCTGAGACAGTTTCCCTGGTATGCATGGGGGTGATGTGACAGACTGATGGGGTTGGTTTTCAGGCGCCATCTGTGCGCTTTCTGCAGAAGACTGGGTGGGAGATAATGTGAACGTGCTGGATCCACTGTCGGCCACCCAATTGACTAATGCCTGTACCTGCTCAGGCCTTACCATCCTTAGAACGGCATTGGGCCCCACCATATATCGCTGTAAATTCTGGCGGCTACTGGGACCTGAGGTAGTTGGTACACTAGGACGTGTGGATGTGGCAGAACGGCCACGTCCTCTCCCAGCACCAGAGGGTCCACTAACACCACCACGACCATGTCCACGTCTGCGTCCCTTACTAGATGTTTTTCTCATTGTTATGGTTCACCACAACAACAAATATATTATTTGGCCCAATGTATTGTATTCAAATTCAGCGGGATATAAATTTGAGGCCTAGTATTTAGGCGCTAGGTGACCGGTATGGATTTATTGACAGAATTAGACTTGGAAATGCACAGAAGCGTGTGTGTGTGAAGTTATTCTGAATGACCCAATGTGCACCTTGAATATTATATACCCTTTTAGGGATAGATTTCAAATAGCTCTGATATAGCAGAAACCACTAAATTATGAAATTGCTAAATTGGGAATTGTATTTCAACCCAGAACAAAAAATGTGCTTTGACGGACACTAAATAACTTTCCCAGCCACAACAGGACAGCGTTAACGAGAGATTTAGCAGGATATAAATTTGAGGCCTAGTATTTAGGCGCTGGGTGACAGGTATGGGTTTAGTGACAGAATTAGACTTAGAAATACACAGTAGCGGGTGTGTGTGAAGTTATTCTGAATGACCCAATGTGCACCTTGAATATTATATACCCTTTTAGGGATAGATTTCAAATAGCTCTGATATAGCAGAAACCACTAAATTATGAAATTGCTAAATTGGGAATTGTATTTCAACCCAGAACAAAAAATGTGCTTTGACGGACACTAAATAACTTTCCCAGCCACAACAGGACAGCGTTAACGAGAGATTTAGCAGGATATAAATTTGAGGCCTAGTATTTAGGCGCTGGGTGACAGGTATGGGTTTAGTGACAGAATTAGACTTAGAAATACACAGTAGCGGGTGTGTGTGAAGTTATTCTGAATGACCCAATGTGCACCTTGAATATTATATACCCTTTTAGGGATAGATTTCAAATAGCTCTGATATAGCAGAAACCACTAAATTATGAAATTGCTAAATTGGGAATTGTATTTCAACCCAGAACAAAAAATGTGCTTTGACGGACACTAAATAACTTTCCCAGCCACAACAGGACAGCGTTAACGAGAGATTTAGCAGGATATAAATTTGAGGCCTAGTATTTAGGCGCTGGGTGACAGGTATGGGTTTAGTGACAGAATTAGACTTAGAAATACACAGTAGCGGGTGTGTGTGAAGTTATTCTGAATGACCCAATGTGCACCTTGAATATTATATACCCTTTTAGGGATAGATTTCAAATAGCTCTGATATAGCAGAAACCACTAAATTATGAAATTGCTAAATTGGGAATTGTATTTCAACCCAGAACAAAAAATGTGCTTTGACGGACACTAAATAACTTTCCCAGCCACAACAGGACAGCGTTAACGAGAGATTTAGCAGGATATAAATTTGAGGCCTAGTATTTAGGCGCTGGGTGACAGGTATGGGTTTAGTGACAGAATTAGACTTAGAAATACACAGTAGCGGGTGTGTGTGAAGTTATTCTGAATGACCCAATGTGCACCTTGAATATTATATACCCTTTTAGGGATAGATTTCAAATAGCTCTGATATAGCAGAAACCACTAAATTATGAAATTGCTAAATTGGGAATTGTATTTCAACCCAGAACAAAAAATGTGCTTTGACGGACACTAAATAACTTTCCCAGCCACAACAGGACAGCGTTAACGAGAGATTTAGCAGGATATAAATTTGAGGCCTAGTATTTAGGCGCTGGGTGACAGGTATGGGTTTAGTGACAGAATTAGACTTGGAAATACACAGTAGCGGGTGTGTGTGAAGTTATTCTGAATGACCCAATGTGCACCTTGAATATTATATACCCTTTTAGGGATAGATTTCAAATAGCTCTGATATAGCAGAAACCACTAAATTATGAAATTGCTAAATTGGGAATTGTATTTCAACCCAGAACAAGAAATGTGCTTGAACGGACACTAAATAACTCGCCCAGCTACAGCACTAAGGACAGATTTAGCTGGATATAAATTTGAGGCCTAGTATTTAGGCGCTGGGTGACAGGTATGGGTTTAGTGACAGAATTAGACTTGGAAATGCACAGTAGCGGGTGTGTGAAGTTATTCTGAATGTCCCTATGTGCACCTTCAATATGATCTACCCTTTTAGGGATAGATTTCAAATAGCTCTGATATAGCAGAAACCACTAAATTATGAAATTGCTAAATTGGGAATTGTATTTCAACCCAGAACAAGAAATGTGCTTGAACGGACACTAAATAACTCGCCCAGCTACAGCACTAACGACAGATTTAGCTGGATATGAATTTGAGGCCTAGTATTTAGGCGCTGGGTGACAGGTATGGGTTTAGTGACAGAATTAGACTTGGAAATACACAGTAGCGGGTGTGTGTGAAGTTATTCTGAATGACCCAATGTGCACCTTGAATATTATATACCCTTTTAGGGATAGATTTCAAATAGCTCTGATATAGCAGAAACCACTAAATTATGAAATTGCTAAATTGGGAATTGTATTTCAACCCAGAACAAGAAATGTGCTTGAACGGACACTAAATAACTCGCCCAGCTACAGCACTAACGACAGATTTAGCTGGATATGAATTTGAGGCCTAGTATTTAGGCGCTGGGTGACAGGTATGGGTTTAGTGACAGAATTAGACTTGGAAATGCACAGTAGCGGGTGTGTGAAGTTATTCTGAATGACCCTATGTGCACCTTGAATATTATATACCCTTTTAGGCATAGATTTCAAATAGCTCTGATACAGCAGAAACCACTAAATTTTTAAATTGCTAAATTGGGAATTGTATTTCAACCCAGAACAAAAAATGTGCTTTGACGGACACTAAATAACTTTCCCAGCCACAACAGGACAGCGGTAACGAGAGATTTAGCGGGATATAAATTTGAGGCCTAGTATTTAGGCGCTGGGTGACCGGTATGGATTTAGTGACAGAATTAGACTGGGATATGGCCAAAAAATAACCACACTATTGCTGGTTAAATGCACTTGGTGATGGGCGCAGCTTGCCCCTGATGTAGTATATGGCCAAAAAATGAACAGACTATTGCTGGTTAAATGCACTTGGTGTCACAGCTTGACCAACCACACTACTGAGGGTTAAATGCACTTGGTGACGGGCGCAGCTTGCCCCTGATGTAGTATATGGCCAAAAAATGAACAGACTATTGCTGGTTAAATGCACTTGGTGACGGGCGCAGCTTGCCCCTGATTTAGTATATGGCCAAAAAATGAACAGACTATTGCTGGTTAAATGCACTTGGTGTGATAGCTTGACCAACCACACTACTGAGGGTTAAATGCACTTGGTGACGGGCGCAGCTTGCCCCTGATGTAGTATATGGCCAAAAAATAAACAGACTATTGCTGGTTAAATGCACTTGGTGTGACAGCTTCACCCTGATGTAGGCTTTAGCCAAAAAACAAACGCACCATTGAGGGTTAAATGCACTTGGTGACAGGCGCAGCTTGCCCCTGATGTAGTATATGGCCAAAAAATAAACAGACTATTGCTGGTTAAATGCACTTGGTGTGACAGCTTCACCCTGATGTAGGCTTTAGCCAAAAACAACCACACCATTGAGGGTTAAATGCACTTGGACGCAGCTTGTGCTGGCGCACCACAAGACACAAAATGGCCGCCGATCACCCCAGAAAAATGTGACTGACAAACGGTCTGGGCAGCCTAAAAACAGTGAGCAATTGAGGATCAGCAGCTCAATGATCCACAGCTGCAGATCGATCAGTTAATCAAGTCCTTTGGAGGAGTTAATCTGCCTAATCTCGCCCTACTGTCGCAGCCGCAACCTCTCCCTACGCTAATCAGAGCAGAGTGACGGGCGGCGATATGTGACTCCAGCTTAAATAGAGGCTGGGTCACATGGTGCTCTGGCCAATCACAGCCATGCCAATAGTAGGCATGGCTGTGATGGCCTCTTGGGGCAAGTAGTATGACGCTTG
Source organism: Bufo gargarizans (assembly GCF_014858855.1). Classification (NCBI taxonomy): domain Eukaryota; kingdom Metazoa; phylum Chordata; class Amphibia; order Anura; family Bufonidae; genus Bufo; species Bufo gargarizans. The sequence continues at coordinate 162,145,960 of NC_058083.1, forward strand.
TTGATTGGCTGCTTTGCAGCCTTTCAAAAAGCGCCAAGAAAGCGTCACAAAAGCGCGAAGAAAGCGACGAACACCGAACCCGAACCCGGACTTTTACGAAAATGTCCGGGTTCGGGTCCGTGTCACGGACACCCCAAAATTCGGTACGAACCCGAACTATACAGTTCGAGTTCGCTCATCCCTAGTCACCAGTCCAGATGAGAAAGAGGTTGTTGCTGTATCTCCTCTAGTGTTGATCACGAATATTCAAATTGCGAATTTTAATCGCGAATATCGGCACTTCGAGAATTTGCGAATATTTTGAATTTCGCAAAATATATTCGTAATTGCGAATATTCACCTTTTTGTGAAAATACCAGTTCATGCGAATTTTCTATGCGAAAGTTGTATGCAAATTTTATGCGAATTTTCGCAATCAAGAAAATAATGCCTGGAGATCATGAATTCGCAAATTCTCGAATATATGGCGAATATTCGCCCAAATATTAGCGAAATATTGCGAATTCGAATATTGCCCCTGCCGCTCATCACTAATCTCCACCACCGCAGCACATGACTTCTTCCTGACATCTTCCTCAAAACATTTCAGACTGACATCTTCCTCAAAACATCTCAGAAATATATTAGAATATGTAGGTGCTACATTCAATCCCATAGCCACACCCCTTTTTTGCTTATAAAACACATCCTGAAAAAGAAAATAGTTGTACCTCAAAATAATATTGAGAAGATCTATAATGAACTCACTCGCAGGTGTAGCAAGAGAAGACATATCCAACATACAGTGCGTCTAACAGCCATGATACCTAGATCATGGACAATAGAGGTATATAAAGATGTCACATCAAAAGACGCCAAATGTACAGAATGTGTGTCAGTCAGATCAATAGTTTCCAACTTACACAAAAAATTCTGTTGTATCCTGAATATATGATTGTGCCCCACTAGCAAAATTACGCAGGATTTTATCCCAAAAAAATAGAAATGTTACTAAACACAGAATCAGAACCTGACACAACTTGACCCGGAGGGTCTATCAAGGACTTGTGCACTTTTAGTAGTACATACTGTATATCACCGGTGTAACTGGATGGTCCACTGTGCAGAATTACAAAAAGTCATTGTCAATGATGCCTGCCATAACAACTGTGTTGGCTAAACACCTCAGTGTTGTCAAGGTGTCCAGAATGACCACTGCACCCCCCTTATGAGAGGGTTTTACTGTAAGGGGGGTCATTCCTCAATAGCTTGCAGCATTCTCAAAGTGCAGCATTACTAAGTGTATCTGAGATATTCAGGAGACTAACTTTTCCACTGTAGCAGAACTTCAGCTGTGTTTTTGGTGCCAACTCAGACACTGTGCTTCAAAACAGCAGAAATTCAGCTGTGTTTTTGGTGGCTACTCAGACACTATGCGTCAAAAAAGCAGAACTTCAGCTATGTTTTTGGAGCTACTCCTTCACTGTGCTTCAAAACAGCAGAACTTCAGCTGTGTTTTTGGTGGCTACTCAGACACTGTGCTTCAAAACAGCAGAACTTCAGCTGTATTTTTGGTGGCTACTCGGAAACTATGCTTCAAAACAGCAGAACTTCAGCTGTGTTTTTGGTGGCTACTTAGATGCTGTGCTTCAAAACAGGTCAGGAATTTGACAGGTTTTTGCTATTGTCTGGTTGCAAATGAAAATAGGGTGATTAAGGTGTTAAATTTGTTGTTGGGGGAGGAGCTTTTGTGAAAGTATATGTATATATAGCAAAATAGTATTAGCTTGCCTAATTATAGCTTGTAGCATTCTCAAAGTGCAGCATTACTAAGTGCATCTGAGATATTCAGGAGAATTTTTTTTTCTTTATTTCCATAATAATAATAATAATAATAATAATAATAATAATAATATCGGGACTAAGGCGCAGCTCATGGCTCTGTTTAATTGGACTAATCGTCGATAATACACTAACATATTGCAAATAGTATTTGATGTTATCTGGCTTATGTTGGTGATTGAGACAATTGTAGTTATGAGATAACTGCTGGGTAATAGTCGCAATAGTTGTGAGAGGGGAAAGAGGAAAGAAGGGGAAGGGAAGGAGAGAGGGGAAAAAAAGGAAAAAAATAATATATATATATATATATAAAATATAACAGTGTCCCTGTAGTGTGAATGACCCCCAATACAGGGGGTGGGGGTCACATCTGGTTTTATAATGACAGCGTGGCCCATGCAGTGACTGTATTCCACTACACGGGCCCCGCTCACTGTATATACCGTAATCTTATCTATAATTGTAGGCATTGTTAATATATACAAATTCAGAGTAATCAGCGCCTGTATTACTTACAAGTGCTCGGTAGCAGAGAGGAGGGAGGAGGCAGGCCGGGCGCTGGCAGCATGAGGCACTACATCATGCGCCCACGCAACCCGCTTCATTCATAAAGTGGGCGGCGCAGGCGCGTGACTTAGTGACTCACGCTGCCAGCGCCCGTCCTCCCGGCCTGTCCCCTCCCTCCTCTCTGCTACTGAGCGCTTGTTGTAAGTAATACAGGCGCTGATTACCCTTAATTTGTATATATTAACAATGCCTACAATTATAGATATGATTACGGTGTATACAGTAAGCGGGGCCAGTGTAGTAGAATACAGTCACTGCACGGGCCACGCTGTCATTATAAAACCAGATGCCGGCCCCCAGCCCCTCCTCCCTCTCAGCTGATACATGCCGCGCGGCGTATTATTCACAGTTCGGCAAAATGCAGCATTCACCCCATAAGATGCACTGCTATTTTTCTCCCACTTTAATAGATTTTTTTTTTTTCTGGTTTAAATATTAATTAGGAGAAATCCCATATGATGTTATTTGGGAAGGGGCAACTACAGAATGGCTCAAGGGTGCATGTGCTTGAGAAACACAACAGTTTTAAATATTTAGGTATACAAATTTCTAGAAATATAGAAGAATACAAAAAGTTAAGTGTAATCCCCTTAATAAAAGAACTTAGAACTAAAATACATATTTGGAAAAGATTGCCGTTGTCAATTCAGGGTCGGGTGAATTTAACAAAAATGATTTTTCTCCCCAAAATACTGTATCTTTTACAAAATGCCCCAATGAGGTTGCCGAAGAAATTTTTTGGGTTATTAGACAGTTTAATGGGGGATTTATTTGGAAAGGTGCCATTCCTAGGTTAAAGAGAGAAGTGCTTCAGCTCCAGTAAGAGAGGGTGGATTAGCAGTTCCTAATTGTTTTTTTTTATTATTTAATAACACAATATAGTCAGATAAAGGGAAGTTTAACCCCTTAGGGACCCATGACGTATCGGTACGGCATGGTTCCCGAGTCCTTAAGGACCCATGAAGTACCGGTACATCATGTGTTGATCCAATCACCGCCGCCTGGCGGGCGGTGATCGGAACAAGGTTCCTGCTCAAATCATTGAAGAGGCACCTCGGCTAAATGTGCGCGGGGGGGGGGCCCGTGACCCCCTGTGTCAATTCAGACCTGCGGTTTGCAGCTTTTACCTGGTGCGGCGGCAGCGGCGGTGATGCTATTGGGTCCCCATGGGGCAACGCGATGCCTTCCTGAGGCATCTGCGCCGCCTTCCGGTGAAGGGCCTGCGAGAACCAGCCCCCTGGATCTCACAGGCCGGAAGCTGTATGTGTAATACACACTGTATTACTCATACAGCCAATGCATTCCAATACAGAAGTATTAGAATGCATTGTAAAGGATTAGACCCCCAAAAGTTCAATTCCCAAAGTGGGACAAAAAATAAAGTGAAAGAAAAAGTTGAAAAAATCAAGTTTTCCCCCAAAAAACATTTAACATTTCAAGTAAAAATAAACAAAAACGCCATTTTCCCCAAATAAAGTTAAAAAAAAAATTGGTAAAAAATAGGGGGGGGGGGGGGAGTATACATATTAGGTATCGCCACATCCGTATAGACCGACTCTATAAACATATCACATGACCTAACCCCTCAGATGAACACCGTAAAAATTAAAAACTGTGCTAAATAAACAATTTTTTTGTCACCTTACATCACAAAAAGTATAACAGCAAGCGATCAAAAAGGCGTTTGCCCACCAAAATAGTACCAATCTAACCATCACCTCATCCCGCAAAAACTGAGCCCCTACCTGAGTCAATCGCCCCCCAAAAAAAAATATATGGCTCAGAAAATGGAGACACTAAAACATCATTTTTTTTTGTTTTAAAAAAGATGTTATTGTGTTAAACTTACATAAATAAAAAAAGTACACATATTTGGTATCGCCGCGTTCGTATCGACCGGCTCTATAAAAATATCACATGACCTAACCCCTCAGATGAACAAAATAAATAATAAAAACTGTGCTAAATAAACCATTTTTTGTCCCCTAACATCACAAAAAGTGTAATAGCAAGCGATCAAAAAGTCACACGCACCCCAAAATAGTGCCAATAAAACAGTCATCTCATCCTGCAAAAATCATACCCTACCCAAGGTAATCTCCCAAAAACTGAAATAATTATGGCTCTCAGACTATGGAAGCACTAAAACATTATTTTTTTGCTTCAAAAATGAAATCATTGTGTAAGGCCTCATGCACACGACAGTTTTTTTTCACGGTCCGAAAAACGGGGTCCGTGAAACTCATTTCCGACAGTATATTCTAACACAGAGGCGTTCCCATGGTGATGGGGACGCTTCAGGTTAGAATACACTGCAAACTTGGTACAAGACTGCCCCCTGCTGCCTGGCACCACCCGATCTCTTACAGGGGGATATGATAGCACAATTAACCTCTTCAGGTGCGGCACCTAAAGGGGTTAATTGTACTATCATATTTTCCTGTAAGAGATCAGGGCTGCCAGGCAGCAGGGGGCAGACCCCCCCCTCCCCAGTTTGAATATCGTTGGTGGCACAGTGTGTGCCCATCGCCCCCCCCCTTCCTCTCTCTATAGTTAAAAATCGTTGGTGGCACAGTGTGTGCCCATCGCCCCCCCCTTCCTCCCTCTATAGTTAAAAATCGTTGGTGGCACAGTGTGTGCCCATCGCCCCCCCCTTCCTCCCTCTATAGTTAAAAATCGTTGGTGGCACAGTGTGTGCCCATCGCCCCCCTCCATCTTCCCCCCCCCCCATCATTGGTGGCAGCGGAGTTCCGATCGGAGTCCCAGTTTAATCGCTGGGGCTCCGATCGGTAACCATGGCAACCAGGAAGCTACTGCATCCCTGGTTGCCATGGTTACTTAGCAATAGTACAATTGTAGAAGATTCATACTTACCTGCCTGCTGCTGCGATGTCTGTGACCGGCCGGGAGCTCCACCTACTGGTAAGTGAAAGGTCTGTGCGGTGCATTGCTAAAGAACTGTCACTTACCAGTAGGAGGAGCTCCCGGCCGGTCACAGACATCGCAGCAGCAAGCAGGTAAGTATGAATCTTCTACTATTGTACTATTGCTAAGTAACCATGACAACCAGGGCTGCAGTAGCTTCCTGGTTGCCATGGTTACCGATCGGAGCCCCAGCGATTAAACTGGGACTCCGATCGGAACTCCGCTGCCACCAATGATGGGGGGGGGGGGAAGATGGAGGGGGGCGATGGTGGGCGCACACTGTGCCACCAACGATTTTTAACTATTGAGGGAGGAAGGGGGGGGCGATGGGCACACACTGTGCCACCAACGATTTTTAACTATAGAGGGAGGAAGGGGGGGGCCATGGGCACACACTGTGCCACCAACGATTTTTAACTATAGAGGGAGGAAGGGGGGGGCCATGGGCACACACTGTGCCACCAACGATTTTTAACTATAGAGGGAGGAAGGGGGGGGCGATGGGCACACACTGTGCCACCAACGATTTTTAACTATAGAGGGAGGAAGGGGGGGGGCGATGGGCACACACTGTGCCACCAACGATATTCAAACTGGGGAGGGGGGGTCTGCCCCCTGCTGCCTGGCAGCCCTGATCTCTTACAGGAGAATATGATAGTACAATTAACCCCTTTAGGTGCCGCACCTGAAGAGGTTAATTGTGCTATCATATCCCCCTGTAAGAGATCGGGTGGTGCCAAGCAGCAGGGGGCAGTCTTGTACCAAGTTTGCAGTGTATTCTAACTAGAAGCGTCCCCATCACCATGGGAACGCTTCTGTGTTAGAATATACTGTCGGAAATGAGTTTTCACGAAGTGAAAACTTAGATCAGAAAAAGCTTTTATGCAGACGGATCTTCGGATCCGTCTGTATGAAAGCAACCTACGGCCACGGATCACGGACACGGATGCCAATCTTGTGTGCATCCGTGTTCTTTCACGGACCCATTGACTTGAATGGGTCCGTGAACCGTTGTCCGTCAAAAAAATAGGACAGGTCATATTTTTTTGACGGGCAGGATACACGGATCACGGCCTCGGCTGCAAAACGGTGCATTTTCCGATTTTTCCACGGACCCATTGAAAGTCAATGGGTCCGCGAAAAAAAACGGAAAACGGCACAACGGCCACGGATGCACACAACGGTCGTGTGCATGAGGCCTAAAACGTATATAAATAAAAAAAGTATACATATTAGGTATCGCCGAATCCGTGACAACCTGGTCTATCACATTATTTAACCTGTCAGATAAATGCTGTAAATAACAAAAAATAAAAATGGCGCCAAAACAGCTATTTCTTGTTATCTTGCCTCAAAAAAAGTGTAATATAGAGCAACCAAAAATCATATGTACCCTAAACTAGTACCAACAATACTGCCACCCTATCCCGTAGTTTCTAAAATGGGGCCACTTTTTTGGAGTTTCCACTCTAGGGGTGCATCAGGGGGGCTTCAAATGGGACATGGTGTAAAAAAAAGTCCAGCAAAATCTGCCTTCCAAAAACCTTATGGCATTCCTTTCCTTTTGCGCCCTGTCGTGTGCCGGTACAGCTGTTTACGACCACATATGGGGTGTTTCTGAAAACTACAGAATCAGGGCCATAAATATTGAGTTTTGTTTGGCTGTTAACCCTTGCTTTGGTACTGGGAAAAATGGATTAAAATGGAAAATTTGACAAAAAATTGAAATTCTGAAATGTAATCTCCATTTGCCAATAACTCTTGTGGAACACCTAAAGGGTTAACAATGTTTGTAAAATCTGTTTTAAAATACCTTGAGGGGTTTCTTATATGGGGTCACTTTTATGGAGTTTCTACTCTAGGGTTGCATCAGGGGGGCTTCAAATGGTACATGGTCTCAAAAAAAACAGTCCAGGAAAATCTGCCTTTCAAAAACCGTATGGCATTCCTTTCCTTCTGCGCCCTGCCGTGAGCCCGTACAGTAGTTTACGACCATATATGGGGTGTTTCTGTAAACTACAGAATCAGGGCCATAAATGTTGAGTTTGGTTTGGCTGTTAACCCTTGTTTTGTAACTGGAAAAAAATATTAAAATGGAAAATCAGAAATTTGAAATTGTATCTCTATTTTCCATTAAATCTTGTGGAACACCTAAAGGGTTAACAAAGTTTGTAAAATCAGTTTTGAATGACTTGAGGGGTGTAGTTTATAGAATGGGGTCATTTTTGGGTGGCTTCTATTATGTAAGCCTTGCAAAGTGACTTCAGACCTGAACTGGTCCGTAAATATTGGGTTTTTAAAAATGTTTGAAAAATTTCAAGATTTGCTTCTAGACTTCTAAGCCTTGTAACATCCCCAAAAAATTAAATATAATTCCCAAAATGATCCAAATATGAAGTAGACATATGGGGAATGTAAAGTAATAACTATTTTTGGAGTTATTACTATGTATTATAGAAGTAAAGAAATTGAAACTTAGAAATTTGCAATTTTTTACAAATTTTTGGTAAATTTGTTATTTTTTAATAAATAAAAATGATTTTATTTTATTTTTTACTTCATTTTACCAGTGTCATGAAGTACAATATGTGTCGGAAAAAACAATCTCAGAATGGCCTGGATAAGTCAAAGCGTTTTAAAGTTATATCAGCACTTAAAGTGACACTGGTCAGATTTGCAAAAAATGGCCAAGTCCAGAAGGTGAAATAGGGCCGAGTCCTTAAGGGGTTAAAGGGTTTAGTGGGAAGGGAGAAATTAACGAAAATGGGGTGGAGAGGAGAAATGAATCACTTAGAGGTTTTGGAGTCAGGAACACTGGGGAAAAATTCCACAGAAAATAGAATATTGAATTCAATGGAATATATATGGGTGGAAGTTAAAAAAATATTAGATATTAAAGGTTATTTGCAGTATGCACCTATTTGGAAAAATATAAATTTAAAGGAATTGCAAATGATTAGGTCTTACATAGACTGGGATAAAAAGGGGGTGAAATATCTAGGTCAAGTATTTGAGGAAGATAAACTGAAGGATTTTGGCACCTTGGTAAGGGAGTTTGGGATTCCCCAAAAGGATATTTATAAATATTATCAGTTCAAAAATGCTATGAGGAAATCGGCGAATTTAGATAAATATAGAAAGGAACAGAATCAGATAATAGATAAATTTACTAATGGAGGAGAAAAAAGAGGAATAACGGCAAAAAGATATGGGATTTTGATGGAAGGAAAAAAATACGGATTACAATACTTGCCAGAAGAAAATGGGAAAAAGAGCTCCCGTCTTTTACCAAAGAAAAATGGATTGATGCTCTTAGGAGTTATATTATGGTATCGGAAAGGGCCTCACATAAGATCTCTCAGTTTTTTATAGTTCAAAGGCTACATCGATCTCCTTGGGCATTAAAGAGAATGGGTGTGAGAACTTCTGACAAGTGCCCAAAATGTAAGGGAGAGAAGGCGGATCTTATACATTGTTTTTATAGATGCCCTAAACTTTTTAGGTATTGGAAAGAAATTGCAGAAATTGTATTATTATTCCTGGGTGTTCAAGTCTTTAAAGACCCAGTAGTTTGCATATTAGGGGCTACAGAATATCCTAAATTAAATAAAGAGATACGATTGGTTTTAGGTAAAGTACTATTTCAAGCTAGACTACTCATACTTTGGAAATGGGAAAATGGAGATCCCCTACAGTGGGACAGTGGCAAGAAGCAGTCGCTAATTTAATTAAATTGAAACGGGTGTCCAAGAGATATAGTGAGAGAGCAGAAAAAATTTATAAAATATGGAAAAAATGGTTGAACTAGGGTCGGATGTGTTTTTTATTTTTTTCCTCTCTCTTTCTCCAAAGGGTGGGGGGTGGGTACTTGTGGCAAAATGTTATTATATTAGTGATTTATGTAATATGGATCTTTGGACTTTTCTGATTTTGTACATGTTTCTTATATAATAGAAATAAAGAAAAAAAACTATAACATAAATAAAAAATAATAAAACACTGAAATTATAGCACAGTATGCAGTAAGCTCCTGAACTCCATCTAGGGGTGGATGCATGCAGTCAACATGTTTTCTTTTAATGACGAGAAATTGTAACTCTCCATCAGAAATAGAAAGTGCTAATCACTATAAAGATGTATTACATTTGATCTAAACATAATTTTGAACTTAAAATGATATAACAAACATAATAAATGGTAAAGATTAAAAAAAAAAAATTCAGGAGATGCTCAGGAGGTAATCTGGAGGTGGATACAATCTAAAAAATATAAGATTTGTTTGTTTAAAATCTTTCCCCTCTTTAAAATGGCAGACCTGGTTCTGTGCAGGAATTGTTGTTATTTTATTTCAGGTTCCACTTTTCAGAAGTTTGGATGCTGTCTTATCTGTAGACCACTCTCCATAATGCAGAAGGAAATTGCATTTTTGAAATTTGAGATTTGTAAATTAACTCTTAAACAAACTCAGGATGGGAATGTAGCAATGCCACTGCCACAGAGGCCCCCTAGAAATGGAAGGTGGGTTACTGCAGGTTCTGGTAGACTGAGAGTTGTGGATAGAAGGCATGCCCCACAGTCTGTGGCTCTCCATAATTCATTTGCAGCACTTTCAGAGTGCAAGAGCAACATGGAGGATGGCTCAAGCACAGTGGGTGAGAAACAATAATCTCCCATGCCTAAAGTATGCAAGACTGCAGCCAAAGACAAAAAGGAGAAGGTAAGGACTGACAGTAAGCAGCTGTTGGTGGGCGATTCCATTATAAAGGTGTGAAGTTTGAGAAGAATGGTGTTGTGAGATGTCTTCCTGGTGCTACCACTAGCAGGGATAGATGACAGATCCTTAATATTGTTAGGCAAGCAAAACTGGAAAGGGGGATGGATGTTATTGTCCACCTTCAAAGGTGAAGGAAGCTTTTCACACACTTGGTAATAATATACGGGAGGTTGCATCGACTGTTTCATTCTCTGCAGTTTTGCCTGTGCATAACCTTCAGCATGACGGGCAGATGCGCATTAAGGAATTCTATGTATGGCTTGGTGAATGGTGTCTGAACCAAGGGTTTGGCTTTGTGTCTCATGTTAGCTCTCGTTGGAATGGAAAAGAACTGTACAAGAAAGATGATTTGCATCTTTCTCTTAAGGGAACAAATGTCCTCAGTGAACAGTTCAAAGTATTTGCTAAGGAACATTTAAACTAGGAAAGGGGGGTAAAAGAGTGATAATCCAGCAGTCCGACTGCCCCTCGGAACAATGCCAGAAGATGCCAGTAGCACATAGGTTAAGAAATGACAAGCTCAGAGTCTTGTCTACAAATGCTTGCAGTTTAGGGAATACAATCAATGAACTTGAGTCTATAATGGCATCTGAGAATATAGATTTAGTGGCTGCTACTGAGACATGGTTCAATGGGAGTAATGACTGGGATATAACAATACCAGGGTTCTCTCTATATAGGAAAGACAGAGAAGGCAAGAAAGGGAGAGAGGTGGCCCTGTATGTGAAAGATAGCATAAAATCTAATTTAATACAAGTTAGAGAGACCAATTTACAGTCAGTTTGGGTTACATTGCAGCTTGATAATCATAAGGTAAATCATGTCGGTGTTATATATAGACCACCTAGCCAAGTCAAAGAATTAGATAATCTACTAGTTGAGGAAATAGCTAAAATGACATTGAAAGGGGAAGTTATTATTATGGGTGAATTTAATCTTCCTGATGTAAACTGGAAAACCAAAATAGCAAGTTCTGCCAGGAGTACAGATATTCAAAATTCCCTACTGGGATTATCTCTACAGCAAGTAGTTGAGGAGCCAACCCGGAAGGAGGCCATTTTAGATTTAGTATTCACAAATGGGAATTTGGTATCTGATATTACTGTACGGGAAAGCTTGGTATCTAGTAATCACCAGTCAGTGTGGTTTACTATAGTCACACCACACAAAAACAAAAGTTTTAGATTTCAGACAAACTGACGTTTCTAAAATTACATTAGTGGTATATGAGTCCCTATCAGATTAGAACAGTTTCATTGGAGTCCAGGAGAAATGGGACTACTTAAAAGTGGCACTATTGAAGGCAACAGATAATTGCATTAAGCTTGCCAGTAAAAGCAAAAAAAAGGAAGAGACCACTGTGGTACTCAGCAGAAGTGGCCAAAATAATTAAAAACAAAAAAATAGCATTTAGTAATTATAAAAAAAAAAAAAAAAACAAGGATGACAGGCAAATTTATAAGATTAGGCAGAGAGAGGCCAAGCACGTTATAAGAGCTTCTAAAGCACAGGCAGAAGAGAAATTAGCCCAGTCAGTGAAAAAATTCAATAGAACATTCTTCAGATACATAAAGGAAAAAAGGAAACTAAAATAAGGAATTACCAAATTAAAAACAAAAGAATGAAGGTATATGGAAGAAGATAAAGAACTAGCTGACTGCCTCAATGAATACTTCTGTTCAGTTTTTACAAAGGAAATTTAAGGAAAAGGACCTCAGTTAGGAAGACTAATGATTCTTTTGATGCATGTGTCTTTACAGAGGAAGAGGTTCTAAGTCAGCTGTCTAAAAATTAATACAAATAAGTCACAGGGACCTGACGGGATACACCCAAAGCTATTAAAAGAGCTTAGCGGTGAACTAGCAAAACCATTAACAGATTTATTTAACCAATCACTGGTAACAGGAGTTGTCCCAAAAGATTGGAAATTAGCAAATGTTGTGCCCATTCACAAGAAAGGTAGCAGGAAGGAATCTGGCAACTATAGGCCAGTAAGCCTGACATCAATAGTGGGGAAATTAATAGAAACCATACTTAAGGAGAGGATTGTGGAACATGTAAAATCCCATGGATTGAAGATGGAAAACAGCATGGGTTTACTTCAGGGAGATCATGTCAAACTAATCTTATAGATTTTTTTGATTGGGTGACTAAAATAAATCGATGGCGGAGGTGCAGTAGACATCGCTTATCTAGACTTTAGTAAAGCTTTTGTTACTGTCCCACATAGAAGGCTTATCAATAAATTGCAGTCTTTGTGCTTGGACTCCCATATTGTTGAATGGATTAGGCAGTGGCTGAGGGACAGACAACAGAGGGTTGTAGTCAATGGAGTATATTAAGACCATGGTCTTGTTACCAGGGGGTACCTCAGGGATCTGTTCTGGGACCCATACTGTTTAATATTTTTATCAGCAAATTTGCAGAAGGCCTTGATGTTAAAGTGTGTCTTTTTGCTGATGATACAACAATTTGTAACAGGGTTGATGTTCCTGGAGGGGATGCACCAAATGGAAAAGGATTTAGGAAAACTAGAGGAATGGTCAAAAATCTGGCAACTAAAATTTAATGTTGATAAGTGCAAGATAATGCACCTGGGGTGTAACAACCCGAGAGCAGAATATAAAATTAGTGATACAGTCCTAACCTCAGTATCTGAGGAAAGGGATTTAGGGGTCATTATTTTAGAAGACTTAAAGGTAGGCAGACAATGTCATAGAGCAGCAGGAAATGCTAGCTGAATGTTTGGGTGTATAGGGAGAGGCAATAACAGTAGAAAGAGGGAGGTGCTCATGCCGCTCTACAGAGCACTAGTGAGACCTCATTTGGAGTATTGTGCGCAGTACTGGAGACCATATCTCCAGAAGGATATTGATACTTTGAAGAGAGTTCAGAGAAGAGCTACTAAACTAGTACATGGATTGCAGGTTAAAACTTACCAGGAAAGGTTAAAGGACCTTAACATGTATAGCTTGGAAGAAAGACGAGTAGTGGATGCATGGAATAGCCTTCCTACAGAAGTGGTAACTGCAAATACGGTGAAGGAGTTTAACCACCTCCCGACTGCTGAAAGCACGGATGCGTCCGGGAGGCGGTCGATTCATTCCTCCTGGACGCATCCGTGCGTCCTCTCGCGAGAGGCGAGATTTCCTGTGAACGCGCGCACACTGGCACGCGTGTTCACAGGATCGGAAGGTAAGAGACAGGATCTCCAGCCTGTCAGCAGCGATCGTTCGCTGGCAGACTGGAGATGCGATTTTTTTTAACCCCTAACAGGTATATTAGACGCTGTTTTGATAACAGCATCTAATATACCTGCTACCTGGTCCTCTGGTGGTCCCTTTGGCTTTGATCGACCACCAGAGGACACAGGTAGCTCAGAAAAGTACCACAAAACACCACTACACTACACTACACCCCCCCTGTCACTTATTAACCCCTTATGAACCCTTGATCACCCATGATCACCCCATATAGACTCCCTGATCACCCCCCTGTCATTGATCACCCCCCTGTCAGGCTCCATTCAGACGTCCGTATGATTTTTACGGATTCACGGATACATGGATCGGATCCGCAAAACACATACGGATGTCTGAATGGAGCCTTACAGGGGGGTGATCAATGACAGGGGGGTGATCACCCATATAGACTCCCTGATCACCCCCCTGTCATTGATCACCCCCCTGTCATTGATCACCCCCCTGTAAGGCTTCATTCAGACGTCCGTATAATTTTTACGGATCCACAGATACATGGATCGGATCCGCAAAACACATACAGACGTCTATCCGCAAAACACATACGGACGTCTGAATGGAGCCTTACAGGGGGGTGATCAATGACAGGGGGTGATCACCCATATAGACTCCCTGATCACCCCCCTGTCATTGATCACCCCCCTGTCATTGATCACCACGCTGTAAGGCTCCATTCAGACGTCTGTTTGATTTTTACGGATCCACGGATACATGGATCGGATCCGCAAAACACATACGGACGTCTGAATGGAGCCTTACAGGGGGGTGATCAATGACAGGGGGGTGATCACCCCATATAGACTCCCTGATCACCCCCCTGTAAGGCTCCATTCATACATTTTTTTGGCCCAAGTTAGCGGAAATTATATATTTTTTTTTCTTACAAAGTCTCATATTCCACTAACTTGTGTCAAAAAATAAAATCTCACATGAACTCACCCCCTCTCGGAATCCAAATGCGTAACATTTTTTAGACATTTATATTCCAGACTTCTTCACCCGCTTTAGGGGCCCTAAAATGCCAGGGCAGTATAAATACCCCACATGTGACCCCATTTCGGAAAGAAGACACCCCAAGGTATTCCCTGAGGGGCATATTGAGTCCATGAAAGATTTAAATCTTTGTCCCAAGTTAACGGAAAGGGAGACGTTGTGAGAAAAAAACAAAAAAAAATATTTTTCTGCTAACTTGTGCTCAAAAAATGTTTTCTATGAACTCGCCATGCCCCTCATTGAATACCTTGGGGTGTCTTCTTTCCAAAATGTGGTCACATGTGGGGTATTTATACTGCCCTGGCTTTTTAGGGGCCCTAAAGCATGCGAAGAAGTCTGGGATCCGAATTTCTAAAAATGCCCTCCTAAAAGGAATTTAGGCTGCTTTGCGCATGTAGGCTGCAAAAAAGTGTCACACATGTGGTATCGCCGTACTCAGGAGAAGTTGGGGAATGTGTTTTGGGGTGTCATTTTACATATACCCATGCTGGGAGAGAGAAATATCTTGGCAAAAGACAACTTTTCCCATTTTTATTTTTTTTAATACAAAGTTGGCAATTGACCAAGATATTTCTCTCACCCAGCATGGGTATATGTAAAATGACACCCCAAAACACATTCCCCAACTTCTCCTGAGTACAGCGATACCAGATGTGTGACACTTTTTTGCCGCCTAGGTGGGCAAAGGGGCACACATTCCAAAGAGCACCTTTCGGATTTCATCGTTCATTTTTTACAGATTTTGATTGCAAACTACTTCTCACGCATCTGGGCCCCTAAAATGCCAGGGCAGTATAACTACCCCACAAATGACCCCATTTTGGAAAGAAGACACCCCAAGATATTTTGTGATGGGCATAGTGAGTTCATGGAAGTATTTATTTTTTGTCACAAGTTAGTGAAATATGAGACTTTGTAAGAAAAAAATAAAATAAAAAATAAATAATTATTTTCCGCTAACTTGTGACAAAAAATAAAAAGTTCTATAAACTCACTATGCCCATCAGCGAATACCTTAGAGTGTCTACTTTCCCAAATGGGGTCATTTGTGTGGTTTTTCTACTGTCTGGGCATTGTAGAACCTCAGGAAACATGACAGGTGCTCAGAAATTGAGAGCTGCTTCAAAAAGCGGAAATTCACATTTTTGTACCATAGTTTGTAAACGCTATAACTTTTACCCAAACCATTATTTTTTTTACCCAAACATTTTTTTTCATCAAAGACATGTAGAACAATAAATTTAGCGAAAAATTTATATATGGCTGTCGGGTTTTTTTTGTGCAAAATTTTACAACTGAAAGTGAAAAATGTCATTTTTTTGCAAAAAAATTGTTCAATTTCGATTAATAACAAAAAAAGTAAAAATGTCAGCAGCAATGAAATACCACCAAATGAAAACTCTATTAGTGAGAAGAAAAGGAGGTAAAATTAATTTGGGTGGTAAGTTGCATGACCGAGCAATAAACGGTGAAAGTAGTGTAGTGCAGAAGTGTAAAAAGTGGCCTGGTCATTAAGGGTGTTTCAGCTAGGGGGTTTGAAGTGGTTAAGCATGCATGGGATAGGCATAAGGCCATCCTTCATATAAAATAGGGACAGGGGCTATTCATAGTATTCAGTATATTGGGCAGACTAGATGGGCCAAATGGTTCTTATCTGCTGACACATTCTATGTTTATATATATATATATATATATATATATATATATATACATACACACACACACACACACAACAGGTCTTTCTAAAAAAATTAGCATATTGTGATAAAGTTCATTATTTTCTGTAATGTACTGATAAACATTAGACTTTCATATATTTTAGATTCATTACACACCAACTAAAGTAGTTCAAGCCTTTTATTGTTTTAATATTGATGATTTTGGCATACAACTCATGAAAACCCAAAATTCCTATCTCAAAAAAATTAGCATATCATGAAAAGGTTCTCTAAACAAGCTATTAACCTAATTATCTGAATAAATTAATTAGCACTAAACACCTGCAAAAGATTCCTGAGGCTTTTAAAAACTCCCAGCCTGGTTCATTACTCAAAACCACAATCATGGGTAAGACTGCCGACCTGACTGCTGTCCAGAAGGCCATCATTGACACCCTCAAGCAAGAGGGTAAGACACAGAAAGAAATATCTGAACGAATAGGCTGTTCCCAGAGTGCTGTATGAAGGCACCTCAGTGGGAAGTCTGTGGGAAGGAAAAAGTGTGGCAGAAAACGCTGCACAACGAGAAGAGGTGACCGGACCCTGAGGAAGATTGTGGAGAAGGACCGATTCCAGACCTTGGGGGACCTGCGGAAGGAGTGGACTGAGTCTGGAGTAGAAACATCTAGAGCCACCGTGTACAGGCGGCTACAGGTGCCGCATTCCCCAGGTCAAGCCACTTTTGAACCAGAAACAGCGGCAGAAGCGCCTGACCTGGGCTACAGAGAAGCAGCACTGGACTGTTGCTCAGTGGTCCAAAGTACTTTTTTCGGATGAAAGCAAATTTTGCATGTCATTCGGAAATCAAGGTGCCAGAGTCTGGAGGAAGACTGGGGAGAGGGAAATGCCAAAATGCCTGAAGTCCAGTGTCAAGTACCCACAGTCAGTGATGGTCTGGGGTGCCATGTCAGCTGCTGGTGTTGGTCCACTGTGTTTTATCAAGGGCAGGGTCAATGCAGCTAGCTATCAGAAGATTTTGGAGCACTTCATGCTTCCATCTGCTGAAAAGCTTTATGGAGATGAAGATTTAATTTTTTCAGCACGACCTGGCACCTGCTCACAGTGCCAAAACCACTGGTAAATGGTTTACTGACCATGGTATTACTGTGCTCAGTTGGCCTGCCAACTCTCCTGACCTGAACCCCATAGAGAATCTGTGGGATATTGGGAAGAGAAAGTTGAGAGACGCAAGACCCAACACTCTGGATGAGCTTAAGGCCGCTATCGAAGCATCCTGGGCCTCCATAATACCTCAGCAGTGCCACAGGCTGATTGCCTCCATGCCACGCCGCATTGAAGCAGTCATTTCTGAAAAAGGATCCCCGACCAAGTATTGAGTGCATAACTGAACATAATTATTTGAAGGTTGACTTTTTTTGTATTAAAAACACTTTTCTTTTATTGGTCGGATGAAATGTCCTAATTTTTTGAGATAGGAAATTTGGGTTTTCATGAGCTGTATGCCAAAATAATCAATATTAAAACAATAAAAGGCTTGAACTACTTCAGTTGGTGTGTAATGAATCTAAAATATATGAAAGTCTAATGTTTATCAGTACATTACAGAAAATAATGAACTTTATCACAATATGCTAATGTTTTGAGAAGGACCTGTATATATATTTTTTATTTTTTTATTTTTTTTTTGCATTTACACATTTATTTTGTGACATACATTTTTTACAATTACTAAAAAAAATATAAAATATATAAATCTAATTTAACCTCTATTGCTGAAAATGTTTGTGACGGGATTGAAACTTATAGCTTCTGTATCATAGCCCATAACTTTACCACTACACTATATAGCTGTATAGCCAGTCACAAAAAAAATAAAAAATATGAGACTTCTATTGTATAGGTCTCAGTATCTCAGTAGAAGTACAGTACAGTAGAAGTCTAATATATATATATATATATATATATATATATATATAGAAAACGGGACAGCACTCCAAGGCTTGAAGAGGATAGATATCTTTATTCACCCATGTGAAAAATAATAGCAACGTTTCAGCTCACAACTGAGCCTTTCTCAAGCAAAGAAACACAAGCTTGTGCCTATCTTATACAGCATTCTCAAAAATCAAGTGACCAATGAATTTACAGATCAAAAACATGTGACTACTCGTCATGTGAAAATAATTAACCTAATTAGGTCATGTGAACAATTACATATGCAAAGTATCCTACTACTGAATACATAGAGCTGCGTCCATTAGTATTGCATCCAAACTCTTAGGCCTCGTTCACACTTCAGTGTTTAGTCAGTGATTTCCATCAGTGATTTGTGAGCCAAAACCAGGTGCAATTCTGAACACAGAACAGGAGCAGATCTTTCCCTTCTACCACATGTCTGTGGAGGCTCCACTTCTGGTTTTGGCTCACAAATCACTTATGGAAATCACTGACCAAACACTGAAGTGTGAACGAGGCCTTAACATTTGAATAGTGCATTTAACAAGGTGCATATGTGCATGAATAAAGTGAATGAAAATACAAAAAAGATAAATCATATATTAATGTTTAAAATCATACACTACGGAGACTGAGGAAGACAGGAAACGTTTGACTATGTGTGACAAAATCGCGTGTCCATGTGAATACTGGCCAAGAACAGCACTGTTAACTAATACTGCAAGTACCACATAATGTCAAAGACAGACCTCTGCCTCCAATATGCGCACGCAACTAAGCTCCACTACATCGCCAGCAACCTAGCTTCATGATGTTACTGTGTAGGGGCTACTGCACGCGCATAATGTGGCATTACTTAAAGGTATCGTCTCAGTTTAGAAGAAGGCACTTATCATTGTGTCAACCTCACTGTCTGGGCCAATCGGAAAGGGATCCAACCTCCCGGGTGGATCAACCCCTCCAAAATTGTGGTCAGGTAAGGGGGACAACACACGTGAATGTAGTGTACCCCGAACCGTCTCACTGTTTCGTTCCATAGACAGTGTAATGGGGATCTCCCATATAGACCACTTAATAGCAGAGATTAATTTTGACACAGCGTGGATACAGTAACAGAGGAAAATCTATCCAGTTAATTTTATACACATAGAACATCGCGAGCTGTCACATGTGTCCGAACTTCTATGTTCACCATTTCCGCATGGTGTCTAAAAAGCAAAAAAAGGAGAAAATTACTTGTATGCTTGTGAATCTTATCTAAATACCACCTTCACAACAGGGATCATGCCAGAGAGCATCGGTTATGGGGTATCAGGCAAACAGTCATCTAAATACATCCAGGATTATATTCCACATTTAACCCTTTAGGTTTTAAGCTATCAAGAGTAGGGATGAGCGAACTCGAACTGTATAGTTCGGGTTCGTACCGAATTTTGGGGTGTCCGTGACACGGACCCGGACATTTTCGTAAAAGTCCGGGTTCGGGTTCGGTGTTCGTCGCTTTCTTGGCGCTTTTGTGACGCTTTCTTGGCGCTTTTTGAAAGGCTGCAAAGCAGCCAATCAGCAAGCGTCATACTACTTGCCCCAAGAGGCCATCACAGCCATGCCTGCTATTGGCATGGCTGTGATTGGCCAGAGCACCATGTGACCCAGCCTCTATTTAAGCTGGAGTCACATAGCGCCGCCCGTCACTCTGCTCTGATTAGCGTAGGGAGAGGTTGCAGCTGCAACAGTAGGGTGAGATTAGGCAGATTAACTCCTCCAAAGGACTTGATTAATCGATCGATCTGCAGCTGTGCATCATTGAGCTGCTGAAATTCAATTGCTCACTGTTTTTAGGCTGCCCAGACCGTTTGTCAGTCACTTTTTTCTGGAGGGATCGGCGGCCATTTTGAGTCTTGTGGTGCGCCAGCACAAGCTGCGACCAAGTGCACTTAACCCTCAATGGTGTGGTTGTTTTTTGGCTAAAGCCTACATCAGGGTGAAGCTGTCACACCAAGTGCATTTAACCAGCAATAGTCTGTTTATTTTTTGGCCATATACTACATCAGGGGCAAGCTGCGCCCGTCACCAAGCGCATTTAACCCTCAGTAGTGTGGTTGGTCAAGCTGTCACACCAAGTGCATTTAACCAGCAATAGTCTGTTCATTTTTTGGCCATATACTACATCAGGGGCAAGCTGCGCCTGTCACCAAGTGCATTTAACCCTCAGTAGTGTGGTTGGTCAAGCTGTCACACCAAGTGCATTTAACCAGCAATAGTGTGGTTATTTTTTGGCCATATCCCAGTCTAATTCTGTCAGTAAATCCATACCGGTCACCCAGCGCCTAAATACTAGGCCTCAAATTTATATCCCGCTAAATCTGTCGTTACCGCTGTACTGTTCTGGCTGGGCAAGTTATTTAGTGTCCGTCAAAGCACATTTTTTGTTCTGGGTTGAAATACAATTCCCAATTTAGCAATTTCATAATTTAGTGGTTTCTGCTGTATCAGAGCTATTTGAAATCTATCCCTAAAAGGGTATATAATATTCAAGGTGCACATAGGGTCATTCAGAATAACTTCACACACTACTACACGCTACTGTGCATTTCCAAGTCTAATTCTGTCAGTAAATCTATACCGGTCACCAAGCGCCTAAATACTAGGCCTCAAATTTATATTCAGCTGAATTTGAATACAATACATTGGGCCAAATAATATTTTTGTTGTTGTGGTGAACGATAACAATGAGGAAAACATCTAGTAAGGGACGCGGACGTGGACATGGTCGTGGTGGTGTTAGTGGACCCTCTGGTGCTGGGAGAGGACGTGGCCGTTCTGCCACATCCACACGTCCTAGTGTACCAACTACCTCAGGTCCCAGTAGCCGCCAGAATTTACAGCGATATTTGGTGGGCCCAATGCCATTCTAAGGATGGTAAGGCCTGAGCAGGTACAGGCATTAGTCAATTGGGTGGCAGACAGTGGATCCAGCACGTTCACATTATCTCCCACCCAGTCTTCTGCAGAAAGCGCACAGATGGCGCCTGAAAACCAACCCCATCAGTCTGTCACATCACCCCCATGCATACCAGGGAAACTGTCTGAGCCTCAAGTTATGCAGCAGTCTCTTATGCTGTTTGAAGCGGTGAAAGACATAGAATGCACTGACGCACAACCACTTATGTTTCCTGATGATGAGCACATGGGAATACCACCTCAGCATGTCTCTGATGATGACGAAACACAGGTGCCAACTGCTGCGTCTTTCTGCAGTGTGCAGACTGAACAGGAGGTCAGGGATCAAGACTGGGTGGAAGACGATGCAGGGGACGATGAGGTCCTAGACCCCACATGGAATGAAGGTCGTGCCACTGACTTTCACAGTTCGGAGGAAGAGGCAGTGGTGAGACCGAGCCAACAACGTAGCAAAAGAGGGAGCAGTGGGCAAAAGCAGAACACCCGCCGCCAAGAGACTCCGCCTGCTACTGACCGCCGCCATCTGGGACCGAGCACCCCAAAGGCAGCTTCAAGGAGTTCCCTGGCATGGCACTTCTTCAAACAATGTGCTAACGACATGACCCGAGTGGTTTGCACGCTGTGCCATCAGAGCCTGAAGCGAGGCATTAACGTTCTGAACCTGAGCACAACCTGCATGACCAGGCACCTGCATGCAAAGCATGAACTGCAGTGGAGTAAACACCTTAAAACCAAGGAAGTCACTCAGGCTCCCCCTGCTACCTCTTCTGCTGCTGCCGCCTCGGCCTCTTCTGCTGCTGCCGCCTCGGCCTCTTCCTCCGCCTCTGGAGGAACGTTGGCACCTGCCGCCCAGCAAACAGGGGATGTACCACCAACACCACCACCTCCGTCACCAAGCATCTCAACCATGTCACACGGCAGCGTTCAGCTCTCCATCTCACAAACATTTGAGAGAAAGCGTAAATTCCCACCTAGCCACCCTCGATCCCTGGCCCTGAATGCCAGCATTTCTAAACTACTGGCCTATGAAATGCTGTCATTTAGGCTGGTGGACACAGACAGCTTCAAACAGCTCATGTCGCTTGCTGTCCCACAGTATGTTGTTCCCAGCCGCCACTACTTCTCCAAGAGAGCCGTGCCTTCCCTGCACAACCAAGTATCCGATAAAATCAAGTGTGCACTGCGCAACGCCATCTGTGGCAAGGTCCACCTAACCACAGATACGTGGACCAGTAAGCACGGCCAGGGACGCTATATCTCCCTAACTGCACACTGGGTAAAAGTAGTGGCAGCTGGGCCCCAGGCGGAGAGCTGTTTGGCGCACGTCCTTCCGCCTCGAAGGATCGCAGGGCAACATTCTTTGCCTCCTGATGCCACCTCCTCCTACTCGACTTCCTCCTCCTCTTCTTCCACCTGCTCATCTAGTCAGCCACACACCTTCACCACCAACTTCAGCACAGCCCGGGGTAAACGTCAGAGGGCCATTCTGAAACTCATATGTTTGGGGGACAGGCCCCACACCGCACAGGGGTTGTGGCAGGGTATAGAACAACAGACCGACGAGTGGTTGCTGCCGGTGAGCCTCAAGCCCGGTCTGGTGGTGTGTGATAATGGGCGAAATCTCGTTGCAGCTCTGGGACTAGCCAGTTTGACGCACATCCCTTGCTTGGCGCATGTGCTGAATGTGGTGGTGCAGAAGTTCATTCACAACTACCCCGACATGTCAGAGCTGCTGCATAAAGTGCGGGCCTTCTGTTCGCGCTTCCGGCGTTCACATCCTGCTGCTGCTCGCCTGTCTGCGCTACAGCGTAACTTCGGCCTTCCCGCTCACCGCCTCATATGCGACGTGCCTACCAGGTGGAACTCCACCTTGCACATGCTGGACAGACTGTGCGAGCAGCAGCAGGCCATAGTGGAGTTTCAGCTGCAGCACGCACGGGTCAGTCGCACTACAGAACAGCACCACTTCACCACCAATGACTGGGCCTCCATGCGAGACCTGTGTGCCCTGTTTCGAGTACTCCACCAACATGCCCAGTGGCGATGACGCCGTTATCAGCGTTACAATACCACTTCTATGTCTCCTTGAGAAAACACTTAGGGCGATGATGGAAGAGGAGGTGGCCCAGGAGGAGGAGGAGGAAGAGGGGTCATTTTTAGCACTTTCAGGCCAGTCTCTTCGAAGTGACTCAGAGGGAGGTTTTTGGCAACAGCAGAGGCCAGGTACAAATGTGGCCAGCCAGGGCCCACTACTGGAGGACGAGGAGGACGAGGATGAGGAGGAGGAGGAGGTGGAGGAGGATGAGGATGAAGCATGGTCACAGCGGGGTGGCACCCAACGCAGCTCGGGTCCATCACTGGTGCGTGGCTGGGGGGAAAGGCAGGACGATGACGATACGCCTCCCACAGAGGACAGCTTGTCCTTACCCCTGGGCAGCCTGGCACACATGAGCGACTACATGCTGCAGTGCCTGCGCAACGACAGCAGAGTTGCCCACATTTTAACCTGTGCGGACTACTGGGTTGCCACCCTGCTGGATCCACGCTACAAAGACAATGTGCCCACCTTACTTCCTGCACTGGAGCGTGATAGGAAGATGCGCGAGTACAAGCGCACGTTGGTAGACACGCTACTGAGAGAATTCCCAAATGTCACAAGTGAACAAGTGGAAGCCCAAGGCCAAGGCAGAGGAGGAGCAAGAGGTCGCCAAGGCAGCTGTGTCGCGGCCAGCTCCTCTGAGCGCAGGGTTAGCATGGCAGAGATGTGGAAAAGTTTTGTCAACACGCCACAGCTAACTGCACCACCACCTGATACGCAACGTGTTAGCAGGAGGCAACATTTCACTAACATGGTGGAACAGTACGTGTGCACACCCCTCCACGTACTGACTGATGGTTCGGCCCCATTCAACTACTGGGTCTCTAAATTGTCCACGTGGCCAGAGCTAGCCTTTTATGCCTTGGAGGTGCTGGCCTGCCCGGCGGCCAGCGTTTTGTCTGAACGTGTATTCAGCACGGCAGGGGGTGTCATTACAGACAAACGCAGCCGTCTGTCTACAGCCAATGTGGACAAGCTGACGTTCATAAAAATGAACCAGGCATGGATCCCACAGGGCCTGTCCGTCCCTTGTCCAGATTAGACATTAACTACCTCCCCTTAACCATATATTATTGTACTCCAGGGCACTTCCTCATTCAATCCTATTTTTATTTTCATTTTACCATTATATTGCGAGGCAACCCAAATTTGAATGAACCTCTCCTCTGTTTGGGTGCCGGGGCCTAAATATATGCCAATGGACTGTTCCAATGTTGGGTGACGTGAAGCCTGATTCTCTGCTATGACATGCAGACTAATTCTCTGCTGACATGAAGCCAGATTCTCTGTTACGGGACCTCTCTCCTCTGCCTGGGTGCTGGGCCTAAATATCTGACAATAGACTGTTGCATTGGTGGCTGACATGAAGCCTGATTCTCTGCTATGACATGAAGACTGATTATCTGCTGACATGAAGCCAGATTGTCTGTTACGGGACCTCTCTCCTCTGCCTGGGTGCTGGGCCTAAATTTATGACAATGGACTGTTGCAGTGGTGGCTGACGTGAAGCCTGATTCTCTGCTATGACATGCAGACTGATTCTCTGCTGACATGAAGACAGATTCTCTGTTACGGGACCTCTCTCCTCTGCCTGGGTGCCGGGGCCTAAATATTTGAGAATGGACTGTTCCAGTGGTGGGTGACGTGAAGCCAGATTCTCTGCTATGGGACCTCTCTCCAATTGATTTTGGTTAATTTTTATTTATTTAATTTTTATTTTAATTCATTTCCCTATCCACATTTGTTTGCAGGGGATTTACCTACATGTTGCTGCCTTTTGCAGCCCTCTAGCCCTTCCCTGGGCTGTTTTACAGCCTTTTTAGTACCGAAAAGTTCGGGTCCCCATTGACGAAGTTCGGATCGGGTTCGGATCCCGAACATTTCCGGGAAGTTTGGCCGAACTTCTCGCACCCGAACATCCAGGTGTTCGCTCAACTCTAATCAAGAGTGTAAATCCACCACATTTCTTTATTTTTCAATATTTTTAGTCGATTACCCCCTCTCCTGGGGGGAGGTACATGGTCTACAATCCAGCATATTAATTCACGATCTGTATGTTTCTGCTCAGAAAAATGCTTCGGTACCGGTAGATCACGCCGTTTTTGACGTATTGAGAATCTATGATTATTCAGCCTAGTTTTTAAATCAGTTGAAGTTTCTCTCCTTCTGTGGGAGAAACTTCAACTGATTTAAAAACTAGGCTGAATAATCATAGATTCTCAATACGTCAAAAACGGCGTGATCTACCGGTACCGAAGCATTTTTCTGAGCAGAAACATACAGATCGTGAATTAATATGCTGGATTGTAGACCATGTACCTCCCCCCAGGAGAGGGGGTAATCGACTAAAAATATTGAAAAATAAAGAAATGTGGTGGATTTACACTCTTGATAGCTTACAACCTAAAGGGTTAAATGTGGAATATAATCCTGGATGTATTTAGATGACTGTTTGCCTGATACCCCATAACCGATGCTCTCTGGCATGATCCCTGTTGTGAAGGTGGTATTTAGATAAGATTCACAAGCATACGAGTAATTTTCTCCTTTTTTTGCTTTTTAGACACCATGCAGACTGATGCGGAAATGGTGAACATAGAAGTTCGGACACATGTGACAGCTCGCGATGTTCTATGTGTATAAAATTAACTGGATAGATTTTCCTCTGTTACTGTATCCACGCTGTGTCAAAATTAATCTCTGCTATTAAGTGGTCTATATGGGAGATCCCCATTACACTGTCTATGGACCGAAACAGTGAGACGGTTCGGGGTACACTACATTCACGTGTGTTGTCCCCCTTACCTGACCACAATTTTGGAGGGGTTGATCCACCCGGGAGGTTGGATCCCTTTCCGATTGGCCCAGACAGTGAGGTTGACACAATGATAAGTGCCTTCTTCTAAACTGAGACGATAATGCCACATTATGCGCGTGCAGTAGCCCCTACACAGTAACATCATGAAGCTAGGTTGCTGGCGATGTAGTGGAGCTTAGTTGCGTGCGCATATTGGAGGCAGAGGTCTGTCTTTGACATTATGTGGTACTTGCAGTATTAGTTAACAGTGCTGTTCTTGGCCAGTATTCACATGGACACACGATTTTGTCACACATAGTCAAACGTTTCCTGTCTTCCTCAGTCTCCGTAGTGTATGATTTTAAACATTAATATATGATTTATCTTTTTTGTATTTTCATTCACTTTATTCATGCACATATGCACCTTGTTAAATGCACTATTCAAATGTTAAGAGTTTGGATGCAATACTAATGGACGCAGCTCTATGTATTCAGTAGTAGGATACTTTGCATATGTAATTGTTCACATGACCTAATTAGGTTAATTATTTTCACATGACGAGTAGTCACATGTTTTTGATCTGTAAATTCATTGGTCACTTGATTTTTGAGAATGCTGTATAAGATAGGCACAAGCTTGTGTTTCTTTGCTTGAGAAAGGCTCAGTTGTGAGCTGAAACGTTGCTATTATTTTTCACATGGGTGAATAAAGATATCTATCCTCTTCAAGCCTTGGAGTGCTGTCCCGTTTTCTACATATATAAGAAGGTTGAAGCTCATTCCCTTGGACATAGCACCTGAGCCAGCGTACTGGTGCCGCCGAATCTTCTTTTTTGATATATATATATATATATATATTATTTTTTTTTTTTTTTAAAGTAACTGGCTATTCAGCTATTATAGCTGAGTGGTTAAGTGCCTTGCCTCTAATACAGAAGGTCATGAGTTCAAATCCAGGCATAAACTTTTCTGAAATACAGGCTAAATTAGGTTTAAATACACTGGGTTGTCCCCAAGCACTGACTTCATATATGGACATAGCTATATATGGAGTCAGAGCAGGGACTCCTAAGCCGAACTAGAGTCCCGACACCCTCCCCTCTTCAGAGCAGGGGGTGCCTGGGGTTCTCTCATTGACTTCCATTGTGCTCGGGTGCTCGATAGAATACCTGAGCAAAGTACACTTTGGTGCTCAATCAACACTAGTTGCCGCAAATGTTATATATAGTGGTGATGTGAACTGTAAAATGCATGGGAAAGTCCCGGAAGGGGGGTATATCTCTCCCAGGTTCCTCAACTGGCTGAGGTGGGTGAAATCCAGAATGGCGCTGGCTTCACTAAATATAGTTAGTGGAGCTAGGCAATAATCCCTGTATGATGTCACCAAAATAATAGAATTGTCCCTACAATGCTTCCCCGATAGCAACACCCCATATAGTAAATTCCCCCACACTGCCCCTACATAGTAATCACCCCATAGTAATTTTCTCCCACACAGTAATTTCCCCCAAACTGCCCTTACATAGTAATTTCCCCCACACTGCCCCAACACAGTAGTTTCCTCCACACAGTCATTTCCCCCAAATAGTAATTTCCCACACACTTCCCCATATAGTACTTTGCCCCCACACAGTAATTTTCCCCCACACTGTCCCATATAGTAATTTGCCCCCACAGTGCAATTTTTCCCACACTGCCGCAACACAATAGTTTCCCCCACACTGCCCCACATAGTAATTTTCCCCCACATAGTAGTCTCTCCCATAATAATTTGGCCCCACACAACTCTCACATAGTAATCCTTCGATAATAATTTCCCCCCACATAGTAATTTCCCCCTGATGTGCTCTATGTCTCTTAATTTGTCCTCCTGTGTGTCCCCACCACACATGTCCACCAAAGTAGGCACATGAAATAAAAAAAATGAAAAAATGAAAAATAAATAAAATTAAAGCTAAATACGCTCTTATATCCAGGGCCAGATGCTTGCTCGCAGAGGAAGGTGGGATGAGGCAGGCACACACACGTCACAGTGCTGCATCTCGGTACAGGCACGCATTGAAGTCATCACACCCGCCTGTGCCGGGATTTCACTACCGCATAGGCCTTAGGCCTACTAGGCCTGAAGCATATGGCGGTGATCGACAGATGGCGGCGGGGAAGGGAACTATGCGTTCTCGTGCCCCGTCACAGTATGTGGGCATTTGGGTCGGTGTTGGGCCCCCCACGGGGCTGGGCCCGGGGCTGCCGACCCGAACGTCCCTATTGTAATCCGCCACTGCTTTTTGGCTTGAATGATATCAACATTTATTTTACCCTTCTTCTGATCTGTCAGAAGGAAGGAAAAATGAGATGCACAACGGACTATGTCTATGTAGCAGCTGTAAGGCCTGTATGACATGGTCCCTATTTTGCATCAGAATTGGCTTATGATTTGTTAGCCAAAAGCAGGAGTGGGTGCAAAACACAGAAGACATGCAGATATTCCATTCACATGTCATCTCTGTTTTGGATCCGCTCCTTTTTTTTTTTTTTTTGAGCATTAGCAATACTGATGGATTACAGACCAAATGCTGACCGAGTGAAGGCGGTTGCTCAACAGACAAGATCCATTTTTTGGGGGGTTATTGTTCTGACGGATCAGAGGAAGGGCAAAATAATCAGTGAAGTCAACACAAACTTACTGCTGACACCCTCTTCCCTCTGTCAGGTGGGCTCTACTTGGAATCAGCTGACGCTCTTTCACGTTATAGTAGGATCTTGGACCACTGTACGGTTCTTTATACCTGATGCTGACATTGACCTGTAAGACCTCTTGCGCGCAAAGGTTTTTTTTTTTTCCGTTTCCGTTCCATTTTTTGCGTTCCATATACAGACCGTAACCGGAACCATTCATTTCAATGGATCTAGAAAAAAAACTGAAGGTACTTCGTATGCCTTCCACTTCTGTATTTCGTGTGCAAGATGCCTAAGGCTGAGTTCACAATTAAGTTATTTGGTCAGCTTTGGCCCCATGAAGTGTGCAGTGATTCTAACAGCGACGCCTGTCATCTGCATGTCATAGGGACTCACAGTATTATTTCACTACCACAGCAGACTCCCTATCCGTGTTACTACAAGGCACAATGTTCTACAGCACTATACAGGCTTTCTGCATCCAGGAAATAGCTGTTTGTTAATGAGATTCACCGACTGAATAAAATTTTTTAGAAATTCGCTCATCTCTAGCCATTATCACTACTAGTGATGAGCAGAGTTATAAAAAATTTGATTTGGCTGCTTTACCAAATTTCACAACGCACATTCCTTTGTATGTAGCGGGCACAATGATGGTGAGCGGCAATCGCGCCAACTCTCGTCATTGAACCCCTCAGATGCCATATTCATCTAATGCTAAAATTGAGGCCTTTCAGGGGTTACAATATTACATTCTCACGTTATCCTCTTGATTGAAGACACTGTGCAAAATCTCACTGATGACGTCACTGCGTTTGGTACAAACAGATTATTGAACAGTACTGCCATAACATTTAGTGTTTTTCTGTCATTTAAAGACAGAGGTCAGAATCAGAATCAGAATTAGCTTTATTCAGGTGTAAGTAAATGTACCGAAGACCCCCTTCCACAAACACACTGCACACAAAGGTAGTAATACAATTTTTGCAGTGAAACAGTTGGACTACATGCTCTGATGTTATAATACCTCATACCAGCCGTTCTAGAAATCAGGTAAGTGACATTTTTTTTTAGCAGTGATGTAAAATGTCTTTTGATATAGCCACTGTTATGCAGTTAATGCCTTCCCTAAAGTAGATATATTTTGTGTTGCTGATGTGAAATGTATTTGCTGCTGTATCCACCCCTTATCTAGTGGCAAAGTACAACGTGTTCACTAACATAGCTATGATAATGACATTATGATTGTCGTATTATTATTGAGGTAAAACTATTCATGCATTTTTTTTAAGAATAACACGCGTTCACTAAGGCTGAGTTCACACGGGCAAGATTTCCGCGCGGGTGCAATGCGTGAGGTCAACCTGTTTTCTTGTAGCAATGCTCAGTAACATGGCTATGATAATGGCACTATGATTGCAATACTATTCTGTAGTAAATTGCTTGAACACTTTTTTTCCCTCAACGATTAACAGGCATTTACTAAAACTCTGTGTTACAATGCAGTTTTTTTGCATTGATGATAGATGTCTTTTGAACTAGATTCTGTGATGCAGTAACACCTTCACTAACATTACTGGTGTAAAATGCAATTTCTGCTGTAAATCATTTGCCTTGGCGTTTAATGTACAACATGTTTGTTTTTGTTTTGTTTTTTGTTTTCTTTAATTATATTTTTATTTAAATTTTGTAAAAACATATTTTGATCCCAAATACCCACCCACCACCCTTGGAGAGAGAGAGAGGGACGAAGAAAAAAAAACAAAAAAAAAAACCAACATGGTTAGGCCTCATGCACACGACCGTTGTGTGCATCCGCGGCCGTTGATCCATTGTTCCGTTTTTTTACGCGGACCCATTGACTTTCATTGGGTCTGTGGAAAAATCAGAAAATGCTCCGTTTCGCATCCACGTCCGTGATCCGAGTTTCCAGTCCATGAAAAAAAATATGACGGACAACGGTTCACGGACCCATCCAAGTCAATGGGTCCGTGAAAAATCACGGCTGCACACAAGATTGTCATCCGCGTCCGTGATTCGTGTGCATTTTTTACTATCATTTCAAAGGCAAACTTGACTTAGATTTTTTTTTTTTCATTTTTCATGTCCGTGGATCCTCCAAAAATCAAGGAAGACCCACGGAAGAAAAAACGGACACGGATCACGGAACAACGGAAACCGTTTTTGCGGATCGCAAA
This sequence comes from Bufo gargarizans, assembly GCF_014858855.1. Lineage (NCBI taxonomy): Eukaryota > Metazoa > Chordata > Amphibia > Anura > Bufonidae > Bufo > Bufo gargarizans. The sequence continues at coordinate 162,176,667 of NC_058083.1, forward strand.
AAAAAAAGTCCGTGTGCATGAGGCCTTAGTAACATAGCTATAACACACTAAGATGCCCAATTACAAATGGTAAATAGAAACTGGTTTCTAGATTTAAAAAAAGGCAGTTCCTCAATAATTGCAAGAATGTAACTTGTATCGAAGTTTATAATCACTTTTTATTTTCCAAAAAAACTCTATTTTTGTAGGACTCTGTAACATAGGACTAGTTGCCAAAAGCCAATCTGACAGTAAATAATCCTGATAGTGACCAATTCTCACTCCCTCTCCCTGATTACACCCAATTCCCAAATATAATTCCAATTCCCTTTCTATAATTCTCTTATACTGTCCCTAGCTCTGTATATCAGTGCGCTATGTCTGCAGAGACAGAGCCACAGCACAGCATCCTGCCAGGTCACAAGTACTCAGCAATCTGCACAGGCACTTCTCTACCACCTGACTGGCTGATCCAGGCTGCCCGTCAGCCAATCAGGGCAAACCCTTCACACTCACTTCCTACAAGTGTCATGTGACCATCCATCTTTATCCTTTCTCATGATTCTGCCCTCCAAAATGGAAGGTAAAGAACAATCAATGCCATTTTACACAATTTATCAGAAACAAATAAAATATCTTCAGATTCATTTTAGGGAAGAATTATTTTGAAATTGATAGAAAAATCAAACAATTTTTTGGTCAGTTATATATACCTTTTTAGACAAGAAAAAAGACAAGAAAACACAGGGCCTCATGTGTGGTACCGCCTTATAAATAATATAGTATTGTGGTGTGTATTTCGCTTACCGGATTCTGTTGTGAGGAGTCACAACAGCTGTATGTGTCTTAGCTGGTATCTCTCCCCACCAGCATCAGGGAATGCCGTGCTGCTGCCTGGGCCTCTTCCTGTCTCAATAGTTCCAGGGAAGTTAGTATGCAGAAAATCATAAACATATCAGACCACTATCCGGCGCTGCTGGCATATAAATCGGTCCTTAGGATGAGTAATATTCTTTTTATTAAAGTCAATGCGTTTCAAGGGCGAAGTGCCCCCTTCGTCAGGACAATTTACTCATCCTAAGGACTGATTTATATGCCAGCAGCGCCGGATAGTGGTCTGATATTTTTATGATTTTCTTCTTCTATATATATTTTGGCATTCTCTATGTTTAGTGTTTGTCATGCCCTGCTCTGAACATGTGCGGAGGTCGGCCAGAATAGCAGCACGTGTTTAGTGTTTTGTTTTGAAGTCGTGCTGGATCCGCCTCCCATCAGGTGCACTGGGTGGGGTCATTAGTTTAAATGGCTCTCAATTCCAGTGCTCTGGGCGGGTTATAGAAATCAGTCTGGCCTTGGAAGCAAGCAAGCAAGCAAGCAAGCAATGAAGGAAGGTTGTCTGTTCCAGCTCAGAAAAGATAAGTGTGGTTTCAGTTTTTGCTGTTTGCTGTCTAGGTTGTGTTTGTGTCATCTCTCCCATCCAGGTTCTGTGCGAGCAGGCTGCTCCTATTTCCCCTTTTCACCATCTCAGAGAATCTAGGGTGTTTTAGCCCAGGCACGGGGACACATCATTCCTACCACCAAGGTCTGAATGCGGGCTGAGCGCTGCAGGGAGAGAGTCTGAGTGCTCGTCCGCCGTGACAGTGTTCCTATAACACATACTTTGGCTATGGTCTGCAAGGGAAATAAACATTATTTGGGAAAATTTGCAAATATGAGTGAATATACACATTGTCATAAACTGCCACAAAAATGGTGTGAAATCATCTATTCTTAGCGAGGAGGGGCATGGTCAATTATGTAGTAATATTTTTATATAATTGTGGGGTAGTATTTTGTCTCAAAACTAAACCTGCCAATAGTTGCTATAATGTTAGACAAAAATATTTATGCCTGTTCCAAAATTGTTATCCAGCATGAACCACTGACAAATTTTGTACTGCGTAGACAGCCAAAGGCCTCATGCACACGGCCGTTGTTATGGTCCGCATCTGAGCCTCAGTTTTGGCGGCTCGGATGCGGACCCATTCACTTCAATGGAGCCGCAAAAGATGCAGACAGCACTCTGTGTGCTGTCCGCATTCGTTGGTCCGTTCCGTGGCCCCGCAAAAAAGAAATATAACATGTCCTATTCTTGTCCGCAGTTATATTAAAGGCTGTCCTTGCGGAACGCACAAGGATGCCATCAGTGTTTTGCAGAACCGCAATTTGTGGACCGCAAAACACACAACGGTCGTGTGCATGTAGCCTAAGTTTAAGACATCAAGAGGAGTTAAGCCTGCATTACACCTGCCAATTGTTTGGCAAATGATCGCTAACAAGCATTCGTAGTAATGCTCGTTAGGTACAATCTGGCAGTCTAGTACTGCTGCTCATTCATCAAGCATTCCAAATCTTTTGACAGGCTGAAAAAATCATTATTTGCTCGCAGCAGATCATATCTAATCACTATCTGCCTAGACTGAGGAGGAGATTGCTGCATGTAATAGTAGCGATCTCCTCCGCAAGCGAGCAGACGATTGTCAGTAAGGATAGCTTCCTTCCCAACAATCTCCTGTTAAATCGGGCTGTCTAATACAACCTTTACAAATCTGCCTGTGTGTTTTTAAAAGCTGGCCATACACATTACATGTGTATCTGCCGAACCCAACAATTTTGTCAGGATCTGTTGGCCATCTAATGGGTATGGTAACCTTACGACTCTCCCTTATGGCTGATGTTAGGGGTAATAAGTATTGGTCATATAAGCGGGGAGATAAGATATGTCTGAAGTGGTTTTCTACACTCTCTCCATTCACTACAAATGCATGCTTAGACAAGCCGAGCATGCATGGGAGGATCAAGACAGCATCAAACATGAACATCTCATATATGTGACTAGCTTCTAGTCTAAACATCAGTTACCTTAAATATAGATGTGTGAATAGCACTGAACTTTAGTACCAGCCAGCGTTATCTCTTGTATATGACCATCATCTAATCTAAACAACACATATTAAATGTACAGTAGATATTTAAATAGTACTAAATAGTACTAAAGAGTAGTAGAATCCGACAGTTAACTCATGCATGTGACCAGCTTCTTATCTAAATAGCACTTTTTTACTTTTTTTCCAACTTTTTAAGTTCCCCATTTTTAAAACAGCAGAAACCTAGCAGCTTTTAAAGAGTGGACTTTTACTGTCCAGAAGAGTTTGGGGAACAGTAAAGTAAGTAGATCACAACTGATTTCTAAATAAGAAATGTGTACAATACATTTTAGTATTCACCAGAATTTTTGTGTTTCTTAGGTTACAATATTAATATTATTATTATTATTATTAATACCATGAAGTAATAGATTTAGATATTTCTGAACCAGATTGGAGATTAGCTACCCAGAGTTTTCCTCCCTCTGGAGAACCCAGAACATCCATGCACTACAGGGACAGCCATTAATTTCAATGTGATGTGTGTAATTCTACATCTGAGGCTTCATTGATGGCACTTCAGGCAAAGTGAACACTTACTTAATATGTATGAATAAGCATAAAATTGTGTATGGGTAGTACATACCGAGTGAATGAATTTTTTAAATTATTCTGCTGGTTAATGTCAATGAAATTACCTGAGAAATATGATAATACAACACTATTTTCTGAATAAAATGCTGAATAAAATGAATTGACAGAGAAGTAATGCAAATGTTTGAATGAATACAGGATACTTTTTTTTACATTATTTTGACTATTTACACTTGTAATACACCATCTGAAAAAAATTTAAAAAAACTTTTTTATTAAATCGATTCAGAAACTAAATATATGCAGTAGATTTCTGGCAAATATCAAAATGCATCACATCTACTAAACAAATACTTTAAAATTAAAAGTACATTTACGTAATCTCATATTTTCTAACATCATGGGAATTTGAATATTATATTGTTTTGTTTTTTAAGCCTGTTTTTTATAGCTTTAATTACAGTAATCTAAATACTCAGTGGCATGTGTAACACTACTGACCTTTTGATCTTCATGGGCATTAGATCAAAGCGTCGCTGGTAATGTAACAAAATTGTGGTTTTTTTCACAATGTCAAAATGTTCCAGTAAAAGTTAAGTTAAGTTAAGTTTGTCATCTGAGGTTTATGGCAACCCAAATTAAACTGCCACCCTGAGAAAATGAGGACAAATGTTATCCTTAGGGCAGCTGGCATAAGCTTCCCTTTTTTATTGAAGTGACCATACTACATACATTCTTAACATGCTAAATGACTATGAATTTAACTTAAACAAGGAGCAGTAAAAGTACAAGAAAAAAAGTGACATGGTATTTTAGAATGATTGAGGCTACATTCCAATTCATTCCTCAAGTTCACAAGTCATTGAAGCTGGTATCCCTTGGTAGCCAGCGTGGAATCTCTATCACTAGTTTTACGTTGTGTATTGTATTTTGGGCTTTTTGGTCAATTTTCACAAAATGTACTTTGGTGCCGGAAAAAAACTATAGCTATTTTACTTATTAACCCCTTAAGGACTGTAAGATTTTCCATTTTTGTGTTTTCCTTTTTCACTCCCTGCCTTCCCATAGTCCTAACTTTTATATTTTTCCATTCACATAGCCTTATAAGGGCTTATTTTTGGCTGAACAAGTTGTACTTTCTAATGGCACCATTTACAGTTGCATACTGTAGAGGGTAGTCAGGTGGGCGTATGTGTGTATATATATATATATATATATATATATATATATGTATGTATCTGCCCCTTCATTGATATGTGTAGGTATGTATGTATATGGGCCACCTTATATGGCCAATAGGGATATATATTCCCTGTATGGCCCTGTATATATTCCCTCTTATATAGATGTATATATGAGGATGCGTGATTGAAGTCCATACATCTGTATATGTGTATCTGCCATGGCTCTCCCCCGGTGTGTGTATATATATATATATATATATATATATATATATATATATATGCCTATAACGGCCCATGTATACCCCAGGTTTATAATCTCTATATATGTGTATATAGATGCACCCCAAGTATCTATATACATATATATACTTAAATGCGGCCAATTTTATGCCTCCATGTGGCTGGTGACTTCAAAGGCTAAGGGATCAATAGATCTGAGGACTTTTGTTGAGTTTTCCCAGCTCATCAGCCTAGTTACTATGCTCTCCCCCACCTTGTGTTTGTGACATGGCTGGGCATGTGGTGCTTCTAGCTTCAGGGGGGCAACTGGGAGTCCTGAGTGCAGGCATACGTCACAGTCACACTATGATGTCACATCCCTGAGGAAGGGGGAGGTGGGCTGTTTCTGAGGCTGATATATGAGCCCCAAGCCAGGAACAGGGGTCTCTTAGAACTGGACTACAAACAGAGACACATGGGAGAGATCAGCTCCATGACGTGCCCCTGGAGAAAGCCTAGTAACCCTGGAAGGGCTAAGTATACCCCTGCAGCAGTAACCCCTTCACTGCTGCCCTGATTAACCCCTACCTGTCCCATTGCAATCCCTATCCCTGCAGGCCCTGTCCTACATCCTGCATTTGGTTACCCTAACCCCTGACTTATACCACCGATAACGCCTGAACCCCTGTAACCCCTGCTCCACCAACCATCCCCTAACCCTGGCTGCTGAACTCCTGCAGTCAGTATTCACCCCTGCTACTGACCTCCTGCAGCATTAACCTCAGCCCTGTCTGCCCCCACCAATTGACTCCTACCTCAGCAGCAGCTGAGTGTGTGTTAACCCCTTGTACCCCACAGGGACAGTGAGTAGCCAGGCGGGTGGGTTGCTGCTAATGTATGTATGTAAGTGTATTGTATAGATAGTGTGTGGGGTGGAATTGGGCATTGAATAGTGTATTTAGTGCTGTATTTATGGTACTGTATTGTGTGTATTGTGTACTGTAGGTTGATAATAAATATCTTGTATGTGTATTATACCTACTGTGTAATGTGTGATTATTAGCGGTAGCTAGCTCAGTTAGGCGCTTGCAGCTAATTTAGTGATTAGCGTAAGGTAAAGTGAAAGTATTATTCTTTACTTAAGCTATAAATAGGCGGAGTCATCGGTAGACGGCTCCTCCTATTTATGAATATTTATTATTAATATTTGCATAAATAGCGGGGGGGGGAAATTCTAAATGGGGTAGAATTGGCAAAAAACCGCAATTCTGATATATTTTTTATTTACATTTTTTACACTGTACACTATGTGGTAAAATTGACCTGTTATCTTCATTCTCCAGGTCAGTACGGTTCAAACAATACCACACTTGTATAATTTTTCTTTCATTTTAATCCTGAAAAAAATCATAACCATATTCTGACCCCTATAACTTTTTTGTATCTATGTGTACGGGGCTGTGTAAGGGTTCATTTTTTGCAGGGACGATCTGTTCTTTTCAGTGATACCAATATTAAGTGTGTGTGACTTTTGGATCACTTTTGATAAAAAAAATTATTGGGTAGTTGAAGTGACAAAAATGGCAAATTGGCTGTTTCCCCCCCCCCCCCTGCTACGCCATTTGCTGTATGCCATTAATATTGTTAGATTTTAATAGCATGGGCATTTTTGCACGCGCCGATGCCCATGATGTTTATTTTTTTTTATTTGTTAAGTATTTTATTTTTAAGGAAAGGGATTTGAACTTTTTTTTTTATACTTGTAAAAACTTTTTTTTTACTTTTTTGTACTTTTTTAAAGTCACCTCGGTTGATCGCATACATATGCCATGGGTCTCTGCTATTTAAAATAGCAGAGACCCTGCGGCTAAGGCGCATGCTGCACAAGCGAGAGGGTGCCATGTTTGGGGGGAAATTTATCAAAACTAGTGCAAAGGAAAACTGGTTTAGTCGCCCATAGCAACCAATCAGATCCCTCCTATCATTTTCCAAAGGAGCTTTGAAAAATGAAATATGGAATCTGATTGGTTGCTAGGGGCAACTAAGCCTATTTTACTTTACACCAGTTTGAAATATATATATATATATATATATATACACACACACACATTATATATATATATATATATATATATATATATATAGAAGAAGAAAAAATCCTGAGGGAGCACCACCCTCAATATGGGTGCAAAATCCACAAGGGCAGCGGCAAAGCCCCAATATTATAGTTGAAGAAAGATTGGACTGCACTCCGAATAAAAGTGAAAATATGTGAAGCTTTATTCACCCATGGTATGGCAACTCAGCGACGTTTCGGCTCACAAGAGCCTTCTTCCGGCTGGAAGAAGGCTCTTGTGAGCCGAAACGTCGCTGAGTTGCCATACCATGGGTGAATAAAGCTTCACATATTTTCACTTTTATTCGGAGTGCAGTCCAATCTTTCTTCAACTATATATATATATATATATATATATATATATATAATGAAGAAAATCCGCAGCACTCCTTGAAGTGTAGAAAAAATGTGTAGTTTTATTCACACATGTCAAATAAGACAACGTTTCGGTTCTCTCACAGAACCTTTTTCAAGTCAAGTGAACATAAAGTGCATAAGTGCTAGTATAAATACATCATCACATTGTAATCAATTAGTCATCAACCAATACAAAATCAGTGCACTCCCATATTTAGGGCATGTTACAATTCATTCCTTCTCTCTCTGTGCCTAGATAGAGACTAATCACAGTGCTTCTCCATTCATGATTCACATTTACTACATACAAGTGCCAAAATTAAAGTGCAAAGTGCAATATAAACCCTATTTCCTAAGTTACCTTGCTGTGGTTATATATGAAGGAACAGGAGGAGATGGCGTCTGAACTTGTGTGGAGGCACGCCACCGCTCGCGTCTCTCCCTCCTCAGTGCGCATGTGTCAATTCCATCCCCACTGACAACGCAGTACATAACCTCTCTGCGTCATCCGAAGGCGGAGATCTAACGTCATGACGTCAGATCCACTCCGTCAGCCACCACCACGCACGCATGCGTGCCAGTAAGCCGCGGCAGTGATCCACGCCAAGTCATAGATCTCTTCCGCCATTTTACTCTAGGGCAATCGTTTGGGCATTGTCTTGCGCCTTGAACTCCTTCTGTTCCTTCTTGCCTCTTACCAACCAGCAAAGGTAAAGGCTTGAACCATATTTTCAAAAAGAGCATAGAATATTCTATCATGAATTCGTCATGTAACATCCATTGGGTCCACCCCATACATTATACTGAATACACACAGAAGTTAGATCAGTGAAAGGGCATTATCCAACCATCCCTCCTGTCACCCTAAATTCGACATTTAACCCTTTGGGTTTCAGAGTATCTAACCGAAAAATCCATCTAAGCTCAGTTTTCTTTAAGATGGTTAAACGGTCCCCTCCTCTGTCCAATGGTTTTACATGATCCAAAAGCATGAATCTCAACTCACTCTCTTTATGATTTTTTTCGGCAAAATGTTTCGATACGGGCAAATCTCGTCTTTTATTCCTGATAGATTGTCTGTGGTTATTCAACCTAGTTTTTACATCGCATGTGGTTTCGCCCACGTATAACATCTTGCATGGACACCATAAAACATATATCACCCATGCTGAATCACATGTGAGATAATGCCTTATCTTGAAGATTTCTCCCGTGTCTGGATGCGCAAACGCTGATCCTTTTTGCATCAGTTTGCAATTAACGCATCCCAGACACGGGAAAGATCCCAAGCGCTTCGTCTTCAAAAAAGTCTGTCTCAACTGACCCTTTTCGGGCAATCTGGAACGCACCACTTTATCCCTAATATTGCCCGCTCTTTTATATGCCATCATAGGCTGTTGTTTAAAGGCCTCTATGTTGGGATGTCCACTGCTAAGCAGCCCCCAATGGCGTCTCACTATTTTTTCAATATTGGGGCTCAATTCATTATAAGTTGACACAAACGGTAGTCTGTCATTGGCCTGTCTTGGTTTCAACATCAATAGTTCCCTTCTAGGGATATCCCTTGCTCTATCAGCATGTTTCTTCACTAACCCACTAGGGTACCCCCTAGTTATGAAGGATTGTTGCATCTTAGACAATGCTGAAGTCATATTTTCGTCCTTATCAACTATTCTCCGCACTCTCAACATTTGACTATATGGCAAAGAATTCACCATTCTCCTAGGGTGTCCACTCGTAAAGTGTAACAATGTATTCTTATCGGTGGGTTTAACATTCAAATCCATGTGTAGTTGTTCATCCTCAATATACACCTGCGTATCCAGAAACTGGACCCGGTCAGCTGATGCCGTTAACGTAAATTGGATCTCCCGATCAAGGGAGTTCAAAAATGCGTGAAAGTCCATCAGCTGATCCATGGTGCCGGTGCAGATGAGGAAAATGTCGTCTATGTATCTCCACCACGTCAAAACCCGATTGAAGTGGGGAGATACATAGACGAGACGCTCCTCAAATGACCGTACAAATATATTTGCGTAAGTGGGCGCGGCATTGGACCCCATTGCCGCGCCCCTTACCTGCAAATAGAACTGCCCCTGGAACTCAAAATAATTGTTCCTTAGGGACAACTCCAATAGTGTCAGTACAAACTGCTGAACTGCAGCGGGATGTTCTGAACCTTGCAACATCTCCGCTACAGCCCTCAAGCCCTTTTCGTGATTGATCGAGGTGTATAATGACACAATGTCAAAAGATGCTACAATCGCCCCTGGCGGGATCCGTGTCCCACTAATTTTGGTGATGAAATCCCCAGTATCCCTAATATATGATCTTGCACCCAATGCATATTCCCTCAACATTTTGTCAAGAAAGACATTAATGTTTGAGAGAATCGAATTCCTGCCAGAAATTATTGGCCGACCTGGGGGGTCGATCAGCCTTTTATGTATTTTGGGTAATACATATATAGTCGGCGTAACCGGAGATTTCACCACCAAAAACTCTTTAAGTTGTTTATCTATGACACCATTCTGTTCCGCAATGATCAATTGTGTATCAATTTTTCTAGCAATATCAAACCTGGGGTCCCGGGCCAAAGGCTCATAGACACCTGGTTCTCCTAACTGCCTATTTATTTCTCCTATATACTGGGAGGTGTCCATAACCACGATCCCACCACCCTTGTCCGCAGGCTTGATGGTGAGATCGTGGTTCCTGGACAATCCCTCCAGAGCGGACATTTCTTGTGTCGTAATGTTAGGTTTAGCAAATTCATCTATTTTGGTTTGTTGTCTCAACAGGGCGACATCTCTCTTCACAGCCTCGATGAAGCACTCTAGAGCATGCGAGTTTACAATAGGAAAAAAATCACTTTTAAGATGTAACCCAAATTGTTTCAATGTTAACCCAATATCTGATACATTCACATCATTGGTATGCATGGCTGCAGAGGAACCAGAGTCGAACCACACCCTCAGTTTAAGGTTCCTGAAGAGGCGGTTCAAGTCCAGTTCCAACTGAAACCAATCAGGCTTAGCCTGTGGACAGAAGGACAATCCCTTGTTTAAAACCTTCAATTCATGATCATTCAATATATGGGACAAAATATTGACAACCACATTAGACTCTATTTCTTTTTTATCACATTCGTCTGTCTGGAACTGTTGGTCCTCATGGATCTTTGTATTCTGGTTTTTACCAGCTCTTCTGTGCCTACACCCTCCCCTTCTGGTAGGGCGTCTCTCGTGGCACCAGTTGTTCCTAAAAAAGTCCCAGATTGACTAGAATTCACATCCTCATTTGGATCTTTATTTCTGACCCACTTATTTGTTTCCTTATTCCGTTTTGATGTTTTTTTGGCCATCTGACTTCTTTCCGTATGCCATGGTTGTTCCCAGATATAGATATGTCCAGACTCATAATCACTCTGATCTCTATGCCACTTTGACCTTTTAATTTCCTCCAGATCCTTCCGCATTTTATCCAAGAAGGTTTGTTGTTTCAATAAAAAGGCATCCACCTCATTTGTAGATAAAGTTGATTTCAGCTGTTGTTCAGTGTCCTGCAATTTGCTCCTTAAAGCCATCGTTTCTTTCTGCGAAAATTCAATATTAAGCAACATAATATCCATCGCATATTTATTTGAAATTGCTTCAAAGCGTGCTCTGAATTCACCCTCCTGTGAAAACATGTTTGGCTTCAAACGAGATCGCATCCCCCTTGGTATGCGTTTATTTTTGTAGTATTGTGCTAGCGTTAGCGAGTGTAGCTCAATGGACAGCAGCTTTTTAGTAACATTTTCATAGTCCCTTTTAATGTTAATTGCCGAGGGTACATTCAGGAAGGCAGCATCCCCTTCCACATTTCCCATAATCCTCTGTACATCCACAATACTGTACGAAAAGACATGTGTATCACTGTCATTTGGTTGTAAGATCATACCTTCCATATTGGTAAGGTCGGGTGCAGAGCCCTCAATCGCCAATGGATCCATAAAAGAAGTTTCAGGCAGCACTCCTGTCGTTTTACTCAGCCGTAGCTGTGTGGTGCCGGCGGTGGTCCCTCGATTCGAGACGTAAAACAATGAAGAAAATCCGCAGCACTCCTTGAAGTGTAGAAAAAATGTGTAGTTTTATTCACACATGTCAAATAAGACAACGTTTCAGTTCTCTCACAGAACCTTTTTCAAGTCAAGTGAACATAAAGTGCATAAGTGCTAGTATAAATACATCATCACATTGTAATCAATTAGTCATCAACCAATACAAAATCAGTGCACTTCCATATTTAGGGCATGTTACAATTCATTCCTTCTCTCTCTGTGCCTAGATAGAGACTAATCACAGTGCTTCTCCATTCATGATTCACATTTACTACATACAAGTGCCAAAATTAAAGTGCAAAGTGCAATATAAACCCTATTTCCTAAGTTACCTTTGCACTTTAATTTTGGCACTTGTATGTAGTAAATGTGAATCATGAATGGAGAAGCACTGTGATTAGTCTCTATCTAGGCACAGAGAGAGAAGGAATGAATTGTAACATGCCCTAAATATGGGAGTGCACTGATTTTGTATTGGTTGATGACTAATTGATTACAATGTGATGATGTATTTATACTAGCACTTATGCACTTTATGTTCACTTGACTTGAAAAAGGTTCTGTGAGAGAACTGAAACGTTGTCTTATTTGACATGTGTGAATAAAACTACACATTTTTTCTACACTTCAAGGAGTGCTGCGGATTTTCTTCATTGTTTTACGTCTCGAATCGAGGGACCACCGCCGGCACCACACAGCTACGGCTGAGTAAAACGACAGGAGTGCTGCCTGAAACTTCTTTTATGGATCCATTGGCGATTGAGGGCTCTGCACCCGACCTTACCAATATGGAAGGTATGATCTTACAACCAAATGACAGTGATACACATGTCTTTTCGTACAGTATTGTGGATGTACAGAGGATTATGGGAAATGTGGAAGGGGATGCTGCCTTCCTGAATGTACCCTCGGCAATTAACATTAAAAGGGACTATGAAAATGTTACTAAAAAGCTGCTGTCCATTGAGCTACACTCGCTAACGCTAGCACAATACTACAAAAATAAACGCATACCAAGGGGGATGCGATCTCGTTTGAAGCCAAACATGTTTTCACAGGAGGGTGAATTCAGAGCACGCTTTGAAGCAATTTCAAATAAATATGCGATGGATATTATGTTGCTTAATATTGAATTTTCGCAGAAAGAAACGATGGCTTTAAGGAGCAAATTGCAGGACACTGAACAACAGCTGAAATCAACTTTATCTACAAATGAGGTGGATGCCTTTTTATTGAAACAACAAACCTTCTTGGATAAAATGCGGAAGGATCTGGAGGAAATTAAAAGGTCAAAGTGGCATAGAGATCAGAGTGATTATGAGTCTGGACATATCTATATCTGGGAACAACCATGGCATACGGAAAGAAGTCAGATGGCCAAAAAAACATCAAAACGGAATAAGGAAACAAATAAGTGGGTCAGAAATAAAGATCCAAATGAGGATGTGAATTCTAGTCAATCTGGGACTTTTTTAGGAACAACTGGTGCCACGAGAGACGCCCTACCAGAAGGGGAGGGTGTAGGCACAGAAGAGCTGGTAAAAACCAGAATACAAAGATCCATGAGGACCAACAGTTCCAGACAGACGAATGTGATAAAAAAGAAATAGAGTCTAATGTGGTTGTCAATATTTTGTCCCATATATTGAATGATCATGAATTGAAGGTTTTAAACAAGGGATTGTCCTTCTGTCCACAGGCTAAGCCTGATTGGTTTCAGTTGGAACTGGACTTGAACCGCCTCTTCAGGAACCTTAAACTGAGGGTGTGGTTCGACTCTGGTTCCTCTGCAGCCATGCATACCAATGATGTGAATGTATCAGATATTGGGTTAACATTGAAACAATTTGGGTTACATCTTAAAAGTGATTTTTTTCCTATTGTAAACTCGCATGCTCTAGAGTGCTTCATCGAGGCTGTGAAGAGAGATGTCGCCCTGTTGAGACAACAAACCAAAATAGATGAATTTGCTAAACCTAACATTACGACACAAGAAATGTCCGCTCTGGAGGGATTGTCCAGGAACCACGATCTCACCATCAAGCCTGCGGACAAGGGTGGTGGGATCGTGGTTATGGACACCTCCCAGTATATAGGAGAAATAAATAGGCAGTTAGGAGAACCAGGTGTCTATGAGCCTTTGGCCCGGGACCCCAGGTTTGATATTGCTAGAAAAATTGATACACAATTGATCATTGCGGAACAGAATGGTGTCATAGATAAACAACTTAAAGAGTTTTTGGTGGTGAAATCTCCGGTTACGCCGACTATATATGTATTACCCAAAATACATAAAAGGCTGATCGACCCCCCAGGTCGGCCAATAATTTCTGGCAGGAATTCGATTCTCTCAAACATTAATGTCTTTCTTGACAAAATGTTGAGGGAATATGCATTGGGTGCAAGATCATATATTAGGGATACTGGGGATTTCATCACCAAAATTAGTGGGACACGGATCCCGCCAGGGGCGATTGTAGCATCTTTTGACATTGTGTCATTATACACCTCGATCAATCACGAAAAGGGCTTGAGGGCTGTAGCGGAGATGTTGCAAGGTTCAGAACATCCCGCTGCAGTTCAGCAGTTTGTACTGACACTATTGGAGTTGTCCCTAAGGAACAATTATTTTGAGTTCCAGGGGCAGTTCTATTTGCAGGTAAGGGGCGCGGCAATGGGGTCCAATGCCGCGCCCACTTACGCAAATATATTTGTACGGTCATTTGAGGAGCGTCTCGTCTATGTATCTCCCCACTTCAATCGGGTTTTGACGTGGTGGAGATACATAGACGACATTTTCCTCATCTGCACCGGCACCATGGATCAGCTGATGGACTTTCACGCATTTTTGAACTCCCTTGATCGGGAGATCCAATTTACGTTAACGGCATCAGCTGACCGGGTCCAGTTTCTGGATACGCAGGTGTATATTGAGGATGAACAACTACACATGGATTTGAATGTTAAACCCACCGATAAGAATACATTGTTACACTTTACGAGTGGACACCCTAGGAGAATGGTGAATTCTTTGCCATATAGTCAAATGTTGAGAGTGCGGAGAATAGTTGATAAGGACGAAAATATGACTTCAGCATTGTCTAAGATGCAACAATCCTTCATAACTAGGGGGTACCCTAGTGGGTTAGTGAAGAAACATGCTGATAGAGCAAGGGATATCCCTAGAAGGGAACTATTGATGTTGAAACCAAGACAGGCCAATGACAGACTACCGTTTGTGTCAACTTATAATGAATTGAGCCCCAATATTGAAAAAATAGTGAGACGCCATTGGGGGCTGCTTAGCAGTGGACATCCCAACATAGAGGCCTTTAAACAACAGCCTATGATGGCATATAAAAGAGCGGGCAATATTAGGGATAAAGTGGTGCGTTCCAGATTGCCCGAAAAGGGTCAGTTGAGACAGACTTTTTTGAAGACGAAGCGCTTGGGATCTTTCCCGTGTCTGGGATGCGTTAATTGCAAACTGATGCAAAAAGGATCAGCGTTTGCGCATCCAGACACGGGAGAAATCTTCAAGATAAGGCATTATCTCACATGTGATTCAGCATGGGTGATATATGTTTTATGGTGTCCATGCAAGATGTTATACGTGGGCGAAACCACATGCGATGTAAAAACTAGGTTGAATAACCACAGACAATCTATCAGGAATAAAAGACGAGATTTGCCCGTATCGAAACATTTTGCCGAAAAAAATCATAAAGAGAGTGAGTTGAGATTCATGCTTTTGGATCATGTAAAACCATTGGACAGAGGAGGGGACCGTTTAACCATCTTAAAGAAAACTGAGCTTAGATGGATTTTTCGGTTAGATACTCTGAAACCCAAAGGGTTAAATGTCGAATTTAGGGTGACAGGAGGGATGGTTGGATAATGCCCTTTCACTGATCTAACTTCTGTGTGTATTCAGTATAATGTATGGGGTGGACCCAATGGATGTTACATGACGAATTCATGATAGAATATTCTATGCTCTTTTTGAAAATATGGTTCAAGCCTTTACCTTTGCTGGTTGGTAAGAGGCAAGAAGGAACAGAAGGAGTTCAAGGCGCAAGACAATGCCCAAACGATTGCCCTAGAGTAAAATGGCGGAAGAGATCTATGACTTGGCGTGGATCACTGCCGCGGCTTACTGGCACGCATGCGTGCGTGGTGGTGGCTGACGGAGTGGATCTGACGTCATGACGTTAGATCTCCGCCTTCGGATGACGCAGAGAGGTTATGTACTGCGTTGTCAGTGGGGATGGAATTGACACATGCGCACTGAGGAGGGAGAGACGCGAGCGGTGGCGTGCCTCCACACAAGTTCAGACGCCATCTCCTCCTGTTCCTTCATATATAACCACAGCAAGGTAACTTAGGAAATAGGGTTTATATTGCACTTTGCACTTTAATTTTGGCACTTGTATGTAGTAAATGTGAATCATGAATGGAGAAGCACTGTGATTAGTCTCTATCTAGGCACAGAGAGAGAAGGAATGAATTGTAACATGCCCTAAATATGGGAGTGCACTGATTTTGTATTGGTTGATGACTAATTGATTACAATGTGATGATGTATTTATACTAGCACTTATGCACTTTATGTTCACTTGACTTGAAAAAGGTTCTGTGAGAGAACCGAAACGTTGTCTTATTTGACATGTGTGAATAAAACTACACATTTTTTCTACACTTCAAGGAGTGCTGCGGATTTTCTTCATTGTTTTACGTCTCGAATCGAGGGACCACCGCCGGCACCACACAGCTACGGCTGAGTAAAACGACAGGAGTGCTGCCTGAAACTTCTTTTATGGATCTATATATATATATATATATATATATATACACACACACTACGTGCAGAATTATTAGGCAAATGAGTATTTTGACCACATCATCCTCTTTATGCATGTTGTCTTACTCCAAGCTGTATAGGCTCGAAAGCCTACTACCAATTAAGCATATTAGGTGATGTGCATCTCTGTAATGAGAAGGGGTGTGGTCTAATGACATCAACACCCTATATCAGGTGTGCATAATTATTAGGCAACTTCCTTTCCTTTGGCAAAATGGGTCAAAAGAAGGACTTGACAGGCTCAGAAAAGTCAAAAATAGTGAGATATCTTGCAGAGGGATGCAGCACTCTTAAAATTGCAAAGCTTCTGAAGCATGATCATCGAACAATCAAGCGTTTCATTCAAAATAGTCAACAGGGTCGCAAGAAGCGTGTGGAAAAACCAAGGCGCAAAATAACTGCCCATGAACTGAGAAAAGTCAAGCGTGCAGCTGCCAAGATGCCACTTGCCACCAGTTTGGCCATATTTCAGAGCTGCAACATCACTGGAGTGCCCAAAAGCACAAGGTGTGCAATACTCAGAGACATGGCCAAGGTAAGAAAGGCTGAAAGACGACCACCACTGAACAAGACACACAAGCTGAAACGTCAAGACTGGGCCAAGAAATATCTCAAGACTGATTTTTCTAAGGTTTTATGGACTGATGAAAGGAGAGTGAGTCTTGATGGGCCAGATGGCTGGATTGGTAAAGGGCAGAGAGCTCCAGTCCGACTCAGACGCCAGCAAGGTGGAGGTGGAGTACTGGTTTGGGCTGGTATCATCAAAGATGAGCTTGTGGGTCCTTTTTGAGTTGAGGATGGAGTCAAGCTCAACTCCCAGTCCTACTGCCAGTTTCTGGAAGACACATTCTTCAAGCAGTACAGGAAGAAGTCTGCAAGGTAAGAAAAACATGATTTTCATGCAGGACAATGCTCCATCACATCCAGGACAAGTACTCCACAACGTGGCTGGCAAGAAAGGGTATAAAAGAAGAAAATCTAATGACATGGCCTCCTTGTTCACCTGATCTGAACCCCATTGAGAACCTGTGGTCCATCATCAAATGTGAGATTTACAAGGAGGGAAAACAGTACACCTCTCTGAACAGTGTCTGGGAGGCTGTGGTTGCTGCTGCACGCAATGTTGATGGTGAACAGATCAAAACACTGACAGAATCCATGGATGGCAGGCTTTTGAGTGTTCTTGCAAAGAAAGGTGGCTATATTGGTCACTGATTTGTTTTTGTTTTGTTTTTGAATGTCAGAAATGTATATTTGTGAATGTTGAGATGTTATATTGGTTTCACTGGTAAAAATAAATAATTGAAATGGGTATATATTTGTTTTTTGTTAAGTTGCCTAATAATTATGTACAGTAATAGTCACCTGCACACACAGATATCCCCCTAAAATAGCTAAAACTAAAAACAAACTAAAAACTACTTCCAAAAATATTCAGCTTTGATATTAATGAGTTTTTTGGGTTCATTGAGAACATGGTTGTTGTTCAATAATAAAATTAATCCTCAAAAATACAAATTGCCTAATAATTCTGCACTCCCTGTATATATATATATATATATATATATATATATATATATATACATTATATTTGAATCTAAAGAAAAAACTGACAGCACCCCCAAACACTTTATTTACTCCTGTGGTTGCAATGTTTTCAGCTTATTCACAGAGCCTTTTTTCAACCTATGAGCTGAAACAATGTGACTAGTGTTTCAAGTTCAGTGTACAAGGTTCAGGATATCTAAGAACTCCATTACGGACTCCGCTACCACGAAACATGGTCTGTGGTAGCGAAATCCATAACAGATTTCTTAGATACCCTGAACCTAAACCTTTTACGCCGAACTTGAAACACAAGTTCGCTCATCACTAGTTGCGAACACCAGGGTGAATAAAGTGTTTTTCTTTTTGCAATGTTTTTTGTGAGAGTGCTGCCATTATTTTTTATTCTTATATTGTCCTGGATTTGTTGCCGGATCCATTGGCCTGCACCTTCATGGTATTTTGAGGAACAGAACAGCTGGCCCCTAATAAAACAGTCCTATCCTTGTCTGTAATACAGGACAATAATAGGACATGTTCTATTTCTTTGCAAAACGTATGGACATATATAAACGGAATGCACACAAAGTACCTTCAGTTTTTTTGCGGACCCATTTAAATGAATGCCTCCTCATATGGTCCGCAACAAAACGGAATGGACACTGAAAGAAAATATGTTCGTGTGCATAAGGCCTAAGCCTGATCAGGCTCCTGCATTTAACAGGCGCCTGATCAGGCATAGATATACCATGGCAAGCCAGATGCATGTGAAGTAGTGCAGTGCAGCCGCCCGATGGGGGAGGGAACTCCCTCCCTCTCTAAGTTCAGCAGAGCTGTGGCCCAATGGTTAGCCCCTTCATGCCGCTGTCCCTAAGGACCGTGGCATGGAAGTGGTTAAATGGCCGGCATCGGTGACAACATCGATGTCAGCCATTTCAAGCAGATTGTCATTACAGCTAACACTCTACCCTGCTTCCGCTCTGCCGTCCTGAAAGGGCAGTGGGTTGCTCATTGGGCTTGTGCAGCTATGCCATTCTGACCGGGGGTGTGGGGTGGCTAGACTTGTGTCACACCGCTTTGCCATCCTAGGGAGGGGAGATCAGGGGGTTCGACATTAACCCTGCAAGCATCGGGCCGCTACCACGGCAGAGCAGCAGCCTGATGGTTAGCCCCTTCCATACAGTGGTCCCTAAGGACCATGGCATGGAAGGAGTCATGTCTGCAGTTTGAAGCAAACTGTCAGCTGTATATTACAGCTGACAGTCTGCACTGCTCTGCATCCTGGGGGGAGAAGAGGAGGAGGAGGGAGACTGTGCACACTCCCGTGTGCACACAGGAGGAGTTACAGAAAATGTGTAGGAGGAGTTACAGTAAATTCACTGAGTGCAGCCTGCTGTGCATAGGAAGCACAGGAGGCTGTAAAAAAAAACGAATAAATATATACAGTACAGACCAAAAGTTTGGACACACCTCATTCAAAGAGTTTTCTTTATTTTCATGACTATGAAAATTGTGGATTCACACTGAAGGCATCAAAACTATGAATGAACACATGTGGAATTATATACATGACAAAAAAGTGTGAAACAACTGAAAATATATCACATTCTAGGTTCTTCAAAGTAGCCACCTTTTGCTTTGATTACCGCTTTGCACACTCTTGGCATTCTCTTTTAATGGTCTGGGGTGCTTTTTCCTTCAGTGGAACAATGGAGCTTCAGGAAGTGCAGGGGCATCAAACGGACGCTGGCTATGTCCAGATGTTGCAGAGAGCATTCCTCATGACAGAGGGCCCTCGTCTGTGTGGTAACAACAGGGTTTTTCAACAGTACAACGCTACAGTACACAATGCCCGCATGTTCCCCTGTTCTAAATCGAATTGAGAACCTTTGGGGATGAATGGCAAGGGAAGTTTACAAAAATGGACCACAGTTCCTTCGTGCGGCCGTCTTCACCACTTGGAGAAATGTTCTCACTCACCTCATGGAAACGCTTGCATCAAGCATGCCGAAACAAATTTTTGAAGTGATAAACAATAATGCCGGAGCTACTCATTACTGAGTTCATGTTTGGAAGTTGGATTTCTGTTTTGGGGGGGGGGTTTGGAGGTGTGTGTCCTAAACTTTTGATCAGCTGAAAAACAGCCTGTTGCAGTTTATTTGTTGTTTTCATAAAATTGAATGCTCAAAAAATGTTTTGTCTCACTCCCGTTTCTTCTTGTTGCATGTTGAAGCTCTACTTGGAACCTTGTTAAGATCCAGCCATGCTAAATATGATTTTTTTGGCATTTTTCAAGTGGTCTTAAACTTTTGATCAGGACTGTATTATATGGAATAACAGATGTGCTCTAATGTGAATATGTCTATCTATTTATTGTATCTCAATTCGGAAAAATAATCCAGTCCAAGTTTTACATATTACCAAAAAGTTTATACCGCCCATTTTTCTGATTGACTACTTATTGATCACTCGATATATACCCGTGGAAAGAAATGGCTATGTATACTCACTGATGAAGGAGCACGGGGCTCCGAAACACGTCTAGGAAATATAATAGCCATATAGCCACAGCAGGCTAATAACAACCAGAATTACTCAAGGCGCCCCAAAACCTTTGAATCCGGATAATACAGCAGGACTACATTCTCTCTCATCCAAATTGAAAAGCCCGCTCCCGACCACGTGGGACACCGCGCTGAGACACCCAGGAGAGCGCAAATCGCTTGCACGGAACTAACCACATGGGACGCCGTGTCGGGATGCTGAGGAAAGGAAACATCGCCAGCATTGCTGTGCAGATCCACATCGCAGATCCCTATTGAGACATCATATCCAGGAGTGGTAATGTACCTCTGACATTATTAAAAGTCTCATAAAATAGCAATATTATTGTATATTGTTCCATGAAAGGAACAACATAATTTACATACAAACATCTTGATATACAAATATTCTGTAACCCTTGAAAGGCCTAGAAATTATACATTTGGGAATACAGTGATCGATGTATCTGAGTGACAATTAGATTGATATAACAGAATGCTAATATTGGCATCTCTGATATTTCTTGCTGGTTTTCCAGATTAACTAAATAGAAGCATTTCTCCTTTCTTCCTATTATTGGGATCCAACATTTTGGACAACTGCAGGATCCATCCCATTTACTCCCAAATTATTCTGCTATTCTCACCGTTGCTACAACCATCTCTGCTTATTCTCACCATTGATACTACCATCTCTGCTGCTACTGAAGATACACTGCCTGTCCCAAAAAAATGTTGCCACCTGGATTTAACTAAGCAAATAGTTATGAGCCTCCTATTGGATAATTACTGCATGGGCGATTTCAGCTCACAATAAGTTATTTAACTCCAACCAGTGTAATGAGTTGCTTCTCATTTCTTAAACAACCATCTCGTGGTCGTGGGAAAGATATTAGTCTGTTTGAGAAGGGTCAAATCATTGGCATGCATCAAGCAGAGAAACCGTCTAAGGAGATTGCAGAAACTACTAAAATTGGGTTAAGAACTGTCCAACGCATTATTAAAAACTTGAAGGATAGTGGGGACCCATCGTATTCGAGGAAGAAATGTCTTGAATCCTGAATTATCGTGATCGGCGATCATTTAAAACGTCTGGTGAAATCAAATCGAAGAAAAACAACAGTAGACCTCAGAGCTCAAATGCAGCACTTAATGCTGAATACAAGATTTTTTGTCCACTGAATCAATTTAAAAAGATTTTTATTTTTATTTTTTTAACAATTTTTTATTGTTTTATTTAAGCAGTACACAAGAGAGAATCAGTAGATTACAATCCTATGGACAGTAAAAGGATCCTTAAAGTACAACTGATGATGTACCAAGTAATACAATTAGTACATATAGTTAAACAGTTCAAAAACAGTGAAAGGAGGGGGGGAAAGAGGGAGAAAGGAGGAACGGGGTGAAAGGGAAGGTATGTTCAGTCATGTTTTTTTGATCTACGGAGTATTGTAGGTTTTGGATATTATGTGAAATGTCTGTATTCTTTCCAGTGGGACCAGATGGATAAGAATGTGTGTCTGGTATTTAGTTCCCAGTGGGAAAGTTCTTCTAGGCGATAGATCTGGTCGACTTTGTTGATCCAATTTTCAATCTTCGGGGTTTCAGTTGAATGCCAGTGATAAGGAATCAGTAGGCGAGCTGCTGAAATTATCGAAGAAAACAAGGACATTTTATGTGTGTCTCTGCCTCGGATACCAAATGAAAGTAACGCAGTTTCAGGGGTGCATGCAATTGTAGATTTGCATATTTTGTTACTAATTTGGAAGATGTTTTTCCACCATTCATTAATCTTGGGACATTCCCACCAGATGTGGAGGAACGTGCCTTTCGAAGCTTCACATCTCCAGCAGTTATCTGGTACATTAGGATAGAACAAGGAAATCTTGTCTGGTGTCTTGTACCACCTAGAAAGTACCTTATATCCATTTTCCTGTACCCGTACACAGCGAGAGAGTTTATGAGGGATGGAACATAGTTTAATAGTTTCTTTATGAGAAAAAGTTCTCTTCAAGTCCTTTTCCCATGTACCAATAAAAGCAGGTTTGACATCCACTAAAGGAAGGTTTATTTTTTTGTACAATGTGGATATAAGTTTGGGAGGATACTTAGCAGAAGTTATTAGGCTGTCGAACCATTCTGAGGGTCTTTGTGTGTCTAATGTCTTTGCCCAAAAGCGGAGTTCTTTTTTTACATAGTTGAGGAGTAAGTTGTTGGAAGAAGAAAGGCCCAGAGATTCCATAAGAAGAGTATCAGATAAGATACAGCCTTCTACATCGAGTAGGTCTAAAACTAGTTTGCTGGAGAGTCTAGTCTCAATAGGAGAGGAGTCTCTCATTTCCCTAGGCGCTAAAGATATTATATCCCTCACTTGCAGCAGGGGAGAGGGCGGGTTTAGGGCTTGGAAATTAGCGGAGAACCACTCCCACACCTTAATAGTAGTGCGTATAATCGGATTCGGGATAGAGGCTCTGGCAGGGAGTGGCCTGTCCGCCAACAACAAGGCCCTAAGTGTGGAAGGGAAGAATATATTCTCCAGAGTCAGCCATTGCTTTTGCTTGAAGGGTCTGAGCCAGTCAATTACTCTACATAAGTGTATGGCCTTCATACAGACGTGGACAAAATTGTTGGTACCCTTTGGTCAATGAAAGAAAAAGTCACAATGGTCACAGAAATAACTTTAATCTGACAAAAGTAATAATAAATTAAAATTCTATAAATGTTAACCAATGAAAGTCAGACATTGTTTTTCAACCATGCTTCAACAGAATTATGTAAAAAAATAAACTCATGAAACAGGCATGGACAAAAATGATGGTACCCCTAACTTAATATTTTGTTGCGCAACCTTTTGAGGCAATCACTGCAATCAAACGCTTCCTGTAACTGTCAATGAGACATCTGCACCTCTCAGCAGGTATTTTGGCCCACTCCTCATGAGCAAACTGCTCCAGTTGTGTCCGGTTTGAAGGGTGCCTTTTCCAGACTGCATGTTTCAGCTCCTTCCAAAGATGCTCAATAGGATTGAGGTCAGGGCTCATAGAAGGCCACTTTAGAATAGTCCAATTTTTTCCTCTTAGCCATTCTTGGGTGTTTTTAGCGGTGTGTTTTGGGTCATTGTCCTGTTGCAAGACCCATGACCTGCGACTGAGACCAAGCTTTCTGACACTGGCTAGTACATTTCTCTCTAGAATTCCTTGATAGTCTTGAGATTTCATTGTACCCTGCACAGATTCAAGACACCCTGTGCCAGACGCAGCAAAGCAGCCCCAGAACATAACAGAGCCTCCTCCATGTTTCACAGTAGGGACAGTGTTCTTTTCTTGATATGCTTCATTTTTTCGTCTGTGAACATACAGCTGATGTGCCTTGGCAAAAACTTCGATTTTTGTCTCATCTGTCCACAGGACATTCTCCCAGAAGCTTTGTGGCTTGTCAACATGTAGTTTGGCATATTCCAGTCTTGCTTTTTTATGATTCGTTTTCAACAATGGTGTCCTCCTTGGTCGTCTCCCATGTAGTCCACTTTGGCTCAAACAACGACGGATGGTGCGATCTGACACTGATGTTCCTTGAGCATGAAGTTCACCTTGAATCTCTTTAGAAGTCTTTCTAGGCTCTTTTGTTACCATTCGGATTATCCGTCTCTTAGATTTGTCATCAATTTTCCTCCTGCGGCCACGTCCAGGGAGGTTGGCTACAGTCCCATGGATCTTAAACTTATGAATAATATGTGCAACTGTACTCACAGGAACATCTAGTTGCTTGGAGATGGTCTTATAGCCTTTACCTTTAACATGCTTGTCTATAATTTTCTTTCTGATCTCTTGAGACAGCTCTTTCCTTTGCTTCCTCTGGTCCATGTCGAGTGTGGTACACACCATATCACCAAACAACACAGTGATTACCTGGAGCCATATATATAGGCCCAATGGCTGATTACAAGGTTGTAGACACCTGTGATGCTAATTAGTGGACACACCTTGAATTAACATGTCCCTTTGGTCACATTATGTTCTGTGTTTTCTAGGGGTACCATCATTTTTGTCCATGCCTGTTTCATGAGTTTATTTTTTTACATAATTCTGTTGAAGCATGGTTGAAAAACAATGTCTGACTTTCATTGGTTAACATTTATAGAATTTTAATTTATTATTACTTTTGTCAGATTAAAGTTATTTCTGTGACCATTGTGACTTTTTCTTTCATTGACCAAAGGGTACCAACAATTTTGTCCACGTCTGTATATTTCTCAGGGTCTGGAAGGCTTATTCCGCCTAAGTGTTTGGGTTTGGTTAAGGTTGCGAACGCGATCCTAGGTTTCTTTCCCTGCCAGATGAATTTCCTAATGTACTTGTTCAGGGAATAAAAGTAAGATCTAGGGATTGGTATCGGGAGGACTTGCATGAGGTAGGTGAGTCTAGGAATCACTAGAGACATTACCAAGTTTTTCCTCCCAAACCAGGATAAATATTGGTTATCCAATGATTCCAACTGAGCTGCAATAGCGGACAGAAGGGGCGTGTAATTAAGGCGAAATAAATCCGGAAGATGGGAAGTTAGTTTAATACCCAAATAGTTTAGATGAGAGGAGGACCAATCAAAAGGGGAGTTGGTTCTGAGAGCAGAGAGAGTTTTATGGGGTAGGCCAGTGTGGAGAATTTGTGATTTGTGAGGGTTAACTTTAAAATTAGATAAATAGCCAAATTTCTTTAAAAGTGAGATGATTAAGGGCATGGAGGTTAGTGGATTAGTGGTGAGTATCAAAAGGTCGTCTGCAAAAGCAGCTAATTTAAATTCCGAAGACTCAATTTTTAGTCCTATAATTTCATTTTCCTGTCTAAAGGCTTGCATCAAGGTTTCCA
The DNA here is from genome assembly GCF_014858855.1 of Bufo gargarizans. NCBI lineage: Eukaryota > Metazoa > Chordata > Amphibia > Anura > Bufonidae > Bufo > Bufo gargarizans. The sequence continues at coordinate 162,201,938 of NC_058083.1, forward strand.
TTATGAGGACAAAAATAAGAGGGGAAAGGGGGCATCACTGACGGGTACCATTTTTTATAGGGAAACGTGAGGAAATGAGGTTATTAACTGAAACTGCAGCAGTAGATTTGTTATACATTGCAAAAATTGCATTGATAAACGGTTCAGGGACTTGAAATTTTTGCAGAGTCAACCTAATAAAGGACCAGTCTATACGGTCGAATGCCTTTTCGGCATCAGTGCCTAAAAGGACGAGTGTTTTTTTATTATGAGAGACAAAGTACAAGGCATCAAGGACTTTGGTGGTGTTGTCTTTTCCCTCTCTACCACGCACGAATCCCACTTGATCCGGATGTATTAAGGATGGGAGAAAAGACTGTAGTCTGGTGGCCATCATTTTTGCTAGTAATTTGAGATCTATGTTCAAAAGGGATATGGGGCGATAATTCGCACAGGATGAGGGGTCTTTTCCTTCTTTTGGGATTATTGTTATTAAGGCATTAGTCATCTCAGAGGATAGTGAGACATTTTGTAAAGCTAGGTTACATACTGGGAGGTAGTAGGGAAGTAGAGACTTTTGAAATGTTAAGTAGTAGGAGGTGGATAGGCCATCAGGTCCAGGGCTTTTTCCTTTAGGGGAGGTTTTTAAAGCTAAAGTCAGTTCTTGAATTGTGAAAGGGTTAGATAGGGCTTCTTTTTGGGCAGAAGAAAGTGATGGGAGATTTAATGTATCCAAAAAGTGACGTGCCTCGTTCTCTCTAGTTAATGATTCCTGACCTTCTTCCAGGGGGTTAAGGTTGTAGAGTGACTCATAAAACTTCTTGAATTGTTCAGCTATTGCCGAAGAAGAGAATATTGATGGGCCATGGGATGGTTTAATAGAAGTCACGTGTCTAATTTGTTGTCTACGTTTAATACGGCTCATAACAAATTTAGATGCTTTGTTTCCATGAGCAAAAAATTTTTGCTGTGATGTTAGATAGTATTTAGCTGATCTCTCATTTAATAAATTTTTAAGATCTGTTCTAAGGGCGTTAAGCTCAGTTAAGTGTTGTTGTGCTAGGGATCTCTTATGTATAGATTCGAGTGAGTGAATCTGATCTAGTAGGGAAGATAGACGTTTCTCGGCTTGCTTCTTAATAAAGGAGCATTTGCTAATGAAGTGTCCCCTGATAAATACCTTGTGGGCATCCCAAAGAATTTGGGGGGATATCTCGGGTGTATTGTTTAAGGAGAAATATTAATCTAATAGGGATGCAAAATAATGTTTGTTTGCCTCGCTGCTCAGTATAGAATCGTTAAGCCTCCAAAGAGGGGACCTACCGGTGTTGGTTGGGGATCGTATGGTGCAAAATAGTGGGGCGTGGTCGGAAATGGAAATGTTACCAATCTTCGTGTCTGTACAGAACTGTACCTGAGTCTTGGGGACAAAAATATAATCGATTCTACTGTAGGAATGGCCTGGAATAGAGTAGAAAGAGTAATCAGAACATTTTGGGTTAAGACATCTCCAAATATCAACAAGGCCCAGGTTGTATAGCTTAACGTTCAGTTTTTTCAGTGATCTAGCGGAGAAGGAAGATCTTTTAGAGGATGTATCAGTAAGAGGTTGGATTGCAACGTTAAGGTCCCCTGCTACGACAAGAATACCCTCCTGAGTGTTCTCTATTAAAGATAAAATAGACAGCAGCCAGGGTATTTGATCAGAGTTGGGTGCATACACATTTACAAAGGTGTACATTGTCTGAGAGATATGACCTTTTAGAATGATATACCTCCCATCGGGATCTTGAATGTGAGAGGTGTAAATGAAAGGGACGTTTTTTCTGAATCCTATGCTCACTCCCCTTGAGGCAGCGCCGTCAGCTCCACAGTGATACCAGGTTGGGAACCTGGAAAAGGAGAGATCTGGGTAATTACCATGTTTGTAATGGGTCTCCTGGAGGAAAAGTATTGAGCATTTTTCTTTTCCCAAGAGGGAGAAGATTTGAGATCGTTTAGATGGAGATCTAAGGCCTTTCACGTTATAAGTGACTATATTTAGGTCCACCATTGTATTTTAAATGAGTTTCGTGCTGAGCGTACATACCAATACCTTGCGGGATCCATGCAGAGGGTATTACAGCAAGCAACCTCAAGGAGAGTGAGCATCTGTCCCACAATTATACGGTGGCTTGAGAATATTTGGTTCAACAGGGCATGACTGAGGGGAAGAATAGGTAGGTTACAACCATAAACATAACTGTGAACAAAATTATGGTAATATTGCAAGAAGAAAAGTATTTTCACTATGAGCATTGCATATTTTACAAGCTCAATCGTGAGAGGGGGAGAGGTGGGCAAACCCATGTATCAGGTCTTGCCAGTAAGAGGGACTAAATAAATCAAACAGTAGAGCATACAGGTATGCTAGATAGAAATGGAGAGAGACAGAAAACATACTGTCAGAGAGTATGCAAATTTAAAGTATAGAAGAATGTAGAGACACAAAGGTGTAAATACATTGTAGGAAATGTTAGAGAACTTCTGGGAGTCCTATTGTAGATGAAGGCGGATCAAGTAATTCTTCTTGGAGTCAGCAGACCGCTCCTGCATCTGAATCTCTGGAGTTTGGTTGCAGGCGATTTTTCCCACGGGATCTTTTTCGGGAGATCAGGAAGTGCTGTAATATCAGATACAGTGTCCCAATTAGGAATGTCCAGTGGAGAAATGTCCATGTTAATGAAGGCTGCTTGAAGATCCTCATAGGAAGAAATCTTGATGAATTTTCCGGCATGAGAAAATGAAAGGCCAAATGGAAAAGTCCATCTGTATGGGATACGACTTTTGCGGAGATATTCTGTAAGGGGCTTAAGGTTTCTTCTTTTCTGCAAGGTTACAGGAGCAAGGTCTTGGTATATTGTAACAGTGGCGTCCCCAAATGTAATGGAGTTTACTGCTCTAGCCGCCGCAAGTATTTTTTCTTTGTCTAAGAAATTCAAAAATCTGCATATAATGTCCCTAGGAGGTTCAGAATCTCTTGGTTTTTGCCTAAGAGCTCTGTGTGCCCTCTCTATGATCATATCTTCAGGGTCATCACTATCCAGAAGTGAGCCAGCAATTTTCTTTATAGTAGAAGCAAGCTCTTCAGCAGGCACAGCTTCTGGGATGCCTCTAAATCTTAAATTGTTTCGTCTACTCCTGTTTTCTTGATCCTCTATGGCGGCATAGAGGGAGTTAATGTGGCGCTGGCATGAGGAGAGAGACTGGGTGACAGCAGAGCTATGCTCCAGGGTTGCCGAGTGTGTGGCTTCCAAAGACTCCACTCTGTGGCCTATGTGCTGAATCTCCTGAGTGAGAGACGAGATCTCCTGCCTCAGCGGGGTCAGGGCTTCTGCTAGTGCTTGCTTAATGAAGCGTCTGGAGACAGGTAGGTGACGAGAGTTACCCGACTCACCTCCGTCGCTTTCGTCCTCCGTAGCTCCTTCTGTCTCGGCGGGAGCGCGATCTTCCGCCTGCGCCATCTTGGATTCTTTGAGCACAGCCGTGCTGGATTGTTTCTTCAGATATTTCGTCATTCCTGCGCCCGAATTGTATGTTTTAGGCACCGCACCAGCTTCAGCAGATTTCTGCCCTCCAATTTTAACCATTTTTAGCCTTATTCAGCAGACGTAAGCGGCTCCCTTGGCAAGGAAATGTACGGAGCTCAGCAAAGCATGTCCTCGCGGCTCAGGCGCTGGCTCCGCCCCCCCTCAATTTAAAAAGATTTTACCGCATATAAGTTCTGTGCATAATGCTGAATAATTTTTTTTTCCACCAAAATAAGTCACAAAAGATTTTAGCACATATCAACAGCAAAAGAATCACAGGTGGCACTGCTGATGCGTGTTCACACTGGTGCGTGCCTGCACAAGCCTCTCGATACCTCCAAACAAAAACCAACAAGGTGGTGCACAATCCAAAAGATAAAGTCATTACATCTTGCAAACTGAGATGAAGAAAAAATAGGCAGCACTCACCAATGGTTCATTTGCTTCTTTATTTCAGTTAGCCATATTCACATACCAGTGGCGACAGCAGTTTCGCACACAAATGATTGTGCTTCCTCAGGCCACTACAGGTGCACGCCCATACGTGCTGACCTCTTATACCCCGGCATCAGGTTGCCATGGTAACCCACAACAACCAGGCGCCGTGCAAACAAGAGATCATTGATAAACATGTTACAACAGAGATACAATATTACAAAAATGCATTTAAATCATTGCGGCCATTCAGACCAAGCTGACCTGTTGCTCCTGTACAAATGATCCACTTTGCTTCTTTTTGCAAAAGGGTGCGGTGTCTGTCTCCTCCCTGAACTGGGTATGGGACAGTCTCTATCCCAGCAAACTGAAGTGCTTTCACATTACCTCCATGTACCTTTCTCACATGGTCAATTAGTCTGGTGCAACCTTTTCCCGTCTCTATAGAGTTAAAATGTTCCCTGATCCTCTCAAATAAACATCTGATGGTCTTTCCCACATAGAAGCGGCCACGATCACACATCAAAACATATACTACATAAGTACTTCTACAGTTTATGAAACTAGTGATCCTTTTTGTGATGGGACCTATTTTGACAATCTATTTTTGGCAGTTATGTTCACATAGCGAACAACTGACACATTTATAGTTACCAGCTGGCAACCTCTCCTGCAACTAATTAGTCTTTTTTTCTCCCAAAAATCTGCTTCTCACAATCCTCTCTCTTTTATTGTGTCACTGCGTCTATACGTGACTAACGGTTTATCATCCACTATGCCTCTCAGACTCTCATCTTTTTTTCAGGATATCCAAGTGCTTAAATATTGCTGTGCGTATAGAATTAGCCATTGGGCTAAATTTGAATGAAAATACACATCTATGTTTGTTATTTTTATTTTCCTGTTTCCCATTCCTACTAATCCCTATTTTTCCTGCTAATAACTCATCTTGGGACAATTTCTCAACCTCTTTATGTTCTCCTCCAATAAATGTTCAGGATAGTCTCTCTGCAATAACCGTTCTTTTAAATGCAGTGCTTGTTTTATATATTCTTCATCTTTGCTATTTATGCGCCTCAACCTGATAAATTGCCCATAAGGCACCGATTTTTTGACGGGATATGGATGGAAACTGTTGTGGTGTAGCAGAGAGTTATTCGCTGTGGGCTTGCGATAGCCCTCCGTGACCAACTCTCCGCCACAAACCGCTACAGACACATCCAACAATTCCAAACGTGGACCCCCGAAATTCATTGTGAATTTCATCGCCATACAATTCTCTTCATTGAGGTGCTGTACAAATTCCCTACACATGTTCTCTGTCCCGGACCAAACTATAAAAACATTATCCACAAACCATAGGAACAATTTAATGTACTGTAGGTAAGGATTACTGGTATTCAAAATACACTTATCTTCCAATCTAGTAAGGTACATATTCGCAAAAGTACAGGAGACAGGAGTCCCCATTGCAGTGCCGATTTTTTGTCTATACCAGTCCATTCCAAACCTAAAGACATTGTTCTCTAGAATAAACAACAAAGCTTTCTGCACAAAGTCACAGTAAAGAGGGCTCTTTCCTGCTTGTTGTAAAACCTCAATCACTGCTGTAACCCCTTCAGTGTGTGGTATGCATGTGTATAAACTCTCCACATCCAGGGACACTAGTTGATAACCCTCCTGCCAATTAAATTGCTTCAAAGAGAGGAGAAAATCATTAGTGTCCCTGATGTAGGCTGGGGCACTACTTAATATTGGTCTTAATAACCAGTCAACATACTGGGACAGTGATTCTGTCACTGAGCCAATCCTGGCCACAATAGGGCGACCTGGGGGATGGCTCAGTGACTTATGCACCTTGGGTATGAAATACCATGAGGGTTTCATAGGATGAGGAGGTATTAATATCTCCAAGAACTTACTTTGGGAGAAAACCCATAGCAACGTACTTGGATACCAACTGTTTTAACTCACTCTGAATGCATGCAACTGGATCCTGTTTTAATCTTTCATAAGTGAGGTGATCACTTAGCTGCCTGATAGCCTCTGACACATAATAATCCCTGGTCATAAGGACCACGTTGCCCCCCTTGCTTCACAATATCATCATGTGATTTTAACCAATCGAGGGCTCTTTTCTCCCCATTTGTGATATTTTCCTGTACCTGGGGGTGACCAATAGCCCTTATTTCTTGCAAAACATGCTGGTAAAAATTCTCAATAACACTGCCAGCCGGCATAGGGGGACAAAACATGGATCCAACACCTCCTTTAAAATGCCTTGGATCTGTCTCGACCGCGTTATCAAAATCAGTTCCAGTCAGAAACTCCAGGCAAGATAGTTCATTCTCATCAAGCTGTGTATTAATGCTAAAGGCTAGTGGATCGGATTGCAATGGTATTTCACCTTCTTTTTTTTTGGGACCTCTGATTTGTTTTTATCATGTAACATTTTTTGTAAATACAACTTCCTGACGGCTTTATATAGATCAACCTCAAACATAACAGGGTCAAACTGTTCAACAAGACTGTATCCCAGCCCTCTGTTGAGGACTGAGATACAGTCTGGAGACAGTTCATACCCTTTCAAATTAATAACCACATTATCAACAATAGTCAAGGGGCTAGCTCTACATGGAGGTACTAATGCCTCCATGAGACCTGTCTCCCCTGGCGTGAGGATTTTCTGGTGTAGTTTATTCCTACGACTCCTTCTGGTGCGTTGCCTAAAGGGTGTTCAGTTGGTTTATCACCCCCGGCAACCATTTGACCACATATACTGTAACTGCAGCGCTAAACGAAATTTGGTTTCCACCAAAATAATTCACAAAAGATTTTAACGCATATCAGTGCAGCGCTGAACGCTTAATAAAATAAATTTTTCCACCAAAATACTTCAATAAAAATGTTACTACATATAACAGAGCACGGAGATGGAAGGGGTCTTCGGATTCGATTTCAAGCGCTACAAAGAAACTGGCTCACATGCGGACCACCCCAGGAAAGGAAGACCAAGAGTCACCTCTGCTGCGGAGGATAAGTTCATCCGAGTCACCAGCCTCATAAATCGCAGGTTAACAGCAGCTCAGATTAGAGACCAGGTCAATGCCACACAGAGTTCTAGCAGCAGACACATCTCTAGAACAACTGTTAAGAGGAGACTGTGTGAATCAGGCCTTCATGGTAGAATATCTGCTAGGAAACCACTGCTAAGGACAGGCAACAAGCAGAAGAGACTTGTTTGGGCTAAAGAACACAAGGAATGGACATCAGACCAGGGGAAATCTGTGCTTTGGTCTGATGAGTCCAAATTTGAGATCTTTGGTTCCAACCACGGTGTCTTTGTGCAACGCAGAAAAGGTGAACAGATGGACTCTACATGCCTGGTTCCCACCGTGAAGCATGGAGGAGGAGGTGTGATGGTGTGGGGGTGCTTTGCTGGTGACACTGTTGGGGATTTATTCAAAATTGAAGGCATACTGAACCAGCATGGCTACCACAGCATCTTGCAGCGGCATGCTATTCCATCCGGTTTGCGTTTAGTTGGACCATCATTTATTTTTCAACAGGACAATGACCCCAAATACACCTTCAGGCTGTGTAAGGGCTATTTGACCATGAAGGAGAGTGATGGGTGCTGCGCCAGATGACCTGGCCTCCACAGTCACCGGACCTGAACCCAATCGAGATGGTTTGGGGTGAGCTGGACAGCAGAGTGAAGGCAAAAGGGCCAACAAGTGCTAAGCATCTCTGGGAACTCCTTCAAGACTGTTGGAAGACCATTTCAGGTGACTACCTCTTGGAAGCTCATCAAGAGAATGCCAAGAGTGTGCAAAGCAGTAATCAAAGCAAAAGGTGGCTACTTTGAAGAACTCGAGAATATGACATATTTTCAGTTGTTTCACCCTTTTTTGTTATGTACATAATTCCACATGTGTTATTTCACAGTTTTGATGCCTTCAGTGTGAATCTACAGAAAACTCTTTGAATGAGAAGGTGTGTCCAAATTTTTGGTCTATACTGTACATATAAGCAAAAAACGGAACAGATTAGGTCCCAGCTACCTTGTCGTCTGGTAGGTGGGCCCGACATATTTTGATCAATAATATGCGCTAAGTTTTTTATTTCTGATATTATAGTATATATGTACAGTGTTCTGAGGTGGATATGAATTTCCTTGTACATGTATCTTTCATGTTCTATATTTCAATCGGCTTCTATCCTATATCTTAGTCTATATCTGTTTGGTATTATGATATATATATATATATATATATATATATATATATATTTATTTTTTTTATTCTTTATATAACTATTTATACTTAGACTATGTAATTTTGGTATATCATTCGTATTAGCCTAATAATATTGTGCTCCCTTCTTGTGACTACTTATTTAATACAAGGTTATCTATATTTAGTTTAATAAGATCATTTCCCCATCAGTTTATTTATTTTCATATATTGGTTTCCTATATTGAAGCACATCAGCCACTGAATAATTGTGGAGATTCCTTTGTGAAGCGCCTGTAACACCTCTCCGTGGCACATCCGGCCACTGTGGAGCACATTTTTGCATTCCACTAGTGAGAAGGATATGACATCCTAGAGACAATTCTGGACTTCCCTACTGTGACGTCGGGACACTTCCGGTTTTGGCCTATGAGTTGCTCACACCGCTGTATCCGGAAGTATGTTTGTTTTAGTTTTTTTTCCTGTACTTATGGGGGGTATATATATACAGTGGAGGAAATAATTATTTGACCCCTCACTGATTTTGTAAGTTTGTCCAATGACAAAGAAATGAAAAGTCTCAGAACAGTATCATTTCAATGGTAGGTTTATTGTAACAGTGGCAGATAGCACATCAAAAGGAAAATCGAAAAAATAACTTTAAATAAAAGATAGCAACTGATTTGCATTTCATTGAGTGAAATAAGTATTTGAACCCCTACCAACCATTAAGAGTTCTGGCTCCCACAGAGTGGTTAGACACTTCTACTCAATTAGTCACCCTCATTAAGGACACCTGTCTTAACTAGTCACCTGTATAAAAGACACCTGTCCACAGAATCAATCAATCAAGCAGACTCCAAACTCTCCAACATGGGAAAGACCAAAGAGCTGTCCAAGGATGTCAGAGACAAAATTGTAGACCTGCACAAGGCTGGAATGGGCTACAAAACCATTAGCAAGAAGCTGGGAGAGAAGGTGACAACTGTTGGTGCGATTGTTCGAAAATGGAAGGAGCACAAAATGACCATCAATCGACCTCGCTCTGGGGCTCCACGCAAGATCTCACCTCGTGGGGTGTCAATGGTTCTGAGAAAGGTGAAAAAGCATCCTAGAACTACACGGGAGGAGTTAGTTAATGACCTCAAATTAGCAGGGACCACAGTCACCAAGAAAACCATTGGAAACACATTACACCGCAATGGATTAAAATCCTGCAGGGCTCGCAAGGTCCCCCTGCTCAGGAAGGCACATGTGCAGGCCCGTCTGAAGTTTGCCAATGAACACCTGAATGATTCAGAGAGTGACTGGGAGAAGGTGCTGTGGTCTGATGAGACCAAAATAGAGCTCTTTGGCATTAACTCAACTCGCTGTGTTTGAAGGAAGAAAAATGCTGCCTATGACCCCCAAAACACCGTCCCCACCGTCAAGCATGGGGGTGGAAACATTTTGCTTTGGGGGTGTTTTTCTGCTAAGGGCACAGGACAACTTATTCGCATAAACGGGAAAATGGACGGAGCCATGTATCGTGAAATCCTGAGCGACAACCTCCTTCCCTCTGCCAGGAAACTGAAAATGGGTCGTGGATGGGTGTTCCAGCACGACAATGACCCAAAACATACAGCAAAGGCAACAAAGGAGTGGCTCAAGAAGAAGCACATTAAGGTCATGGAGTGGCCTAGTCAGTCTCCGGACCTTAATCCAATCGAAAACCTATGGAGGGAGCTCAAGCTCAGAGTTGCACAGAGACAGCCTCGAAACCTTAGGGATTTAGAGATGATCTGCAAAGAGGAGTGGACCAACATTCCTCCTAAAATGTGCGCAAACTTGGTCATCAATTACAAGAAACGTTTGACCTCTGTGCTTGCAAACAAGGGTTTTTCCACCAAGTATTAAGTCTTTTTTTGTTAGAGGGTTCAAATACTTATTTCACTCAATGAAATGCAAATCAGTTGCTATCTTTAATTTAAAGTTATTTTTTCGATTTTCCTTTTGATGTGCTATCTGCCACTGTTACAATAAACCTACCATTGAAATTATACTGTTCTGAGACTTTTCATTTCTTTGTCATTGGACAAACTTACAAAATCAGTGAGGGGTCAAATAATTATTTCCTCCACTGTATATGTATGCTGCCTTGTTGTACATGTTATCCTGTACTTGCTCCTGAAGAAGGGGAATTTTGGTCCCCGAAACGCGTTGCGCCGTTTATCTGAATAAAGTGATTTATCTGAAGCCTGTTTGAAGTGTGTTGGCATTCATCACTGACATTCTACAGTCGTGGCCAAAAGCTTTGAGAATGACACAAATATTAGTTTTCACAAAGTTTGCTGCTAAACTGCTTTTAGATCTTTGTTTCAGTTGTTTCTGTGATGTAGTGAAATATAATTACACGCACTTCATACGTTTCAAAGGCTTTTATCGACAATTACATAACATTTTTGCAAAGAGTCAGTATTTGTAGTGTTGGCCCTTCTTTTTCAGGACCTCTGCAATTCGACTGGGCATGCTCTAAATCAACTTCTGGGCCAATTCCTGACTGATGGCAACCCATTCTTTCATATTCACTTCTTGAAGTTTGTCAGAATTAGTGGGTTTTTGTTTGTCCACCCGCCTCTTGAGGATTGACCACAAGTTCTCAATGGGATTAAGATCTGGGGAGCTTCCAGGCCATGGACCCAAAATGTCAACGTTTTGGTCCCCGAGCCACTTAGTTATCACTTTTACCTTATGGAACGGTTCTCCATCGTGCTGTAAAATGCATTGTTCTTCACCAAACTGTTGTTGGATTGTTGGAAGAAGTTGCTGTTGGAGGGTGTTTTGGTACCATACTTTATTCATGGCTGTGTTATTGGGCAAAATTGTGAGTGAGCCCACTCCCTTGGATGAGAAGCAACCCCACACATGAATGGTCTCAGGATGCTTTACTGTTGGCATGACACAGGAATGATAGTAGTGCTCACATTTTCTTCTCCGGACAAGCCTTTTTCCTGATGCCCCAAACAATCGGAAAGAGGCTTCATCGGAGAATATGACTTTGCCCCAGTCCTTATCAGTCCATTCATCATATTTTCTGCAGAAGATCAATCTGTCCCTGATGTTTCCTTTTTGGAGAGAAGTGGCTTCTTTGCTGCCCTTCTTGACACCAGGCCATCTTCCAAAAGTCTTCGCCTCACTGTGCGTGCAGATGCGCTCACACCTGCCTGCTGCCATTCCTGAGCAAGCTTTGCACTGGTGGCACTCCGATCCCGCAGCTGAATCCTCTTTAGGAGACGATTGTGGCGCTTGCTAGACTTTCTTGGATGCCCTTAAGCCTTCTTAACAAGAATTTAACCTCTTTACTTGAAGTTCTTGATGATCCTATAAATTGTTGATTGAGGTGCAATCTTAGTACACACAATATCCTTGCCGGTGAAGCCATTTTTATGCAACGCAATGATGGCTGCACGCGTTTCTTTGCAGGTCACCATGGTTAACAATGGAAGAACAATGATTTCAAGCATCATCCTCCTTTTAACAGGTCAAGTCTGCCATTTTAATCCAATCAGCCTGACATAATGATCTCCAGCCTTGTGCTCGTCAACATTCTCACCTGAGTTAACAAGACGATTACGGAAATTGTCTCAGCAGGTCCTTTAATGACAGCAATGAAATGCAGTGGAAAGTTTTTTTTGGGGATTAAGTTAATTTTCATGGCAAAGAAGGACTATGCAATTCATCTGATCACTTTTCATAACATTCTGGCGTATATGCAAATTGCTATTATAAAAACTTAAGCAGAAACTTTTCCAATATCCAATATTTATGTAATTCTCAAAACTTTTGGCCACGACTGTATGTATGTATGTAGCATTTCAACATATAAGTGCAACGCTGAACGGCGAATATATTTTTCTTTTGCCACTAATGCAGGGCAAAAAGGGCTTTATAATATGTAACTGCACCGCTAAATGGCAATTAGGTCCTAATTTCTTTCCACTTTTACACTACACAAGGCTTTTCAACATATAAGTGCAAAGCTGAACGGCAAATATATTTTTTTTTGCCACTAATGCAGGGCAAAAAGGGCTTTAGAATATATAACTGCACAGCTGAATGGCAATTAGGCCCTATTTTTTTTTCCACTTTTCCACTACACAAAAGGTTTTTCAACATATAAGTGCAATGCTAAACAGTGAATATATTTTTCTTTTGCCACTGATACAGGGCAAAAAGGGCTTTAGAACATATAACTTCACCGCTGAACGTCAAATATATTTTTTTCTTTTTAATTAATACACTTCACAAAAGGCTTTAGAACATATAACTTCACCACTGAGCGGCAAATATATTTTTATTTTGCCACTAATACACGCCACAAAAGGCTTTCGAACAGATAACTTCACCACTGAGCGGCAAATATATTTTTTCTTTTTCCACTAACACACGCCACAAAAGGCTTTACAACAGATAACTGCACCACTGAGCGGCAAATATATTTTACTTTTGCCACTAATACACGACAAAATGGGCTGTCATTTTAGCACTTCACCACACAACAGCTAAAAAGCCCTTTTTTTACCACTAATATAAGCTAAAAAATGCTTTAGAACATATAAATGCCCGCACAAGGGCAAATAAGACGTACTGTAGAAATATTTCCTTGTAATAAACCCTGTTAATGCCGGTTTCAAACACTTGCACCCTAATAAAAACGGTTTGCTGGAATTACAGAGCTGTATAATGGCAATTTGGATCCCCAGTCAGTGCAGCACGGTGTTATCGGATTGTTCCTATTACCAAAGCTGTAACTTCCCCTACTGAACCCTGTTCAACATAAATGCTGAGAATGATTCCTCCCTATCCTTTCACTACACCTTGAATAATCTTTCCCTGCACTTGTAAATCATTTTTTCAGCACAATGAAGTTTTTTTTTACTAACACTGTCCCTAGTGCCTGTAGATGTCTCTCCCTGCACTAAGTACATTGGTAAATGGCAGAATCTAAGATGGCTGATGCTATTTATAGGGCTGTGACATCACAGGGCTGGCTGGCTGCTGATTGGCTGCATGCATGGCATTGTGGGTGATCCCACCTTCCCAGAGTTCCTTACTCCATGTCCTCACATGTGCAGCAGCCATTTGAGGAAAAAATGTGATTCGTTATCATGAAGCATGAGGAAACACGGCTTCTGTGCGAATCGAAACGGACACTTTTTATGGCGATACTGAAGTCAAGGCTTCTTCACCTTCTTTCAGGCCACCATTCCAGACTTATGTTATTGTGAATTGTGTTGTTATGGGAAAGGGGCTCTTTTTTTTCTACTTGAAACTTTTTTTATCATGAAAAATACTTTTTTAAACTTTTTTTTAATTTTTATTTTTGTTCCACTGTTGGACTTCAACTATTGGAGTTCTGATCTACTCTGTATTGTAATGCATTGCCTGTCAGTGTATTATCCGAAGAAGCCAAGCCGCAATGCCTGTGGAAGGCATCAGGCTGCCTTCTCAGCCATCAGGTCCCTGTCACTGCAGCACAGGGGTCCAAGAGGGATGGAAATGCAGACCGAAGCTTTGACCTTTGCATACAAGGGGTTAATCTGGCGGCATCACTGTTTACAGCTATGCTGCCAGATATAGCAGGGACTTGGCTATCAAAGACTGCTGGGCCTCTTCATTGATTATGGATTCCGTTACCACGGACCATAACAAAATTCCATGATGGTATGCATAATGGAATGCCTTTAGACGCATTCCGTTATACATTCCATAATAATAGAAGTCTATCGGCTGCAAAACGGATATGTCCCGTTTCCGTTATGCAGGGGAGGACTCAGTCATAGAATTGGGAACTAATTTCAAAATATGAAATTCGCTCATCTCTGGTTGCCAAGGCACTGGCTGCCATGACATACTAGTATATTGAGTCTTCAAAGGATTAAAGGGTTTTTCCACTTTTCCAATATTGATGACCAATTCTCCAAGGATAGGTCATCAATATCAAATTAAATTACACTCCTTGCTGCAGCAATGTTGACAGCGAGCAGGTAAACAGTGAAAATAATGCAACACTATTATGAGCACTGCAGTATCTTCAAGCAATTTGTTGACAGGCGTTCTGGGAGTTGGAGACCCCTGCTGACCTGATATTGACAATCTATCCTGGGGATAGGTCATTAATATGGAAAATGCAGAAAACCCCATTAAGGACGCCAATTTCTCTTTCTCTCAAAATAATCACAAATTCAAAATATAACCACTGGATGGCCACACAGATAGGTAATAGAACTGTCATGACCCATTTGGAATCATTTACCAAACTGGTGTAAAGTAGAACTAGCTTAGTTGCCCATAGCAACCAATCAGATTCCACCTTTCATTTTCCAAAGGAGCTGTGAAAATGAAAGGTGGAATCTGATATTGGGTGTTTATTTTATTATTTATTAGGATTAAAGTTTACAAAAAAAAATTATAAATGTTTTTATTTTTTTTTACTTTAACTTTTTATGTTGTTCCCTAGTTGGTCAGAAAACCTTTTTTTTTTTTTTTTTGAGAGGCATTTAGTCTACTTAGCCCAGTAAGTAGCAGGCATATAATAGCCATAATTGTTTGCACAGCCTGCATTTGGACAATGCCTGTGTAAAATTCTAGAAGACATAAATGGTTAAATACTATTTTTGCCTTCTCGTCTGGGTGCTTGGCTGCCTCTGAAAGTGGCAATCAATCTGTGGCTGCATGATTCTCAGTGTAGCTGTTAATCGACTGTGATGATTTTTTACTGACTGTAATAAAACAGAGCAAGGGTGGTCATTAAGGGGTTAAAAGTAACAAAAGGAAGGATTTATTTTTACATATATTGATGATGCATAAAAGCTGTAATGAAAACCTTTCCAAATTTGCTTAAGTGAGCATACAAATGACTTCAGCATAGTTACTTAATACAGAGGTGACACTTTCAAAAGTGTGAGTTATAATATTTTGGTCTCCAAATTTTAAGTCTTATTACAGTCTATTTTTTCCAGTAGGCACTGTCATATTAATGTACAATAAAATGTTCATTCCCCCCCCTCATTTTTTCTCAAAAAGGGAGGCTAAAATGATTCACCTTCAAGTTTTGAAGGACTTTATTTATAAAGTAACCAAGTGCCTTATGTAACAATATAATCTCAACCAAATATGTAATAGGACAAATGCTTCGAAAGAAAGGAGCCACGAGGTGCACTTATTTAGATAAGCCACTGTGCAAAATACATGTTATGCATGTCACCATGCCCTCCTGGCAAGACAGAAATACTAACCAGAATCAGTCATCATGCTAAACTATTATAGTTACTTAAGTATGGTACAATTACCATAACCTATGCAGCAAATAGCAGAGCAAGCTATTGGTAAGTAAAATTGGAAATGTGCTATTTTTCTTTAAAATTAAACATTTTGCATGGTTTTTCTAATTGTGAAAAAGCTTTACAGTTAATTTTTCTATTTGTTTTATAAATTACTAAATTAATGACATGGGGGACTTATACAGTACATTGAAGTTATTAATTAAAATAACTTCATAAGCCCCTCTAGCTTTAGGCATCCTGCACTTAAGTTTGACCACTCTGGGGATTTGGAGCTCTGTATCTGAAAAACAGATCTCTCACTGCAATTTCTGGGGTCAAAATAATTGTGGGGAAGGCCAGGAATGCTATAAGATGAAAAAAGACAACTTACCTTATCAACTCGCCTGAAGTTATAGCACCATCACTCCACTGCAGCAATGATGTGTCTGACTACTTTGCAAGACCTCTCAAGCTAATTGTTGGCCTCAACAGCCTTCTGGGGTAGCCTGGCACATCATACTCTATCTACTGTACAATGCCAGTCTTTCTGCAATGATAATGTCCCCAACTACCTCATATGACGAAAGAGGATAGTGATTGGCTGCAACAGTCACTTGGAATAGTTAGCCACGTGATCAATGCAGTTCCAGAAGCATAGACTGCTGGGAGCACTGAAATAGTGGGGAGAATGAGAAAATGAGTAGATTTCTTTTTTATTTTATAATGTTCACAGCCTTCCACACAATTTTTTGGCTCCAACATTGCACCTTATGGCAAAGAACTCTCTGAGAATCTGAAAAAAAAAAAAAGAATTGTTGCTCTTCATAAAGATGGTCTAAGAAGATTGCCAATACCCTGAAACTGAGCTGCAACACGGTGGTCGAGACCATACAGCGGATTAACAAGACAGGTTCTACTCAGAACAGGCCTTGCCATGGTCGACCAAAGAAGTTGAGTGCACATGTTCAGAGTCATATTGTCACGATCATATTGGTGTTTGACCGTGACGCGGTTGCCATGCAGACTGGTTGCCGGTGGCAACGTGTTGTTGGCAGTTTGCATGTGCACTTCCCCTTTAAGGTTTTCCTTCCTGCTGTTTGGTGAGGAAGGGGTTAATCTTCTTGCCTGTGGAATTAAGGTGTTTCCCGGGTGTGGCCGTGAGCTTGATATATACCTGTGGCTTGCTGGCTGGGTTCAGTTGTACTACAGCCTTTCTTGGTGTTGGAGCTGTGCTCTTTGCCTGGGTGTTTCTGCCCAGTCCTTGAGGGCTACCTTATGGAACATAAATTGTCCTCCCTTAGGTACCCTCCATGTACCTTTACCCTCAATTATTGTATGTGTGGTGTGGGTTTATGTTCTGGGTGTGTGAAGCGTTTTGTTGGTTGTTACATGGCTGTTGTTGGTGTTGGTCCCTGCATGTATGCTATACGTCACACGGTATGTTGATACATCTGGAAGGGGGCTGGTTTCCTGGAGGGGTGAACCATAAGTCTGGATGCAGTGCTGCCTGGGGCTGCCGTGCACCTTGCTGTATGGTGCCCAGGCAGTATCAGGTTTGCTGGTTTCCTGTGTGTTGTGTTGTTTGTACAGTGTCCTATTTGGTGTGTGGGCACCTGAACTTTTGCACGAGTTCCAGTCGTGGTGGCTGCAGCAGGTAAGTGTGTTTCTGGTGTTCTTACCTGCTGACTCTGTTGCTGTATTCAGTCATCCACTTTTCCCTGCAGCTAGTGAAAATCTGGTTCATCTGTGTCTTAGATGAACCTGGTTTTCTCTTGTCCCTGTCTCCTAACCTCAGGGATATTCAGGTATTTTCGGGTTCGGAGGTTTCCTGTGTATGGGCCCTCCTACCTTAAGGGTCGGCTCATACAGTTAGGAGAACAGGGACAGATTTAGGAATGCTATAGGAGGTGACCAGCTCCCTTTTCTTGGTAGCCTGGTCTAGCTGCTACCCCTATCCCTTTTACATTGTACGGTGGGGGGTTTCCCACAATCCCCACCGAGACACATATCCAGAGGTTGTCTTTTCAAAATAGACATATGAGTGCTTCCAGCATTGCTGTAGAAGTTAAAGGGGTGGGGGGGTCAGCCAGTCGGTGCTCAGACCATACGCTTCAAGACTAGCAGACTAAGGATATGGCTTACTGGAACCATGTTCTGTGGTCTGATGAGACCAAGATAAACTTATTTAGTTCAGATGGTGTCAAGCGTTCCAGTGGCAACCTGTGACGCTCTATTGAACTCCATGTCCAAGAAATTTAAGAATAGAAAATAATGGTGGCCGCACAAAATATTGACACTTTTGGAACAGTCTGGCCATTTTCACTTAAGAGTGCACTCACTTTTGTTGCCAAAAGGTTTGCTGTGGGTTGAGTTATTTTGAGGGCACACCAAATTTAAATTAACATCCACATTATCATCATGGGGGACTTCAACGTCCCCATTTTCATTGCCACTCAGCTGCTTCTAAACGTCTAACGCTGGGTTCAGACCTGAGCGTTCGGAAACGAGCGCTCTGTATGCGCGATTGTACGGGCGTTTACAATCGCGCATACAGAGATTGGCGTTCACACATTGTCGCGCGTTCCCGAATTTCTATGTGCGGGAACGCGCGACAAACGCCCAAAAAAAAGCTCAAGCACTTGTTTGAGCGTCGGGCGTTTTACAGCGCGATCGTACGCGCTGTAAAACGCCCAGGTGAGAACCATTCCCATAGGGAATCATTGGTTCTTGCCTGTTGTGTGTTTTACAGCGCGTAGGAACGCGCTGTAAAACGCTCAGGTGTGAACCCAGCGTAAAACTCACTTCCTCTATTAGCTTCTCACAATGGCCTTCTACTGCCACCCACAGAGATGGTCAGACACTGAATCTTATCTTTACCTGCCTTTGTTCATTATTTAACCTCTCTAACTCACCTTTCCTCCAATCTGCCCACAATCTACTTACATTCTATTCACTAGTCTATTTAGCTATTCCATCCAGTCCACAAACTGGCATACCCTCACAGGAACCTTAAACATCTTGACTTTTGCTTGCTTCCGGACTTCCCTCTGTCCCTCTCTACTATATTTTCCCTCCGTAGTGCAGATGCTACCAATACTTTGCATAACACCACAAACACTACAGCTCTCGACTCCTAAAAAAAACCCTGAAGAATTAATAGACAACCCTGTCAGACCAGTATGACTAAACAGTCAAACTTCCAGGGTTGCACAGCAGTGGTAGAAGAAATCTCATTCTAAGGAGCACTTTATCACATACAAACAATCCCTCTTCAATTTCAAATCCCCACACTCTGCTGCAAAACTGGCCCACTTCAAATATCTCACATATTTCCTGTTTCACAACCCTAAACAACTATTTAACACTTTTAAATCTCTTCTACAACCCCCAATTACCCTTCCCTCACCTATCATCTCAGCTGATGACTCACATACTTCAAACAAAGGTTGACAACATCAGAAAAAGCTTCAGAGTACAATTCCCTGCAGCCCCTCTAAACAACATTTCTGTCTTCTTCCCCAAGATTACAGAGGAAAAGCTTACTACTAGAGTTGAGCGAAGACCTGGATGTTTGGGTTCGAGATCCAAACCCCATTAAAGTCAATGAGGACCCAAACTTTTTGGAACTAAAAAGGCTGTAAAATAGCCCAGGAAAGGGCTAGAGAGTTGCAAAGCAGCAAAATGTAGGTAAATCCACTGCAAACAAATGTGGATAGGGAAATGAATAAAAAAACTAAAATAATAACCAATATCAATTGGAGAGAGGTCCCATAGCAGAGAATCAGGCTTTATGTCACCCACCACTGGAACAGGCCTCTGTGAGATATTTAGGCCCAGCACTCAGACAGATGAGAGTGGTCCCATAGCAGAGAATCAGGCTTCATGTCACCCACCACTGGAACAGGCCACTGTCAGATATTTTTAGGCCCGGGCACACAGACAGAGGAGAGAGGCCCCATAGCAGAGATTCCGGCTTCATGTCATAGCAGAGAATCAGGCTTCATGTCACCCACCACTGGAACAGGCCAGTGTGAAATATTTAGGCCCCCGGCACCCAGACAGAGGAGAGAGGTCCCATAGCAGAGAATCAGGCTTCATGTCACCCACCAAGGGAACAGGCCATTGTCAGATATTTTTAGGCCCCGCCACACAGACAGAGGAGAGGTCCCATAGCAGAGAATCAGGCTTCATGTAACCCACCACTGTGAGATATTTAGGCCCTGGCACCCAGACAGAGGAGAGAGGTCCCATAGCAGAGAATCAGGCTTCATGTCACCCACCACTGGAACAGGCCATTGTCAGATATTTATAGGCCCCGGCACCCAGACAGAGAAGAGAGGTCCCATAGCAGAGAATCAGGCTTCATGTCACCCACCACTGGAACAGGCCACTGTGATATTTAGGCCCCGGCACCCAGAAAGAGTAGAGAGGTCCCATAGCAGAGAATCAGGCTTCATGTCACCCACCACTGGAACGGGCCACTGTCAGATATTTAGGCCCCAGCACCCAGACAGAGGAGAGAGTTCCCATAGCAGAGAATCAGGCTTCATGTCATAGCCAGAGAATCAGGCTTCATGTCACCCACCACTGGAACAGGCCACTGTTCAGATATTTTTAGGCCCCGACACCCAGACAGAGGAGAGAGGTCCCATAGCAGAGAATCAGGCTTCATGTCATAGCAGAGAATCAGGCTTCATGTCACCCACCACTGGAACAGGCCACTGTAAGATATTTAGGCACGACACCCAGACAGAGGAGAGAGGTCCCATAGCAGAGAATCAGCCTTCATGTCATAGCAGAGAATCAGGCTTCATGTCACCCACCAATGGAACAGGCCACTGTCAGATATTTAGGCCCCGGCACCCAGACAGAGGAGAGAGGTCCCATAGCAGAGAATCAGGCTTCATGTCACCCACCACTGGAACAGGCCACTGTGAGATATTTAGGCACCGACATCCAGACAGAGGAGAGAGGTCCCATAGCAAAGAATCAGACTTCATGTCATATCAGAGAATCAGGCTTCATGTCACCCACCACTGGAACAGGCCACTGTCAGATATTTCATCCCCGGCACCCAGATAGAGGAGAGAGGTCCCA
The DNA here is from genome assembly GCF_014858855.1 of Bufo gargarizans. NCBI lineage: Eukaryota > Metazoa > Chordata > Amphibia > Anura > Bufonidae > Bufo > Bufo gargarizans. The sequence goes on from NC_058083.1 coordinate 162,222,557, forward strand.
TAGCAGAGAATCAGGCTTCATGTCATAGCAGAGAATCAGGCTTCATGTCACCCACCACTGGAACAGGCCAATGTCAGATATTTAGGCCCCGACACCCAGACAGAGGAGAGAGGTCCCATAGCAGAGAATTAGGCTTCATGTCACCCACCACTGGAACAGGCCACTGTCAAATATTTTTTAGGCCCTGGCACCCAGACAGAGGAGAGGTTCATTCAACTTTGGGTTGCCCCGCAATATAATGGTAAAATTAAAAAAAAGAGGATTGAATGAGGAAGTGCCCTGGAGTACAATAATATATGGTTAAGGGGAGGTAGTTATAATTGTCTAATCTGCACAAGGGATGGACAGGTCCTGTGGGATCCATGCCTGGCGTTCCGTATCATGTGGTGGTGCAGTTAGCTGTGGCGTGGTGACAAAACTTTTCCACATCTCTGCCATGCTAACCCTGCCCTCAGAGGAGCTGGCCGTGACACAGCTGGGTTGGCGACCTCTTGCTCCTCCTCTGCCTTCGCCTTGAGCTTCCACTTGTTCCCCTGTGACATTTGGGAATGCTCTCAGTAGCGTGTCTACCAACGTGCGCTTGTACTCGCGCATCTTCCTATCATGCTTTAGTGCAGGAAGTAAGGTGGGCACATTGTCTTTGTACCGGGGATCCAGCTGGGTGGCAACCCAGCTGTACGCACATGTTAAAATGTGGGCAACTCTGCTGTCGGTGCGCAGGCACTGCAGCATGTAGTCACTCATGTGTGCCAGGCTGCCCAGACGTAAGGACAAGGTGTCCTCTGTGGGAGGCGTATCGTCCTGCGTTTCCCTCCAGCCACGCACCAGTGATAAGCCGGAGCTGCGTTGGGTGCTACCCCGCTGTGAACATGCTTCATCCTCATCCTCCTCCACCTCATCCTAATACTTGTCCTCCTCGTCCTCCAGAAGTGGGCCCTGGCTGGACACATTTGTACCTGGCCTCTGCTGTTGCAAAAATCCTCCCTCTGAGTCACTTCTAAGAGACTGGCCTGAAAGTGCTAAAAATGACCCCTCTTCCGCCTCCTGGGAAGCTCCTCTTCCATCATCGCCCTAAGTGTTTTCTCAAGCAGACATAGAAGTGGTATTGTAACGCTGATAACGGCGTCATCGCCACTGGCCATGTTGGTAGACTACTCGAAACAGCGCAACAGGGCACACAGGTCTCGCATGGAAGCCCAGTCATTGGTGGTGAAGTGGTGCTGTTCCGCAGTGCGACTGACCCGTGCGTGCTGCAGATGAAACTCCCCTATGGCCTGCTCCTGCTCGTACAGTCTGTCCAGCATGTGCAAGGTGGAGTTCCATCTGGTGGGCACGTCGCATATGAGGTGGTGAGCGGGAAGGCCGAAGTTACGTTGTAGCGCAGGCAGGCGTGCAGCGGCAGGATGTGAACGCCGGAAGCACGCAGAGACGGCCCGCACTTTATGCAGCAGCTCTGACATGTCGGGGTAGTTGTGAATGAACTTCTGCACCACTAAATTCAGCACATGCGCCAGGCAAGGGATGTGCGTCAAACCGGCTAGTCCCAGAGCTGCGACGAGATTTCGCCCATTATCGCACACCACCAGGCCGGGCTTGAGGCTCACCGGCAGCAACCACTCGTCGGTCTGTTGTTCAGTACCCCGCCACAACTCCTGAGTTTCAGAATGGCCTGCTGATGTTTACCCCGGGCTGTGCTGAAATTGGTGGTGAAGGTGTGTGACTGACTGGATGAGCAGGTGGAAGAAGAGGAGGAGGAAGCCGAGTAGGAGGAGGAGGCTACAGGAGGCAAAGAATGTTGCCCTGCGATCCTTGGCGGCGGAAGGACGTGCGCCAAACAGCTCTCCGCCTGGGGCCCAGCCGCCACTACATTTACCCAGTGTGCAGTTAGGGAGATATAGCGTCCCTGTCCATGCTTACTGGTACACGTATCTGTGGTTAGGTGGAACTTGCCACAGATGGCGTTGCACAGTGCACACTTGATTTTATTGGATACTTGGTTGTGCAGGGAAGGCACGGCTCTCTTGGAGAAGTAGTGGCAGCTGGGAACAACATGCTGTGGGACAGCAAGCGACATGAGCTGTTTGAAGCTGTCTGTGTCCACCAGCCTGAATGACAACATTTCATAGGCCAGTAGTTTAGAAATGCTGGCATTCAGGGCCAGGGATCGAGGGTGGCTAGGTAGGAATTTACGCTTTCTCTCAAATGTTTGTGAGATGGAGAGCTGAACGCTGCCGTGTGACATGGTGGAGATGCTTGGTGACAGAGGTGGTGGTGTTAGTGGTACATCCTCTGTTTGCTGGGCAGCAGGTGCCAACGTTCCTCCCAAGGCGGAGGAAGAGGCCGAGGCGGCAGAAGCACAAGAGGTAGCAGGGGGAGCCTGTGTGAGTTCCTTGTTTTTAAAGTGTTTACTCCACTGCAGTTCATGCTTTGCATGCAGGTGACTGGTCATGCAGGTTGTGCTAAGGTTCAGAACGTTAATGCCTCGCTTCAGGCTCTGATGGCACAGCGTGCAAACCACTCGGGTCTTGTCGTCAGCACATTGTTTGAAGAAGTGTCATGCCAGGGAACTCCTTGAAGCTGCCTTTGGGGTGCTCGGTCCCAGATGGCGGCGGTCAGTAGCAGGCGGAGTCTCTTGGCGGCGGGTGTTCTGCTTTTGCCCACTGCTCCCTCTTTTGCTACGCTGTTGGCTCGGTCTCACCACTGCCTCTTCCTCCAAACTGTGAAAGTCAGTGGCAGGACCTTCATTCCATGTGGGGTCTAGGACCTCATCGTCCCCTGAATCGTCTTCCACCCAGTCTTCCTCCCTGACCTCCTGTTCAGTCTGCACACTGCAGAAAGACGCAGCATTTGGCACCTGTGTTTCGTCATCATCAGAAACGTGCTGAGGTGGTATTCCCATGTCCTCATCATCAGGAAACATAAGTGGTTGTGCGTCAGTGCATTCTATGTCTTCCACCGCTGGGGAAGGGCTAGGTGGATGCCCTTGGGAAACCCTGCCAGCAGAGTCTTCAAACAGCATAAGAGACTGCTGCATAACTTGAGGCTCAGACAGTTTCCCTGATATACATGGGGGTGATGTGACAGACTGATGGCTTGGTTTTCAGGCACCATTTGTGCACTTTCTGCAGAAGACTGGGTGGGAGATAATGTGAACGTGCTGGATCCACTGTCGGCCACCCAATTGACTAATGCCTGTACCTGCTCAGGCCTTACCATCCTTAGAATGGCATTGGGCCCCACCAAATATCGCTGTAAATTCTGGCGGCTACTGGGACCTGAGGTAGTTGGTTCACTAGGACGTGTGGCTGTGGCAGAACGGCCATGTCCTCTTCAGGCACCAGAGGGACCACTAACACCACCACGACCATGTCCGCGTCCATTACTAGATATTTTCATTATTGTTACCGTTCACCACAATAAAAAAAAAAATATTTGGCCCAATGTATTGAATTCAAATTCAGGCTTTTTTTTACAGGCACCTAACACTATCTGGCTATCTATTTAGGTACCGTATTACACTAATACAGGCACAGCAGTAACCACAGATTTAGCTGAATATAAATTGTAGGCCTAGTATTTAGGCCCTGGATGACAGGTATCCCTTTAAGGACAGAATTAGACTTGGAAATGCACGGTAGCGTGTGAAGTTATTGAGGATGACCCTATCAGCACTTGAATTTGCACCTTCAATGTAATATACCCTTTTACGGACAGAAATACACAATGTGTGATGCACAATAGTGCGTGCAAATTTAAAGGCTTATGCTTTAATCAATTGTAATTTAACAGTTTGTGTAATATACCCTTTTACGGAACAAAAATACAATTAGAGATCCAGGCTGAATGTAATATACCCTTTTACGGACAAATTTAAACTTGGCCTGCAACAGCAGAAACCACTGATTTAGGGTATTGCTATTTTGGAAGTTGAATTTCACCCCAGAAAAAAATATATCCTTTGCCAGACAACAGCAGCACAGCAGCCAAGCCCCTTATGTAGGATATAGCAAAAAAAAAAAAAAAAACACTATTGATGGTTAAATGGACTTGGTGGCAGCTTGTGCTGGCGCACCAAAAGACACAAAATGGCCGCCGATCACCCCAGAAAAAAGTGACAGAAAAACGCTCTGGGTAGCCTAAAAACAGTGAGCAATTAACTAACAGAAGTTGAATGATTCACAGCTGTAGATCGATCACTTCATTAAGTGTTTTTGCTGAGTAAATCCCTGGCTAATCTTGCCCTAACAGCAGCTGCATCCTCTCCCTACACTGATCAGAGCAGAGTGACGTGCGGCGCTACGTGACTCCAGCTTAAATAGAGGCTGGGTCACATGCTGCACTGGCCAATCACAGCCATGCCAATAGTAGACATGGCTGTGATGGCCTCTTGGGGCAAGTAGTATGACGCTTGTTGATTGGCTGCTTTGCAGCCTTTCAAAAAGCAGCAAGAAAGCACCGAACCCGAACTTTTACGTAAATGTTTGGGTTCGGGTCCGTGTCACGAACACCCCAAAATTCGTACTATACAGTTCGGGTTCACTCATCCCTACTCACGGGTGGTTTTGCCTATATACTCCAGGCCACAGTCACAATTTGCCTTGTAGATTACCCCCTTAGTATGGCAATTGACAAATTGTCTAATTTGGTAATTCTTTTAGTGACATTGCTAGTAAAGGGGCATCCCTTGGTGATATATGGACAAGCCACACACCCACTACAATAGTAGCATTCCATAGGGCGTCGCAGCCACACTTAATTTTTTTTCTTGTTTGTCACTGAAGTGGCTGTGGACCAAGCAGTCTTTGAACTCTTGTTACTTGAACTCTTTCAGGAATTACTTCCTTTATATCCAGATCAAGTTGAAGGATTTCCCAGTGCTTCTTCAGCACTGCTTTGACCTCTTCTGCCACCCCATCAAAGGTTCCTATGAGGCGTATTAGGCCACCATCTCCCATCTTGGGTTTCGGAAACAGTAGTTCATCACGATTACTATCACATGCTCTTTTGTAGGCTGACCTGAGAACTGCATCAGGATAGCCCCTCTCCCGAAATCTGCATTGAAAGTCATCAGCTTGTAGTTTAAAATCCTCCCTGGTGGAGCAGTTCCTCTTGATCCTCAGGTACTGCTCCACCAGAATCCCTCATTTCAGGGGTTGAGGATGATGACTACTCAAATGCAGCAGAGAATTTGTGGAGGTGGGCTTCCTGAATGTTCTCGTTTGAATACTGCCTTCAGGGTCCCTTGATATCTCGATGTCTAGAAAGGGGAGGGTTTTGGTGTTAAATTCAAACGTGAATTTCATATTTATACGGTTAACATTCAGTTCCCGTACATAATCCACAAACTCTTTTTCTTCACCCTTCCAGATAACAAAGATATTGTCTATGAACCTGGCCCATGTGATCACTCTTGTGATGTTATGAATGGGTATGTCGCTAAACACCAGTCTGTTCCCACCAGCCCAGGAACAGATTTGCATACGATGGGGCACAAGAACTCCCCATCGCGGTGCCCCTGAGCTGGTGATACAGGGCCCCGTCGAATAAGAAATAGTTTCTCATCAGTATGAACTCCAGTAGACGTAGTACAAAGGTATTATGAGAGTGGAATTGTCGTCCTCTGGTGCTGAGGAACGTCTCCACTGCTCTTAATCCCAGTTCGTGAGGTATAGAGGAATACAACGACTCCACATCAAGGGAGTCCAGTGATGTATCCCCCTCCAAGGAAACCCCTTCAAGACGGCCCAAGGGATCACTCGTATCTCTCAAGTACGAGGGTAATGTCTTAACAAAGGGCGCCAAGATGCGATCCAGGTAAACCCCCATGTTCTGGGTCAGACAGTTTACCCCCGACACAATCGGACACCCTCTTAGAGGGGTTTTACCTTTGTGGATTTTCGGTAGACTGTAAAAAGTTGCTACCATAGGGTGTTTTTTATACAAAAAAAAAAATCAAACTCCTCATCGGAGATAAGGCTCTCTGCTTTTGCTGACCGTAGTATAAGTGCTAGTTCCTTCTGGAACTGAATCGTAGGATCTCCACTCAACTTTACATATGTTTCTTTATCACTTAGCAGGGCCTGACACATTTTTTGGTATTCAATTGTATCCATTAGTACAAGGTTGCCACCTTTGTCAGAAGGTTTTATAGTCATCCTCTTATTTCGTTCCAAGTCTACTAGTGATTTATATTCTAATTTGCTGCAATTGAATCCATACTGAGTGGGAATGAGGTTACTCAGATCTCGGCATACCTGATTTACAAAAACATCAACACAGGGAGGGTCGCCTAGGGGTGGCATTCTAAGGCTCCTATTTTTAGGTTGGTAAATGGGCCTATGCCTTCTTGCGGGGTACTTTCACTCAAATTAAATAGTAAGCGGACATCCTGTAGGATCTCCGGTGGGATACCAAGTATCCTGCTCTCTCACGTTTATTCACCTGGGTGAGATCTAAATAACACCTGGAACCTAGCATTTACTAGTGAGATTAGTGCCGAGAGGGTAAACTTCTTGGATCTAACTATATCTATTGAAGGGAACTCCTTGAAAACTAAGACCAATTTAAAGCCCACGGATGTCAATGGTTACATCGATACAACCACTTGTCATTTTGGACCTTGGCTAGAAAACATCGCAAAAGACCATGTGATGAGAATATGTAGGAACTGTGCTGATAAAAAAAGATTATGAAGAACAGGGCAAACTGATTTTAAAAAAAAGCAGTTTGAGGAAAAGGGGTATGATGAAAGAAAAATACAAAAAATATATGAGGAAGTGGGAGCCAATTAAGGAAAAGAGAATAAGAAGGAGAGAGATATAAAAGGATAAAGGAAAAATATTTTAGGTTCACTTTCTTCACTCAATTTTGTGCGCTTGCTGGTCCAATGAAAAATATGCTAAGAAAAAACTGGAAGGTCCTAAAAAATTATCCAATTTTGGGGGACGTATTTCCAGAAAAACCTAAAATTTTATATTGCAGGGCCCCCAATATACGCAACTCATTGGTGCATTGTTATATTCCCATTGAAAGGAAAAAAGAAACTAAAAACCAGTTCACATGGTGCGGTTTCTGCATTGCTTGCAGAAACCGCTCCAAAGAGGACAAGAAGTGTCGGAATATACAAAAGGTGACTACTGACAATGGTATCGAACACAAAATTAAAGGAGAGATAAGCTGTGAACAAGCAGGGGTCATTTATTTATTTAAGTGTCCCTGCAACTATTTGTATGTAGGGAGGATGCTACGTAAATTGAAAACACAGCTTCAAGAACATATAAATAATATAAAAAAAGGTCTGGAGAGTCATAGCATCTTGATGCATTTTTAAAAATGTCATAATAAGGATCAAAGAGGACTTTGGTTCATGGGTTTGGAAAAAGGTGGTTCAAAACTGGAGAGGTGGGGATCCGGTAAGAAACATTAACCGCAGAGGGGTTGAGTCGATTGAATATTGATTTTGACATGAACCATGTTTGATCGAATATTATTTTATGTTTTTCCTACCGCAGTGTGAATAGGGATATAAGTGCAGGGAAAGAATGTAGGTATATGTGGTTTATGGGATCGAGATAGTGGTGAAAAAAGTATGTGTGGAATAAAAAAATTTAATATAAAAAATAAGAAAAATATAACATCTGGTTCATAATCATAAGGAGAAATTCTTGGTATATAATTTTATAAATGAAAAAAGATGTGTAATATTGTATGGAGAATTTTATGTAGAATGTTTTTATATCTAGTTATATTTTAATGAACTAACAAAGGAACAAAGGTATAAAGGAACGCCCAAGGAAGGGTGGGACATTCGCTCCCGACTAAGCTATCCTGGCGAAACCCGGGTCAGGCGCTGCTACAGATTTTATTGATTAAATGCATGAATTTTAATGACTCTTGTGAGTATATTAAAAAGTATTTGAGAGATAAAGATTGGTTGAACTTCACTATGTGCGGCGCAGCTTTGTGATCCACAGGAAGAACTCGTACGATAAAGATTGCCTTTTCGTAGAAGCTTGTGTTATAGCTACACAAAAAGAGCTGTTGATTTTCCTTGAATTTGCACTCTGATGCTTTGAAGTGTGCCTGGCAGCGCGACTGCCTTTTAAATCTACAGCTAACAGAAGGCATTCACTATTCTATTGCCAATTTAGTTCCACTGCACACATGAGCAGGGCAAAAAATTACATGGTCCTGGAATATGGAAGCAATGTAACTGTATCACTAAAATAAGAGATTAAGGCCGAATGCATACCAGTGTATTACTGTATTGCGTCGGCAGCAGGGAGCGCACGGCATCATAGCAACCAATGACGCCATGCGCTCCTGCTCTCAGCAGGAATCTAGGCCGCGGTTCCACGGACCGCTCACGGCCATGAAAAATGGCCGTGTGCATTCGGCCTAACTCTGATTGTGGGTGCACAAAAAAGTGATGCACACAGCGATTACACTGAACCTGCAGTCTCCCAGTTGCATCTCTACACTCTCCCTACAGTCATAAACAACTCTCCCTATGATCTCCCTGCACTCCCCCTCTTTAATATGCCTTTTTAAAGCTGTGCTTAGCTCACAGTGAAATGGCAGCGACCCCGGTGGATCATTCATTTATAGGGCTGTGACATCACAGAAGATGGCTATCTGAGGATTGGCTGGCTGCACAGCATTATGGGTGATCTCATGTTCCCCATCTTCTTACTTTTGCTTTGTATAATGTGCAGCTGCCATTTTAGGAAAACCTGATTAGGTACCATGAAGCGTGAGGAAATTTGGTTTCACTACAAATTCAAGTTTTACTAACCAAATTCCTATTCAAATGCTTTGCTCAACACCCTAGCTATTATTATTACCAGCCTCCCTGCAGTTTGCCCAAGGAAATATTTCACATGGACAACCCATTCAACTAAGGTCTCATGCACATGACCGTTGTTGTGTTCCGTGTCCGTTGTTCCATTTTCCGTGATTTTCTGCGGACCCATTGACTTTCAATGGGTCCGTTAAAAACTTTGATGCACCATTTGTCATCCGCGTCAGTGATCCGTGTTTCCAGTCTGTCAAAAAAATAAGACCTGTCCTATTTTTTTCAAGGACAACGGTTCGCGGACCCATTCAAGTCAATGGGTCCGTGAAAAAAAAACGGAGGCACACAAGATTGTCATCCGCGTCCGTTTTTTTTCCTATCATTTGCAAAGCAAACTTGACTTAGATTTTTTTTCATTTTCCTTCATGTTTGGTGATCCTCCAAAAATCAAGGAAGACACACGGAAACCAAAATGGACACGGATGACGGAACAACGGAACCCTGTTTTGCGGACCGTGAAAAAATACTGTTGTGTGCATGAGGCCTAATTAGAGGCAAGTTGACAAATTCTGGGGCAGCACAGTGACACAATGGTTAATTATGTTTTGCTTACAGTGTTGAGGCTCAGGTCTTCAATCTATGTTCTTTTTATTGTACTGTAAAATAAGCAACCAGAACCATTTTTTAATAGAGATCAACTATGTGCAAGCATTAATACACTGTCTATGTTGTGGTCCAGTAGATATTATCTGTTTAGGATAGTTTCATCTGCAAAAAAATACCATAAACCCAAACGGTGCATCATAAGTGAGGGAAAAATGCAACCAAAAAATTTACCATTTGCTGTAAATTCCATATTTCCCTATTGGTTTTCAACAAACATTTGGGCATGTTTTTTTTTTTTCAGCCAAAAATCACAGTATAAGGCCTCTTTCACACTGGTGTGTGCGCCCCGTTGCCATATTGCGGACCTTATTTGCGGTTCGGCAATACACGGGTGCCGTTCCGTGGGCATTCTGCATCACGTATGCGGACCTATTCACTTGAATGGGTCCTCAAATCCTGACATGCGGAAGTGCTTCCGTGGGGTTTTGTCCTGTACTTCCGTTCCGTAAAAATATAGAACATGTCCTATCTTTTTGTGGAACGGCCGGATCGCGGACCCATTCAAGTGAATGGGTCCGCGATCTGCTGCGGCTGCCCCATGGACTGTGCTCGTGTATTGCGGCCCGCATTTTGCAGGCCTCAATACAGCAACGGGGCGCAGACGCCAGTGTGAAAGAGGCCTAAAAGGCAGGGAAAATGCAGAATAACAGTGGGGCACATTCATCAGTCCTCCATAGTTTTCTGGCATCAAAAGTTGCTAGTCTTGGCATACTCCCCACTTGCTAAAAAATGTGTGAATTTTTTTTAGCTGTTTATGTTACGCTCAACATAAAAAAGAAAATTGTGTGGTACAATAAAGGGAGGAGGTACTGCTGGGTGAGACCTCAGAGGTATGGCATATTTATTACAAATTATGCCATAAATAAATTATGCTATAAATGATTCCATAAATTATGCCATACATCATAAATTGTGTAAATTTAGCCTGAAATATATACTAGCATTTTGCTGGAGCACTGATATGTTTTTGATCTAATTAATGATTGTCGCATATCTGACACCAGTGGACCGAAGAGTAAAGCAGAATGCACATGGCCGTGTTTCACAGCCGTGAGCGGTCCGTGGTAACCCGGCCTGGATTCCTGCTGAGAGCAGGAGCGCACGGCGTCATTGGTTGCTATGATGCTGTGCGCTTCATGCTGCCGCTGCACTACAGTAATACACTCGTATGATCTATATGAGTGTATTACTGCAGTGCAGCGGCGACATGAAGCGCACGGCGTCATAGCAACCAATGACGCCGTGCGCTCCTGCTCTCAGCAGGAATCCAGGCCGTGTGCATTTGGCTTAAAGGGTAGGTTCACACTAGGGTTAGGAATTCTGTTATGGCTTTCCTTTATAACCATGTTAATAATAGAATGCCCAGACAGAATGCAAAACGTAAGCCTTTTGCTTTCCGTCCTAAAAGAAGTCTATGGAAAAGCATAACGGATCCATCTGGGTTCTGTCTTGCATAACGGGACTCAGACGGATCCATTTTTATTCCCATAGACTTCTATTAGGACGGAGAGCAAACGGAATGCCTTTTAAATGCTTACATTTTGCATTCCGTCATAATACAAGTGTATGGACAGAAGAACTGATCTGTCCTTCCGTCTTGTGGATTCTGTAATTTTCCATTATAACCATGTTATAATGGAAAGCCATAGCGGAATCCCTAGCGCTAGTGTAAACCCACCCTAAGACGGGCATATAAAACACCGGTTTTGATGAAAGCATCCCAATATAGAAAATATTAAATAATTTTTTTCTACTAAAGAGTATTGCATATACTTTTTAGACATTTTGATTTTGAATAGCCAAAAACAATGTTATTGACTCTTTACTGTGGCACATAAATAGACCCACCTTCCCCCCCCCCAAAAAAAAACCTCACAAGAGTGAATGAAAATGCGTGAAGTGAATGCATAGCACCTGCACTGAATTCTGACAAATTAATTTCAACGAGTCTGTGTACATGAGCGTGGTTTTTCATGCATCATTTCTGCGTTGCGTGAGAATCTCAGCATGTTCTATATTCAGCGTTTTTCACACAGCCCTGGCCCCATAGAAGTGAATGTGGCTTCAATGAAAAATGCATTGGATGCAATGCTTTTTTCACTGATGGTTGCTAGGAGATGTTGTTAGCAAACTTCATTATAATTTTTTTTTTCATGCGCATGAAAAACGCATCAAAGCTGATTGCACCCGCTCAGGAAAAAATTTAAAACACTGAACGCAATCGCAGAGAAAACTGACAGAACTTGGCAAAATGGTGCGGGTATCACTAAACGCATCTTGAATGCATCCTGACACAATCCGTATCGTTTGTGTGAATGATGCCTAAAATGCAGAGAAAAGAACTGCAAAATGTTTTGTATAAATTAGCCTAAAGGAGGAACCACAATGCTATTTCACGTACAACTGTGTAAACAACAAATTTACCAGAGACTGTAAGTTTTGCACAATAGAACCAAAGATGTGAATGATTGTAACAGATCAAGTAAATAACTACAACCATTTTAACTAGAAATTTAGTTGTACTGAAAAAAAAAAAAAAAAAGTCAGTTAAAACCTCTTTTTGATAGAAACTAAAAATTACATCAAAATGGTTTTCTAAGGTGCTGGTGTTCTCAAGGAAGATATCCAGCATGCATAATATATAGGACATCTGAAAGTTTCTCACATGAATATGATTAAATTAAGGGGGTGGTATTCTTAACTGCTTCCAGACCACCCATTGACTATATACTGTATGTCCATGCAGTCCATGCATACCTCTGCAAGTATTTTGCTGAATGTCCTGGCAATGATGGCAGTTGCATTCTAAGGGCTTATGCACCCCACCGTATGTATTTTGCGGTCCGCAAAAAACGGATCCACAAAAAAAAAATGGAACAGACACGGAATGAAAATACGTTCATGTGCATGAGGCCTAATAGTGCAGCTACAGGAACGGGTTGCCAGCTGTCAGTTACAGCAGGACCCCCAGCCTTCTCCACTGCTGTATACACAGTATACCCACAGCACTTGCATCCTGTAGTCCTAGCGATCATGTGATTGCTGTGGACTGGGTGTCTGCATGAACTGATGGTTCTTAGCAAATCCAGATCAGCACTGCAGTGATTATTTACAGAATTGTAAAGCCTTTAAGAGTTGAATTCTCCTGTAATATGTCAACTCCAATTGCAGCAGCAATAAAAAGGTAATGTTTAAATACCTCCAAAGGTCTTTTACGATCTTATAATGTGCATAAAATGCAATATTAAAAATAAATAATGAAAATAAACATCCCCACATGCTACACTACAGTTGCTTTCTAGCTGCTTATGGCCATCACCCAAATATGATATGGAAAGGGGACGTAATATAAAATGTGTATTAGTTGGACTTTGTGCTAGTAAAAAAAAGTTATAAAAACATGAAAAGCAGTTTTTTTTCCCCATTCTTAGGCCTCATGCACAGGACCATTGTTCTGGTCCACATCTGAGCCGCAGTTTTTGCGGCTCGGGTGTGGACCCATTCACTTCAATGGGGCCACAAAAGATGCGGACAACACTCTGTGTGCTGTCCGCATCCGTTGCTCCACCCAAAAAATATAACATGTCCTATTCTTGTCCGTTTTGTGGACAAGAATAAGCATTTCGACAGTGGGCCGTCTGTTCCATTCCGCAAATTGCACACAATTTGAGTACCGCAAAAAACGGAACGGTCGTGTACATGAGGCCTTACAGGTATAAAATTATTAAATAGAAATGGCAGAAAAATAAAGCTCCATGTATCACTGAAAGAGGCACACAAATTATTTACAGAACAGAATTTAAAAAAAAGCTATGGCTTTCAAAGATGCATGCACTAAAATGCCTGGTCAGGGCTGGCTTTGAACTGGTTAAAGAGCTGGTCTTTTGGAGAGGTTTTTTCTATATCACATTTTTAGCAAGATTTGCAGACTAATGATGCATTATGGCAAGTGCCCCTTAAAGGGAATGTGTTATCCAAAAATCAGCTATTATTTAAAATAATGTTTCATTATTTTAAATTTTTAATATCAATATTTATATTTAAACTAAAACCATAAAATCTTGCTTTTTTCACTCTGGCCACTAAGCCTAATAATAGATACCAATTAATTATCTGGCCTATAATGATATCACCTCTGTGTATAGATAAGACAAGATCCACCATTCACAGAAAGTGATTGTCAAAGGTTATATATTCTTTTGTTGTAAATCGACCTCTGCACAAGTCATAGAGCATGTCTAGAACTCCAACCATTAGATATAGATGATCTATCATGAGGATAGTTCATCAATAGTAAAAAGGGGAAAACCCTGTTAATGCTTTCTAAATGCTGTTAAGAACAGTTCAGGCAAGATGGCCACCCAGTAATTATGTTCAGAAAATAGATTAAATACATTTACAATCAGAAAAATAAAAAAAATAAAAAAATAAAAAAAAGGAAAATTGTGTTTGTCTGGTTTTAATAGGCAGATATAATTTTTGGTGGCATATTTCCTTTAAAGGGGTCTCCTGGGGTTATTATGGTTTTTAGCGGATTTGCTCATGTAGTTCCTTACCTTATATACAGTACGTCTTCTCCATGCTTTTTTTTTTTTTTTTTTTTTTTTAAACACTTCTGACCCACTTTCCCAGTGTAAATCACTCTGGTTTGTTTCCATGCTGTATCCAACCAAACCCATGATGCACGTTTCCTGCCACAGTTCCAGCACTGCCCCTAACAACACCTAGCTAGTCTAGAACTCCTCCCACCCAGCTTGTTACATAGACACTCCCCTATCCCTGCCCCTAACAACACCTAGCTAGTCTATAACTCCTACCACCCAGCTTGTTACATAGACACTCCCCTATCATTGCCCCTAACAGCACCCAGCTAGTCTATATCTCCTCCCACTCAGATAGTTAAATAGACACTCCCCTGTCACTGCCCCTAACAACTCCCAGCTAGTTTATAGCCCCTCCCACTAAGCTAGTTACATTGACACTCCCCTATCATTAGCCCTAACACCCAGCTAGTTTATAGCTCCTCCCACCCAGCTAGTAACATATACACTCCCCTATCACCACCCCTAACACCCAGCTAGTTTATATCTCCTCCCACCAAGCTAGTTGCATAGACACTCCCCTATCATTGGCCCTAACAACACCCAGCTAGTTTATACCTCCTCCCACCCAGCTAGTTACATATACACTCCCCAGTCACTGCCCCTAACAACACCCAGCTAATCTATAGCTCCTCTCACCCTAGTAGTTACATAGACACTCCCCAGTCACTGCCCCTGTTGCTGTACTGGAAATAAGAAAGAGGGTATGCAAATGCCACTAATGACACCAGATGCATTGCCTGGCCTATAGGCCACTTAGGCACTCTCCACAAGGAGACATCATATTCCCTAAATCAGGAAAGCTGGGTGAGCTGAAATACATTACAAAATTTCAACTAGCTTCATAAATGGTTATTTAAAAAAATGTTGATGCAAACCAGAAAACCCGTTTAACCCCTTAGTGATTACCCATTTGACTTTTTACGGCCCTAAGGTTGGGCCACCACTTTTTTATAGCAGCCGAGTCTAATCTCTGCATGGGTCCCCAATGCAGTGGGGAGCAGGGCCCAGCTCTCACTTGAGAGCCGCGACCCTGCTCTATAAGCCTGGACCGGCAGGAGTGCAAACCCGGGCTGTTTAACACTTTACATGCCATGGGCAATGGTGCCCGCTGCATGTAAAGTGCTGATAGAGGGAGCGGACTCTCTCTGTTTCCCATCGGCACCCTGTAAATGCAATCGCGGGGTGCCGATGTGTGTGAATGCTGGCTGGGGTCTTGTGTAGGCCCCAGACCAGCCTTCAGTAATGTCCAACAGGCAATGCAAAAACTTTTTTTTTCTTTAAGGCCCCTTTCACACGGGCGAGTTTTCCGTGCGGGTGCGATCCGTGCGGCGAACGTATGGCACCCGCACTAAATCCTGACCCATTCATTTCTATGGGGCCGTGCACATGAGTGATGTTTTTAACGCATCACTTGTGCGTTCAGTTGAAATCGCAGCATGCTCTATATTGTCCGATTTTGACGTGACGCAGGCCCCATAGAAGTGAATGGGGTGTGTGAAAATCGGATGGCATCCGCAAGCAAGTATGGATGCCGTGCGATTTGCACGCATGGTTGCTAGGAGACCATCGGGATGGAGACCCGATCATTATTATTTTCCCTTATAACATGGTTATAAGGGAAAATAATAGCATTCTGAATACAGAAAGCATAGTAAAACAGCGCTAGAGGGGTTAAAAAAATAAATAAATAATTTAACTCACCTTAGTCCACTTGCTCGCGAAGCCCGGCATCTCCTTGTGTCTCCGCTGCTGATGAACAGGACCTGGGGTGAGCTGCTCCATTAAATAGAGCTTAAGGACCTTCGATGACGTCACTCCGGTCATCACATGGTCTTTTACCATGGTGAATCACCATGGTAAAAGATCATGTGATGACCGGAGTGACGTCATCGAAGGTCCTTAACCTGTATTTAATGGAGCAGCTCACCCCAGGTCCTGTTCATCAGCAGCAGAGACACGAGGAGATGCCAGCTTCGCGAGCAAGTGGACTAAGGTGAGTTAAATTATTTATTTATTTATTTTAACCCCTCTAGCGCTGTTTTACTATGCATTCTGTATTCAGAATGCTATTTTCCCTTATAACCATGACCCAGAGAATAAATATATTATGCTATTTATGCTGAAAAATGAACGCCATAAAATGTATAACGTAAAAACGCTGTGGCGGTATTGCTGTTTTTCCCATCTCTCTCCCAGAAAGAGTTAATAAAAGTTAATTAGAAAATTATGTGTACCCCAAAATGGCGGCATTAAAAACTACAAATTGTCCCACAAAAAACAACCCCTCATAAAGCTTTATAGACAGAAAAATAAACACAACAATGGAATACGTAAGAAAAACGCTTGGTCAGTAATGCCCAAAACAGGCTGGTCAGTAAGGGGTTAAAGCTCTTAAAATACTGCACTTCATGTGAGAGGTTTAGACACTATCTGTCCTTTGGCTTCGTTAACATGCCACCTTTACTGGTTTTAATTTTGCACTGTTATTTGGTATTATATAAAGGATTAATCTGGGCTTCTATACAGCATAGCCTGATAACAGGTTTTGGAGAAATTCAAGGGTTTCAGTTTAATTGTATGGATGGTTTTCAGTGAATTGTTCTGATGTAATTGAGTCCTTGTAGCTTGCTGTTACCTACAGGAAAGATGGATCTATTTTTAGGTCTAATTCAATGTTGCTGAATCTATTCACTGTCAGAAGAATACAATGAATGTCAGTGGGGTAAAAAGTCTTATGCCAAAAGTCTCCAGTCTATGGCACTAACTCAGTTAATGTAAATCAGACCTGCAATTAAAGACTATTACGCACATCTCTCCAGAACCCAGCAACACAATATTTGTAAAGTATTAACACAGATTTTAAACAGATTACAGTAAATTGCAGGATGTTCGGCAATGATACATATATTGCATGTGATATACTCGTACTTGCAGATATGTCTGGTATGTACAGAGGCTTACTATCTGACTGCTGCATGGAGCTTGCAATATCATTTTTATCCCTCAGGCAGAAATAAAGTGATTCACCGAAGGTCAGAAGCAGCTGAGACTGAAATGTGAATCACAATCAGGGCCCTTTCACACAACCTTTTTTTTTTTTTTTCCGTTTACGGGCCGTTTTTTGCGTTCTGTATACGGAACCATTCATTTCAATAATTCCACAAAAAAAACGGAATGTACTAGCATGCATTCCGTTTCCGTATTTCCATTGTTCTGTTCCATTGAAAGATAGAACATGTCGTATTGTTGCCCACAAATCACGTTCTGTGGCTCCATTAAAGTCAATGGGTCTGCAAAAACTATTTTGTATGTTTTCCGTATCTATTCCATTTTTTGAGAAACCATCTATTAAAAATTTTATGTCCAGCCCAAAAATGTTTATGTAATTACTGTATACTGTATATGCCATACAGAAAAATGGAAAGGAAAAACGGAACAGAAACACAATGGAAACAAAAAACGAAACAATGAATCCGTGAAAACGGACCGCAAAACACTGAAAAAGCCATACGGTCATGTAAAAGAGGCCTATGAGAATTCCGTGTGGGTGCAAAGCGTGAGGTGAATGCATTGCATCCGCACTGAATCCGGACCCATTCACTTCAATGGTGCTGTTCAGATGAGCGGTGATTTTCACGCATCACTTGTGCGTTAAAAAATTCACAGTAGAGAAAAAATATATGGTGTAGGAATATAAACTATATATATCACTGAATAATTGTCCTACTTAAAACTTAACTTTTAGTCATTATTAATTAAAATAAGTCCCACAAAAAGAAAGATATTATTGATAGCTGCAAAAATAAGATACAATGGACTTATGTACCATAAGACACAGGGTGACTTTACAAAATCAAGAGCTCGGATTTGGACCATGTAGTCCCACTCACGGTTTGATGGTTATTCTGTTTATGGAGATGGATCATACCACAGCAGGAAGGAACGTTGTGGGAAGGTCCACCGGAATTTTGATAAAAAGGAAAACGGCTCTTCTTAAAGAGGACAGTAAAAAAGGGAAGAAAGGCTGGGGAGATAATATCCCTGTCCCACTGATACAGTTCTGCCTGAAAGCGGAGAGGTCCCCCGCCTAAATGCGGGAGAATCACCCCAAGAGGAGCGACCCCACTTATCGACGGCTGTCCCTGTTATTCTGTCCCTGAAAAATGACTCCCAGTGTCAGTACAGCCAATAATGAAAAAAATCTTGAATTCCCAACGCGTTTCCTCCAATTCAAATATGACCGGATTCATCAGGGGAAGAGAAATATATATAGATAAAGATAATTAGATATTTTAAATGGCACAATAGCCGTCAGCACTATGGCTCTCTATCGATGTATCCAACTGAATGATGCAGTCCAGAGTACTCTCTGCAACTGCTCCTATATATATGCTGATCTAGATTATCGCTGCAAATTAAATTGAATTGAATAGGTACCTCATGATCCGGTTTGTGAGCGGCGTGCGTTCCACCATCGGCCATGCCGGGACCGGAAGTGCGTCATAACCTATGCGCCGACCGTTACCATTGGCCGCTGGTGGAACGCAGGCCGACGATGGACCGCAGGAAACCGGAAGTGAGCGCAAATCGCCGGAGATGACGTAAACAGGACACTGGAGCGCAAGAATATATGCGCTCCAGAGATAATCACTATTAGAATGTACTAAATATATTTGAAAACATCCTAAAATGGGAGGGAAAAACCTTAAACGGATTTGAATAATACACATGATGGTTATTAAATTATAATATAAGATACAGCATATAAAGGTTTATTTTGGAAGTTGGAATGAATGGGACAATAAATGGAGACAGGGGAGGACATTATATTGTTAATACTTTTAACTAATGATTAAGTCCTGCCATATGATAAGAGTACCATTTAGATATAGATTTTACAAGGTAGACCTATTGCGGTCTGATGCCTTCATTTGTCAGGTCCGAAAAAATTAATAATTGATAAACATAATCTTGATCAACTCTATTAGGTATGTCAAATCATCAATAGGAAGATAATTTACATGTTATATTTATTTATTTATGATAGTACAAGGTCAGGGCGTATATCCAATAATATCTAAGACTCGAGATATATAAGAGGAGACACCATAAGAACACCTTTTAGATAAAAGAAGCGAACGACAGGATTTCATTGAGTCCAGAAGGGCTCACTGTTTTTAATCGGTAGGTCCATTCGGACTCTTTTTGCAGAATTCTCTTATTGAGGTCGCCTCCTCTAGGGGATGGACGAATGACCTCAACAATACAGAACTTAAGACATTTTGGGTTACCATCATGGAGATCATGCACATGTCGCGAGATAGTAGTATCCCTTTTGTGCTTTATGTCCCCAAGATGGTCTCCAATTCTTCTTCTGAACTCCCGTTTTGTCTTCCCGACGTACTGAAGTTCGCATGAACAGGTACAGAGGTATACCACCCCGGTCGTTTTGCAGTTAGCAAAATCACGGATTTTGTATGTTTTGTTGGTGGTAAAGAAGTCAAAGAATAGTCCTCGACTATCCTCGATGACCACGGACTTTCGTCTGCAAATACTACAGTATCCTCCCACCAGCCCAGGAACAAGTTAGCATAAGTGGGGGCGCAAGCGCTCCCCATTGCTGTGCCCCTGAGCTGGTGGAAGAATCGGGCATCAAACAGAAAGTAATTATGTCTGAGAATAAAATCCATGAGTTTGAGAACAAAATTACTGTGTGCATTATATTGTGTACCACGGCTTTTAAGGAAATAATTTATGGCACTCAGTCCCTTGTCATGTGGGATATTGCTATATAAAGCCTCTACATCTATGGAGGCTATAAGAATATCATCATCCAATTGTATGCCGTCTATTTTGCTCAATAGATCGGAGGTATCCCTGATGTATGAAGGGAGGGCTGTGACATAATTTCTCAAGATCTTATCAACATAAATACCCGCATTCTGTGTGAGAGAATTGATACCTGCCACAATGGGGCGTCCCTTTAAAGGGGTTAGTCCCTTGTGGATTTTGTGAATGGTGTAGAAAGTAGCAGTTTGGGGGTAAGGTACGAGCATAAATTTAACTTCATCGTTGGATATTATGAATCCGGTCATATTTGAATTGGAGGAAACGCGTTGGGAATTCAAGATTTTTTTTCATTATTGGCTGTACTGACACTGGGAGTCATTTTTCAGGGACAGAATAACAGGGACAGCCGTCGATAAGTGGGGTCGCTCCTCTTGGGGTGATTCTCCCGCATTTAGGCGGGGGACCTCTCCGCTTTCAGGCAGAACTGTATCAGTGGGACAGGGATATTATCTCCCCAGCCTTTCTTCCCTTTTTTACTGTCCTCTTTAAGAAGAGCCGTTTTCCTTTTTATCAAAATTCCGGTGGACCTTCCCACAACGTTCCTTCCTGCTGTGGTATGATCCATCTCCATAAACAGAATAACCATCAAACCGTGAGTGGGACTACATGGTCCAAATCCGAGCTCTTGATTTTGTAAAGTCACCCTGTGTCTTATGGTACATAAGTCCATTGTATCTTATTTTTGCAGCTATCAATAATATCTTTCTTTTTGTGGGACTTATTTTAATTAATAATGACTAAAAGTTAAGTTTTAAGTAGGACAATTATTCAGTGATATATATCACTTGTGCGTTGCGTGAAAATAGCAGCAGCATGTTCTATATTCTGCATTTTTCACGCAACAAGTGCAGATGCGGTGCAATTTTCACACATGGTTGCTAGGAGATAATGTAAGTAAATTGATAAAAGTCAATTTACTGTATTATCATCACTTATAATATGGTTATAAGGGAAATAATAGCATTCCTAATACAGAATGCTTACTAAAATGTGGCTTTAGGGGTTAAAAAATAAAATAAAAAATAACTCGCCTCATCCTGTTGTTCGCGCAGCCGGCATCTTCTTATTTCTTCTTCTTTCAGGACCTGCCAAAGGACCTTTGATGATGTAATCGCGCTCACCACGTGGTAAGCGAGGTGACATCAGAGCAGGTCCTGCTAAGTAAAGATAGACGATTTCTATCTTCATTCAGCAGGACCGGCGCTGATGTCACTGCGCTCACCACGTGGTGACCTCGATTACATCATCAAAGGTCCTTTGGCAAATATTTTTTTAGTTTTTTTTAACCCCTAAAGCCACATTTTAGTAAGCATTCTGTATTCAGAATGCTATTATTTCCCCTTATAACCATGTTATAAGGGAAAATAATAAAATCTACAGAACACCTAACCCAAACCCAAACTTCAGTGAAGAAGTCCGGGTTCTGGTCTGGGTACCACAGTCAGTTTTTTATCCCGCGCGTGCAAAATGCATTGCACCCGCGTGATAAAAACTGAACACCAGAACACCATTGCATTCAAAACTGACTGCAATTACCTACCTACTCGCACAATTTTCCCTGATCGCAGAAGAAACGCATCCAGACCAAATCCGGACACGCTCGTCTGCAAGGGGCCTTAGAGAACTAAACGTGTAAAGAAACAAAGCAAATTAAGGTTGTTTACTTTATTCTCCAATCAGATTATCGAGTTTGGATGGCATTGGACAGGTATCTCCTTTGTGTATAACTATGAGTTACAAAGGTTAAACACAAAAATGTAATGTTGTCTACAAAGAGCAGTATATCAATGATGATGAAAGGATGTAACTGATAATGTCCATTGTGTCATTAGTAGTGATGAGCGGCAGGGGCAATATTCAAATTCACGATATTTTGCATATATTTTGTAGAATATCCGTCATATATTCTCGAATTCGAGAATTTGAGATTATTTTCTTGATTGCGAAAATCGGCAATGTAATATTCGCGCAATGCGCGCACAATACAGGCGTGGGTCACTTTTGCTACATTTTCCAAGCTGCTAGAAGTTTCCTTAGACTGGAGAAAATGGTTGGTACGGCAGAACATTACAATAGCTTTATATGCAGATAGAGTGCTCCAATATATTCGCGATTGTGCTAATCGGCACTAATGATGCAAACATTTTGGTGCAATATGTGAAACTTCACATTTTAGCAGGTCTGACTACATATTACTGATTGGTGCACTATGTATTGCTGTGACATCACAGCACTATGTCTGTAGCATGTATGTATGGACAGCAGAACCTATCACACTACCTAACACCCTGCACTGGAACCTGTCAGCTCCACTATATCAGGATCTAACCTACACTGACTGACTATCTCCCACTAACTATCTGTGTGTATATATATATATATATATATATATATATTATCTAATTATCTATCTAATGGTATAAGTGGAAAGCACAGAGCACAGCAATGACACTGCTGTCTCTCTCAGAACTTTAAAAAACTGTAGCAAATGGCTGCTGTGGAGGTTCTTATATAGTAAGGGGTAGGCAACTTTCCTAACGGTTGCTAGGGATGTTGCTAAGCTCAGACAAAGACATTGCAGCCTTCTCATTGGCCCACAAGCAAGAAACAGGGAGGGATCATGGGGTTCAGATGAAAATAAATTTAGAATATTCGAAAATACGAATATATATCACTATATTCTAAATATTTTCAAATTCTCGAAGTGCCGATATTTGCGATTTGAATATTCACACTCAACACTAGTCATTAGTGCATAATGTGAATATTTTAATTAGTAATTTCTTAGTGATTTATTCATTGAAATTGTATATATATTTTTTTTTACACACTTAGGGCTCATGCACACAAACGTATTTTCTTTCTGCTTCCGTTCCAGGTTTTTTTGCAGAACGTTTTTCACAGATCCATTGAGCAGTAGCTGAGTTCTTTTTTTCTCTGATTTAAGTTCTATGCCGTTACGTTATTCCACAAAACATATCCGTATGCGATCCGTTTTTTGCGGAACGGAAACAGTAACTTATTAATCACCAAATACATGAGCAATATGGGCTGGGCATAGCATTTCTACAGTATTGCTCTGCAAAATACGGATGAAATATGGATGTGTTCCGTGTGAATTCTGTATTTTTTGTGGACCCATTGACTTGAATGGGGCCTCGGACTGTGATTTCCAGATAATAATAGGATATGCACTACTTTTTTGTGGAATGGAAATAATGAAATGGAATGCACAGAGAGTACCTTTTTTTTGCGGACCCATTGTTTTTGCGGACCCATTGAAGTAAATAGTTCTGCATATGGTCTGCAAAAAAACCGGAACGGAAGCGGAGAAAAAATACGTTTGTGTGCATGAGCCCTAAGTGGGCACTTTTACATAGTGTTCGGTGATTTCCAACAGCGATTGTTAGCCAAAACCAGATGCCGGTCAAAAACACTGAACATTTGCAATTCTTTCCACTTATACAGTACCTTACAGTATCTGTGTAGGCTCCACACTTGGTTTGGGTTCACAGTCACTGATAGAAATCACTGATCAAACACTGACCAAACATTGACTGTTTGAAAGCAGCCAAATCATTCCTGCATTGTTATATTGGTAGAAGGGGTAAATAAGGGAATTTCAAGTTTGCAAAGTATGTCTTAACAGTAAAGAAAGGTCTTTTTAAAAACCTTTGTTTTCAAACACAAATAAGGCTGCTTTCACACTAGCGTTCGTCGGTCCACTCGTGAGCTCCGTTTGAAGGGGCTCATGAGCGGACCCGAACGCTTCCGTCCAGCCCTGATGCAGTCTGAATGGATGCGGATCCGCTCAGACTGCATCAGTCTGGCGGCGTTCAGCCTCCGCTCCGCTCGCCTCCGCACGGACAGGCGGACAGCTGAACGCTGCTTGCAGCGTTCGGGAGTCCGCCTGGCCGTGCGGAGGCGTGCGGATCCGTCCAGACTTACAATGTAAGTCAATGGGGACAGATCCGTTTGAAGATGCCACAATATGGCTCAATCTTCAGGCGGATCCGTCCCCCATTGACTTTACAATGAAAGTCTGGACGGATCCGTACGAGGCTATTTTCACACTTAGCTTTTATATGCTAATATAATGCAGACGGATCCGTTCTGAACGGAGCCTCCGTCTGCATTATTATGATCGGATCCGTTCAGAACGGATCCGATCGAACGCTAGTGTGAAAGTAGCCTGACACGGTAGGCAGAAATCTTACCGGGCTTTTCTGCATTGGTGGTGTGGGAGAGCGAAAAAATCGCATTACAAGATTGTAATGTGTGTCTTAGTAGTAAATAAAGGTCTTTTTTGAACATACGTTTTTAAATGCAAATCACACAGTAGGCAGTAATCTTACCTACTTTTCCTCCATTGTTATATTGGTGGTGTTAGTGTGTAAGGCGGAGGAGTGGGGGAATAGTCCCATTACAAGTTTGCAATGTATGTCTTAAAAGTAAAATATATTTTTTGAAACTGTATTTTTAAAAGCAAATAACACAGTAGGCAGAAATCTTACTAGCGACAATAATGCATTATTCCCAAAGTAAATTGTTTATAGCAGTGTTCACTGTGTTTGTAGAAAAGGAAGGACATTTAATTGTGCCTCTGTCTTTAAGTTACAGACAACACACTTGCAATTTTGCTATAACCATTCCATACTGTGTACTAAACTCATGACTTTTTATTTAGGAAAATTGTGAGTTTACATAAGGCCATATAATACAATATCTGGTGTACAGAATGGTTCAAAACAAAAGACCCAGGCCTTGTCCTCCCAGAGCCAGAGTGTTGGTAATAGCAGCACCAGCTATCCGAGCAGAAGTAGTAGTAATAGGCTACAGTTTTCCCTGAATTTTGAAAGGCGCAACATTGTCATTGAAGAGAAAGATGATGATATTGTAGATTGGATGTCTCACTCTTCCTCGCAGTCACAGCAGGATTACACAAAGGTGACTTCTGAGTCTGACACAGTCCCTTGGAGCCAGGCTTTTCAGTGGCATCCTCTTGTCTTCACTCCCCGCTTCTAGCGGAGAAGTCTTCTTTTTTTCCTAAGAAGAGGTAACAAATCCCCACCACACCCTACGGCAGATAGTCAAGAGACTCCCCCTGTGGATGACTTAACATAAATTAACATAAAGATTTATAACTGCTGAATTTAGATGTAAATCGGCAGTGTTTAAACACATACTCCACACAATGTACTAATTTTATTGTAACATGAATTGCAATTATTATTACAATTTTTTGTTGCAAACAGTAATAAAGAAATGCATCAAACGCATGGTCCAGATGCAGCGTGTCCACCATAAAAACATGTAGGAAGTTGACAAGCTGCTAATGAGGGTCAACAGGAAGGTTAAGCACCTGAACAAAATGCACCTGCAAGAGATGCAGGAAATGGGGGAGCAACTTGCCAAACTTAAAAAGTTGCCCTAGATGCCTTTTTTTTTAAATTATGTTAATAAATAGTTTTTGAACTGTCATAATGCGTTCTTTATTTTTTTATGTTATGTTATGATGCAATTTTAACTGTAACTTAGTTGTAAGGCCCCTTTCATTCCAGGGTCAAACTCATGGGGATCAGGACAGACAATAGTAGGTACCTGGTAACACTGACGTATAAGGCCCTCTCATAACTCAGCAGTGTCAGGACATACAGCAGCAGGTATTTGTAATGCTCAAGTATAAAGCCCACACATAATTCATCAGGGTCAGGACAGACAGCAGCAGGTAGATGGTAACGGTCGAGTATAAGGCCTACACATAGCTCGGCATAACTTAATAGGACAGGCAAGCAGCAGCAGGTTCTAAGTGTGCACTGTGCAACAGGAATGTTTTCCCAGGAATAGGCCCCCATTAGACCAGGGCAAAATCATAAATAAACTAAGACACCTCTGGCAGCAGCATGTTGTAAGTGTGCAGCAGGAATGCGTTAACATGTCCAAAAAGCCGTGCCCGCTTAGACTGGGCTGTCATAAAAGGTGGCAATCCAGCCTAAGGCCCCTTAGTGACCACCATAAAAATACATATTGGTGGTCACAAAGGGGTTAAAATGTGTCATTCACTTGTCCTTTCATATGCCCTCATTTGGAATTCATAATTCATATGCAATTGAAGATGCTATAGGTATCAGATGTTTGGATCTTAATAAAGATGTGAATCATACAAAATAAAACCTACACGTTACACATTATACTCAATTGAGATCTAGTCCAAACACTCACATACAAGCATATGGAAGGAATATGAATAAAAACATTTAATAAACACCAGAATACAATACAATATAAAACTCAGATAATGAAACTCTGATTAGGGGGCTTGGTTGGAGATATACTCTATATAGAGTACTTGTGCTTGAAAGTGTATTTCCTAGGAGAATAAAACCTCCTGAAGAAGATAAGTAAAGTCAATAAAACTTTGTCAGGGATCCCTGACGAAAGAACCCGTAGGTTCAGAAATGTGTTAATAGGAAAATTGTCCCTTAGAGGCATCCAGAGTATAGCTGTGACATCACACAAAGACACTCTTGGACTCATCCCTGCAGGCTCCTCTATGCGTGCACTAGCTGCTGGCCAGAGCAGTGCGCAAAGTGTGAGTAGAGCCAGAAGCGCTCCGGACAACTGTTAGCGCTACTTGGAACATTAGGACTAAACCACTAAACAATCGTTCATGTACACAGGTAGAGACCTTGATATTACACATTGGGGGATTGTTAGTGAGGGTCCTGTATATATGTATGTTTTTTTATCCCTCTCTGTGCCAGCGCCGGTATTCAACCATAATGTGTTAGGCTACTTTCACACTTGCGTTCAGAGCGGATCCGTCTGAGACGGATCCGCTCATATAATGCAGACGATGGATCCGTTCAGAACGGATCCGTCTGCATTATATTGTAAAAAAAAATCTAAGTGTGAAAGTAGCTTCAGACGGATCCGTCCAGACTTTACATTCAAAGTCAATGGGGGACGGATCAGTTTGAAAATTGAGCCATATGGTGTCAAATTCAAACGGATCCGTCCCCATTGACTTCCATTGTAAGTCTGGACGGATCCGTTTGCCTCCGCACGGCCAGGCGGACACCCGAACGCTGCAAGCAGCGTTCAGGTGTCCGCCTGCTAAGCGGAGCGGAGGCCAAACGCTGCCAGACTAATGCATTCTGAGCGGATCCGCATCCACTCAGAATGCATTAGGGCTGGACGGATGCGTTCGGGGCCGCTTGTGAGAGCCTTTAAACGGAACTCACAAGCGGAGCCCCGAACGCTAGTGTGAAAGTAGCCTAACGTGTAGATATCCACAACCTGTGAGATCAGGCTGGACACTCACCCACAATACCAGGCAGTGGCATTTCTGGTGGAAACACCGGCTGCAGAGTGAATTGCATGGTAGCGCAAGTGTCACTCACCTCGTAATTTTAAGAAATAAAACCTATTTGACACCATTTTGAATAAAGTATAAGTAAATTATAAAGGGTTTGTCTGGTTTCTGTAAAACAACATAGAACACTAAGTGTCAGTCTAAAATAAATAATTGAGTGGTACTTACCTAGCAGAAATGGTGCCAACATTACAGTATTACTGGCTGGACTCTGTTTACCCGGCTACAGCTAATCACTGGCTTCTATGTATGACTAAGGCCAGTGATTAGTTGCAATAGACAGGTGTTGTCGATGTGATGTCACTACTCAAGTCCACCTGGGAGAGCCAGAGTTGTGGTTGGATCCACTAAATAAGTGCTGGTCAATTCTTTAAGTTAATCTCTAATGTTGTCAGGTTTCCTACTAAAACCAGACAACCCTTTTAATAGATTTGGTAGTACACTTTTTGAAAAAAAATGACATGGTATGATAATGATTTGAAGCACTCTGTGGTCAAGATTTTTAACAATCATAAATTGCCACTATTCTGGTCACAATGGGCTAGCTCATGGAAACCAATAGCAATTAAATGCTAGCACTACAACATTTGTGCTATAAAGAATGTCAGTTTGCAGTGAATTTCTTCATTTTCAACACCTAGAGAGGCCCACCTTTTTAAGATTATTTTTGTTTATTAAAGCATCATTCATTCCATGGTGCTTAACATATGAAAAGGGTTGATCATAATACAAAACAATTACAATAAGCATTAACAAGACAAATTATAAACTGGTACAGAGTACAAGAGGACCCTGTCTGGGAGCGTTTACAATCTACAAGGCATTGAGGAAGCATAAAGTAGGTAAAGGTAAAGCTGGTCATATGGAGCCATAGTGGCAACAGGGTTCATGTAGGTTAAAGGTTTGCCTGAAGGAGTGGGTTTTCAGGTTTCTTTTAAAGGTGTTCTCTGTGGGTGAGAGTCTGATACGTTGGAGTAGAGCGTTTTAGAGTCCGGGGAATGCAAAGGAGAAATCTGATTGTGGGAAAAGGTGATAAGAGGAGATTATGTGTGGGGATGTATCAGGAAAGCAGTTCAAATATGTACAGATGGGACAGATTGTGGATGGCCTTATATGTACTTGTTAGTATTTTAAACTGAATTTGCCGGGCAATGGCGAGCCAGTGAACATATTGCGGTGCGGGGTCAGCCACTGATCCACCTGTGCGTTCAGGGTGGACAGGAGTGCTGGTCCGGTGTGGCTCTCTGCGTTCAGGCAAGTCAACCCCAACACAGCGTGACACTGTCGTATTCGGGATGTGGAATAGCCCCTGGGGAGCTGGGGGGATTCAGTTGATGTGCAGCCAGACGCCGCAGCAGAAGAGGACTCAGCCGAGGAGGTTATGGAAGAGGATAAAGTAGGAGGAGTAGAGGAGGTGGCAGTAGGCCTGCCTGCAAGTCGTGGCGGTGTCACCAACTCCGCTGCAGAGCCACGCATTCCATGCTTCGCAGCCGTCAGCAGGTTGACCCAATGCGCAGTGTAGGTGATATCCCTGCCCTGACCGTGCTTTGCAGACCAGGTATCAGTGGTCAGATGGACCCTTGCCCCAACACTGTATGCCAGAGATGCCATGACTTCCTTTTCAATCACTAAGTAGAGGTTTGGGATTGCCTTTTTTGAAAAAAAAAAATTGTCCAGGTACCTTCCACTGTGGTGTCCCAATAGCAAATATTTTTTGAAGGCCTCAGACTCCACCAGCTGGTATGATAAAAGCTGGCAGGCTAAGAGTTCCGACAAGCCAGCTGTCAGACGCCGGGCAAGGGGGTGACTCTGTGACATTGGCTTCTTACACTCAAACATTTCCTTTACAGACACCTGACTGTGGGCAGATGAGATGGAACTGCTGAAGGTGAGAGGCGGAGTGGCGGGTGGTTGAGAGGGGGCAAAGATGACAGCAGTGGTTGACGTGGCTGAGGATGGTGGCTTTGAGTTTGTGTGCTGCTTGTACTCATGTGTTGATCCCATTGGCATTTGTGATGTGAGATCATGTGCCTTCGCAAAGAAGTTGTACCGAGGTGGGTGTTGGACTTCCCACGACTCAGTTTCTTTTGGCACAGGTTACAAACGGCATTGCTGTTATCAGAGGCAGACACACAAAAAAAATGACACACTGCTGAGCTTCGCAATGACGGCATTCTGGTGGTGGCAACAGCATGCGTTGATTGACATGCTGTCTGGATGACCCCAGGTGCTGATACATGCTGTCTGACTGTGCCACTAGCTCCTTGCGACGACCTCCCCCTGCTTCCAACTCGTCTCCTCCTTCTCTCTTTCTCCCCTTCTGAACTTTCTCTCTCTTCTTCTTCTCTTCGAGCAGGCACCCATGTGGCATCCACGGACACATAGTCATCATCAACCACTTCACTTGTATCTGACACCTCAGTAAAGGAAGCAGCAGCGGGTATAACATCATCATCATCATCACACTATACGTCCATGTGTGTAATGCTGCCTGACTGAGACATATCCCTGTTATCTACATCCTCTGGCAATAATGGTTGCGCATCACTAATTTCATCCAACTTATGTGTAAATAACTCCTCTGAGGGATCAAGTGAAGCGGCTGTGATGGCTGTGGTGGTAGTGGTGGTGGTGGTGGCGGGCAGGAGAGTGGTAACTTGAGAGCAGGTGACCAAAGCTGAGCTGGAGGAGGATGGTGCGTCAAGGTTCTTAGCGGAAGCTGTTGAAGATTAGGTGTCCTGTGTAAGCCAGTCAACTATTTTCTCCAAATATTTTGGGTTCAGGGTATGTGGCCTCTGAACACTGGGCATTATTCCAGGGCCAGTGGAAATCACAGCACCACGACCATGACGGCCCCTACGGGGTGGCCTGCCTCTGCCTGTCATTTTTTTTTAGATAAGTGGTACTATGCGTGCAAGGTACTGTGCCACTCTATATAAGTGGTCGGCAGAGGGCACAGTACAGTCTGTGTCGGCCTGACACACATGGGCTTGCAACAGTGATTATATCACAGAAAAATATTAAATTGAATTTTTTTTTTATCTGCGAGGTATTTGAGTGAGGGACACCCTGTAACGGTATGAGTGGAGGCCTAACCACTTGCCAGTGGCCACAATACAGTCTGTGTGGGCCTGACACACACTGGCTTGCAACTGTGATTATATCACTGAAAAATATTAAATATAATTTTTTTTTATTTGCAAGGTATTTGAGTGAGCGACACCCTGTAATGGTATGAGTGGAGGCCTAGCCACTAGCCAGTGGCCACAATACAGTCTGTGTGGGCCTGACACACACGGGCTTGCAACTGTGATTATATCACTGAAAAATATTAAATATACTTTTTTTTATTTGCGAGGTATTTGAGTGACACCCTGTAACGGTTTGAATGGAGGCCTAGACAGTGGCCACAATACAGTCTGTGTGGGCCTGACACACACTGGCTTGCAACAGGGATTATATCACAGAAAAATTCAAAATATATATTTTTTTTTATCTGCGAGGTATTTTCTGTCACACCCTGTATGAATGGTGTGCACACAGTGCTGTCTGTGACTGAGCCTGCCGCCTCTCACACACGGGCAGCAAGGCAACTGCAATGTATATATATATATATATATATATATATATATATACAGTACAGACCAAAAGTTTGGACACACCTCATTCAAAGAGTTTTCTTTATTTTCATGACTATGAAAATTGTAGATTCACACTGAAGGCATCAAAACTATGAATTAACACATGTGGAATTATATACATAACAAAAAAGGGTGAAACAACTGAAAATATGTCACCTTTTGCTTTGATTACTGCTTTGCACACTCTTGGCATTCTCTTGATGAGCTTCAAGAGGTAGTCACCTGAAATGGTCTTCCAACAGTCTTGAAGGAGTTCCCAGAGATGCTTAGCACTTGTTGGCCCTTTTGCCTTCACTCTGCGGTCCAGCTCACCCCAAACCATCTCGATTGGGTTCAGGTCCGGTGACTATGGAGGCCAGGTCATCTGGCGCAGAACCCCATCACTCTCCTTCATGGTCAAATAGCCCTTACACAGCCTGGAGGTGTGTTTGGGGTCATTGTCCTGTTGAAAAATAAATGATGGTCCAACTAAACGCAAACCGGATGGAATAGCATGCCGCTGCAAGATGCTGTGGTAGCCATGCTGGTTCAGTATGCCTTCAATTTGAATAAATCCCCAACAGTGTCACTAGCAAAGCACCCCCACACCATCACACCTCCTCCTCCATGCTTCACGGTGGGAACCAGACATGTAGAGTCCATCCGTTCACCTTTTCTGCGTCGCACAAAGACACGGTGGTTGGAACCAAAGATCTCAAATTTGGACTCATCAGACCAAAGCACAGATTTCCACTGGTCTAATGGCCATTCCTTGTGTTCTTTAGCCCAAACAAGTCTCTTCTGTTTGTTGCCTGTCCTTAGCAGTGGTTTCCTAGCAGATGTTCTACCATGAAGGGCTGATTCACACAGTCTCCTCTTAACAGTTGTTCTAGAGATGTGTCTGCTGCTAGAACTCTGTGTGGTATTGACCTGGTCTCTAATCTGAACTGCTCTTAACCTGCGATTTCTGAGGCTGGTGACTCGGATGAACTTATCCTCCGCAGCAGAGGTGACTCTTGGTCTTCCTTTCCTGGGGCGGTCCGCATGTGAGCCAGTTTCTTTGTAGCGCTTGATGGTTTTTGTGACTGCACTTGGGGACACTTTTAAAGTTTTCCCAATTTTTCGGACTGACTGACCTTCATTTCCTAAAGTAATGATGGTCACTCGTTTTTCTTTACTTAGCTGCTTTTTTCTTGCCATAATACAAATTCTAACAGTCTATTCAGTAGAACTATCAGCTGTGTATCCACCTGACTTCTCCACAACGCAACTGATGGTCCCAACCCCATTTATAAGGCAAGAAATCCCACTTAATAAACTTGACAGGGCACACCTGTGAAGTGAAAACCATTTCAGGTGACTACCTCATGAAGCTCATCAAGAGAATGCCAAGAGTGTGCGAAGCGGTAATCAAAGCAAAAGCTGGCTACTTTGAAGAACCTAGAATATGACATATTTTCAGTTGTTTCACGCTTTTTTATTATGTATACTGGGAGTGCAGAATTATTAGGCAAGTTGTATTTTTGAGGATTAATTTTATTATTCAACAACAACCATGTTCTCAATGAACCCAAAAAACTCATTAATATCAAAGCTGAATATTTTTGGAAGTAGTTTTTAGTTTGTTTTTAGTTTTAGCTATTTTAGGGGGATATCTGTGTGTGCAGGTGACTATTACTGTGCATAATTATTAGGCAACTTAACAAAAAACAAATATATACCCATTTCAATTATTTATTTTTACCAGTGAAACCAATATAACATCTCAACATTCACAAATATACATTTCTGACATTCAAAAACAAAACAAAAACAAATCAGTGACCAATATAGCCACCTTTCTTTGCAAGGACACTCAAAAGCCTGCCATCCATGGATTCTGTCAGTGTTTTGATCTGTTCACCATCAACATTGCGTGCAGCAGCAACCACAGCCTCCCAGACACTGTTCAGAGAGGTGTACTGTTTTCCCTCCTTGTAAATCTCACATTTGATGATGGACCACAGGTTCTCAATGGGGTTCAGATCAGGTGAACAAGAAGGCCATGTCATTAGATTTTCTTATTTTATACTCTTTCTTGCCAGCCACACTGTGGAGTACTTGGACGCGTGTGATGGAGCATTGTCCTGCATGAAAATCATGTTTTTCTTGAAGGATGCAGACTTCTTCCTGTACCACTGCTTGAAGAAGGTGTCTTCCAGAAACTGGCAGTAGGACTGGGAGTTGAGCTTGACTCCATCCTCAACCCGAAAAGGCCCCACAAGCTCATCTTTGATGATACTAGCTCAAACCAGTACTCCACCTCCACCTTGCTGGCGTCTGAGTCGGACTGGAGCTCTCTGCCCTTTACCAATCCAGCCACGGGCCCATCCATCTGGCCCATCAAGACTCACTCTCATTTCATCAGTCCATAAAATCTTAGAAAAATCAGTCTTGAGATATTTCTTGGCCCAGTCTTGACGTTTCAGCTTGTGTGTCTTGTTCAGTGGTGGTCGTCTTTCAGCCTTTCTTACCTTGGCCATGTCTCTGAGTATTGCACACCTTGTGCTTTTGGGCACTCCAGTGATGTTGCAGCTCTGAAATATGGCCAAACTGGTAGCAAGTGGCATCTTGGCAGCTGCACGCTTGACTTTTCTCAGTTCATGGGCAGTTATTTTGCGCCTTGGTTTTTCCACACGCTTCTTGCGACCCTGTTGACTATTTTGAATGAAACGCTTGATTGTTCGATGATCACGCTTCAGAAGCTTTGCAATTTTAAGAGTGCTGCATCCCTCTGCAAGATATCTCACTATTTTTGACTTTTTTGAGCCTGTCAAGTCCTTCTTTTGACCCATTTTGCCAAAGGAAAGGTTGCCTAATAATTATGCACACCTGATATAGGGTGTTGATGTCATTAGACCACACCCCTTCTCATTACAGAGATGCACCTAATATGCTTAATTGGTAGTAGGCTTTCGAGCCTATACAGCTTGGAGTAAGACAACATGCATAAAGAGGATGATGTGGTCAAAATACTCATTTGCCTAATAATTCTGCACTTCCTGTATAATTCCACATGTGTTAATTTATAGTTTTGATGCCTTCAGTGTGAATCTACAATTTTCATAGTCATAAAAATAAAGAAAACTCTTTGAATGAGAAGGTGTGTCCAAACTTTTGGTCTGTGCTGTGTATATACTGTATATATATATATATATATATATATATATATATATATATAAAAGAAAAATCCTGAGGGAGCACCACCTTCAATGTGGGTGCAAAATCCACAAGGGCGGCGGCAGAGACCCAATATTATAACTGAAGAAAGATAGGACTGCACTCCGGATAAAAGTGAAATTCTGTGAGGCTTTATTCACCCATAGTATGGCAACTTTGCGACGTTTCGGCTCACAAGAGCCTTCTTCCAGCGGAAGAAGGCTCTTGTGAGCCGAAACGTCGCAAAGTTGCCATACTATGGGTGAATAAAGCCTCACAGAATTTCACTTTTATCCGGAGTGCAGTCCTATCTTTCTTCAGTTATATATATATATATATATATATATATATATATATACACAGTGGGATGCGAAAGTTTGGGCAACCTTGTTAATCGTCATGATTTTCCTGTATAAATCGTTGGTTGTTACGATAAAAAATGTCAGTTAAATATATCATATAGGAGACACACACAGTGATATTTGAGAAGTGAAATAAAGTTTATTGGATTTACAGAAAGTGTGCTAGAATTGTTTAAACAAAATTAGGCAGGTGCATAAATTTGGGCACCACAAAAAAGAAATTAAATCAATATTTAGTAGATCCTCCTTTTGCAGAAATTACAGCCTCTAAACGCTTCCTGTAGGTTCCAATGAGAGTCTGGATTCTGGTTGAAGGTATTTTGGACCAATCCTCTTTACAAAACATCTTTAGTTCATTCAGGTTTGATGGCTTCTGAGCATGGACAGCTCTCTTTGAGTCACACCACAGATTTTCAGCTATATTCAGGTCTGGGGACTGAGATGGCCATTCTAGAATGTTGTACTTGTTCCTCTGCATAAAGGCCTTAGTGGATTCTGAGCAGTGTTTAGGATTGTTGTCTTGTTGAAAGATCCAGCCCCGGCGCAGCTTCAGCTTTGTCACTGATTCCTGGACATTGGTCTCCAGAATCTGCTGATACTGAGTGGAATCCATGCGTCCCTCAACTTTGACAAGATTCCCAGTCCCTGCACTGGTCACACAGCCCCACAGCATGATGGAACCACCACCATATTTTACTGTAGGTAGCAGGTGTTTATCTTGGAATGCTGTGTTCTTTTTCCTCCATGCATAACGCCCCTTGTTATGGCCAAATAACTCAATTTTAGTTTTATCAGTCCACAGCACCTTATCCCAAAATGAAGCTGGCTTGTCCAAATGTGCTTTAGCCCACCTCAAGAGGCACTTTTTGTGCTGTGGGCGGAGAAAAGGCTTCCTCTGCATCACTCTAGCATACAGCATCTCCTTGTGTAAAGTGTGCCGAATGGTTGAACGATGCACAGTGACTCCATCTGCAGCAAGATGATGTTGTAGGTCTTTGGTGCTGGTCTGTGGGTTGACTCTGACTGTTCTCACCATTTGTCGCTTCTGTCTATCCGAGATTTTTCTTGGT